>NC_064638.1:276536454-277168954 GCF_023864345.2 Schistocerca serialis cubense
GGCCAGGGTGGCCGAGCGGTTCTAGGCGCTACGGTCTGGAACCGCGCGACCGCTATGGTCGCAGGTTCGAACCCTGCCTAGGGCATGCATGCGTATGATGTCCTTAGGTTAGTTAGGTTTAAGTAGTTCTAGCTTCTGGGCGACTGATGACCTCAGAAGTTAAGTCCCATAGTGCTCAGAGCCATCTGAACCTTCAAAGTCTAACATAAAGTTCTCACTCAATGTGGACAGAGCGAAACAAAACCAGGCTTGATAAATAGACAAGCAACTTGCAGCCAGGCAGCCATATTGGTGCACATCGCATGCGATTCATCAGTTTGCGTGAGAATTTCAAGCAATCAGCGATTGATCGCTGCGATCTGCAATCAGCTCATTTCGTAACAGGACCCCTACGGGCAGATTGCACTACTTGGCGACTGATCGCTGCGATCCACCGCTCGTATGTGGTATCCTTTACACTTCTTGGAGGATGGTGTGAGGTGGGGGGGGGGGGGGGGGAGAGCGTTCGTCGTCTCCTCCACTGTCGGTTAGGGAAGCGTCTCCAGTAACCTGTCGTCCTTCGCATGCAGGACTTGTCGCTCTCCTGTCGCAATACGCTATTCTGTCCCTCCGTCAGGCGCTTCCGTCTCATCTCATTTTTCACACACGCGGACGCTTCGTCGTTGCATCTGCAATTATTCTAGAGCCCTCAGACGTTCGTTCTTTGACTATGTTTGTCGCGTGTTCTATCTTCTTGATGGTGTATCGCCTACAAGTGTCCACTGCTATAATTTTCTAGCAGAATCGATTCAGTACCACTTCCAAGAAGAGGGCTCATAAAACACGGCTCCAGTAATGACTTCCCAAAACAAAGCAATGCTGTATCTCTGTGCAGATATCTGTAAACAGAACCACAGAGTACAACAGGGGCCGCATTATTTCGTTGCACTCTGTGTCAGTTTTCCGTTTTGTCTACTGAATTTGTTGTGAAATGTGAAGCCAATTAAAATAAAAGAAATTCCCTCCTTTATTCTTACTAGTACCTAAGGTCCCAAGATTGGTTTGACGCAGCTCTCCACGCAAGCCTACCCTGTTCAAACCTCTTCATCTCTGCATAACTACTGCAGCCTACGCCTATGTAATCTCGCTTGCCATAGTCAAGCCTAGGACTTCCTCTACAACAGTCTTCCCCTCCCCCCCCCCCCCGCCCCCACTTCCGCACATATATACCGCTCCCTCCCTCCTTTGTCAAAATGACGATTCGTTGATGCCTCAGGACGTCTCCTATTAACTGATCCTTTCTTTTAGTCCAGTAGTGCCACAAATTTTTTTTCTCCCGAGTTCAATTTAATAACTCTTTGTTAGTTATGCGATCTACCCATCTAACCTCCAGCATTCTTCTCTAACACCACAAATCAAAAGTCCTATTCTCTTCCTGTCTGAACTGTTTCACTACCATACAGGGCATCAACACAAATACTTTCACAAAAGGCTTCCTAACACTTAAATTTACCTGCGATAAGGACAGAAACTAGATAATGAATTAAACCTGCGCCTATACTGGGTCTTGACTCCGGGTCTTCTGCTTATAAGGCAGATCTGTTGTTCACTACACGACCCTGACCTTCTAGCTAATACCGCTGCACGGACTACAATGCCCTCCCTAACACACATCTAGACTAGCATGGCTGCTGATTCCGCATGATGTCCGAAAGAAATGACACCACACATTCATATATAATAACCGAAGGTCGCAGGAAAATCCACACGATATAGCCGGCCGAAGTGGCCGTGCGGTTAAAGGCGCTGCAGTCTGGAACCGCAAGACCGCTACGGTCGCAGGTTCGAATCCTGCCTCGGGCATGGATGTTTGTGATGTCCTTAGGTTAGTTAGGTTTAACTAGTTCTAAGTTCTAGGGGACTAATGACCTCAGAAGTTGAGTCCCATAGTGCTCAGAGCCATATGAACCACACGATATAGCGTAAACCAATTTCCAAGTTCGTTTTTCGATCGGTGTTTGGTGTGGTACGATCGATAATATGGTGATAGATCCAGTCATTCAAGAAGAGCGAATGATGAGACGTAATTACTTGCATTTTTGTTTTGGAAAAACCATTTTTGAACACCTTGATGACGTTCCTTTGATCACGCAGACTGCAATGCACTTCCAGTGTGACAGAAGTAGTCTGTCACTCCCAGTTCTGGCGGAGATAACGATCTTGTCGCCCCCGGTGCAGGTTACACAGTTGATGTCACGTTACACACCTGGGCTCCTTATATTGAACGTCATCCCTCCACTGCCCTCCCACTGGGGAACCACCGGAAGTTGATCAAAGTCACCAAGGGGAATCCCCCACATAGCTCAGGCAATTGATGATGATGATGTTCGGTTTGTGGGGCGATCAACTGTGCGGTCATCACCGCCCATAGAAAGTCCCAATTTTTACACAGTGCAATTTTTTACACAGTTCAGTCTAGATGATGATGATGAAATAATAAGGACGATACAAACACCCAGTCCCCAGGCAGAGGAAAATCCCCAACCCGGCTGGAAATCGAACCCATTTAGTCAATTGAGTTATCAGTATTGGTCACGTGGTATAAAATCGTCCGGAAGGCCCCCCTTCCCCCCCCCCCCCCCCCCCCCCCCCCTGCTACCTCTCTCAGCCATAGGTAGCGCAATAAAATGGTGGGAAACCCAATGAACCAATAGCAAACGAGCTCTCCCATTTCGCTCAACTAGCTCTTCATTTGAGATCTGAGCACCATGAGGGAGAGGTTCAGGTTTTTTTTATAAACAATAGCAATGAAGTACTAGATTATCAACATTTCTCTCTCTCTCTCAACTATTACACGAGCCTAGTCAGTTGTACTCTGTAGTGGAAGGGTTTATAAATGAACTGACGGAAAAAACGCAACACCAAAAGGTAATTAGTGTAGAGTAACGAAATTCTGGGAACGCATTTGTCTAGGAAACAAATTTCTGTGATCAATACCGCAACATCACAGGTTACTGTAAGTACGAGATAAGCCATTGCAAATATGCAATGCTGGTACATTAATAACCAGTGTAACCGCCAGAATGTTGACTACAACTATGCAAACGTACGTGCATTGTGATGTATCGGAACCAGATTTCAGTTCATGGGATGGCGTTCCATCCCTGTTCCACTAGGTCGGGGGACGAATAATGGTGGTTGAGGATGACACTGGAGTTCTCGTCTGATGATGTCCCATTTGTGCGCGATTGGAGACAGATCTGGTGATCGAGCAGGCCAAGGCAATATATTGACACACGGTAGAACGTGTTGGACTACAAGAGCGGTATGTAGGGTAACGTCATCCTACTGGAAAACACCGCCTGGAATGCTGTTCATGAGCCGGCCGCTGTGGACGAGCGGTTCTAGGCGCTTCAGTCCGGAAGCACGCTGCTGCTACTGTCGCAGGTTCGAGTCCTGCCTCGGGCATGGATGTGTGCGATGTCCTTAGGTTAGTTAGGTTTAAGTAGTTCTAAGTCTAGGGAACTGATGACCTCAGATGTTAAGTCCCATAGTGCTTGGAGCCATTCGAAAAAAAAAAAAAAAATTGTTCAAATGTGTGAAATCTTATGGGACTTAAATGCTAAGGTCATCAGTCCCTAAGCTTACACACTACTTAACCTAAATTATACTAAGGACAAACACACACACCCATGTCCGAGGGAGGACTCGAACCTCCGCCAGGACCAGCCGCACAGTCTATGACTGCAGCGCCTATTTTTCAGTAATCTTTACTGAACAAACTAACAGTACATATATATACACTATCCAAGAGTTCTTCAAGGTACCATTTAAAACATATACAAATGACTGTTAGTTAAACAAAAAATATCAGGAAAACATTAAATACAACGAAAGATAACATATTCTGTCTTTTTTTTTTTTTTGTCGATGCATGAGAACGTGGATAAGGATGTTGCATCATGTGACGGTTAGGCATGGCACACCCCAACTTTGAGGGGGTCAAGGAAGACGCTGCGGAGATAACCCGCAAATGTTTGTCGGTAAGATGGTTTTCGGGTGAGGGTGCTATGCGCGGTCACAACTTTCTACCAGAAGTCAAGGACTGTATGCGGACCACTCTGAAAGAGGTATTCTAAAGGCTGTCCTCGAAACCAGATTAGGATATGGTGCTTGGCAAGAGGGTAGTGAAATGTCTGGGGCAACAACAAGAAATCCGGGGTTACCGTCGTTGGCGGGGCACGGAGGTAAAAGCCCACGATTCGTTGGATGGGAGCCATACGTTTCGTTTCAGGGGGCACGTAAGACGGTGCTCGTCGGTATCTTCGAGCTGACAGTCAGGGCAGAGTGGGGAGGTGGCCAATCCTATGCGCTAAAGTCGACTACTAGTCGGGAATTTGCCATAGACTAAAACATACCAGAGTGCAGACACAGACGACGGTAAAAAGGGTGCTTGCACACACCCCCAAACCGTTCGCCAGTTAATATCAGGGTGCTGTAGCCTAAGACCGCTCGGCTAATCCCGCGCGGCGGAGCAATTTGTTTTTGAATGCTGTTCATGAATGGCAGCACGGCCGTTCGATTCATCAGACTGACGTAGAGTTTTGCGTGAGATAACGACGGGAGTGTTCCTGCTGTCATACGAAATCGCACCCCAGACCATAACTCCAGGTGTAGGTCCAGTGCGCTTAGTATGCAGACAGGTTGATTGCAGGCCCTCAACTAACCTCCTTTTAACCAACATACGGGCATCACTGGTACCGAGTCAGAACCAGCTTTCACCACAAAACACGGCAGACTTCCGCCCTGCCCTCCACTGAGCTCTCGCTTGACACTACTGAATTCGCAAATGGCGGTAGGGTGAGGTCAGAGCGTCTGGATTGGAGCTGTCGTTGAAGTAAGCTATTTGTAACAGTTCGTTGTGTCACTCTGGTGCCAACTGCTGCTCACGTTACTGCTGCAGATGCAATACAATACGCCAGAGCCATATGAAAACACGATAGTTTTACCTCTCTGTAGTGGCACATGCAGTCTGGTGCCTGGTCTTCTTGTGAGCGTACATTCCTGAGACCAGCGCTGCCAGCAATCATATACAGTGGTTACTCTCCTGCCAAGTCTTTCTCCAGCGTCTCGTAACCAAAATACAAGACTTCGTTCAAACTCAGTGTTGTGTTGATAATGGCGTCTTTATCGCCTTAAAGGCAGACTAACATCGACTCACCACGTCCAGTTTAGAAGGTAACCAACGCATACTACCGTTACAGCGTGTATTTAAAGCAAACCTGATTTGCATCCTCATAGTGATGCTACTTGCGCCACCCTTATGTGGCTGGCGAGAAATCTGAATCGACATCATTTTTCAGATGTAGAAACACGCCTACCAACTTTCGTTCATGTCGCACAACTCCTTCTTGGTGTTGCGATTTTTTTCCCGTCACTGTAATAACAATGATGCATTAACTTTGTAATTTATTATTAACTATCTATTTTTTGCAATGAAATTTTACAAAATTTTTGTTGTTATCAATATTTTTCTTTGACTTACAAAATTACTTGTTTCTCACAGTATTTTTTGCATAGCTGTTTTTTTCTTATACACAATAATTTGCGAAGCTAACTTTTTTTGCAGTGTTCTTGTTGATGTATTTGTACAGCTATTTTTTCTTTGAAATTATTTTTTCTGGTGTATTATGACTAACAGATACAAGTATTTACAGTAAAGCTAGAAGAAACTATACACTGCGTTCCCCATATAATTATTACTTTCAATGCATACAGAATTTACATTTCTTTCATTATATCACGTATTTAGTTCGTTTCTATTAACAAGATACATAAACTATTTACATTTCTTTCATTACGTCGAGCATTTAATCAATGACTTCTGAGCATGTATTTCTCCATGTACAATACATTCATAAGAAAAGGGGAGTAGCTCACCAGGTGAAGAAACAACCACACACATACACTCGTACACGTAAATATGTACACGATATTTTACTAGCACACATAATGTTCAGACGTGCACATGCTACACACACATTTACAGATAAATAGACAGCCACACAGTCAACACTCCAATGAATCGTGTGAATCTGGGAGGGTTCCGGTCCCATCCCCGCAGATGAATCGTTTGTCATCACGACGGGACAGCCCTATTTTTATCAGTATTATCGGCCGCATCTCCAAACATGTCGAATTCTTCGTGATTGGTTACTTCTTACGGATCGCAGCCTTTCACCCCGTAGATGACTCTCTCTGTATCCGTATAAAGTAACCTGAGATCAGCGAATTTCGGCTTCACAAAGTCATAATGAAATCGGTACATGTGAAGTTTGGAGAGATCAAATGGTTCAAATGGCTCTGAGCACTATGGGATTTAACATCTATGGTCATCAGTCCCCTAGAACTTAGAACTACTTAAACCTAACTAACCTAAGGACAGCACACAACACCCAGTCATCACGAGGCAGAGAAAATCCCCGACCCCGCCGGGAATCGAACCCGGGAACCCGGGCGTGGGAAGCGAGAACGCTACCGCACGACCACGACTTGGAGAGATCCAGAACACAGAAACCGACAGACATTTCGGGAACCGCACTGAAACCTTAGCCCTTAGCCATCTCCACAGCGATTATTCAGATGAAATTTGACCTGACAACGTAATCTCTTGCGCCATAACGCCCATCCCACTGGTAAACAAAATTAATTTCGCTGTATTCTCTAACATTCGCCATGATTTTTCCGAAAATTGAATTGTTCATTAAATCGTAGAAATCTTTTTTAAAATCTCCCCTCGTGAGAGGCCTCTGTTCGGTGTCTAAATCGATGTACTCCTTCAACAAGGGACGCTGCTTGTAGGGGATTCCGCGAGTAATACTTACGAGTTACATCCTCAACCTAAGATATTGTTGGAAATTTCTATAATGGATAAGATGACGTTGTTTATCCACTGGAGTTGTCAACAACTTTGGGATGGAACTATTCCGCAGGACAGGCGCTCAGGACATAGAGGCAAGTCTCTGTGCTGATCAAGCGAACTCCACATGCAGAACATATCCATCACCAGCATCTTCAGTCTTATTTTTGATCTTTTCCTTCAAACTGGCGATTTCCTCCTCAGGCAGCCATCGGAACCCTCCAAATGATGGACTGTGTTGCATGGCTTGTCCATCGACGTTTATAGCCAGGTAAAGGACGTGATTTAAATCGTCAAATGGCCTATACTCCTCCTCACTCATTCGCAGGTTATTTTCCTTGGCGTACCTGCCACGCACTGGCCAAGTGCGCACGAATCCTACATTCAAAGAAGAGCAATGTATCAACATTGGTCAACAGTTCGATGTTGTCTTGTGTTTTCCTTAACACTGTGTCTTCCGAAAGCCCTGGTGCGGCTAAATAAAATGCAGGATCCAAATATTTAGTGTGGTGTCACCGCCAGACACCACACTTGCTAGGTGGTAGCTTTAAATCGGCCGCGGTCCATTAGTACATGTCGGACCAGCGTGTCGGCACTGTCAGTGATCGCAGACCGAGCGCCACCACACGGCAGGTCTCGAGAGACGGACTAGCACTCGCCCCAGTTGTACGGACGACTTTGCTAGCGACTACACTGACGAAGCCTTTCTCTCATTTGCCGAGAGATAGTTAGAATAGCCTTCAGGTAAGTCCATGGCTACGACCTAGCAAGGCGCCATTAGCATTATACTGCATTTATCTAGAGAGAGTCTCACTTGTATCATCAAGAACGCTGTATACAAATGATGGATTAAAGTTAAGTATTCCAGCAGCTACGTACTTTTCTTTATAGCATTCATTACGTATCCTGTTTCAGACCTAACGCCCGCCTGCGTGAGTTAGCGCGTGCATCTTGGCCGCCTCTTTCAATTAGTGTGTGTAGTGTTGGCAAGTCTGCCGACACTACATATTTGGCGACGAGTCTCAAAAGAGGAATTAGCGTTCGCATTGCTCTAATTTACTTGTGTCATGGCTTCGCCACAATCTCCAGATGTACTGTCCGAATTTTATCGCTTGCAGAATCAGCAGACGCAGGCGTTATTGGATGCCCTTGGACAGCTCATCCAGGGTCAACATGCAATGCAAACCGATGCGGCAGCCGCCGCTTCGCCGCTACCGTAGCCACAACATGCTGTTGCACCCCCGTTCTGGCCATTTGACCCGGCAATGGAAACCTGGACGGAGTGGTCACGTCAATTTGGATTCCATCTCGCCGCCTACAGAATTCAAGGTAACGAGCGGCAGCCTTTTCTTTTGGCCTGTGTCGATGTGTCCACCTACCGTGTGATAGTGAAATTGTTTCCCCAACGCGACGTAGCAACTCTGTCCTACGAAGAAATTTTGTCGGCATTGGACGCATATTTCAAAGAAACGGTCAATGTCGTTGCAAAAAGGTATACGTTCTTTCATACAAAACGTACGGCTGGTCAGACTAATAGGGAGTGGGTTGCAACATTGCAAGGCCTTACTCGGGATTGTGCTTTTCAGTGCGAATGTGGACTCCCTTATTCAGATACTATGGTACGTGATGAAATTGCACAGAACGTTTCTGATGTTCGTATACGGGAACAGATTTTGAAGCTAGTCAATCCCTCCCTTCAACAAATGATAGAGATATTGGATAGGCAAGACACACTTGACTTTGCTCGGGAATCATTTGCAACTTCGCCAGCCGTGTGTCACATTAACCGGCCCACCGGGCGCGCTGCACGGAACGGCAAACAGCCCTCTCGCACGTTCGCGCAGCTGCCGCTACGCTCTAAACCAGGTGTGCCGCGCAAGCATGCAAATGCAGTGCAATCATGTCCGCGGTGTGCAACTAGACATTCGCGTGACAATTGCCCGTCACGCCAAGCTATTTGCTTTTTCTGTAATAAGAAAAGACATGTTCAAAGTGTTTGCCAGAAAAAGCTCAGATCAGACACTCACAACCATTCCAGGCCCTTTGCTTCGCGCCGGAATCGAACCACGGACACACGGGCTCGTGAACCTTCGCCCATGGAGATTCATGTAGTTAATTCCACTCCGTCCAGTGCCACTTTCTCTAACAGTGCCTGTGTTCGTCCCACAACTAGTGTGTGTCGACGTCACCGGAAATCCCGTCAAGTCGCGAGTGCTTCTGTACCAGTATCGGTTCCAATTGCACGAGATAGTCGCTCTTGTCGTCAGCAGGACAATAAACTTTTTGTAGATTTGGACATTCATGGCCACGTGATACCATTCCAGCTAGATACCGGCGCTGCAGTTTCATTGATCAATCACGACACGTACAAACAGCTGGGCAAACCTCCGTTGCGTGCCGCAAATGTTCAGTTAACTAGCTATTCCGGTCAGACTATCCCTGTGTTAGGACAGTGCAGCCTCCTTGCAACATACAAGGGACAAACAAAACTTGTGTCATTTTACATCCTTCGTTCTTCTTCTGCAGTGAACTTGTGTGGTTTAGATTTATTTCAGTTGTTTAACTTCTCTATCGTAAATCAGGTCCTATCAGTGAATCAGACTGTGCCTTCCACCAGTGTTTCTCGTCTATGTGAAGAATTTGCAGACATTTTTGCACCGGGCTTTGGTTGTGCTAAGAACTATGAAGCACATTTGGAACTGAAAGTCAACGCGCAACCGAAATTTTTCAGAGCGCGCAATGTTCCCCACGCATTGTGTGATGAGGTCGCAAGAACGTTAAACGATTTAGAATCCCTAGGTGTCATTGAACGTGTGCAGGCTTCTCTCTGGGCCTCACCCTTAGTAATTTTGCCAAAACCTTCCTGAAAATTGAGACTTTGTGTGGACTTCAAGGCAACTGTGAATCCACAACTAGTGATTGCAACTTTTCCTTTACCCCGCCCAGAAGATATTTTTGATAAACTGTGCCCGGGTAAATACTTTTCGAAGTTGGACCTAGCAGATGCGTACTTGCAAATACCAGTGGACGAAGAATCCCAGCGCGTCTTGGTGGTTAACACGCATCTTGGTTTGTACCGATTCAAAAGACTGCCATTCGGGTGTGCATCCGCCCCTGCATTGTTTCAGCAATATTTACAAACTGTTTGTGCGTCGGTTCCTACTGCAGCGAACTATCTGGACGATATTGTGATCTCCGGAACGACAGAAGACGAACATTTAGCAAACCTCCGGGCATTATTTCAGGTCTTGCGACAAAATGGTCTTCGCTTGAGGAAGGACAAATGTGTGTTTTTTGCTCGTGACTTACCATATCTGGGTCATGTACTCAATGCCCAAGGTATACATCCGAGTCCAGAGCACCTCCGTGCCATACAAGACTTGCCTTCGCCGCAGAATTTGAAGCAGCTACAGAGTGTGCTGGGAAAAATTAACTATTATCATAACTTTGTTCCCCATGCCTCTTCCATTTCAGCTCCGCTTCATCGCTTACGCCGTAAAGGTGTTCCGTTCGTCTGGACGACGGAATGCGAACGCGCTTTTCGCCAGTTAAAATCGGCGTTGCTTTCAAATACTTGCCTTACGCCATTCGATCCCCAGAAACCCATTTTGTTGATGGTAGATGCATCGGATTTCGGGATCGGTGCTGTGCTTGCGCACAAAGATGGATCGCATGATCGCCCTATTGCCTTTGCGTCCAAATTGCTCTCATCTGCGCAAAGAAATTATTCACAGATAGAGAAAGAAGCTTTGGCTCTCGAATTTGGTGTTACTAAGTTTCATGATTTCTTGTATGGTCGTCACTTTACCATCATCACAGACTACAAACCTTTGACATCGGTTTTTCATCCGAACAAGCCTGTACCTCCACGTACAGCGCAGAAATTCATTCGCTGGTCTATTTTCCTCTCGCAGTACCGCTACGATATCTTGTATCGGTCCACTGCTAAGCACGGAAACGCCGATGCGTTGTCCCGTTTGCCTGTTGCTGAGGATAGAGCATTCGATTCTTCCGAACTTGCTTGCATGTTCATTGATTCGGAAACCGATGACGTGGTCGAATCGTTTCCGATTGATTTTCGTCGTGTAGCTACCGCCACAGCTGCTGACCCTGTCCTTGCTACCGTTTTGCGTTTTGTTGCTACTCAATGGCCCTTGTCAAAGTCGCGGATCGAGGATCCGTTGGTTCGCCAATTTTTTGCTCACAAGGAGAGACTTTTTGTACGACGTGGTGTTTTGCTGTTGCGCTCTGATCATGATCAGTCCAGAGTCGTGGTCCCACGTTCGTTACAGTCCTCTGTCTTACGGCTTCTCCACCAAGGACATTGGGGTATAGTGCGAACGAAACAACTTGCTCATCAGCACTGTACTTGGTTCGGAATCGATGCTGCGATTACGAATATGTGCTCTTCTTGCATGGCGTGTGCCGAACAACAATCCGCACCACCGCGGAAATTCTTTGCATGGCCCAAAGCCACTTCCCCTTGGCAACGCTTGCACATCGATTTTGCTGGTCCATTCTGGAATGCTCGATGGTTGGTTGTGGTGGATTCTTTCAGTAATTTTCCTTTTGTTGTCCGGATGTCTTCCACGACGTCAACTGCCACCATCCAAGTGTTGTCTGCTATCTTTTGCATTGAAGGTCTTCCTCAGACTATTTTTTCCGACAATGGCCCACAATTCATGTCCGCAGAATTTCAGTCATTCTGCAAGGCCAATGGTATTCAACATCTGACGTCCGCGCCGTTTTCGCCTCAGTCCAACGGTGCCGCTGAACGATTGGTCCGGACTTTGAAGTCACAGATGTTGAAGTTGAAAGAGTCGCATTCTCGGGAGGACGCGTTGTTGCTCTTTTTGTCTTCGTATCGCTCTCAGCCCCGAGATGGTCGCTCGCCGTCTGAGTTGCTCCATGGTCGTCCTCATCGAACCTTGATGTCTTTGATGCATCCGCCACACCAGGTTCCTGTGCAGCGGCAGACTCCTGCTTTTGCTCCAGGCGACGTTGTATTCTATCGCAACTATCGAGGTTCACGGCGTTGGCTCGCAGGGCGTATTCTTCGCTGCCTCAGCCGCGCGATGTATTTGGTTTTGGGGGCCTCTGGTGAGGTGCGTCGGCATCTCAATCAGCTGCGCCTCTGTCGTCGCCTGGGTTCTGCCGCTCCCCGTCTGCTTTCAACGACGGTGGCGTCCGGTCAGCGCCCTGGGGACCCATCTACTGGCTCGCCTCATCCCCAGGTGTTACCGACGCTGCCTTCCATTTTGCCCCATGGCGACGCGCCGCCCGCAGTGGACGCTTCGCTGCAACCGCCAAGCGCCTCCCTGGGTCACGCGCCGCTGATTGCTTCCCGTGACCAGCTGTCCTCCGCCATGGAACTCTTACCCGCTCCGGAGCACATGGCGTCTTCGCGCGTCGGGTACCCCGACGCAATGGAGGTCGACCCTTCAGCCCCTCCTGTCACTTTACGGGCGCATACACCGCATGTTGACGTGCACCCTGGACTAGGTTTTCAGGCGTTTCCTAGCTCCCCTTGGACCGAATGGCTGGGTGCGGGTGGCACAGCCTCGCCTGTTGTTAGGCTCCCCACCTCATCGCATACGCCAACATGGGGTCCTCCCCACGGCGGGCGGAAGCCTTATCAAACGACCGTTCGCCGATTTGTGGGGGAGGAATGTGGTGTCACCGCCAGACACCACACTTGCTAGGTGGTAGCTTTAAATCGGCCGCGGTCCATTAGTACATGTCGGACCCGCGTGTCGCCACTGTCAGTGATCGCAGACCGAGCGCCACCACACGGCAGGTCTCGAGAGACGGACTAGCACTCGCCCCAGTTGTACGGACGACTTTGCTAGCGACTACACTGACGAAGCCTTTCTCTCATTTGCCGAGAGATAGAATAGCCTTCAGCTAAGTCCATGGCTACGACCTAGCAAGGCGCCATTAGCATTATATTGCATTTATCTAGAGAGAGTCTCACTTGTATCATCAAGAACGCTGTATACAAATGATGGGTTAAAGTTAAGTATTCCAGCAGCTACGTACTTTTCTTTATAGCATTCATTACGTATCCTGTTTCAGACCTAACGCCTGTCTGCGTGAGTTAGCGCGTGCATCTTGGCCGCCTCTTTCAATTAGTGTGTGTAGTGTTGGCAAGTCTGCCGACACTACAGTTAGTAACCACACACTCCGGAACTTCTGGAATGTGTTCGCAGGTGTACATCTGTACTCATATATAATCTGGCATATTCACCTAACTCAGGGATGCCGTAGGTAAAGGCACATCATTGTCGTTGTGGATACATATCAAAGCCCGTTTTTGCGAAAAAGTCAGATACACTAATGAAGCTGTTGGTCCTGTTTAATTAGCAAAATGGGTATATGATAGAATATTCAAACTGAAATCCCTGTTTTAACGACAAATCCTTTGTTGTGACAGATGATCGAAAACTTTTGACCGTTTGTGTATTTTTACTTGATCGTGACTTGTTACAGTGCAGCTGAAAGAGAGATTTTGAAGATGGCAATTCTATAGTTGAAACCGATAATTCTGTTAAAAAAACCTTCCAATGAAAAGAGTTAAATAAAAATTATTCAGTGAATGCTCTGCAACGTGCATGCCACAAGGTTGCTAAGGAGTTGTTGTGGTTGGGCGTATCATTCCTGCCGGCCGGAGTGGCCGAGTGGTTCTAGGCGCTACAGTTCGGAACCGCGTGACCGCTACGGTCGCAGGTTCGAATCCTGCCTCGGGCCTGGATGTGTGTGGTGTCCTTAGGTTAGTTAGGTTTAAGTAGTTCTAAGTTCTAGGGGACTGATGACCTCAGATGTTAAGTCCCATAGTGCTCTGAGCCACTTGAACCATTTGAACCGTATCATTCCGCCACCAGTGCGGTTGACAACTGGCGGACGTGCTGCAATACGTCTGCACAATGGATCCCATACGTGCTCGATGGGATTTAAGGCAGGGCAACGGGCAGTTCGCCGAATATCCTCTCGTTCCAAGAACTGCTCCACCTGCCGTCGCACATTGTCGACCGAATGCACCCCTGAAAAAACGCATCTTGGGAAGGGCTACAGTGTCATAGTAACGTTGACCACTGAGTGTACGCTTGAACTGTGAATTTACTTTCAAAACCTTTTCTTAAGAATTTACTTTATTTACTAGCGATTCATCAAGAACATTAATACATTTAATCACACTATGTGAGCGTGGAAATAGTTGCCAGTGGATAATTGATGAAAACAAATTAAATTTCTTTCAACAAATGGAAATTTTATTCCTAAAACCTTTTTTTTGAAACAGATTTAAAATTATAATCAGAAAGCACCCTCTAAAAATCAAGTTACAATTTATTCAGAGGCAGAAAGAGCAAATATTGACAGTATGAGCTTTCGGGCTGAGAAGCTTGCCGCTCCCTTTTAACACGGCGTAGTCACGACCGCTCACAACAACCTCTGAAAGACTACACTGGTGCAAATCTGCAACACACCAGATTACTTTAAACTAAAAATTTTAACAACTCACACAAGCACATAAACTATGCACCCCGTAGGAGGGATGGAAATGGTACAAAACACTAACATTAAAAAAAATTAACTTGCCACCGAAGGTGCAACTTGATTAAAAAAAATTTTTTAAAGTGGAAGGGTGGCAACTTTACATACTGAAATGACCATTTAAATAAGAACCCATGAAATGCAATCTTACATAAAATATACAACATGCTCTACATTACACATATACCGCCTCTCAAGATGATAGGCAAGATAAAAACATATTTCAGGAATTCGGCCGTTACACTTCAAGCAATAAATTCGTTAACACCGAATCCGACAAACATGACAGAGGCAGCTATTAACGTACGGCAGACCGACAGACAGAAAGACAGACACCAACTGCCTAACAAATGCGGACGGGAGACAGACGAGCAAGCTGGGGACGAGAGACTGACCAAGAAAACAAGTAGAATTTAACAAGTAAATGAAACAACATATCACGAATCACTTAACTTCTAATAAACTGCGATGTCTGGCGAAGACCTGGCGCAGCACCCCCGAAACGCTCTCCCGAACCCTCCGCTGCCAGCCGCTTCAACGGACGCAGGAAGGCGCGCCGACCCCTCGTCTCACGGCGTCGCAGCTCGTGCCGGCCAGACCGACGTCGTGGGTTGACTCCTGTTGCTCTCGTGTCCTCCGCGAAGCCACTACCCCTCGCTATACGGCGCGGCCCACTGGACTCACGTGGCGACCTCACATGCACCGACGCTCAAGACGGACAAGTCATCTTGTGTCTCAGTGCGCGACCGACCAACCGATCGATCCAACCGCCAATGACCATTGCCTGAACAAACTCGAGCAGACTGGCGGCCTAACGCATACTAGCACTCAGGACGACAGACAGACACTGACTGCCCCACTCTGGCCCGGCTGACCAACTCACCAGACTCGCCGCCTAGCGAGCCTTTTTTTTTTTGTTTTCCTTTATTGTAATTTTAATCACCTATACAGGCGGGCTGGCAGCAGCACATTACGCTGCTCTTCAGCCTTAAGTGGAACAATAACATGACATAGAGGTGATACAAACAATACAAGAAACGGCGGGCAAAAAATGGAGGTACAAAAAAACAATAAACATGCAGCCGTTCAAGTTGGACGATAAAAACACTAACACTTGTGGACACGGCGCACAAAACACGGAGAACGGCGATGGCACATGTGAACAGTGGAGTCGTAACTGCACGAAACACAAAACGAAGCACACACACGAGATACTGATGTCGATGATCTCCAGCGCGCGAATGTTCACTATGCGTGTGCGAGTCCGGGGACCTGCCAAGAGAGGAGGAGGAGGAAGGGGAGTGGGAGAGCGAGAGGGGAGAGCAGAGATGCCACGGGCAGGGGAGAAAGGAGGGAGGGAGGAAGGGGGAGGGGAAACACAGGGAAAGAGTGGCGGAGGGAGGGGACGTGGGAAAAGGAAAGAGAAGGGAAGGGAAGAGAAGGGAGGGAGGGTGCCCAAAAGAAAGGACACCGGAAGTGGGGGGTGGGGCAGGGTCGAAGTTGATAGGAGGGGTAGATGGAGGGGAGGAGGATATCATCAGGGAGGGGGAGCTGGCGGAAGCCACCTTGGGAGAGGATAAGGAGGGTGGAGAGATGGAGACCGGGTGGGACGTGCGAATACAGGCGCGGCAGCGGGCGGGGGTGGGAGAGGATCGGGGATACGAGAGGGTGAGGAGGATCGAGTTTGCGGCAGGTGTACAGGATGCCGCCTAGCGAGCTCATAGCGCCCCTTAAATGCACGTGAACAGGCTACCTTTCTCCTTTCCCACCAGAGGGAGACACCAAAGTTGCAATTGCCACAGTGGTGCCACCGTCAGAAACGGAGGGCGACTGCTTCACACTACGCGCTGCGGCGCGCTCTTCAAAACAGCAAATTTTACCACGGCTCAACGGTATTCAAAGATTTGGATGTCAGTACACCCGTGCGACTTTACGTCTCCGTACACCATAACTCATGGATCACCAAAACGATCATGTACGACAAGGCTGGCCGCTCCCTCACACGGCGAGATCTGCACAGCTGGAGGATATCTCCCCGAGAGGAATTTCGGCTAATGGACTGGTCCTACCCGTTCTCTCGACTTAAATCCGATCGGACATGTGTGGGCTGCGTTGAGAAGACGTCCCCATGTACCAACACCGATCCAGAAAGTGTCAGCCGCACTGGTGGCGGAATGGAACGTCTTACTACAAGAACTCCTTACCAAACTTGCGCCCAGCAACGGACCACGTTGAAGAGTATGCACTGCACATATTTTATCTATGAAAACATGCGATGCATGTTAGAAATGTATTCTGAGACAAATCTAAAGTGCTCATTGATACAAATTTATGTGTGCAACGATAAGAATGTAGTGAGAACTACGAACATCATTTGTTGGACGAAAACTATGAAAACAAATACTCCAGGCCGACATTTCACGACAACTGATCAATAAAAAAACACAGCACATGTTCTAATGAAAGCATGAAAGCCGTCTGACGATGAATTGCGTAAAAGATGAGCCAGACAGTAGGGGATTTTACTTTATTATATGAGCTTCCAAACGGTAACTTCATTTTTCCATTGTGGCCAAGCCACGGCCGGCAGTGTTAGCTGCCTGTAAATTCTTTCGTCCTATAGTCTAGTAACAGGAAGTCAGCACCGAGGAAGGGCACCTTAATCACGCACCTCCCTCATGTGCTTACGAGGTAACGACATTCCAGGCGTCGCTTACAGACAACGCTCTGGAAAGTTCCATTGCCGCACCCGCGGGTTTCTCGGTCCCGACCAATCATGGCGGAGGAAGCCACGTGGTGCGTCGAATATACCCGGCCGCCCGTCGCCGCGCCCGCTCTCTTGTCTCCTTGTGCTCCTGGAAGCGCGCCCTGTAGCAGTAAACATCTTCCGCTTCTCCCGGCGCTCAGTCAACCGGCATGCCGCTCGGACTGGCCCGATTGGTAGACGCCAGCTTTCGTTATCTTCGCGAACTATGTTTCGCCAAATTTTACGCGCTGGCTCACCCTCGCCTCCCTAGGCCTGGCTATTTGACCCATTTTTAACATGCTTTTGCCAATAAATGGCCTTTGTCTAAATATTATCCTATTGATTCCATAATGCCCATCGCTTGCCCACACTCCCATCCTGTACAGTTGTAATGATTCGAAACTGGTAATACTACCTTTTGAATAAAGGAACTTAAAATAAATTTGTGGCTGGTTGCCGTCCCAACACCATCAACATTTGTTTTCAAATAACAACCGCGGTCTCCAACCATGTCATCATGTGACAAAATTGCATCCCTATTTAGCCATGACCACTTGTTGGCCTTGCTTGAGCGAAGTTCTTATTTTGTTAATTAGTCCAGTTCTTAGTTGCTGTTGAATTTAATGTAAGTGAGCCGTGCTGCGGCTTGCGTTGGTACCATTGCTAGATTGGCGTCGTTTAGTTGGCATAGTTACGATTGTCGTCTTCTTCTTGTGTTCATTGGCGCCAGTGCGTTTGCAAGTGAATGCAACGCTTGGCTGCCTGTCTCATCAATTGCGAAGTTTTGAGGGACTTCCGACTTCCCCAGGTCGATCCTAGGAGCAACGTCTGCACCCCCCCCCCTTCTTGATTTGGTCAGATTTGATACCTGTTTTCCAAATATATATATATATATATATATATATATATATATATATATATATATATATATATATATATATTCCAATGACTGTAATTTCAAGTTTGAAGATGTTTAACTGGTTCTTAAAAGAACGCTATTCAGGCCTCAGCCGAGAAATAGTTTTTAAATTATTACTATTGGGGCCTTCAGCCGGGAAATATTTGAATTTGTTGTCATTAAGGCTTTAGCCGTGAGTGTTAATTGTCTTAAAATTTTAATTAGACAATTGTATTCTAGCAGAGAGGTTTTGATGATTGTCCTTTAAAAATATTTTAATAATTGTAATTGCAAGTTGAAGATGTTAACTGGTTCTTAAAGGATTGCTATTCAGGCCTTCAGCCGTGAAACAGTTTTTAAATTATTACTATTGGGGCCTTCAGCCGAGAAATGGTTTGAATTTGTTGTCATTAAGCCCTTCAGCCGTGGAACACTTATTAATTTATTGTCACCTTTTATTTGTTGTTGTTTCCCAATAATGCGTACGTGATTGAAAAGTAAACTAACCAATAGTAATTGATTATGGCGCCGTCCACAATCGCAACCCAATCGTGCCTTCCTTGGTACCAAGTCTCAGTAAGTGATACTTTTTATTGTTTTTGTGCTGGGTGTGGTTATGACAGTTTCTAATTATGAATTAGTTTGTAACAAGAAATGAGAGGAGAATCGATTTTGATCTGTCCGACAGATTTATGGTAAGTAAAAAAATGTACGCATTACTATAACAGCCTAATTACCTATCTACGGCAGTTTAGCGTCAGCATTAGCGTCCTTATTTGTAGGCTGCTAGAACTCTGTGGTAATAGTTCAATATTTCACAAGGCCGCAGAAGGCAAACATTAAATTAAAATCAGCGCATAAAAACACATTTGGATTTGTCTGTGTCACCAAAAAATCGCATTGATCAACAAAAATACGAGGGCTATCCACAAAGTACAGTACGTTTTGGAATTAAAAATAAATAAAGTATTGGAAGTTTTTTTTGTTATATACAGATGAAAGCCACACTTAAATACTACTTTTCTACATAGTTGCCATTTAAATTAAGGCACTTACCGTAGCGATGGACGAGCTTGGAAATTCCTTCGTCGTAAAATTCGGCCGCCTGCTCCTTCAACCACGTGGTTACCTCTTCTTTTGGGACGGAAAAGGTGTGATTTTTGTGGATTTCCTGGAAAGAGGCACTACAATAAACTCTCAAAGGTATCGCCAAACTCTGCACAACCTCAGAAGAGCAATACAAAACAAGCGCAGGGGAAAGTTGGGCTCAAAAATCTTGCTGATTCACAACGCCCGGGCCCACACGGCAAATGCCACTCGTGAAGTTCTCGAATCTTTTAAGTGGGAGTTGTTTCCTCATCCGCCGTACAGTCCCGACCTGGCACCGAGCGACTTCCGCTTATTCCCAGCAATGAAGAAGTGGTTGGCTATGCAGCGTTTTGATGACGACGCACAGCTTCAAGAAGAGGTAACCACGTGGTTGAAGGCGCAGACGGCCGAATTTTACGACGAAGGAATTTCCAAGCTCGTCCATCGCTACGATAAGTGCCTTAATTTAAATGGCAACTATGTAGAAAAGTAGTATTTAGGTGTGGCTTTCATCTGTATATAATAAAAAAATTTTCCAATACTTTATTTATTTTTAATTCCAAAACGTAATGTACTTTGTGGATAGCCCTCGTATCTCGCAAACGGCGATGGTTGCATTTCTTTGAAAACATTGCTCAATATTATCAATCATTATTAGGCTAAATGGGAAAATATCACCCAATCTGGTCACCCAGGTGGTACTCAATTATGAAAACCGTTCCGACAGCCAACGATGGGGAAGGCTTTGTGTAGAGCGGAAGGGGTATGTGACGACAGGACATTCAGTTCGCTCGTTTCTAAAAGATTTTTTTCACTGCTTGGATTCGTTCACGCCGAGTGCGCCCTGCATCCCTCCCTCTCCCGTTCGTCCAAAATCTATTTACGCTATAATAAGTGAAGCCATCAATTCCATGCACAATTTAAGTCTTAAAATATGCATGCACTCATGCACTATCAAATAACTAAACAATCAAAGCTAAAGGAAAAACATGCAATGTCAGAATTCAATATTTTGTTGTGATGCATTTTATTTTATTTGAAAAAAAGTATAACAGCCAGTTTTTCCAAACTCTCTACCGACTTGGGGTAGCTCTGCGTGTTGAGCCGCTGAGCTAATAGTCCTTGGATTCGGGAGGCGATGTGGTTTGAATCCATCCGCCTGCAACGTCGATAAAGGCTTTTTGTAGTTTCCGATTTTCAATTTAGGCAAATGCCAGGATTGTTCCCTTACTATAGGCCATAGTCAATTCCTTCAGAATCCCTTTCTTTCGAGACGGATTCCAATTTCCTTAAAGATGCAGTCTCTATGCTTAATTGAAAAGAGCCGCATCGAAGATGAGCCGAACACCTTTTCGGAGACCCCAGGCAATAAAAGCTGTATGATAAATAAACATAGATCCAAATTCTCCTCATTTAGGCTCGAGCATTTGTCTACTGGGAAATTCTTTAATGCAGAAAATGAGCTTTCTTACACTGTAAGAAATGATAAGTGCATACTTAAATGAGGAAATTTGGGGAGTGTAGGGCTGAATGATTTCAGATACATTGCATTTTCTCCACCAAAAATTGTTTTAGCTTCTCTGCCGAACATAGATCTCTTAATTCCAAAAGCCCTGTCGGTAGTAATCGTGGTGTCCCGAAAATTAGCATTCGTCCATCCTGATCACTTTCTCAGCTCAAATCCAGACTGAAAGAAGTGTGAAGGGAGATTGGAGAATGAGTGCTTCTTAGTGGTTTGCCAAAATACGACACTCGTATGTAAGGAGTTTATATTGCGCTTGGTGAAAACTCTCAGATCATTGTCGAATAAAATGGTTTATCATTCTTCATGGAAATTTTCAGAATAAATGAAAAACATGAATCTTATTAAGTAAGGTCTACTTTAACAAATCAGACGCCGTCTTTTACAAAATCCTCACTACGTCCTTGTACACGTGTGGAGTTTGATTGCGCTCCAGTGATGAAATACTGGAATGTACACTATTAGTAATTCCCCCTCCTTATTTCTGGGACGTAAGCAAGACATTTCGGCCTCTTTGAGGTGTAACGAAGTCGTAGTTTGTCATGTATTGGGGCACAGCAATGCTTTCGATTGTCAGTTCCTAGTCAGAGTAAACGGATGCCGACAACGGAGTAGTAACGCGTACTCTACCAGGGCTACGAGTACAGTGTGATTTACGAAAATGTTCACGTCCGTTAACAAATAAAAAATCGGCGCGTTGCGGTCAGCCTGTGGAGTCTGCAACCCGCGCTGCGCCGCAGCTGGGCCTTGCCGAGGCCGGCAGCGACCGCGCAGGAAAGTTCTGGAAGGGCGCAGAGTGGTGGGGGCGGGCCGCAGTGGTTGCAGCAGCGGCAGGGGCGGCGGCAGGGGGTGGGTGGTGGGGGCAGCCGGCGCGGCAGGGGACGCGTATCGACCCAGCTTGGCGCGGCGCCCCGGCAGCTGCCCGCACCCCCACCTCCAACCCCGGACGCCCCGAGCGAGCTAACGCTTTGCACCGTGCGCCGCACCGCAGCGGGCGCGGCAACTTGTCAAAAGGCGCCGAACGGTCATCTGGCACACGGATTTATGTCGCACCGCCTGTCCAAAAATTCGTGGCGCACCACATCGCAGGCGCCCTGCAAGGGCACTACACACGCGGATATGTGCCTTGGCACATCGTCAATGTTTAGTAACTTATAAAACAATAGTCAGGAGAGGGCAAAGAAGTGTATTACTTAGGATGTCGGGAGCGTTTAGCACAACACCTGTTGAGGCCCTGTATGTGGTCCTAGGAACATGTCCAATAGACCTCACGATTCGCTGTAGAGCTGCCTCATATTGGTTGAAAAATGATGACTTCGAAACGGTTTTCCAAATAACAGGAGAAAACATACAAACCAAGCAACAGCTACATAAATGGAAGTTAGACACGTGGCAAAGAGAATGGGAGACATCAGACAAAGGGCGGCGTGTCTTTTCCTTTTTTCCAAATGTATCTGAGAGGTTAAAGCTAAAACATGTGGAGCCAAGTCGTGGCATGGTTCACTACTTGACTGGGCACGGACCATATCCAACACATCTACACCGTATGGGAGTAAGGCAAACCGAGATTTGCACATGTGGCATTCTTGGAACGCCTGAACATGTCGTGCTAACGTGTAACCTACTGGACCATGCACGACCTGCAATAAGAGATGATGAGGTCAGTGCGGTTCTTCGGGACCCAGATAAATGGAACACCTTAAATAGTCTGGCTGACTCAGTGTCAACGACACTGCTTGACATATACAAAAATCAACATCCTACTGCCAGAACAAGAATACAGACAGTAACAGAACCTCAACACATTACTTGGGAAGATACAAGCACTGACAGTGACACAGTCAATAGAACAGACAGTGATTAATTCTGACGGAAGGTGTAGAAGGGCTGCGAAATAGATATTGATCAATACTATATGGATGTAGATGGGCCTAACTCACAGTGATTGTGTCACACATACTGATGATGTACTTCATTCAACATACACTGTAGGCTCCCAGTTTTTTCTCACAGAGTAACAGAGATCTCATTGGACATTCATGCAGATTCCCCTTCCTGGCTCACAACCTTGTCACTTGTCTTGCTACATACACTGGATTTACTTGTATTAATTTAAGTAATTTTACACTTAAATTATCACAATTTAAACTTCTATGTAACTTATTTTTGATTTGTGTAATATAGTCTCCTAGCTTTTATGTTATATTAACATTGTTTTTCTGTTTTTGTAATCTACTGCCCAAAATAAAACCGTGTATAGAGGAATTGATTATGTATAATCTTCAGCTATCTGAATATTTCTGTAATTTCATTTGTGTTGGGGATAATTTTGGTATCATTTATGATTAACAGTCTGCAAGATAAAATTGTATTGCTAAATGTTAATATTCATATTGTTTTATTATTCACATGTAATTTGAAACCTCATTTTCAATGTCACATAGAGGAATCTAGTTATGTTCAGTCTACAGGCACATACATAGCCTCCACATTCAGGAATTGCATGTGAGAGAATCAGACACTTATTTCCTTTTACTCTAAGTATAATCATATTCTTTTTATTAATTATATTAACTTTGGTAATCACTTATTTTTAATAATTGATGATTTGTATGTTATCTCATACTTTAATTTTATTTTATAATTTTTGAATAGAGGAATCCTATTATGTTTATACATAGCTACTGAATACCTCCTGTATCTAAGATTGTCTATGCAAGCTATTTCAGTATTCATTATGCTACTATGTTTCATGTGAAATTCTAATATCATTTACAATCTTACATAGAAAAATCTAGCCTAGTTCAAATTTTGGGAATATGTTTAAATTGTACTCTAAAATTGCATTAGCGAGAACTCGGTTCTCTGTAGACACTTTATAGTTTAGAATTCTTTTTCTTTGTTTTCTTTCGTGTATATTTCTTTTTTATATCTTTTATGTTTCATTTTATATTTAAATAATTTCATTAGTTTTTATCAATTAGTTTGCAGATAAACGTCACTCACTGTATTAATTAGCGTACTAACGCACAGAGCAACAGCCAGGGCAGAAACTTTAGAAAAGGTCCGCTTCCACGTGGCAGGGACGGTAACGGAATGGGGACTTGTCAAGCTGACATAACTTGCAAGCAGCCATTTCGGCTAAGAGACCAAACACTGCCTGGCTTGTTACTTGTTTTAAGTAGCACACGGCCCACCTTAGTAACCCAGGTGGTGGGCTACTCTGTAGTGTTTAAATGAAAAAAAAAAGCCTATGATTAGCAGTTCAGTGCAACCGCGAGAAGTATGCAGGAATAACATCACCTGCGGGTACATCTGTCCAGTGGAGTGAGCACTCGGGTTTGTAGAACGAGAATTCTGTCCGCAACAGATGTTGCAGCTCCAGTCACGTGATTTTGGGACCGCGTATTTTAGCCTGTATAACACTTTCAGGATTATTACTTCGCTGTTACAGATAGATCATCTTCAGAAGTATCTTCAAATTTTGTGTTTCTCAGACACCTTAACATTTTCATACAAGGCAGTGAAGTTGGCTTATAGATGTGACGAGCAATGGTATTGTGCTTTTCCGCCGTAGTATCAGAGCTCAGATTCCACTTTATTTACGGTTTTTCGGTAATGGGATAAGAAGTGACAGCCAGAAACATTTTTTTTTTCAATTGGTTCTAATGACTCTAAGCACTATGGGAGTTAACATCTGAGGTCATCAGGCGCCTAGACTTAGAAGTACTTAAACCTAACTAAGCAATGGACATCGCACACATCCATGCCCGAGGCAGAATTCGAACCTGCGACCGTAGCAGCAGCGCGGTTCCGGTCTGAAGGGCCTAGAACCGCCAGGCCACAGCGGCCGGCCAAACACTGTTTTCTTACGTTTATTGTTGCACAAAGGCATATTGTCGAATCTCTGCTCTAATTAAATACATACAATGAAAGTGTATAGAAACTGTCTCATGCTAAAATACTTAGATACAAACAAAGATTTGAGAATATGCATAAATTTTAGAAAATTAAACAAGATTGCCATGTATAAATTTTATCTGCACGTCAACGTAATACCAACACACATACAGTGATTGACAGTTTACTCAAATACACTTGTCTCGCAAACACACGGCCATAAAATCGCAGAAATTTTCTCTGCAGTTCAGGATCTTATACTACTGTGCCTCGATATTTTTCAACAGAGACAGTGCCTTATAACAACACGACATTTACAATTATTCATTTGCAATACATACGTATGAAAACTAGCTGGTCCTCCCCACATGCTTCGTTTTACATCTGTAGCAATGAGGTACTGCACAATAGCTGTTACTAAATCTCAAACGTGCAGAAACATCCATAAAACAAGACGAATGCTTGTAATATTCAAGTTTCGCTATTACCCCAAATAGTAGGGTAGCAGCATAGTCCCAAAATCACGTGACTAGCCCGGTTTGATGTTGAGAACATGGGCAGTAGATTATGCTCACTTCATAGCTATGTACTGTATACTCTATGGCAATACTGTACAAGGTAATAAGTTGTTTAACGTTGTTACCAAATATCTCAAAAAGCAATTGACCGATTTAAGCCACGTTTTCAAACGATACTCTGGTATATATCGGACGGACATATGTTATACGTTTTTAAAAATGTATGTAATACATAAATATCTCTACAAGACAGTCAGAAAAAGTGTGAAATGCTTCTAAGGGTTTTCATCGTATATTGTGCTGAGAAATAATTGTAAAGAAAACAGTTCGATACATTGCGCCGTTTCCGAGTTAATTTTACAATCAGTGTCCGTTGTTCGCACAGTTTGGATGATACCACATGAGACGGCTCAACCTTTGACTCATATTCGAACCTTACTACCGTGTCCAGTTCTCGTACCGCTTTCACTATCAGATTTAGGAAACCAAACGAAGGATATGTTTGGCGACCCGCTTGAATTTACGCGTGCAACCGCCTGATTGGCTAACTTCATCGCTAATTAACTCGGAAACGGCGCAACGTATCAAATTTTTTTCTTAATGATTATTTCTCAGCACAACCTGTCCTGCAACTCCCTTACAACCTATTGAGACTGTTTCTGACCGCCCTGTATATGTAATATATGAAGGGGAAACGTTGTTTCCAAAAGTCTCGAAAATTTCTTGACCGATTTACTTCAAATTTTTACACGAAACTTTCCTAACCATTCGGATTCACGCAGCCTGATAATATTTTTACAATGTATAGCATATAAATAATACACGTTATTAGCAAAGATTCGAAAAGATGTAGACTGAAGTACTTGAAATTTTTAAATGCTACTCTAATAAACATAATATGTAATAGGGGCACGTTGTTACAAAAGTCTCCAAAAGATCTTGGCTAATTTACGTCATTTTAACTACGATATCAGGGCATTTAAAGCATTGTTTTTCTTAACAACAATTTCTCAAAATAACCTACCCTGCAACACCCTTACAAACTTTTCACACTGTTTCTGACCACGCTGTATATATAAATATATGTTTCATTAGAAATATCATTCCGAAAAACTTAACCAGCAAGACAGACAAAGGATCACATAAATTTTCATGCTCCGAATCTATGGTAAGTTTATTTTATCCATTCGGCGCTTAATCGTCTTTTCTCTACCCTAATTCATATTGCTGCTTTTTGGGTATGTTCATAATTTTGGTTATATTTACTCACTGCTTTCATTACAACTCTTTTGTTATTCTACTACTTGTAGTGACATAATTTGTTTTTAAAATTATCTGTAGTGTTATCATCCATCGTTCGTAAGAGGCTGGGAGAATAAACTTCTAGTTTGTGATGAGGATCAAACTGATATGACGGATTTGAATCATGTAACACAGACATGCACTAAGTTCAAGGAAGCACAAGAAATGCTGTACAGGAAACTGATCTGGTTGCAAGGCGTTTTCCACTGCATACAAGTGGTACTTCCTTAATCTATCGATTTAAATAAGGACAATTTGGTAGCATAAAAATTACTGATAATCAGATTTAAACTTGGTGCTACAAATCCACGTGAATCAAGTTTCCTTATGGAGACAGCCCCGTTAGAATAACGTATTGTACTTTTGTGTGCATATTTATTGTAACTAAGACATATATTTGCGTATGAAGACTCAATTAATTGTTCCTTCGTACAATTTTTAAATTACGATCTGTTATGTGGATGCGAAGACTCAAACTGTGTTCCATAATAACAGACTTGTACGTTATGTAATCTTCTTCGTATACTGGCTATCCCCAACGCTAAGCTTACTCTGTCATTTAACTCAAAAGTTTTTCTGTTAACTTTGTAGTTATAGCTATTGTTGGCTGTATAGCCAGTGTTATCTAAAGCTAAAATAAATAAATAAATAAAGTGTAGTGCTACACCATGTAATCACGTAGGAGCGCTAAAGACCTTGTTGTCTCGTGCTCCTAACAACAATACTACGAGGGGCACTTCAGAAATAATGTACAGGTAGATATTACTGTGGACTGTTTGATGCAACAGCAATGAAGATTATGTCAGATGTAGTTGGAAGCTTGAGGAAGAAGCACATGTTTTTACTTTTTCGCTGTGTACTCTAACAAAAGGTCGGCGAGACGTAAAATGAAGCCTGCAGGTATTTCAAGTACTGTGACTGTTCAAGACAAGAGGTCGCACATCAAGATCGAAACTTTCGCGGCTAAAGCCCGACAGAAATCCACAGTGCGTTAAGTGAAATTTGTGGTGAGTTTGCAGTGGACCGTTGGCTTAATCGTCTTCGTGGTGGCCGCATGGGCATAGACGATAATCAAAGACTCGAAGGGCTAAAGACATCAGCAGATGAACGAAGTGTGAAACTTGTGGCAGATATCTTTGAAGAAGATCGCAGATCTGAAGCCACGGGAATTGCCCCAACATCAGTATTCCGTATTCTGACAAATGATTTGAAGAAGCGAAAAATTTCCGCGAGATAGGTCCCACACTGTTTGACTGCTGAAGAGAAGCAGAAACGGTTGGACATTGCAGTCTTGCTTAATCAACGTTTCGATCGTCAAGGTGAAGGAGTCTTGTGTCGAATTGTCGCTATTTGTGAAGTGTGGGGTAGAGACTTTGAACCGGAATTGAAATCACAGTCCAATAAACGGAGAGCTACTGGAGAGCTACAGACCTAGTACGTCCCTGAAATATATATATATATATATATATATATATATATATATATATATATATATATATATATATATATATATAAATAAAAAAATCGACGCGCTTAATGAAAGCTCAAGCGAATGATGATATTTGCTTATGATCACCAAGGAATCATTATGAGAGATAGAGTCCCAGGCGGAACAAGTGACACAGCAGTGTATTAGCGTTGTTGTTGTGGTCTTCAGTCCTGAGACTGGTTTGATGCAGCTCTCCATGCTACTCTATCCTGTGCAAGCTTCTTCACCCTCAGTACCTACTGCAACCTACATCCTTCTGAATCTGATTAGTGTATTCATCTCTTGGTCTCCCTCTACGATTTTTACCCTCCACGCTGCCCTCCAATACTTAACTGGTGATCCCTTGATGCCTCAGAACATGTCCTACCAACCGATCCCTTCTTCTGGTCAAGTTGTGCCACAAATTTCTCTTCTCCTCAGTCCTATTCAATACTTCCTCATTAGTTATGTGATCTACCCATCTAATCTTCAGCATTCTTCTGTAGCACCACATTTCGAAAGCTTCTATTCTCTTCTTGTCCAAACTATTTATCGTCCATGTTTCACTTCCATACATGCCTACACTCCATACAAATACCTTCAAAAACGACTTCCTGACACTTAAACCTATACTCGATGTTAACAAATTTCTCTTCTTCAGAAATGCTTTCCTTGCCATTGCCAGTCTACATTTTGTATCCTCTCTACTTCGACCATCATCAGTTATTTTGCTCCCCAAATAGCAGAACTCTTTTACTACTTTAAGTGTCTCATTTCCTAATCTAATTCCCTCAGCATCACCCGACTTAATTAGACTACATTCCATTATCCTTGTTTTGCTATTGTTGAATTTCATCTTATATCCTCCTTTCAAGACACTATCCATTCCGTTCAACTGCTCTTCCAAGTCCTTTGCTGTCTCTGACAGAATTTCAATGTCATCGGCGAACCTTAAAGTTTTTATTTCTTCTCCATGGATTTTAATACCTACTCCGAATTTTTCTTTTGTTTCCTTTACTGCTTGCTCAATATACATATTGAACAACATCGGGGAGAGACTACAACCCTGTCTTACTCCCTTCCCAACCACTGCTTCCCTTTGATGTCCGTCAACTGTTATAACTGCCATCTGGTTTCTGTACAAATTGTAAATAGCCTTTCGCTCCCTGTATTTTACCACTGCCACCTTTAGAATTTGAAAGAGAGTATTCCAGTCAACATTGTCAAAAGCTTTCTCTAAGTCTACAAATGCTAGAAACGTAGGTTTGCCTTTCCTTAATCTAGCTTCTAAGATAAGTCGTAAGGTCAGTATTGCCTCACGTGTTCCAATATTTCTACGGAATGCAAACTGATCTTCCCCGAGGTCGGCTTCTACTAGTTTTTCCATTCGTCTGTAAAGAATTCGTGTTAGTATTTTGCAGCCGTGACTTATTAAACTGATAGTTCGGTAATTTTTACACCTGTCAACACCTGCTTTCTTTGGGATTGGAATTATTATGTTCTTCTTGAAGTCTGAGGGTATTTCGCCTGTCTCATACATCTTGCTCACCAGATGGTAGAGTTTTGTCAGGACTGACTCTCCCAGGGCTGTCAGTAGTTATAATGGAATGTTGTCTACTCCCGGAGCTTTGTTGCGACTCAGGTCTTTCAGTGCTCGGTCAAACTCTTCACGCAGTATCATATCTCAAATTTCATCTTCATCTACATCCTCTTCCATTTCCATAATACTGTCCTCAAGAACATCGCCCTTGTATAGACCCTCGATATACTCCTTCCACCCTTCTGCTTTCCCTTCTTTGCTTAGAACTGGGTTTCCATGTATCGTACCTCCATGCAAAACCTCCGCAGAAAAATGCACAAAACCCGACCTCAGTTGCCCGATGCTGGGCCGCTCATTCTCCACGACATTGCGTCCCCGCATATCGGCAGTGTTGTAGCCCAAAAACTGAGCAAATACGGATGGGAAGTGTTACAGCATCCTCCCCACAAACCCGACATGAATCCACAAAATTTCGACTTGTTCCCGAAGTTAGAAAAAACGTGTGCATGGACATCGTTATCTTTCTCTGGGAGAGCTTTCTACCATTGCTGCCCGGGCCATTCGTTAGGTGAACAGATATCGTGTCCTGGGTGGAATAACAGAACTTCCGAGACTTTGGGACTCAGCAGAGAGACTATACTGAAGGACTGTAAAGAGATGTTGAAAAAAAGTGTAAGTAAAGGAAATTAGTGTGCATTATTTATGAAATGTCCCTCGTACTAGAACATCAACAAATCTGCTACAAGAAGTACACTGTGCTTTTAAACAATACTTTCCCCTTACTTTACAAGTTCTGCTTTGGTAGGACGCAATTACTTGGAGGCTATTAATTAGTGTATCTCCTACCAAGCTGGTTGAACATCTTCATTAGTTGCATATGGATACCTCTACGTAGATTAATTAACTAACGTATGTTTCTCAGTATTATTTGTAAACAAAACGTCAGAAAGTACAGGAGTGATATCATAGTAGATGTGCCATGCACTGTCACGATTGCACAAAATGAATATCCGATTTACGTGTGGTTACTTTCCATCTCGCTTGTTCTTTGACAGTTATGCAGAGTATAATAACGCCGCTGTTTACCCGATCGTAACAGCACGGTGGCACGCCATGGCAGATCGATACTACACGCCTGTGTTGCTATTTATGGATGTAACATTCGCTATGATCCACTGAAAACTGGGGCTTCTCACGAAATCAGTTCGTCGTAATAAATTAGTAACAGTAATACCAAATGGTCACGAATCCACACCAGTACCGACTGATGGAAAGGTGGTGCTGAAAAGTATTCGTGTTTGTGGAATATTATAAGCAACTAACGTGTGTTACAACCTGTTGCGAGTTATTATTTCGTTGAGTCACCCGTTTCAAGCTGTTTAGCTCATCGTCAGGCATTAAGAGAGAAAGGAATCTCTTCGAAACTTGTTTTATGCTGTGTTCATCGTAATCTAAAGAATCGTCCGCTCAACATCCTTAGTGATGGGTCGTCGGGCAGAGTGAATCTGCACCAGATGTAGGGCCTGCTTGTTTGGCAGCTACTTCATTATTACTCTTGCATGAATGACACAATGAGGCACATTAAAGCGCTGGAGATGTTCGCTGTTTTTGCCAGTCAAATGGCTCAAATGGCTCTGAGCACTATGGGACTTCACTTCTGAGGTCATCAGTCACCTAGGACTTAGAACTACGTAAACCTAACTAACCTAGGGACATCACACACATCCATGCCCGAGGCAGGATTCGAACCAGCGACCGCAGCGGTCGCGCGGTTCCAGATGTAGCGTCTAGAACCGCTCGGCCACTCCGGCCGGTTTTGCCAGTCACCGCCTTAAATGTTTAACTCATGAAATATCACTGGTCAGTCACTTTCTCTGTCATGCCTGTCGTGCTCATGAAGTCTTGTCTATAGTATGTGCTATGGAAATGTACGAAGTTGCTTTTGTAGTGCAAGGTAGGCGCGTAGAACCGTTAAAAAGTACTGAGAAACAGATTGTACCTCCTGTCTAACGAGTGGTATTTAGAAGAACGAAGTCCATCGTTACCGTTACGGCAGATTTTAGAGATAACATCTGAGTACACTTGAGTTAATGTGTCGAGAGCGCTAGGAGGGCGTAAAGAAAAGCAGAACACAGTCAAATTGCCTTCTCCTTGGAAGAGGAGGAGACGACAATCTTGAGTCTTCGGAGATTGTGAAAAGTTTTATGCGGTCGAATGTACATCCAAGACAAGTGGATGGCTTCATTGATGCGGTTATTGATCGGTTCCTCTTCAATGTACAGGGATATTACAAATGATTGAAGCGATTTCACAGCTCTACAATAACTTTATTATTTGAGATATTTTCACAATGCTTTGCACACACATACAAAAACTCAAAAAGTTTTTTTAGGCGTTCACAAATGTTCGATATGTGCCCCTTTAGTGATTCGGCAGACATCAAGCCGATAATCAAGTTCCTCCCACACTCGGCGCAACATGTCCCCATCAATGAGTTCGAAAGCATCGTTGATGCGAGCTCGCAGTTCTGGCACGTTTCTTGGTAGAGGAGGTTTAAACACTGAATCTTTCATATAATCCCACAGAAAGAAATTGCATGGGGTTAAGTTGGGAGAGCGTGGAGGCCATGACATGAATTGCTGTTCATGATCTCCACCACGACCGATCCATCGGTTTTCCAATCTCCTGTTTAAGAAATGCCGAACATCATGATGGAAGTGCGGTGGAGCACCATCCTGTGGTACGTTTAGCTCCCTGCTTGCTTTATTCGTCGACTTACGCGGGCTACGCGTGAAACTTGCCCGCACGCGTTCAACCGTTTCTTCGCTCACTGCAGGCCGACCCGTTGATTTCCCCTTACAGAGGCATCCAGAAGCTTTAAACTGCGCATACCATCGCCGAATGGAGTTAGCAGTTGGTGGATCTTTGTTGAACTTCGTCCTGAAGTGTCGTTGTACTGTTATGACTGACTGATGTGAGTGTATTTCAAGCACGACATACGCTTTCTCGGCTCCTGTCGCCATTTTGTCTCACTGCGCTCTCGAGCGCTCTGGCGGCAGAAACCTGAAGTGCGGCTTCAGCCGAACAAAACTTTATGAGTTTTTCTACGTATCTGTAGTGTGTCGTTACCATATGTCAATGAATGGAGCTACAGTGAATCTATGAAATCGCTTCATCATTTGTAATAGCCCTGTAGTAATGACAACTCCAGTAGTGAGCTGGATTTCCGAATATCTATATTACTGAACGGCTGAGGGCATTACGTCATACCGTATCTCGCCATATGACAGCTTTGTCGAACGTTACGCTTCCCACACCATCACGTCTGCACTACCAATATGATCATGTTCAACAATTCTCGTGGGTGCATTACATGTTTCCACCTCCCGCCTTATTAGGGTACATCCAGAATTGTCGAATATGATCGTTTTGGTGATCCAAGTGTTAAGCTGTGAGGAGGCATAATGCTGCATGGGCGAACTGATCTCCAAACCAGTGAACACAGTATGCTCGGGAGTCAATGATATTGAGACTCTGTACTCCTTCGACATGTGCGTCTTTTCAGGGGTGTATTCGGTCTTGACTTCATATTTAGGTATGAAAGTGGGCAACCGCATGGAATAAAGAAGGTGCAGGAGCTTTTTGAACTACAGGACATTCGGTGAATGGACTGCCCTGCCCATTCCCCCAACTTAAATCCCATCGAGCACATTTGGGATGCATTGAGAAGACGCATTGCTGTAAATCCAAATTCAACAATGACCTTCCTGCACTTGTCAAAAGTTCTGATGAAGGAATGGATCGCCGTGTCACAAGGCCTCGCTATCAAATCCGTTATAAACAAACATGTGTTGTAAACCGCCTCACCTTAAGTATAAGTCGCACCCTGAACTGAAATATTTTATAAGCATAAATCAAGAAAGGCCGGCCGGGGTGGCCGAGCGGTTCTAGGCGCTACAATCTGGAACTGAGCGAGCGTTACAGTCGCAGGTTCGAATCCTGCCTCGGGCATGGATGTGTGTGATATCCTTAGGTTAGTTAGGTTTAAGTAGTTGTAAGTTCTAGGGGACTGATGACCTTTGAAGTTAAGTCCCATAGTGCTCAGAGCCATTTGAGCATAAATCAAGAAAATTATAACTCTAGAAAGATTTTCTGATAACGGATGCAGATAAACAAATAAATTAAGTAGAGGAAGTCTTATATTATCAGTCACGGAGTAGGTTCCTCTGAATGGAATGAGATACCGCCAAATTTCTGGGTTTAAAGACCTTAACTAACAGCATCCTGGGAAGAATAATTAACATTTAAAATAATAGGGTATCTAACGCTAGTTTATTATTTAAATTTCGTAGATTCATAAAAAGAACCATAAAAAATTTTCACCCCCGCCGCGTGGCTTCAGATTCAAATTTGTGTATGCGAGATACCACGCGCGCGTACCGGTCAGCTGCACCAACGCTCAACCAATCTTTACCCACTGTATGCACCTGCGAGTCGCGCATGTGTAGAAGCATGGTGAATGACAACACATAACACATGAAATGTGAATATTTTAATTATCTGTTGAAAACAGGCGTAAATCACGATACTTGTTTGGGAAGACTAATAAACATTCGATGTGTAATACATGGTATGCAGTGACTGTTAATCATCCTTTGAAGATAGGCGTAGTACTCGATACTAGTTCGGTTCGGCAATATTCGAATATTACGCAGGACCAGTCGATGTTATTATACTGAAAATGACCTGCAGTTTCCAGTAGCTTGTTGAGACTAGTTGCAATGGAATGGCTCCAACAAAAATAGGCTAATACTGTCGCCTATAGGACCGTATGAGGGAAGTATTGTTCAGGAACCTTTCTTTCTCACATACGTGATTCTTCATGGACAACAAAAATGGTTCAAATGGCTCTGAGCACTATGGGACTCAACTGCTGTGGTCATAAGTCCCCTAGAACTTAGAACTACTTAAACCTAACTAACCTAAGGACAGCACACAACACCCAGCCATCACGAGGCAGAGAAAATCCCTGACCCCGCCGGGAATCGAACCCGGGAACCCGGGCGTGGGAAGCGAGAACGCTACCGCACGACCACGAGATGCGGGCCATGGACAACATATTGTCTCATTTCTGTGTTAGTGTTAAACAGAGAGACGCAGTTCCATGTGGGATAAATTCATTCTGGCTGAACCCAAACACATTACACATATAGGCAATGTAAACTTGGCTGCAGTTCTGTCAGTGCCTGGGGACTGCTTCTCTTGCTAAGTGGTCTGCCCAATCCATGAAAACACGTTACTTTTCAGAGCGACCTGCTATTACCCTGCTGGAGTTCTGACATGTGACAAGTTAACGCCCCTTCGTTATATTGGTTTGATGCACAAATTCGTAGCGTTTTTCCGAAAGTTCAAAAAAACACGACAGATACACATAACAGAGATTTTAGTCATGAATAATATATTCTTCTTCACTATTTACAATAGACTGCCAACGCTGGGATAACTTTTAGATTCCGCGACTCTAGAAATCACGTGGTTTTGAGGCGAAGAACTCGTCTAGCTATGCTCAGAGCGCATTTTCATCCTGAAAAGAAGTTTCTTGAAGCAGGTCCGGTAGAGAGCGGAGAAGGTGAAAATCTGAGGGCGCAAGACTAGGTGGGTGCGGAATGACTTCCCAACCCAACTCTAGCAGATTCCGGATGGGCATTACCGTGAAGTGGCATCACTTCACGCAGTCTTCCTGTTCATTGTTCTTGGCTTACGTCTGCAAGACGTCTCAGTTGTTGACAAAAAATGCCAGCAGTGATGGTTACATCTCGGCGATGCAGTTCATGGTACACCACACCATCGCTGATCCACCAGACGCGTAAGTACCGTTTGTGGAATCGCTCTAGTCTTTGTATGGGGAGTTGCTGCTCTGTTTGTGCTTAATCATTCCTCTCATGTCCCTATGTTAACACAAAGACACAACTATTCGTAACTAGTAAAGATACAGGATAGGAATGGTTGGTGTTGTTCACGAGGCTACTGGTGACGAGCAAACAGAGACACACCCATTGACTTCTGTGATTTTGGCCTAGAGCATGCAGCACACAACAACCCACCTTTTGAACCTTCTCCTTTGCGTGCAAATGTCTCACGATGGTGGAATGCTCACAGTTCATCACGTTTTCGAGTTTTCGAGTGCATTGATGTGGATAACTGGATTAATGCGTTTGAAAGCTCTTCACCAAACCCCGAGGGTCTTCCTGAACATGATGAGTCACTAATGTCGAAACGATCCTCCTTAAAACGAGAAAGCCTTTTTCTTGGCGTGTTCTGTCCAATGGTATTATTCTCATACACGATGAAAACGTTTCTGGCTGCCTACGTTGCTATCACCCCTCCACTGAACTCGATTTCTCCACTTGGTACTCTATTTTCTTGCGTCCACAGCTCCATTGACTGTCTCGAAATGACAAAATGTCAATATTTAAACTCAAATAGCAACAGTGAGTTACAAATAAAAAATGACAGTCGATAAACAAACCCATAGCATCCGGAATACCAACATGCAAAACAAAAACACTACGAACTTATGCACCAACCTAATATATGGGTTGTAGCGACCGTTCTGTTCAGAGCCGCTACGCTACACAATGGGTGAGAGAGATGGTGTGGGAGAGTGCTGATTTGTGCGGAAGCGCAGAGTCAAACAATGGCAGCATTAACAACCGTAGGTTTCCAGCAGCACTGATCAGCGCAATGGCCATCCTCTAGGCCGTCGAGAGAGTGCGCAAGTGAAGCCAGTTGCAGAATGCACTGATGCCCCGACAGAGCCTGTGACGTCCGTTGCCCTGTATCGTTGGCGGCTGCTACCAGTGTGCCATGTTGCCCAAGAGCAGGCGAAGAAACGAGCATGGCCCAATCAAGAGCCACGGAGTTCGGCCGGCTATGCACCCATGCGCTTATTCGTGGTAACACATGCCTTGCACTTTGATGCGATAGCCGACACCAATTGTTCGATGTTGAGCAGGATGGCCTCGGTCACCAACCAGGGGTCAACCAGGGCGATGGCCTATGACGCCCAAGTGGCTAGGAGACCGCGAGGATGGGATTGCCCCAGATAGTTTGCAGAGTGTCGGCTGAGGTATCTCAGAAAGCAGTGGCTGGCCGCACACCACCGTCTTGCATTGATAAAGATTCCAAGTCCAGTAGGTACTAAGCCACAGGTGTGGAGCACCTCGGGCCGGAACTTGACAAGTTCATCAGAGGGCATGCCGCTAGCCAGTCGCTGTTTCTCTGAAACTCGACAGACCATCTTTCTCTCCTGTTCAAGGTTCAGACAGAACGGCGGCACAACTGAACACCTCCAGGCTGGATTATTTACACACTTATGGCTACATACATTTCTGACTGGGGGAAGGGGGGGGGGGCCGAGGGCGGGTGGGGCAAGGGCACGAAGGGTTTTGTTCCACATTATTCGTCCTGTCAGTTTTTCCTGCCTCGTTGCAGGGCTCCGCATCCAGCAGAGGTTGCTAGGAGCTGTCATAATTGCGGTGTTTGATTTTTCGGCAGCACGGATATGCGCCGAGTTACAAGATGCTACTTCTCTCTTGGGCACAATGTGCCGTGGCGTAGGCTGTTCAGCGCTTCGCCGCTGGCATCGTCGCAGACCCGGACGGCTGGAGTGTGTGAAGTACGAGGTGCGACAATAAAGTAATGAGACTGATGTGAAAAAAAAGTTGCTTACCGTTTTAGTCAAGTTTAGTGTTGTCTCCTTCAAAGTAGTTCCCTTTTGATTGCACACACTTTTTCCAGCGCTTCTGCCATTGATGGTAACATTTATGGAACTCGTCTTTTCTAATATCCTCGTCACAGCTTTTTGGACATCTTGTGTTGTTTGAAAATGGTGTCCCTTGACCGCCGTTTTCAGTTTTGGAAATAGAAAAAAAGTCGCATGGAGCGATATCTGGTGAATAAGGTGGCTGTAGCAGTACTGAAATTTGTTTTGAGGTTAAAAATTGCTGTACTGACAGAGCAGTATGAGATGGCGCATTATCGTGATGCAGAATCCAATTATCAGTAATGGTGGCACGGACACGAAGAACTGTTTCACGAAGTCTTTCTAAAATTTCTCCGTAGTAATATTTGTTAACAGTTTGTCTAGGAGGCACCCACTCTTTATGAACAATTCCCTTGGAATCAAAGAAGCACACAAGCATGCATTTTACTTTTGACTTTGACATGCGAGCTTTTTTTTTTGGTCTGGTGATCCCTATGACCACCATTGCGAACTTTGGCGTTTTGTCTCTGGATCGTACTGAAAAAACCAACTTTCTTCACCAGTGATAACATGGCTCAACAATTCTGGATTTATTTACGTTTGTTCTAACAGATCGGCTGCCACATTTTTCTGTGTTTCTCGCTGTTGTGGTGTGAGATTTTTGGGACAATTCTTGCACAAATCTTTCTCATACCAAGATCTTCAGTTGTTATTAGACGAACCGTTTCTCGATTGATGTTCAGTTCTTCTGCAATCATTTTCACGGATAATCTTCGATCAGATCGTACGAGTTCACGCAACCTGGCCAAGCTGACATCCGTCCATGATGTTGATGGTCGTCCACTGCGGTCTTCATCTTCAACATTCGTTCTGCCTTCACTTTATGTCAACGAAAAACTTGAGCTATTGACATAACCTCCTCTCCAAAAGCCTTCTGAAGCTTACCGTAAGTTGTCGTCGCGTTTTCATCCAATTTAACGCAAAAAGAAATGGCATACCGTTGCGCAATATTATGCGGTTCCATTTCCGTGACGAGAGACACAAACACGTGTTAACTTATTACAGCACAACTCATGACTGAGCAGTTGCATCGATGTGACGCTTGGACTAGAAGCAGCTTATAGACCAAGGTCAAAGATATTGTGCCTACGCAAGCCACATCTTGCAAAGTAAATCAGTATCATTACTTTATTGTCGCATCTCGTATGTCAGGAGTACTACCCAGTGGTCTGCTTGATTAGCATATTGGGCAGAACTGGCCTCCACTGCCTGGCAGCGGCCGAAACAAAGCTTTAAAAAAGTTGGAATTCGCACACCAAACATATTCGGGGTGCAGCAGTCATGAAGCTAATAACTTTTCTCTTGCAGCAAATCAGGTGACCCGAGAAGATTTCATCCAGCCACGAAGACAGTGGAAAATAAGCTACGAATAAAAACAAATTATTAGAAGCGCGTGCTGAAGTTAATACTGTAACGGTCTAGTTACATACATTTTCTTACGCCCGGTAATACATTAACTTCAAATACAGAGCTAGTAAAATGAATATTAAAGTGTTGCTGAGTGATGGGAAAAGGACAACAATAGGGAAAAATCATTTTGTACACGATTCTGATAAACATAATTCCATGTAATCTGCAAAAGACGTCCGAGCCACCATTCAGCTTGGGGCACTGGGGAATGCACTAGCCGAAAGAATTACATGATTGTGGTGGAGGCTCTGTACAATGGTCTAAGAGACTAGACATCCACAACTCGCCTTCGTCTCGTAAGAAACAGGAAGAGCATGAGGTTGTATTAGTCAGTTACTGTTTGGATTCATTCTGGACAGTCTGTTATAGAATTGCGCCAGAGTCATTGCACCTATTATCTATATTATTTTAGAGGTTGTTAGAAAGTTACTTCTATGAGGAGTAGTGCCTGTATTTATTATTCGAAGAATGTACGAGGGTTGGAAATTAAAGAGTGACAACTATTTATTCATAACCGATGCAAAAGAGTTACATGTTTGCAACTGTTACTGTCCTTCAAGGTAATCATCAGCGTTGTGTAGAACCCGTTGCCAGTGATGTGGGAGGCTTAGTATACCATTAGCAGAGCCTGTTCTGTTGATGGTACGAATGGAGCGGCCTTCTGCCTGTCGAATCTCTGGAACAGTTCTGAAGCGAATGCCACGAAGTGGTTCCTTCATCTTCGGAATGAAATCAAAGTCAAAAGGACTTAAGTCCGGGGAGTATGGTGGATGGTACAGTACTTTCCAGTCCCATCGACCGAATAGAGCAGCCACAGCTTGCGCTGTATGCGCCCGCGCGTTGTCGTGCAAAATGAAAGGTGGGTTGCGCAGGAAGTGTGGCCGCTTCCTTCGCAAAGCTGGTCGCAGGGGATGCTCCATTAAAAGACCGGTAATACTGTGCATTGACGATATGCGTGGAGAAACTTAATGCGTTAGGATAACACCATCACAGTCGTGCACGAGAATCACCATAACTTTAGACCGCTCCATTCGTACCACCAACAGAACAGGCTCTGCTCACGGTATACTCCGTCTTCCACATCGCTGGCAACAGGTTCTACACAACGCTGGTGACTACTCTGAAGGACAGTAACAGGTGCAAACATGTAACTCTTTTGTGTCGGTTGTGAATAAACAGTTGCCACTATTTAAGTTCCAGTCCTCGTATACTGAAATTTTAATTAGTGAATAATGCTTTAATTGTATGTTGTATGTAGTGAACGGAAATGACAATATTCTCGTTTTTTTCAGTAATTTTACGCAATGTGCAGTTCTTTTAAATCGCTGCTTGAAGATGAGAGAAATATTTACCCTTTGTTGTTCCATTTGGTAATCTTTGGTTTTGTTAGCGGCACCCATAGGGGCGAAACTTTATTGAATGCTGTCAGATCCGAATTCTTGGGTCACAGCTATGATTCTTATACTGGCAAGTCAAATATATCTCGGGGTAATTGTGGTGGTTCATCCGAGAGAAATTGCTGAACTTTAGCTCTCGGGTTTGAATAATAACTAATTAAACGCAAAAATCAGTTTTATGAACGGGAGCCGCCACATCATCCAACGACTACTTGCATAATGCGGAGATTGCCATGTTGACTAATTACCGTCTTTGATTTGTTTGCGACAACAAGCAAAAATAATTTCAAAATGCAGTTACCATTTCCGACCAGTCAGAAGCACTCATAGACTGTTTACATATACAAAAGACGATCCGACGAGAGCCATTATAGGATTTATATAGCCTGTCAAGTGACTAAAAAGAATAAAATTGTATCTAAATGCACTTTTTTGAAGCAGTGACGTAAAGTACCCACTGCATAGTCAACATACAAAAAATTATGGAAACACCACAAGCACAGCATATTCCCATGGCTAATACGGTCTAGGGTAAAAAGCGTTGACACTAGATAAATACAGATCGTGTGTGGTTTTCGAGGGAATCGTATACCATTCTTCACGCAAAATAGCAACAAATTCAGGTAACGACGTTAGAAGTGCATAGCGATCACGCATCCTTCTCTCCAAAGTAGACTTCAGAGGTTCAATAATATTGAGATCTGATGATTGTGGTGGGCAGGATACATGTGACAAATCATCCTTGACACCCGAAACCAGACTTGCACAATGCGAGCTCTATGAGCAGGAGCTCTGTCGTCTTGGGAAACAACATCATATTTGGGGAACAAAAACTGTACCATGGGACAGACCCGATCAGCCATAATGGTCACATAACCCTTGCCAGTAACGGTAACTTTGAGAATAACCATGGGGTAATACCACAATATGGCTGTCCAAATCATCACCGAACCCCCGCCATGTTTCACTCTTGCAACGTAATCTCGGTCGGCAGCAGGAAACCAGTGTGGAGAAAAAAAAAAAAAAAAAAAAAAAAAAAAATCATCCGACCACATGAATTTCTTCCATTCCTTCACCGCCCAGGTTGTATGGCTTCAGCACAAAGTTTTCTTCTTACGGGCTTCTGCATCTCTGATGAGTGCTTTTGGAATTCCAGTTCCTGCGCAATTTCCTACTTCTGGAGCTCCCTTTGTGTTGTTTTCGCGCTGACAGAGTTCGCGAGTGTGACATTGACTTTTTCGGTGACTTTTTCAGCTGTCGTCCTCTTATTTTACGTCACAGTCTTCAATGACCGCCCGTCACGAACACTCAACACACATTCACGTCCTCGTTGAGACTTCGAGGATAATACATTTCCACTTTCTTTGTATACGGTAAAAATCTTAAGTGGTAAAAAGCGCTGAAACTGGTTGTTGGTGTGGCAGTTGGTATGGCAGCGGCACTGGTATACTAAAGTCGTCTCTGGAAATAATGGCTCTTGGAAAACAAAATTATCCAAAATTAATCTATGATGGAATCTTGGTATATCAAGAAAATGGCTACCGCAAGTGGCGTGGTAGCAATATATTAACTCCATCTTATTGGATAGGTCAAGAGCCCCATTTCTCATACTGCAATGTATGACTACAGCACTACGACCGTGACGGTAACTAAGACAAGAATTTTTTTATTGAACCTATGAGGATAGGATTGTTAATGATTGTTACATTCAATTTCTCATGTGTTCATTTTCTGAAAAGGAATTGTGACTTTAGAAGTTCTGTTTCAGGTTATTTCACTGTCATTTCCAAAAAGGATATCCTCATTTCTTTGTCAATAGTTTTAAATGATTTTAGGTAAATTCAAATTATTAAAATGTCGGTAGAAAATGTTACAAAATCACGACAATACAAGATTGTCGTAATTTAGTGAAATTTAGGAAAGCCAGTACAAACAGCTTCAAAGTTATAGGAATATTAAACATAAAAACAAAGGCCGCTTTGCTAAAGTATTTGCTAAGAATACCCTTGAGATTATTTTCACTTATTTCAAGTCATAAAATTCTCATTTCTTAATAACAGTCATATTTGAAGGTGGTAGCCATTGTGCTACGTTATAATCTCACAGCTTACATCCACCTTGATTCCAAGTAAGACAATTCAGACAAATTTTATTGAAGTTAATTCAGTATATACCGAAGTAAAATAATTTCATAAACAGTAAAACAAAGTTAAATTGCTCCTTCACATCTGGCGACTGCAAACCTTCGTGGAAATAATATTTTTTACAGGGGGAATGTCGTAAGGTAAGATAAGAACCAGTCTATAATTCAATGCTTAGCTGTGGATAAAGCTATAAGGACGGCAGTGAGGTGATTCTACAGTGTGTTTCCCTTCGCTGTGAGTCGAAATAAGTGCAAATTGAGCCCCGTTATCCCCATAAGCATAATAAATTAGCAGCATTAAAATTACATTCTGTTAGGTTACGCTTGGTCACAAATAATTAAACATCATTTAAGTCAGTATAAAATGCAGAGTGCAGAGTAAATGTCGCTAATCAACTGAGCGGTAAAAGCTTTCTTCGCTAGGAGAGGGGAGTCGTTTTTTGCTGATAATGCGGAGGATACGGGATCGGCCCGCTAGCAGCTTGGTTGCCACAGGAAGGGGCCAGGGTCAGAAATTTTCGGTCGACGAATCAAGTATTCTCCAGTGAAGTAAACCGTTATTATGGATGTATCAAACATTTCAAGAGTGAACACAGGTTTCATATAAGGTAAAAATTGCGATTTTAGTAGTTAAAAAGAAATACTCTCCCTGCTATGAAAATTTTTAAAAAGTCCGATTAAACGTGATTCGTGTACTCATAATTTAATATGCGAATCCGTCACACGTTGCTATCGGTGGGTCCGGTTACAGGCTTTTCACGAATGATGCAGTCGTATTCGGAGACGTCGCGACGCTAGAAAATTGTAGCGGAATGCAAGAGGACTTGCAGAGGACCGACACTTGGTGCATGGAGTGGCAGTTGACCCTCAACATGAACAAGTGTAGCGAACTGCGAATACACAGACAGAAAGACCTCTTACTGCACGATTACGAAATTGCAGAGCAATCACTGGAAGCACATAAAATATCTATGAGTATGCGCACGGAAGATCTGAAGTGGAGCAATCACATGAAACTAATCGCGAGTAAGGCAGATGCCAGATAGATTCATTGGAAGAATACTCAGGAAACGTAGTCCTCTAACAGAGGGAGAAGCTTACAAAACACTCGTTCGATCAATACTAGATTATTGCTCGTCAGTCTGGGATCCGTACTGGATAGGACTGATAGAAGAAATAGAGAAGATACAAAGAAGAGCAGCACATTTCGTTACAGGTTCCTTTAGTAAACACGAAAACGTCACGGAGATACTCAGTCAACTTCAGTGGCAGATGCTGCAGGAGAGGCCTTCTCCATCACTCCTACAAGAGTTAATCAGTATATTGTTTCTTCCTTCGTATGTCTCGCGAAAAGACCATAAGATAAAATAAGAGGGATTCGCATCCACACGGAGGATAACCAGCTATCGTTCTTCCCGCGAACCACATGCGACAGGAACAGAAGAAGGGGGAAGTCACACTGGTACACGAAATACTCTCCGTCACACAACATAGGCTGGCTTGCAGAGTGTTGTTGTAGATGTAGATGTGTGTGTATAATTTTACTCCCTGTTTTATCATTACATAGATAGTTACTTGGTATTTTCTAGATATTCTGTAACTGTTCATTTTTTTCCTCCTTTTCTTTATATGTAGACAGTGTGATGATTACCCCGGCTGGTTGAGATCGGTTAGCTGCATTTTGAAGTTATTTTGTGGTTATTGTCGCAAGAAAATAAGCGAAGAAGGAGCAAAACAATTTTTTCCATTTTTTCTGCGAAATACTACGAAAAATTGAATAAAAATGTGCCATACGCTGTGATGACATTATGTGCCGCAGTTTCACGTTGCGGGTCTGGTGGCCTAATTGGAAATGAGTGACTAATGTTATTACAACACGCGGACCTCAATTTACAACCGAGGTGTGAAATGGATTGCTCGTTCACGTGTTAAATTATCATTTTCGTTTTAGCCCTTCCATTTATTTAGCGTGCGAGGAGACGTATGAAACTACCACTGCTCACTCACTATTAGGCGTTCGATCGGAAGAGCAACACAACAGGTAGGTTCCAGTAATGGTCGTTTCATATAACATGTGGATGCACGAATGCCGACTCTTGGAACGATAAATTCGGGCGAGGAGGGTCATAAAGCGATGGACTGTTTATTCATTATAAGAGAATTTTGAGGCTAATTTCCCAAAAGCTACAAGTTTCTGTAATGTAAGTTTTGTAGTTAAAATAATGGAAGTGAATGATGATGAAAGACTGGTTCCCACTAAGATACATGTAAGAAAGTGCTGCATCTTATCGCCACTATTTTTTTAACATGTATATCGAAGAGGCACTGAAATACGTTTCTATAAAATCAGGACAAAAAAAAGTGTTTATGAAACAGATTTAGCCTGCATAGAGCTCTTTTGGCCCAAAGTAAAGAAGAATCGGGAAATTGAAGAGTGGTTCAAAAATGGTTCAAATGGCTCTGAGCACTATGGGACTTAACAGCTATGGTCATCAGTCCCTACAACTTAGAACTACTTAAACCTAACTAACCTAAGGACATCACACAACACCCAGTCATCACGAGGCAGAGAAAATCCCTGACCACGCCGGGAATCGAACCCGGGAACCCGGGCGCGGGAAGCGAGAACGCTACCGAACGACCACGAGCTGCGGACAAAATTGAAGAATGGAATTAGCATTATATTTGACGTACAGTAGGAGTTAAATACAAACAAAGCTAAGACAAAAGTGATGAAGTAGTAAGAAGAAAAAACTTTTTAATCTTCAGTACTAGGCAGACAGAGCGGTACAATAGTTGAAGAATCTCCTATCTATGACGCTAGATTACACTAGATGAGCCAAAAACAGGAGACTTGATTAGTAGAATGGATCTAGAGGAGGAAACTTTGTCTACTGGCATCAAATACACAACTGGCCATTAAAATTGCTACAACACGAAGATAACGTGCTACAGACCCGAAATTTAACCGACAAGAAGAAATTGCTGTGATATCCAAATGATTACCTTTTCAGAGCATTCACACGAGGTTGGCACCGGTGGTGACACCGACAACGTGCTGACATGAGGAAAGTTTCCAACCGATTTCTCATAGACAAACACCAGTTGACCGGCGTTGCCTGGTGAGACGTTGTGATGCCTCGAGTAAGGAGGAGAAATGCGTACCATCACGTTTCCGACTTTGATAATGGTCGGATTGTAGCCTATCGCGATTGCGGTTTATTGTATCGCGACATTGCTGCTCGCGTTGGTCGAGTTCCAATGACTGTTAGCAGAATATGGAATCGGTGGGTTCAGGAGGGTAATACGGAACGCCATGCTGGATCCCAACGGCCTCGTATTACTAGCAGTTGAAATGACAGGCATCTTATCCGTATCGCTGTAACGGATCGTGGAGCCACGTCTCGATCCCTGAGTCAACAGATGGGGACGTTTGCAAGGTAACAACCATCTGCACGAACAGTTCGACGACGTTTGCAGGAGCATGGACTATCAGCTCGGAGACCATGGCTGCGGTTACTCCTGACGCTGCATCACACACAGGAGCGCCTGCCATGGTGTACTCAACGACGAACCTGGGTGCACGAAGGGTAAAACGTCATTTTTTCGGATGAATCCACCTTCTGTTTACAGCATCATGATGGTCGCATCCGTGTTTGGCGACATGGCGGTGAACGCACATTGGAAGCGTGTATCGTCGTCGCCATGCTGGCGTATCACCTGGCGTGATGGTATGGGGTGCCGTTGGTTACACGTCTCGGTCAACTCTTGTTCGCATTGACGGCACTTCGAACAGTGGACGTTACATTTCAGATGTGTTACGACCCGTGGCTCTACCCCTCATTCGATCCCTGCGAAACCCTACATTTCAGCAGGATAATGCACGACCGCATGTTGCAGGTCCTGTACTGGCCTTTCTGGATACAGAAAATGTTCGACTACTGCCCTGGCCAGCAGATTCTCCATATCTCTCACCAATCGAAAACGTCTGGTGAATGGTGGCCGAGCAACTGGCTCGTCACAATACGCCAGTCACTGCTCCTGATGAACTGTGGTATCGTGTTGAAGCTGCATGGGCAGCTGTACCTGTACACGCCATCCAAGCTCTGTTTGACTCAATGCCCAGGCGTATCAAGGCCGTTATTACGGCCAGAGGTGGTTGTTCTGGGTACTGTTTTCTTAGGATCTATGCACCCAAACTGCGTGAAGATATAATCACATGTCAATTCTAGTATAATATATTTATCCAATGAATACCCGTTTATCATCTGCATTTCTTCTTGGTGTAGCAATTTTAATAGCCAGTAGTGTACTTACTTACTTTACTTTACGCGATCAGGCCCAGAGGACCGCGCGCTGGTACAAGGTTCCTCCTCCAGTGGGTTCTGTATTGTGCCTCCTGGCGCGAATCATTCTCTATTCCAACCTGCTGCAAGTCCTCTTGGGTTCCATCCTTCCACCTCTTCTTTGGTCTTCCTAGTGGGCGCCTTGCACAGGGAGTATAATCCATAGCTTTCGAAGACCATCGACATTTATCCATCCTACTGACATGTCCTGCCCATACAAGGCGCTTGGTTGTCATCAGTCCTACAATGTTTGGTGTATTACACATTTCGTCTAGTTCACAATTATGTCTGATCCCCCATTCTCCAGCGATCTCCTCTCGTACCGGACCAAAGATCTTCCTTAATACTTTCCGCTCAAAAACAAGATTGTTCAAGTCTTTTCTCTGCACACTCCAAGTTTCACAACCATACAGTACTACGAGTTGAATCATTGTTTTACACAGATGGAGTCTGAACTTCCTGGAGAGACCACGTGATGCAAGAAGTTGACTGAGACCAAAATATGATCGGCTGGCGGCTTGTATCCTCGCTTTGATTTTTGCTTCACATGCTGCGTCTTCTGTAAAGATTACCCCAAGATATTTAAATTCACGAACCCTTTTGTAGGACCGGTTTCCGACTGTCAAAGGATGGAGTGGGTCTCTTGAATAACCGTTTTTGATTCATTCACAAGGAGTCCACTTTTACTTGCTTCCGCCTCCACGCTTTCACTCATCTGCATTAGTTTCTCCTTGAATCTGGATAACAGGGCAACATTATCAGCAAACGCGAGATGTGTGATTTTCTCACCCTCTACCTCTACACCCTCGAAACTTTTTCGAGAGACTTCTCTCATTATTAAGGTTGAAAAATACCGGTGACATACCATCTCCTTGTCTCAACCCAGTGTTTATGTTAAAGCTCTTCGTGTGTTGGTTCCCGAGCTTCACTTTGCTTTTTGAATCAGTGAGACAAATTCCAACTAGGCTGACGAGTTTCTTAGGTATTCCAAACTCCGTTGGCAGTTCCTCAGGCTCTCCCGGTGGATGAAGTCATACGCCTTCTTAAAATCTATGAAGAGTGAGCTGTGCTACAGCTCGTGTTTGTGCCGTTGACAGGTTGGCGTCGTGTATTCGGATAGTGACCTCTCGTTTTCTTAGTCCGATAACTGGTGCCACTACGTTTGCTCGCTTTATCTGTCCGTGAGTGGCAGCAGTGGCGTTTATCGATAGCGAGTAGTGTGGAGCGACCTCTAGTATTTGCGGGTGGTCGTGTGTCGGAGATCAGTGGGGACGGAGCAGCAGTGAGATCCGACAGCGCCAATACTCGGCGAGGCAGCTGGCGATGTATGCACTGCCCCATGGAGAGATGTGGTCTCGAGAGTGCACAACCACGTCGAGGTCCGGACTCAGCGAGTTTAAGTTGAATGGATCGTTATATTCGGGTAGTGCAACTTCCACTTGTGTGTCCATCCGTCCGTCGAAGTGACCTCATGCCATCAAGCCTTCAGTTGGCGGTTTTTATACTCCAAAGTTCCCCTTGTCTGTCTTGACTGGCAACGACCGATGGTTGGTCGTTCAACCTGTCGTCTCAGTGGACGACGTGTATCTGTTCTTAGCGTTCATGTCTACGTGCAGTTCGTCTTGTTGCTGTATAGTGACTGTTTTAGCATTGTTTGAGTTGTTTATGGAATTGTCTTTTGCGGTTCCATGTGCATCTAGTCAGATTTTGAATAGGCAGTTTGGTCTTAACCCTGTCTGCGTAGTAGGATTTGGTGGAGCCAACTTGTGTAATTAAATACTTGTCATTTGACGATGTTAACTGTTATTCTATCGTGGTATTGGTTATGTTAGGTGGATTTTGCGAGTGGGCTTTTAAGCTGCCCTAGTTTGAGTTGCCATCCTGTTAAGTGAGTATAATTCTTGGCTGCCTGTCTCACCGCTTACCCAGCTATAGGGACTTTTTTTCTCAGGTCGATCCTTGGAGCACTGTCTGTGGATCGCTCCCTTCTTTATTTGGTCTGATTGTGTCAATTGTTTAAATTATTTCTATTGCTTGTAGCCTTCAGCCGACAAATAATTTGAATTCTTTCTTAATAAGACCTTCTGCCGTCAATGTAGATTGTGTTATAGTCAATTTTTTAAAAAGATTGTTTAAAAAATTATTTTGGTATTTTTAACGTGTAATTATTTTCCTCATTTGTTATTCAGGCTTTCAGCCGTTAATTGTGTGACAAATAATTTTGAATTTTCTCTTAATAAGGCCTTCAGCCGTCAGTGTAGCTTGTGTTACAGTTATTTTTTCAAAACGATTGTTTTAAAATATTATTTCCTTAAATAAAGTGTATGTGTTTACTGTGCAACCAACGGTAACTGATTAGGCCCCGTCCACACCTTTTCCTGCTTTCCCTAAGTCCCACGTTTCAGAGCACATACTCCCACAACTTTTCGGTCAGTCGTCGCAGCACAAAGATGTTGTTGACGGTTGAACGGCCCTTTCTGAATCCCCCCTGGTATTCGCCAATCACTTCTTATGCAAATGGCTGTAATCTATCCAGTATACAGTTGGACAAATTCTTGTAGTAGATATTCGGTAGGGCGATTCCCCTGTAGTTAGTGCAGTTCATTTTGTCACCTTCCTTGTGTATAGCACATATGACAGCTGTCTTCCAATCTTCTGGGATCTCCTCCAAAATCCAGATTCCCTTGATAATTGGTGAATTTTCTTGTGGAGTCCCTCCCCTCCAGCTTGAATGATTTCTGCCTGGATTCCATCTTCTCCCGGGCTTTTTTCTTCTTTAACTTCATTATCTGATTCTTTATTTCCTCCAGTGCGGGTGGAGGATAGTCTAAATGTGCTATGTCAGGAAATTGAAATTCAGACAGATCTTTAGGTTCATCACAGTTGAGTTCTCTGAAGTATTGCTTCCACCTTTATGCAATGTCAAGCTCACTGTTGAGTATGCACCCATTATTGTCCTTGATGAATTTTTGCGGCTTTGGTATCACTTCTTGAAGAATTTTACTTTCTGGTACATCTTTCGTGCCTCTTTCCCCAAGAAATCTTGTTGAGCCTCATCTATCTGTCCTTTAACGTAGATTCTCTTTGCTCGTCTCAGGGTTGCTAGAGTAGTTTCCCGAACTTCTTCGAACTGTGCTTTGCCTTGTGCAAAATCAACCCCTTGTAACCAGCTCTCCTTGGCTTCTCTTCTCTTGGCTAATGCCTTAATGCATTCATCCCCAAACCAAATCTTTTCGCTTCTGATCCGCTTCTTGATAACTACTTTCGCCACCTCGTTTACTGCATCCTTAACTTCTTTCCACATTTCATCTGGGTCCTCTTGTGAAACGTCTTCCTGCAGATTTTCAAAGCGGTTTTTGAGCTGGAACTGAAAATCTTCTTTCTTTGTGTTATCTTTCAGCTCATCGATACGGTAGCGTACAACTTCTGTAAGGTTGTTTCTAACTTTGGTTTTGGGTTGAACTTTTAGCCAGCTGTTTACGAGGAAATGATCACTTCCACACTCTGCACCCTTGCTGTCTTTACATCCCTCACCCAGTTCTTCGCTTTGATATCTATTGCAACGTGGTCTATCTGATTAACTGTTTTACCATCTGGCGATACCCAAGTTCCTTTATGTATATCCTTCCGTTGGAAATTTATGCTGCTTATGAATATCCCTTTGGATGTTGCAAAGGTTATGAATCTGATGCCATTGTCATTGCTGAGTTCATGAAGACTATGCCTTCCGATTGTTGACTGTAATACGTTCTCTTTCCAACTTTAGCATTCATATCTCCCAGTAGAACTTTACAATTATTATTTGAGATTGCATCTATGACTACCTCCAGTTCCGCGTAGAATTCATCCTTCACTTGGGATGTACTTTCTTCTGTGGGTGCACGACAATTCACAAACGATATTTTACATCTCTCTACGTCTATTGTTAAAACTGCTATTCTAGGGCTCACAGCTTCAAACCCAGATGCGTTAGCAGCCAGAGCCTTATTCACACAAAATGCCATATCCAGTTTGTGTCCTGCCTCACAGCCTCCATTAAAGATTGTGTACTTCTCGATATCTAGGATACCAGTATCCTCCCAGCGGACTTCCTGCAAAGCGACAAGATCCATCTGGCACCAAATACTGTTATAAATTTTACGAAGAAGCACTCCATTTGTGTCAGTATGAAACTGATGGAGAATACGCTAGAAATTTTTGAAATGTGGTGCCATACAATGATTTAAAAATATTGTCGGGTATGTTCTCCCCATATTAGACTCCTTTGGCTGATTGTTGCTCCCATAGGGCCTAAAAGACTGAGAAAGCATGTGCCCTATTGATGGCGTATGCCATGTATCACGCTGTTGCTTTGTATGTTTTAAGATACCTGTGGGCACAGAGGAATAGTCGAACAGTGAAGCTGTGACCAAGTTTATGCATCTAGAGAACACATCACGTCAGCTGCATAGCTCTTACATCAACATTTTGAGGCGAACGTTTCAAATATAGACAGAAGACAGTTGCAAGCTTGGTGACTTTAAATCGACATCATACTCTGAGGAGTTTCCACTTGGCTTAGTGAGTACTTAGTGGTACTTAAAGCACATTCGGTATTCTCATAGGAAGCAAGCATACTACTCGTCATTAGAAAACTCATTTACTAATAGACATCTTCACGCCTGGTAACTTAAGACAGGGCGCACTGCCGCTAGGTTGGGATTGTCTCTAGTTTCCCCTACATACTGTAAATTCTCTGTTCAAATGCAGTAGACGGAACGAGGCGGTGCAGTGCTAAGAAACTTGAGTCTTAAGGATGCATATGTTTGTTTGTAAGCAGCAGTCACTCTCAGATGTAGTAATGTACAGGTCCTAATATTATACTGATAAACAAAAGAAAATTATAATGATCGCGAAAGAATTACCAACCCAAACTGACTCGTAGTATTGTCTCAAAAAGTAGGTATATAGCAGACACTTCCATATAATTGAGGACAACGGGTTGCAAAGGACCTACATGTTTCAGTATAAGAATACGTATTCCTCTTCCGTAGCCTGAACCAGAGAAGGTTTACGTTGGACGTTGGGGTCTAGAGCGAGGGTGACGTTCTAACTCGTCCCAAAGGTACACCATTGGGGTCAGGTCGGGACTCTGCGTTGGCCACTCCGTTTCAGGAGTGTTGTTGTCTACAAATCATTGTTTCACTTAGTAACATTCTCCAGGAATTCGTCGAAGCCCAACCCAAATCCTTCCGTCAGATTGCACACAGTGTACAACATGATTCATCACTCAGGATGACTCATTTCTAAACATCCATTGTCGGGTGGCGAGGCTCTTTATAACACGTCAAGCGTCGCTTTACATTGATTACACATAAGTGTGACTTACGAGGAGCTGCTCCATCGTTAACCCCATTATTTTTCACTCCCTATACTCAGTCATTGTAGTAGCTGGACTACTCGTAACACTTTGGAACATTCAAGTAATTCCTTCCGCTAAAGTTAGCGGAAGAAATTTTTGAAATGTGGTGCCATACAATGATTTAAAAATATTGTCGGGTATGTTCTCCCCATATCAGACTCCTTTGGCTGATTGTTGTTAGTTAGCGGAAGGAATTACTTGAATGTTCCAAAGTGTTACCAGTAGTCCAGCTACCACAATGACTGAGCACAGGGAGTGAAAAATAATGGGGTTAACGATGGAGCAGCTCCTCGTAAGTCACACATATGTGTAATCAATGTTAAGCGACGCTTGACGTGTTATAAAGAGCCTCGCCACCCGACAATGGATGTTTAGAAATGAGTCACGAAAGAATTACCAACCCAAACTGACTCGTAGTATTGTCTCAAAAAGTAGGTATATAGCACACACTTCCATATAATTGAGGACAACGGGTTGCAAAGGACCTACATGTTTCAGTATAAGAATACGTATTCCTCTTCCGTAGCCTGAACCAGAGAAGGTTTACGTTGGACGTTGGGGTCTAGAGCGAGGCAATGCACTACAGTCCCTGCCAGTCACTACAGGTTTAGCTGTGGTTGTTCCATCCTTCACAATCACAACACCAACAGTCGACCTGAGCAGTGGTAGAAGCGTTGAAATGTCCTTCATGAATTTCCTACACATTCCACATCCAACGACTAGTCCACGCTCGAAGGCACTGAGCCCTCCAGTCCGACCCAGTCTGCTGTTACTGCTTCGTAAGACTCTCTGCCTCATTTTATGGAGAAAGCAGGGCAAAACCGAGTACCTTAGCTTTGAGTTTCAATGATCAGTGCGTTGGCAAATTAAGGTTACTCAGGTCTCTTTTACAGAGTGTTCAGGTGTAAGCGCAAATACGAGGGTCACTCCAAAAGAAATGCACACTATTTTTGTAAAAATACAGTTTTCATTCTTCGCGTGTGAAAGTTTTACAGTGTGTAGATACATCCTTCCCGCTTGTTTTAAAACTTAGTTCAACCTGTTCCCGTGAGTGGCGCCTTCACAGCATGTCTTCAAGATGACTGCTACAATTGACATTCGTCAGAAGCAACGTGCTGTCATAGAATTCCTGTGCTGTGGAAACGAGACAGTGGGAAACATCCACAAGAGGTTGAAAAAGGTGTATGGAGATGCTGCTGTCGATCGCAGTACAGTTAGTCGGTGGGCAAGCAGGTTATGTGATGAAAGCGGGCACGGCAATATTGAGGATTGTCCTCGCAGCGGCAGGCCTCGGACTGCACCCACTCCAGACGGTGTGCAGAGAGTTAACGAATTGGTGACTGCTGTCAGACGCATACGTGACGACACTGAAGAAACTTCAAGCTCGACTGAGTCGTGTTGGACCACATCGACAAAAGCAGAATGTTTTCTTGTTGCCCGACAATGCACGGCCACATGTCAGTCAAAATACCATGGAAGCGATCACAAAACTCGGATGGACAACACTAAAACTCCCGCCTTACAGTACTGACCTGGCTCCATGTGACTATTATCTCTTTGGGAAACTGAAAGACTCTCTTCGTGGAACAAGGTTTGAAGATGATGACTCCCTTGTGCACGCTGCCAACCAGTGGTTCCAACAGGTTGGTCCAGAATTTTACCGTGCGGATATGCAGGCGCTGGTTCCAAGATGGCGTAAGGCAGTTGAGAGGGATGGAAATTATGTGGAGAAATGAAAATATTGTTCCTAAAGGATGTATCTACACACTGTAAAACTTTCAAATATGTAGAATAAAAGATGGATTAAAAAAAATAGTGTGCATTTCTTTTGGAGTGACCCTCGTATTTTTATTGGTTACTGAGGACAGTGTACAGAACAACATTAAATAAGTATTCACTTTATCTGAAGACTAACACTGTACCCATCAGGATCAGTAGTTTTTGGTCGGTTAGTATCTCCAACCACTTGTCGTAAGAGCGAGCCATTAGTGCTGGGCAGCGGATCACGTGTTGAAGTGTGGACGCGTGGACGCAAAATGGTAAGTCTATACTGGCAGGCATAGTCCACTTTCAGCTAGTGGTGCAGTTATGACCAGGTAGTAAATTACGTGACTTGCTTGCAACATCCTGGATGTTGAACAACGTGATACTAGTCTGGTTTCAGCTTAAAATAAACCATATCAGCATAGAAAATAATAACCTAGTTAGATGCAAAACATCCGGTTTCGCCCTGCTTGTGGGATAGAATGGGATACCCATTTAAATGAATGGAGGAAATACGAGAACAGCAAAAAAGTTTTATCCTACGCAAAAAAATCATCAAAATATATAGAAATCCTTAAAAATCTCTTTTAAGTGTCAAAACTGCTTTTCGACAAAGAACTTCAGATTTTCAAAATATTACAATAACATAGGCAGATTTCTCACTAAATGGTCCTAACAAAAAATAAAAATACACAATCTTTTCTTAACTACAGAAATCGCAGACGAAGTAGTTGTTTCTTCCTAAGTATGGGAACATTGTTCATGGGCCCAGCCACGACAAGACAGTGGATCCACACGCCCTCAGATAATGAGTATTAATATAGCCTGCTACAAAATATGCATGCTTCGTCTGGGTCTTCTTCGCCCGATGATGTCGCAGACTCTTGCTTTTCCGATTTTTTTAAGCCGGTCTGATCTTTCCAAACGTCGTTTTCTGCTTCTTCACGTTCTTTACGGCTTGACCCTTTTGATACTCCCTATAAAAAGTTTTCTTTTTTAGTTTTTCTTTTCTTCTTTGTCATTCCTGTTTTTTTTTTCCTCAGTTTCAAAATTATTTTGTATGTGAAGGAGGTCAGTAATACGGTTTTGACCTTTTTCCTATTGATGATTTTTCTTCAACCATTGAAAAAAGCATTAGAAACTTTGGTGACACGGAGAAAGACGACCGCACACCATAACTTGTAGCAACCGCAACCGGTCTGTCCGATATCATTTCCAAAGTCCAGGACCAGCTACCAGTTTATCTTGTGGTTGTAGAAATTTTTCTGTTGTAGAAGACTGATAAACTTTATCTTGGAGCTCACTGGCGTCAGGACCATCATCTTGAAATGTCTCTGCTCCTGATATTTCCACTAGTGGTGCTTTGCCTTATCGTCCTCTTTTTCCCTTAAAAGTGCGGTGCACTATCGGGTTGGCCCAGTTTTACCCCACCTAATATACTGGGTTTTGCTCCGTAGTACCAAACTGAGGAAAACTTGGCGCTGGAAAGTTAAGATTCACATTATGTACTTCACCTAAACATCGAAACGCATTGAAAACATGATTAAACGAAATAATTACTTTCCTATTTCTTATCAGATAATATTTCTCTTCAAAGCACTGCTCCAAAAGCACCAACATAGCAGGAAGTTTTGAGCAAAAACATTATAGAATTTTAGAAGGAAAAGGAATAGGCATCCGCTAATGACAGTTCTCTATAACTCCTCACAACGGCGGCTGCTAGCAGTTCTGAGTGTTATCAAGCTGACGTCATCACCAGTCACGAAGATCTAGAGGTGCCTGGTTTGACCTGCATACACAGCTTTACCCAACTCTCCTCTACTGTTAGTCCCCCTCTGGTGACATCTATTGGTCAGATCCGCATTCTCGCTTACTGAGATATTTAAATGGAGGTTTCTCAATAAGTGATACAACAGAGCATTGAGTAATTAAAAATCGCGTCGAGGAAGTATGTCCCAGTGACGATGGTGTAAGGTTTCTTTCAAAAGGCACTGAGCGCTACAAACCAGCTGATGAGTGTGATATTTTGTTTTTTAATTACTTTAAGTCAACATCGTCTAAAATGATTGTATCGGGGCTTGTATCAAGCCAGCGAGTATATTGGCTGACGTCATTGTTCAGTAATCATGACCGATCAATCTAGAGCAATTCTTACGCATGAAATTACGTGTCGTGAAAGAAATGATCGGTAAATGAATGGTATCAGTTAACAAAAGAACAATCATCATCGAATAATCCGCTTCCAACCTCTCAGATTCAGTTCCCGACAAATTCTCAAAACAAAAAAAAAAAAAAATTACTTGCATAACATGAAGATAAGGTAGTTAAATTAAAAGTGATTAACACGAATATGTTCAATGAAAATATTCTTATTGACCAGTTAGCACTGCAGCCCATACGTAATGGAAATGTTTTGGAACTTGTAACTACAAATAGGCCGGACCTCATCGATAATGTCAGTATAAAAAAGTTCAAATGTGTGTGAAATATTATGGGACTTAATTGCTAAGGTCATAAGTCCCTAAGCTTACACACTACTTAACCTAAATTATCCAAGGACAAACACACACACCCATGCCCGAGGGAGGACTCGAACCTCCGCCGGGACCAGCCGCACAGTCTATGACTGCAGCGCCTGAGACCGCTCGGCTAATCCCGCGCGGCTGTCAGTATAGAAACGGGGATTAGCGATCATGATGTTATTACAGCAACTATGATTACGACAGTTAATCAGTCAAGAAGGCTAGGAGAGCGTTTCTGCTAGACAGATAAACAGTTGTTAGTCTCTTACTTAGACAGTGAACTGACATCACTTGCCGCCTTGGGTGGCCGAGCGGTTCTAGGCGCTACAATCTGGAACCGCGCGACCGCTACGGTCGCAGTTTCGAATACTGCCTCGGGCATGGATGTGTGAGACAGGTTAGTTAGGTTTAAGTAGTTCTAAGTTCTAGGGGACTGATGACCTCAGAAGTTAAGTCCCATAGTGCTGAGAGTCATTTGAACCATTTTTTGACATCACTTATTTCCAGTAAGATGGATGTAGAGGAATTACGGACAAAGTTAAAGCAGATTTTAAATCGTGGTCTGGAGGGTTATGTGCCTAGTAAGTGGATAAACGATGGAAAACATCCGCCATGGTTTGATAGCGAAATTCGGAAGATGCTGAGGTAGCGTAGGCTGTTGCACTCTCGGTTCAAAAGAGAACGCAGAAATGACGACAAGCGAACGTTAACAGAGATTCTTGCGTCTGTGGAAAGATGTATAGGCGAAGCATACAACTACCATCATCACACCTTAACAAAAGATCTGGCAGATAACTCGATAAAATTCTGGTCCTACGTAAAATAGCTAAGCTCATCTATTGCTTCCATTCAGTCCCTTGTTGACCAGTCTGGTGTGGCAGCTGAAGATAGCAAAAGGAAAACCGAAGTTTTAAATTTCTCGTTCAAGAAATTGCTCGCACAAGAGAATCGTGCAGATATACTGTCATTTGACCATCGGAAGGACTCTCGCATGGACGAACCATACGCGACTGGAACAGGAAAGGGAGGTAATGACAGTGGTACGTAAAGTGCCCTCCGCCACACACCGTTGGGTGGCTTGCGGAGTATAAATGTAGATGTAGATGTAGACATAGTAATAAGCATATCTGGCGTAGAGAAACAATTGAAAGATTCGAAAGCAAATAAATCACCAGGTCCGTATGGAATCCGAACTCGGTTTTACAAAGAGCACCCTACGGCATTGGTCCCTTACCTGGCTTGCATTTATCGTGAATCTCTCGCCCAGCACAAAGTTCCAAGAGACTGGAAAAAAGCACAGGTGACACCAGTGTGTAAAAAGGTGTAAAGGAACGGACCCGCAAAATTACAATATACACTCCTGGAAATTGAAATAAGAACACCGTGAATTCATTGTCCCAGGAAGGGGAAACTTTATTGACACATTCCTGGGGTCAGATACATCACATGATCACACTGACAGAACCACAGGCACATAGACACAGGCAACAGAGCATGCACAATGTCGGCACTAGTACAGTGTATATCCACCTTTCGCAGCAATGCAGGCTGCTATTCTCCCATGGAGACGATCGTAGAGATGCTGGATGTAGTCCTGTGGAACGGCTTGCCATGCCATTTCCACCTGGCGCCTCAGTTGGACCAGCGTTCGTGCTGGACGCGCAGACCGCGTGAGACGACGCTTCATCCAGTCCCAAACATGCTCAATGGGGGACAGATCCGGAGATCTTGCTGGCCAGGGTAGTTGACTTACACCTTCTAGAGCACGTTGGGTGGCACGGGATACATGCGGACGTGCATGGTCCTGTTGGAACAGCAAGTTCCCTTGCCGGTCTAGGAATGGTAGAACGATGGGTTCGATGACGGTTTGGATGTACCGTGCACTATTCAGTGTCCCCTCGACGATCACCAGTGGTGTACGGCCAGTGTAGGAGATCGCTCCCCACACCATGATGCCGGGTGTTGGCCCTGTGTGCCTCGGTCGTATGCAGTCCTGATTGTGGCGCTCACCTGCACGCCGCCAAACACGCATACGACCATCATTGGCACCAAGGCAGAAGCGACTCTCATCGCTGAAGACGACACGTCTCCATTCGTCCCTCCATTCACGCCTGTCGCGACACCACTGGAGGCGGGCTGCACGATGTTGGGGCGTGAGCGGAAGACGGCCTAACGGTGTGCGGGACCGTAGCCCAGCTTCATGGAGACGGTTGCGAATGGTCCTCGCAGATACCCCAGGAGCAACAGTGTCCCTAATTTGCTGGGAAGTGGCGGTGCGGTCCCCTACGGCACTGCGTAGGATCCTACGGTCTTGGCGTGCATCCGTGCGTCGCTGCGGTCCGGTCCCAGGTCGACGGGCACGTGCACCTTCCGCCGACCACTGGCAACAACATCGATGTACTGTGGAGACCTCACGCCCCACGTGTTGAGCAACTCGGCGGTACGTCCACCCGGCCTCCCGCATGCCCACTATACGCCCTCGCTCAAAGTCCGTCAACTGCACATACGGTTCACGTCCACGGTGTCGCGGCATGCTACCAGTGTTAAAGACTGCGATGGAGCTCCGTATGCCACGGCAAACTGGCTGACACTGACGGCGGCGGTGCACAAATGCTGCGCAGCTAGCGCCATTCGACGGCCAACACCGCGGTTCCTGGTGTGTCCGCTGTGCCGTGCGTGTGATCATTGCTTGTACAGCCCTCTCGCAGTGTCCGGAGCAAGTATGGTGGGTCTGACACACCGGTGTCAATGTGTTCTTTTTTCCATTTCCAGGAGTGTATGTAACTTCTCTTTGCTGCAGAATCCTGGAACATATTCTTAATTCGAATATAATAAACTTTCTTGAGACTGAGAAGCTTATGTCCACGAGTCAGCATGGTCTTAAAACGCATCGCTCGTGCGAATCTCAGCTTGTTCTTTTGTCACATGATATAATGCGAACTATGGACGAAGGGCAGCAGGCAGATTCCATATTTCTGGATTTCCGGAAAGTATTCGACATGGTACCCGACTGCAGAGTGTTAACGAAGGTGCGAGCATACGGAATAAGTTCATAGATATGTGAGTGGCTCGAAGACTTCTTAAGTTATAGAACCCAGTATGTTGTCCTCGACGGCAAGTGTTAATCAGAGACAAGAGTATCGTCGAAGTATCCATGGAAGTGTGAGGAGACCGCTGTTGTTATGTATATAAAGAAATCATTTGGCGGACGGGATGGCCAGCAATCTGTGGTTGTTTGCTGATGATGCTGTGGTGTACTGTAAGCCGTCGAAGTTGAGTGACTGTAGGAAGATACAAGATGACTTAGATAAATAGCATCTAGCTCTAAATGTGGGAAAATGCACATTAGTGCGGATGAGTGGGTAGAACAAACCTTGAATGTTCGGATACAGTATTACTAGTGTCCTGCTTAACACAGTCAAGTCGTTTAAATTTCTGGACGTAACGTTGCAAAACGATATGATACAGAACGAGCATGTGAGAATTGCGGTAGAAGAGGGGAATGGTCGACTTCGGTTTATTGGGAGAGTTTTAGGAAAGAGTGGTTCACCTGTAAAGCAGACCGCATATAGGATGCTGAGGTGACCTGTTCTTGAGTACTACTCGAGTGTCTGGGACCCGTACCAGGTCGGATTGAAGGAAGACACCGAAGCAATTCGGAGGAGGGCTGCTAGATTTGTTACCGGTAGGTTCGAACAAAACTTAAGTGTTACGGAGATGCTTCGGGAACTCAAATGGGAATCCTTGGAGGGAAGACGACGTTCTTTTCGAGAAACTCTACTGAGAAAATTTAGAGAACCGGCATTTGAAGCTAGCTCTCAAACGATGCTACTGCCACCAACATACCAGGAAGATAAGATATGAGAAATTAGGGGTCATACAGTTGTTTTCCCATCGCTCTGTTTGCCAGTGAAACAGGAAAGGAAATGACTGTTAGCGGTGCAGGGTACCCTCCGCCACACACCGTACGATGGTTTGCGAGTTATCTATGTAGACGTAGATGTAGAACAACAGGTTGCAATCTTACATCCTATCTCGAAGGGATCACATCGGCGAAAGATACGAATGTAAAAGGTTTTTAACGTGGCTGTCAATCAGCGACTGTTGTATAACACAAAATTTTGAAAAACACAGCCCTCAGTCGCGAACACAATTAATTTGTATCCTAGGTTTCGGTGTGACAAGGGACAATTTCTTCGGACAAAATTAAAACTAATTGTTAAAGCATAACGCACGTCTGTTGCATTTTATTTTAATTCTAACTATCTGACGCTGTCAGGTATGACCGCAGCTTTCGTATTTTTTGGTACGTTATGCTGTAACATTTAGTTTTAATTTTGTCCGAAGAAGGTGTCCCCTGTGACACCGAAACCTAGGTTACAAATTAATTGTGTTCGCGACTAAGGGCTGTGTTTTTCAAAATTTTGTATTACGAATGTAAAAGTAAGAAAAATGATCTATCTTTTTATTTGTTGGCTGAGATATGGAATTCGCGTTTAATAGAGTTCCAGAGGCTTCGCTGTGAATGAAAATGCTTTCTGCGATTACAGGAAAAAAGAGTTTGCTGATCTCTTAGTAAAACAGAAATATCTTACAAATTATACTCATAAAATCATTGTCCTTGCTTTACCCACTGGATACCTTTTAATATCACTTAGGAAAAATAATGCTGTAATGCTTTTGACCAGTTAGTGTATGCATTAAATTATCACCATTTTGTAGTGTACCTTATCACCTATATCATCTGGTAAAATATGTTTTACATTAAAACTGTATTATATAACAATGCTATGGCTGAAGAGTGGCAAATTGGCCGCTGCCAGCACGGCCCCGGTAGGGGGAACGTAAATGCCTGGTAAACAGTCAGAAAGAAAGGAAGGCGGAGCGCAGCAGGTGCTTACGTGGGAGGTGACCAGATGGCAACAGACGGTGGCATCCTGCCAGCGGAGCCGCATCTGCAGGGCACAGGTCTGACTGCTGCCTCGGGGATCGATAAGGCGGGAGTGTGTTAGTGCGGGGACCTCCGGCAATAAACAAGAGAACCAACGACTTCTCTCGGCGGCGTTCTGTAAGCCGAGGCCACACTCGGCTCTCCCCGAGGCTTTCGATGGCTATGGAGGCCACAGGACGCACACACGCCCACTGGGAGCGGTGAGCTGGATTTCCGTGAGAGCAGTACGCTCTAAATCATTAGAGGTGTCGACGAACGTAGCGTCTACTTGCCTAACTGAAGAGTGTTACTTCGCAATTCTACTTCCCTCCAGTTACACTAGTTTACAAGACATTATCATACAAGCTCCTAAAACCAGGTATGTTATGTGGTGTTACAGGGTCCCATTATATTCTAATTCGGTGTGACTCCATCTAGTCTGAAAGGGAACTATCCCTCCGTAGAAGCGTATTGATGCAATTTTGCTAAGGGATTGTTAAACAGCTACTGAGGTGATAGACGTCATGTTAGATACTTTGCAAGAGAAAGATAAATTTAGCGTTGTTCACATGACTTTGTTGTTTGTTGTTGTGGTCTTCAGTTCGAGGACTGGTTCGATGTTCTCCATGCTCCTCTATCCTGTCCAAGCCTCTTTATCTCCAAATAATTACTGCAACCTACATCCATCTGAATCTGCTTACTATATTCATCTGTTGATCTCCCTCCACGATTTTTACCCCCTTCCCTCCCCCATTCTTCTCTCCAGTACTAAAGCCTCAGAAAGTGCCCTACCAACCGATCCTGTCTTCTAGGCAGGTTTTGCCATAAATATCTTTCCTCTGTAGTTCTGTTCACCACCTCCTCATTAGTTACGTTAATCTTCAGCTTTCTTCATTTCAAAATCTTCTATTCTCTTTCATCTAAAATGTTTATCAGCGATGTTTAACTTCCATAGATAGCTACCCTACATACAAATAGTTTCAAAAAGACTTCCAACAATTAAATCTATTTTCGACGTTAACATATTTCTCTCTTTTGGAAACGATTTTCTTGCCACTCTCAGTTCACATTTTATATCCTCTTAACTTCGGCCTTCATCAGTTATTCTGCTGCCCAAATAGCAAAATTCTTCTATTCTATAGCTTTAAGTGTATCGTTTCCTTATCTAATTCCCTCAGCATGCCTAATTTAATTCAAATACATTCCATTATTTTTGGGTTGGGTTGGATTGTTTGGGGGAGGAGACCAAACAGTGAGGTCATCGGTCTCATCGGATTAAGGAAGGACGGGGAAGGAAGTCGGCCATGCCCTTTCAAAGGAACCATCCCGGCAATTGCCTGGAGCGATTTAGGGACATCGCGGAAAACCTAAATCAAGATGGCCGGACACGGAATTGAACTGTCGTCCTTCCGAATGCGAGTCCAGTGTGCTAACTACTGCGCCACCTCGCTCGGTCATTATTCTTGTTTTGCTGTTGTTGATGTGCATCTTATATCCTCCTTTCAAGACATGTTCATTTCGTTCAGTTGATGTTAAAGTCCTTTTCTGTCTCTGACAGAGCCGCGCGGGATTAGCCGGGCGGTCTCAGGCGCTGCAGTCATGGACTGTGCGGCTGGTCCCGGCGGAGGTTCGAGTCCTCCCTCGGGCATGGCTGTGTGTGTTTGTCCATAGGACAGTTTAGGTTAAGTAGTGTGTAAGCTTAGGGACTGATGACCTTAGCAGTTAAGTCCCATAAGATTTCACACACATTTGAACATTTTTTTTTCTCTGACAGAATTACAGCGTCATCGACAAACATCAAAGTTTATATTTCTTCTTCTTGAACTTTAATTTCTACTCCAAATTTTTCTTTTGTTTCCTTTACTTCTTGCTCAATATACCCGTTCAATAACATCCGTAATAGGCTACAACCCTGTCTCACTCCGTTCTCCACCACTGCTTCCCATTCATACCTATTGCCTCTTCTAACTGCTGTCTGGTTTCTGTAAAAGTTGTAAATAGCCTTTCGCTCCCTGTGTTAGACTCCTGATACCTCCAGGAATTCAAAGAGATCACTCCAGTCAACATTGTCAAAAGCTTTCTTTAAGTCTCCAAGTACTATAAACGTAGGTTTGCCTTTCCTTAACAAGTCTTCTAAGCCAGGTCGTAGGGTCAGTATTGTCTTGCGCGTTTCCACATTTCTCAGGAATCCCAACAGATCTACCCCGAGGTCACCTTCTACCAGTTTTTCTACTCCTCTGTTCAGAATTCGTGTTAGCATTTTGCGACCATGATATTTTGAACTGAAAGTTCGGTAATATTCACAACTGTCAGCATCTGCTTTCTTTCGAATTGAAATTACTGTATTCTTCGTGAAGTATGAGGGTATATCAGCTGTCTCATACACGTAGCACACAAGTGGAAGAATTTTATCATGCCTGGCTTTCCCACAGACATCAGTAGTTCTGGCGGAATGTCTACTACTCCCGGTCCCTTGTTTTGACTTAGATCTTTCAGTGCTCTGTCAAATTCTTCTCGCAGTATCGTGTCTCCCATTTCCTTTTCATCCACTTCCTCTTCCATTTCTATAATATTACCTTCAAGTGCATATCCCTTGCATAGACCCTCTATATACTCCTTCCATCTTTCAGATTTCACTTCTTTGCTTGGGAACTCTTTACATTCGCACAGCTGTTTTTCTGTTTTCCAAAGACCTCATTAATTTTCCTGTAGGCGGTATCTATTTTTCTCCTTGCGATATATGCTTCTAAATCCTTACATTTGTCCTCTAGCCATTCCTGCTTAGTCATTTTGCTCTTCCTGTCAATCTCATTTTTTAGACATTTCTGTTCCCTTTTCCCTGCTTCTTTTAATGCACTTTCATATTTTCTCCTTTCACTCATCTAATTGAATATCTCTTGCGTTATACAAGGATTTCTACCAGGCTTTGTCGTTTTACCTATTTGATCCTCTGCCGTCTTCACTATTTCATCTCTCAAAGCTACCCATTCGTCTTCTTCTGTAATCCTTTGCCCTGTTTTTAGCCGCGGGGGTAGCCGCGCGGTGTGAGGCGCCTTGTCACGATCCTCCTTCCGCCGGAGATTCGAGTCCTCCCTCGGGCATGGGTGTGAGTGTTTTCTATAGTAAGTCAGTTTAAGTTAGATTAAGTAGTGTGTAGGGACCGATGACCTCAGCAGTTTGGTCCCATAAGATCTTATCACAAATTTTTTTCCCTGTTTTTTGTCAGTTGTTACCTGATCCACTCTCTGAAACTCTCAACCTCTGATTCTTTGAACTTTTCCAGGTCCCATCTTCTTAATTTGCTACCTTTATGGAATTTCTTCAGTTTTAATCTATAGCCAGACACCACATCTGTCCGTGGAAATGTCTTACAATTTAAAATCTGGTTTCGAAATCTCTGTCATCTCATGATATAGTCAGTCTGAAATCTTCTGATCGCTCCAGGTCTCTTCCTCATATACAGCCTTCTTTCGCGATTCTTAATCCAAGTATGATTACTGTACGGTAAGCTCTGTGCAAAATTTTGCCAGGCGGAATCCTTTTTCATTCCTTTACCCAAGTCCATATTTGCTTCAAATGGCTCTAAGTACTATGGGACTTAACATCTGAGGTCATCAGTCCCCTATACGTAAAACTAATTAAACGTAAGCAACCTAAGGACATCACACACGTCCATGCCCGAGGCAGGATTGGAACCTGCGACCGTAGCAACAGCGCGGTTCCAGACTGAAGCGGCTAAAACCGCTCTGCCACAGCTGTTGGCAGTCCGTATTTACCTACTGTTTTACCTTCTCCTCCTTTTCCTAATATCGAATTCCAGTCCCCCGTCACTATTAGATCTTCGTCTTCCTTAACTACACTCCTGGAAATGGAAAAAAGAACACATTGACACCGGTGTGTCAGACCCACCATACTTGCTCCGGACACTGCGAGAGGGCTGTACAAGCAATGATCACACGCACGGCACAGCGGACACACCAGGAACCGCGGTGTTGGCCGTCGAATGGCGCTAGCTGCGCAGCATTTGTGCACCGCCGCCGTCAGTGTCAGCCAGTTTGCCGTGGCATACGGAGCTCCATCGCAGTCTTTAACACTGGTAGCATGCCGCGACAGCGTGGACGTGAACCGTATGTGCAGTTGACGGACTTTGAGCGAGGGCGTATAGTGGGCATGCGGGAGGCCGGGTGGACGTACCGCCGAATTGCTCAACACGTGGGGCGTGAGGTCTCCACAGTACATCGATGTTGTCGCCAGTGGTCGGCGGAAGGTGCACGTGCCCGTCGACCTGGGACCAGACCGCAGCGACGCACGGATGCACGCCAAGACCGTAGGATCCTACGCAGTGCCGTAGGGGACCGCACCGCCACTTCCCAGCAAATTAGGGACGCTGTTGCTCCTGGGGTATCGGCGAGGACCATTCGCAACCGTCTCCATGAAGCTGGGCTACGGTCCCGCACACCGTTAGGCCGTCTTCCGCTCTCGCCCCAACATCGTGCAGCCCGCCTCCAGTGGTGTCGTGACAGGCGTAAATGGAGGGACGAATGGAGACGTGTCGTCTTCAGCGATGAGAGTCGCTTCTGCCTTGGTGCCAATGATGGTCGTATGCGTGTTTGGCGCCGTGCAGGTGAGCGCCACAATCAGGACTGCATACGACCGAGGCACACAGGGCCAACACCCGGCATCATGGTGTGGGGAGTTATCTCCTACACTGGCCGTACACCACTGGTGATCGTCGAGGGGACACTGAATAGTGCACGGTACATCCAAACCGTCATCGAACCCATCGTTCTACCATTCCTAGACCGGCAAGGGAACTTGCTGTTCCAACAGGACCATGCACGTCCGCATGTATCCCGTGCCACCCAACGTGCTCTAGAAGGTGTAAGTCAACTACCCTGGCCAGCAAGATCTCCGGATCTGTCCCCCATTGAGCATGTTTGGTACTGGATGAAGCGTCGTCTCACGCGGTCTGCACGTCCAGCACGAACGCTGGTCCAACTGAGGCGCCAGGTGGAAATGGCATGGCAAGCCGTTCCACAGGACTACATCCAGCATCTCTACGATCGTCTCAATGGGAGAATAGCAGCCTGCATTGCTGCGAAAGGTGGATATACAGTGTACTAGTGCCGACATTGTGCATGCTCTGTTGCCTGTGTCTATGTGCCTGTGGTTCTGTCAGTGTGATCATGTGATGTATCTGACCCCAGGAATGTGTCAATAAAGTTTCCCCTTCCTGGGACAATGAATTCACGGTGTTCTTATTTCAATTTCCAGGAGTGTATATGGATAATTTCTTTTGACTCATCATACATTTCTTCAGTCTCTTCATCATCAGCGGCGCTAGTTGCCATATAAACTTGTACTACTATGGTGGGCGTGGGCTTCCTGTCTATCTTGGCTACGTTAAGGCGTTGACTACGTTGTTCTTATTAACCTACTCCTGTATTACCCCTCTTTGATTTTGAGTATATAAGTCTGTATTCAACTGACCAGAAGCTCTGTTCTTCCTGCTACCGAACTTCACTAATTCCCACTACATATAAACCTATCCATCCATCCCCCATCTTAAAATTTCTAACCTACCTTCTCGATTGAGGGATCTATAAGTTCACACTTCGATCTGTAGAACCTCAGTTTTTTTTTCTCCTAATGACGACGTCCTCCTGAGTATTCCGCGCCCAGAGATCCACTGGGCTGAATTCTAAGCAGTACTCATCAGGTAAGACATTTCTACTCCATCCAATGAGATGACAGGCAGAAAACGTGTCTGGGACTGCCCTGAACAGCGGTGCTATACGAACCTGACTGTTGCCCGCCATCGGATCTGGCAACCGGGAGCAATGGTCGCCCTTTATAGTAAGCCATCCTGGGCTTACAGTTCAGCAAGATTACGCCCGTCCGCACACGACGAGAGTTTCTACTGCTTGTCTTCGTGCTTGACAAACCCTAACTTGGCCAGCAAGGTTGCCGGATCTCTCCACAACTGAGAACGTTTGGAGCACTATGGGCGGAGGCCCCCAACCAGTTGGGGGTTTTGACGATACGACGCACAGTTGGGGAGAATTTGTAAAGATATCCCTCAGGAGGACAGCCAACAACTCTGTCAATCAATGACAAGCCGAATAACTGCTTGCATAAGGACTAGAGGTGGGCCAAAGCGTTACTGATCTACTTCGAAAATTTTTGAAATTGTGAGCATTTGTTTGTCTATACACGTATATGACATCAATCGACTTCCATCCCAATCGCAAAATTCTCTCATGGTGAGTCGTGTTTTTCTTATTCCTTTTTGTTTTAGAGTGTACAACTAGTCTCATACGAGTAAGAATGTTTCGTGAACCAGAGGAAACCCAAAACGAACAAAAGGTACATACACTGGCACTCCAAGAAACAAGACTGATTGGGAACTACAGACTTTTCGAAAGTAAAACTGACAAAGGCATACTGAATACACGTCAATTTCAGGGTCACTTTTGCAGTTAATAAATACAAAATCACTTCCATAACAAATGTAAAGTCTATAAACAATAGACTAAAACAATCGTCCTCAAGTGTGGAAATAAAATATACATATTAATATGTGCACGCATGCCAATTAACGGTGGAAATAAAACCAACCGCTTAAAAGTCGGCAAATGATGGGGAACGCTAGAAGAAATAGTAGCTAAAATTCTACAACATTCTGTCAGAATGATACTAGGTGATTTCAATGAATAGCTAGGCAAAGAAGGAAAGTACAGGAAAACACCTGGAAAGTTACCAGCACATAAATGGACCAATCAAAGTGGACGAAGATTAGTTGAACTCTGCAGGATATTCAGCCTTAAAATCGTGACAACATACTCAAAAAGAAACCATCAAAACAGATGAGACAAATGAATTCCAGATTGAGCATGTAGCAATCTCTCATTCAAAACACAGAGAAATTATGAGCGTCCAAGTAAGGACCATTAGCTGACCAGAATGAAACTAGGTTTAAATCTCAGAGATCCATCAAAAAGAAAACAAAAATCCCTAAAACAGTATCCAACCATCTCTCACGGAAGAAGTAGAGAACAAGTAGTGCAAACAATGGAAAACAACTCAAAAGCAAATTGATCCAAACAGCACAAACACTAACTCTTATGCAGGAAAGGAGGAAGCACACTTGGTGGAATGAAGAACGTAAGTACGTAATTAATTCTCTAAAGGATACATACAACAATTGCAACAGCAATAAGACAGAGGACAACTGCAAAATATTCTTGACAGTAAGGAAAGAGGCAGCTAAATTAATCAGAAAGATCGAAAGGCAATAAAAATGATAAACTAGTTCAAATCGAAAAAGTTCGAAAGAAACAAAACAAGAAATTTCTATAAGGACTTCAAAACTAAGTCCATAGCGTATCAATCACAAAATTTCTGCTTCAGGAAAGAAAATGGTCAGTTGCCTCTAAGTATTTAAGAAAATTACTTGGAACTTTCAGATGTTTCAAAGAACTACTTAACTGCCCAGAATTAACACAAAGATTCCCACCACAAGAACCTGAGGAAACTAATCAAAATTCATTACCAGTAGGTTAAGAAGAAACTGCCAGACTGATCAAAACATTCAAAACCAATAAGGTATCTGGGGAAGATGGAATCATAACAGAGATCTTCGAATCTGGAGGCTCAAAGGTCACAAAAGAAATCACGGAAGACATTTGGCAAATAGAAGGAATTTCAGCAGACTGGAAAAATACGTTAATTCACCCATTACATAAGAACGGAAACATGACAGATCCAGATAACTACAGGATTCTTTCGCGAATATCAGTTGCATACAATAGTCCACCCAGGGTGTACTCGATAGAGCACAGACAACTAGAACGAAAAGCTGGATAATACAGGCAGATTTCAGACCAGACCGTTTGTATCCAGAGCAATTCTTTACCCTAAAGGTAATCCTAAGACATCAGAGAAATGGTAGCAAAATTTTAGTCTGCATATTTGTCGATTTCAAAAAAGCTTATGACTCAGTTGACCACAAATCACTCTTCCAAATATTAAAAAAACAAGGTCTAGAACTGAAAACACTTGCAATCATAAGACAGACGCTGACGGATACAAACTCCAAAGTCAAATTTATGAGGGAACTCTCAGATCCGTTGGACATCAGAACGGGAGTAAGACAAGGAGATGGGCTGTCTTCATTACTTTTCAACTGTGTCCTTGAGAAACTGATACAAAGATGGGGCAAACAGAAATCAGTCCCCAAAATTGTCCATCCAGCCACTTTAGGTAGAGGCAAGTTATCCATAGATTGTCGAGCACTTGCAGACGATTTAGCAATATTAGCTCGCGGTGTTTCCTCAGTCCAATATCAGATTGAACTCCTGAAAGAAACTGCAAAAAGAGTCGGTCTTCAGATATTTTTTGACAGGACAAGTACATGAACTGCAAAAAACTCCAAAATTCAAGGAGACGAAATTTGGCAAAATTAAACGAGTTCCACAACTTAAGTATTTCGGTGAAAGCATTCAGAAATATGGAACTGAAACAAAAGGAAACGAAATTAGATTGCAAAAGATGGAAAGTGTACAACGACTTATCCGAAGCACCTCCAACAAGAAATGTATCTCGAAGGGCACAAAATTAAGATGTTACAATACAGCAATTAAGTCAGAATGCCTTTATGGACCAGGGACGCTAATTCTGGCTAAGAAACCAGACACAGAAAACATTGAGAAAAACGAACGCAAAATAGTAAAGAAACCGGAGCTCAAAACTTATAGATGAACAATACAGACTTACAAGCACTCAGGAAATGGGACAATACACAAACATCCTTAGTGACATCTGAAAACGTAGGTTAAGATTTCATGGACACATGAAAAGGATAAACTCACACAGACTTACAAAACCAATAGTCGGTTTTTATGACGACAGGAACAAAACCAAAATGGACATGATTAAATATGGCTTGGCCAGATCAAAAGCGATCTGAAATTGGCAGAAACTACTCCGGAAGATGTCCAAAAGCAAGAAATCTCCAGGTCCAAGTTTTATTAAAGGCTAGATGAGCAAGAGGAAAAACCGAAGTAGAAGACTGGGACAACATTGTCTGAAGAGAGAAAGTAAGCCAATAGGAAGAGACTGAAAGAAATATGGGCACAATGGAAGGCAAATGCTCATCTCTAAGTAGGTTGTGTAGCCCTAATGGTCTTATACACAAATAATAATAATAAATAAGTTGCAGGCTGCATCCATTCGACAACAATATTCCACCAAGCTGAGCGTCCAGCCAGTCACTAGATGCCACCATGCAAGAAAACCGTTTAGATCCGATCCAAGGAAGACTTGGTGCGGAGTAGATTTAGGTACATTTGCATCAAATCTTGACGTTTACCGTGACGCCAGTTGCAAGTTGCCAGTTTGTGTGATGTGGTTGCCGTTAGGAGACTCCCTGGTGCAGGACGGAGCAACGTCGCATTGGCATCTGCTCAACAATGAGCTGGCTCAACCACGGATGGGCCGGAAGGGGCTTGCGCATCTTGCATTCCACCATTGGACTCCCAGGTCATCTGATATGGCAGTACCAGTACGTGATTTATTGTCTGTGAGCGTCTTCTTGGAACGCCACATAGCAACCGCAGTGAACTCAATAACTGTAGACATCCTCGCAGAAAATAAGGGGCAAGTTTGACTGTCGTGTGAGGCAGCGTCCAGTGGATGGAACATTGAACATTTGTGATAGGTAAATGAAAACTTTGATGCTAAACGCTAATGTAAAAAGAATCCCAGTGTTGTACATAAGTTAAAAATAAAGTTCCATTTTCTAGCCCTAGATGAGCCCGATTCTTTCTGTGAAGGCGGTGTCTGTCTGAATATGGTTTTCATTGTGTCAAAGGTACGATATGTTGTTATTCTTTTGTTGAGTCCTGCCTTCAAGAACTGTAATGGGCTGCAATTTAAGTTCTATTTTGTTATTATTTCTATGTTGTCAAGAAGAATATTTTAAGTTTAATAAATGCCTTGTACAACAGGCCACACATGGACAAACCATAGCCTGAATCCCACTTGGGAAAATAAAGTAACATGAACAGTAAGAGTTTTGAAAACGGCAGGGAAAATTACAAGCTGTGTTTAACACAGGATGCTTTTATTACCCAATCATTTTTCCAGAAACAGTCATACAAGATATGCAGCTTCATAATGAAAGGACTATTTGATCAGAATATTTAATTGATGTTGAGTAATATGATAAACAGCTGCATTAGTGATTGCTGGTAACTGACCAATGTAAACTCTTTATTTACGCTTAATTTGGTTTTTCATACGTTGTAGAAGCGAGAGAGTGTGGAATGCATTCAAGATGGTATAGAGGCAGTGAGAGTTGACTGCTACACTTAAAACCGATTTACGGATGGCCTCCCAAGGGAGAGGTGGGTGTCAATAGCCCGTGACCAGGAAGTTCTTTGTGGCGTCTCCCTGGGTCACCTAAAGCTTCAGGGACATACAGAGGATTTCTTGTGGTGCGAGCTTCCACCGCTGATATTTTACAACCCAGAAATAGAGAAATGTTTTAACTAAAACCACTATTGCGCGCAAAAGTAAAAAGTAGATTTTTTTTTCACCAGACAGCACTGAACACTACAGATAAGCATCTTGAAAATGGGATGGGACCTGCAGTTTTAGGCTTCTGAAGATATGGTACACAGGTGGATGTGTTAACTCCACAAAAAACGAATGTCAAAGTGGTATAAGAGTTGGTGGCATTGGCTCTCTTAAATAAACTACAGGTTAGACAGAGAAGTTCGGCTGTGCCAACAAAGACTGCCTCACTGGTCGCAGAAACAGATAGAGAGAAAATGAAGCGATAATTATGTGTAAGATGGTGGGACCAACGTTATTGTTTAACCAAATGGAGGAGAACCCAGGGAAGGAGACTAGTATGTTCTTAGGAGCATTTTTATCAGTTTCTTTCCATACGGCACTGGACATTACAGATAAATATCTTGAAAATGGAAAGGGGACCTGCCGATTTGGGTCTCTGAAGATCTGATACACCGCTGGATGTGTTGACTCCATGAAAAAACAATATTTACGTGGCATAAGAACTGCTGGGATTGGCTCACTTAAATAAACTACAAGTTAGATAAAGAAGTTCGGCTGTGCCAACAAAGACCATGTTATTGGCCACAGAAAGAGATAGAGAGAAAGTGAAGCGATTTTTTTCTGTGTAAGATGGTGGGACGAACATTATTGTTTAATCAAATAGAAGAAAGCCCAGGGAAGGAGACTAGTGTGTTCTAAGGAGCATTTTTATCAGCTGACACTCAGAAAATCTAGAGCTCGGGCAATCTGAATTCAGTAAGAGCTGCTAAATGCGACAACACAAGGTTTCCTTACAGTAAACATTTGAGCAGAAATCCTTTCATCTTCATCTTCATTGTCAACTACATCCGAGCCTCTGTCTTCCACTTGATCGTCACCCAGTGCTGCCGAAAGAGCCGACGTATAGAGGGACTTAGAGAAATGTTGCGGTGATTTGCACTTTGCCATTGGAAAAGTGGCTGGTTCTGTCAATGCCTGATTTTGCAGCCACTTCAGCTTCCAACTACAACAATATAACGAGACCGAGCTGCAACTGTGAAACAAGGTTCAGGGAAGCTAAAGCCATTTTATAACATTTTGATCACTTCAAACTTCACTTTGAAGACTTCCGAATTACTGAACAGTCTGCTTTCAACTCCAATCACAGGGGAAGCGTATTTTCATCTATAGTATTATCTGTTTTCAGTTAACATTACGACAAGCACTGAGTGCTTTGCAGTTGCAGTTAATTCACATGCGCAAATATTAGTATCTTTCCCCTTGACCCCTATATCAGATATGTCAAGGCTTTATTATACTGATGTTACCACTGTTTGTCATTTGTTTTGTCAATAATTTTATCAGAATAAATCAAAGTAATTGTGATTTGTGTCTCATTTAGTAGTCAAAATTTTCTTATTCACTATCTTGGAGGGCACCCTAATTTTTGCTATGGCTGCCAGGCTTACAATTCATTTAAATCCAGATCACTTTGGAATGTCCAGTTTCTTGTATGAGAGCTTACTCATGTGGATATAGACTTGCGGCCGGACAAGCTGCTAGTAAAGTCGAATAGTCACAGGCTGACCATTCCTACTGCCAACTAACCCTATATCCTTTGTGAGCTTTCAGGTAGAACTGGGAAATCACAGGTAACTGAGTATGGCGAGACACGAAGGGCAAGACTCTCCTCTAGGAAAAAAATAAGAGTGGCTGACTTCCTCAAAGGTAGGGAGGGGGAAATGACTGAAAGTCACAGCATTTCACTCATTTACCAGAGGTTTATGCATTCCGCTTTTAACCTACCCATGCTTGCCTGTTAGCCAGGCAGGCAAGCTGCCACACTTTATCAGCAGAAAGGTCCGGCTGCTTTTCTCTCACGCAAGCCAAGCTGTGTCCAACTCGAGCTGTGCCCAACTCAGGTTATGTCCAACTCAAGCAGAGTAAGGAATCTTGCTTGCCTGCTCATCTTCCCGCTGTGCTACGTTACATAGCTATTTACTTTGTACACTTTCATTGCAGTCTTATGAGTAGTGAGTGAGGCTCAGTGAAATATACGAGGTGTGGCTAGAAAAAAACCGGACTAGTACTGGTGAAACAATAAAATGAATGCAATAAGGCTGAAAGTCGCGTGGCCTGTCACGTGACTCTCGCTCCGCCTATTGCTCGAGTTTCATCTGCCTCCTGCACTCAGTCTGCCCGTGGCGTCTGTTTTAAGTAGTTGACGTTTTGTCTGTGCGTCGGAAAATGTTGAGTGTACAGAGAGAACAGCGTGTTAACATCAAATTTTGTTTCAAACTAGGAAAATCTGCAAGTGAAACGTTTGTAATGTTACAACAAGTGTACGGCGATGATTGTTTATCGCGAACACAAGTGTTTGAGTGGTTTAAACGATTTAAAGATGGCCGCGAAGACACCAGTGATGACACTCGCACTGGCAGACCATTGTCAGCAAAAACTGATGCAAACATTGAAAAAATCGGTAAACTTGTTCGACAAGATCGCCGTTTAACAATCAGAGCAGTGTCTGAGTTAACAGGAGTTGACAAGGAAAGTGTTAGGCAGATTTTTCATGAAAGTTTCAACATGAACAAAGTGTGTTCAAAAATGGTTCCAAAGTGTCTCACAATTGAACAGAAGGAACGCCGAAGAATGATTTGTTCTGACATCCAGGAAAACATTGAAAGTGATCCCACCTTCTTACAAAATGTTATAACTTGCGATGAATCGTGGTTTTTTACTTACGATCCCGAAACTAAACGCCAATCGATGCATTGGAAAACTCCTGGTTCTCCACGACAAAAAAAAGCACGAATGTCAAAATCGAAATTCAAGGTTATGATGATTGTTTTTTTTTTTGACATCAAAGGGATTGTGCACATTGATTGGGTACCAGAGGGACAAACAGTGAATCAGCATTACTACATTATTGTCCTGGCTACCCTACGTGAGCGAGTACGGAGAAAACGGAACGATTTGTGGAGAAAAAAGTCATGGATCCTTCACCAAGACAATGCCCCAGCTCACAGTGCGTTGTCAGTGAAGACGTTTTTGGCAAAACACAACATTCCCATCTTAGATCATCCACCCTACTCACCTGATTTGGCCCCCTGTGACTTTTTTCTTTTCCCTAAAGTCAAGTCAGCTTTGAAAGGAACTAGATTTGAGACTGTTGAAGCAGTAAAAGAAAAAGCGACGGAAGTAATGTATGGACTTACCGAAAATGATCTGCAGCATTTCTATGAACAGTGGAAAATTCGTATGGAGCGGTGTAGAGACCGAGGAGGAGAGTGCATTGAAGGAGATAACATGAAATTGTAAATAATTGTAAATAAATGTTTTTTCCAGCATCAGTCCGGTTTTTTTCTAGCCGCACCTCGTACAGGGTGTATCAAAAAAACCATTTCTGAAACTAATAAACATATACAATGAATTTTGTTTTTTGATGAACGGGAAAACCAAAAAGATTTTTCATACCTTTTCATAGGTGTTCGATATGCCCCCTTGAGATGCACGGCAGAAGTCAATGCGGTATTCAAATTGTTCCCACACTGCAGCGAGCATGCCTTGAGTTACAGCTTCCACAGCTGCTGTTATGCGGGTCTCAGTTCATTCATTGTTGTTGGTAACGGAGGCACATAAAAAGTCTTTTATAAGCTCCCACAAGAAATAATCACATACAGCCAGGTCCGATGACCGAGACCAGTAACGTAAGGCTGAATCATTTGGTCCAGTGGGACCGATCCATCGTTCAGTAGTCCTCTGATTTAAAAATTCCCACATTCCAGATGCCAGTGTGGCGGTGCCTCATCCTGTTGTAAATGATGTCGTTCGAATCGGTCTCCAGCAATGGAAAAAGAAAGTTCTCAAGCATATAGAGATGTGTCCTTCCTGCAACAGCGTTCTCGACAAAGAAAAATGGACCACACACCTTTTCCCGTGAAACTGCACAGAACACATTAAATTTTAGAGAGGCCCTCTCATGTCGTACAACTTCATGTGGTTGTTCCGTAGTCCATATTCTCACATTATGACGGTTCACCTTTCCATTCAAATGGAATGTTGCCTCGTCACTAAACACTAAGTGTGGAAGAAAACTGTCAGCCTCCAGCTTGAAAAGAACGAAATTACAGAACTCCACTCGTTGTTTGTCACCTTCACGAAGAGCTTGCACTAGCTGAATTCTGTATGGTGTCATGTGTAAACGTCCACGCAACACACGACAGACGGACATCGGGGGCATGTTGAGCTGTCGAGCTGCACGGCGAACGGACTTCTGCGGACTCCTTGTGAAACTATGGAGGATGCGTTCGACGTCTGTGTCAGACACTCGCGGACGGCCCGGCAAATTGCCTTTACACAAATAACCTGTTTCTCGGAATTGTTCATGCCATCACCTAGTGCTCTATGCTGTAGGAGGATCCAAACCATACCTAGCACGAAAGTCAGGCTGAACAATTACTGCTGACCCGCAGTGCGCATAACGTAGAACACAAATCGCTTTCTGTTGTCCCGACACCATTTTTGCTAGAACTGCAGTGGGCGCACAGCTGTGGAACCATATAAAGCTCGAGAGTTTGCTCTTTCCAACAGTACGTTGTTCCCGCACATATCTCAAATAACATAATAGTTATGATTTTTTAAAACCGGATGATCCATTTTTATACACCCTGTGTAATTATTACGGGTCATTTTAGGCCGGAAAATAATTTATTTCATTTGTCTTTTTTGCATTTTCCTGGCTTATCTATTTATTTCGTTATGAATGGGTTCCCTGCAACATAGTCCTCTTTCGATTAGTACTGGCTGTTCTCAATCCGAACTATCATCTGGTCACCTCTAACACATGTTTTCTGTAGTAAGCAGAACCATCTCTAGAGTCGAGATCCTTTGCACTTAAGAAACTGAAGGTGTCTATTATACTGCAACGCCAACTAAAGTAAGGTTTTCTAAGTCTAGTTTATGTAGCCTCTGTGTGTTCTAGCCAAATATGACCCCAGTTACATCAATTTTAATTACTTTTTCCCGGATGTGTATTGTGTGCTCGGTGAATTCATTCTGAGCGGCCAAGAAAGTTCGCTCTACATTCCCCAAATGCATTTAAGCGAACACGAAGTTCGTTTTCCATAATATGTGAATCCCCCCCCCCATGAACCATGGACCTTGCCGTTGGTGGGGAGGCTTGCGTGCCTCAGCGATACAGATAGCCGTACCGTAGGTGCAACCACAACGGAGGGGTATCTGTTGAGAGGCCAGACAAACGTGTGGTTCCTGAAGAGGGGCAGCAGCCTTTTCAGTAGCTGCAAGGGCAACAGTCTGGATGATTGACTGATCTGGCCTTGTAACAATAACCAAAACGGCCTTGCTGTGCTGGTGCTGCGAACGGCTGAAAGCAAGGGGAAACTACAGCCGTAATTTTTCCCGAGGGCATGCAGCTTTACTGTATGATTACATGATGATGGCGTCCTCTTGGGTAAAATATTCCGGAGGTAAAATAGTCCCCCATTCGGATCTCCGGGCGGGGACTACTCAAGAGGATGTCGTTATCAGGAGAAAGAAAACTGGCGTTCTACGGATCGGAGCGTGGAATGTCAGATCCCTTAATCGGGCAGGTAGGTTAGAAAATTTAAAAAGGGAAATGGATAGGTTGAAGTTAGATATAGTGGGAATTAGTGAAGTTCGGTGGCAGGAGGAACAAGACTTCTGGTCAGGTGACTACAGGGTTATAAACACAAAATCAAATAGGGGTAATGCAGGAGTAGGTTTAATAATGAATAGGAAAATAGGAATGCGGGTAAGCTACTACAAACAGCATAGTGAACGCATTATTGTGGCCAAGATAGATACGAAGCCCACGCCTACTACAGTAGTACAAGTTTATATGCCAACTAGCTCTGCAGATGACGAAGAAATTGAAGAAATGTATGATGAAATAAAAGAAATTATTCAGATTGTGAAGGGAGACGAAAATTTAATAGTCATGGGTGACTGGAATTCGAGTGTAGGAAAAGGGAGAGAAGGAAACATAGTAGGTGAATATGGATTGGGGGACAGAAATGAAAGAGGAAGCCGCCTGGTCGAATTTTGCACAGAGCACAACATAATCATAACTAACACTTGGTTTAAGAATCATGAAAGAAGGTTGTATACATGGAAGAACCCTGGAGATACTAAAAGATATCAGATAGATTATATAATGGTAAGACAGAGATTTAGGAACCAGGTTTTAAATTGTAAGACATTTCCAGGGGCAGATGTGGACTCTGAGCACAATCTATTGGTTATGACCTATAGATTAAAACTGAAGAAACTGCAAAAAGGTGGGAATTTAAGGAGATGGGACCTGGATAAACTAAAAGAACCAGAGGTTGTACAGAGATTCAGGGAGAGCATAAGGGAGCAATTGACAGGAATGGGGGAAATAAATACAGTAGAAGAAGAATGGGTAGCTTTGAGGGATGAAGTAGTGAAGGCAGCAGAGGATCAAGTAGGTAAAAAGACGAGGGCTAGTAGAAATCCTTGGGTAACAGAAGAAATATTGAATTTAATTGATGAAAGGAGAAAATATAAAAATGCAGTAAGTGAAACAGGCAAAAAGGAATACAAACGTCTCAAAAATGAGATCGACAGGAAGTGCAAAATGGCTAAGCAGGGATGGCTAGAGGACAAATGTAAGGATGTAGAGGCCTATCTCACTAGGGGTAAGATAGATACCGCCTACAGGAAAATTAAAGAGACCTTTGGAGATAAGAGAACGACTTGTATGAATATCAAGAGCTCAGATGGAAACCCAGTTCTAAGCAAAGAAGGGAAAGCAGAAAGGTGGAAGGAGTATATAGAGGGTCTATACAAGGGCGATGTACTTGAGGACAATATTATGGAAATGGAAGAGGATGTAGATGAAGATGAAATGGGAGATATGATACTGCGTGAAGAGTTTGACAGAGCACTGAAAGAACTGAGTCGAAACAAGGCCCCCGGAGTAGACAATATTCCATTGGAACTACTGACGGCCGTGGGAGAGCCAGTCCTGACAAAACTCTACCATCTGGTGAGCAAGATGTATGAAACAGGCGAAATACCCTCAGACTTCAAGAAGAATATAATAATTCCAATCCCAAAGAAAGCAGGTGTTGACAGATGTGAAAATTACCGAACTATCAGCTTAATAAGTCACAGCTGCAAAATACTAACACGAATTCTTTACAGACGAATGGAAAAACTAGTAGAAGCCAACCTCGGGGAAGATCAGTTTGCATTCCGTAGAAACACTGGAACACGTGAGGCAATACTGACCTTACGACTTATCTTAGAAGAAAGATTAAGGAAAGGCAAACCTACGTTTCTAGCATTTGTAGACTTAGAGAAAGCTTTTGACAATGTTGACTGGAATACTCTCTTTCAAATTCTAAAGGTGGCAGGGGTAAAATACAGGGAGCGAAAGGCTATTTACAATTTGTACAGAAACCAGATGGCAGTTATAAGAGTCGAGGGACATGAAAGGGAAGCAGTGGTTGGGAAGGGAGTAAGACAGGGTTGTAGCCTCTCCCCGATGTTGTTCAATCTGTATATTGAGCAAGCAGTAAAGGAAACAAAAGAAAAATTCGGAGTAGGTATTAAAATTCATGGAGAAGAAATAAGAACTTTGAGGTTCGCCGATGACATTGTAATTCTGTCAGAGACAGCAAAGGACTTGGAAGAGCAGTTGAATGGAATGGACAGTGTCTTGAAAGGAGGATATAAGATGAACATCAACAAAAGCAAAACAAGGGTAATGGAATGTAGTCTAATTAAGTCGGGTGATGCTGAGGGAATTAGATTAGGAAATGAGGCACTTAAAGTAGTAAAGGAGTTTTGCTATTTGGGGAGCAAAATAACTGATGATGGTCGAAGTAGAGAGGATATAAAATGTAGGCTGGCAATGCCAAGGAAAGCGTTTCTGAAGAAGAGAAATTTGTTAACATCCAGTATAGATTTAAGTGTCAGGAAGTCATTTCTGAAAGTATTCGTATGGAGTGTAGCCATGTATGGAAGTGAAACATGGACGATAAATAGTTCGGACAAGAAGAGAATAGAAGCTTCCGAAATGTGGTGCTACAGAAGAATGCTGAAGATTAGATGGGTAGATCACATAACTAATGAGGAAGTATTGAATAGGATTGGGGAGAAGAGAAGTTTGTGGCACAACTTGACCAGAAGAAGGGATCGGTTGGTAGGACATGTTCTGAGGCATCAAGGGATCACCAATTTAGTATTGGAGGGCAGCGTGGAGGGTAAAAATCGTAGAGGGAGACCAAGAGATGAATACACTAAGCAGATTCAGAAGGATGTAGGTTGCAGTAGGTACTGGGAGACGAAAAAGCTTGCACAGGATAGAGTAGCATGGAGAGCTGCATCAAACCATTCTCAGGACTGAAGACCATAACAACAACAACAATATGTGAATCTAAAAAGTACATGTCTGGAAGAAGAAACTTTTCTTTCATACTAAGCTTTCTGCCCACTACGTTGCATACCACCAGAATGTGGTTTTTAATATACTCGGAGTCATATTTTTTCCTATTTTATTGAATGATTGCCCTAAATTTAGAGAGCCGATATACTGCTAAACGGTCTCAAGTTCTTCGCACACATTTGTCAGCCACTAAGTCTTGTTCTCAAAATATTTATGGAGTGAGGAAAGTGCTGGGCAAAAATTTACAAGTATGTCGTAACATAATCGACTTTCCAGAACGAGTGTTTAGTTACTTTTTACACAATTTGGATTGCGAGACACCTACCACTTTATCTAAAGCTGCCTCGTAAACGCGCGACAACTTTTCCACTGCTAGACTTGATCTTTGTTTCGTGAGTAGTATATATTTCCCATTTGTTAATTTCTCCTAAATCTCCTTTAAGTTTGATCTGTTCATTTTGCTGCTCCCACCGTTATGATACATGATCTGCAGTGAAACTACCTATGGAAACATGTAACTGGCTAGTCACGTTGGATTGATAGCACAACTTGGTGTGGGTTGTAGTAGGCGGAACAGGTCCCGTGAAGCTTGCCAAGCTTGTAGAAATCCAACCTGGCTCGCTTTAAACAGTGCACATGTACTCTTGTGCCTCCGTTGGGCGGGCTTAGCTGCTTTAATGGTTGTGGCAGAGATGGGGGCAGACAGACTGGAAGAGGAATTTGTACACCTCTGCCATTTACACGCTCACTTAGCCATAGACTGCTGAGCTGTTTTCATTATTGTAGAGATTACTGAAATACTGATAATACAGAAAGCACACTTTGATTTTATATTGTACAAAATTTCATAAAAATGAAATATTTGTTGGTGCAGGTAAATCAACTAAAGAGTTGTTAATAATTTTAATTAAAGGATGTCTTAATCGTAAGGGAAGTTGTAAGAGGTTGTTCCTATTATGGTTCTTAAAAGAACTGCACAACACATATAGGTCTTAATTTTTCCGACGAATGCCTTTCGAATTATGTATCAATTTCATTTTCTTAAAAGATATGTAACAGCAATGTACTAAGGACTGATCTAAGCAAATTATTATTATTGTATCAGTGTACTTTTTATATAGGGTATTCCATTCATATTGAATACCCAAACCGACTTGTTGTCCAGAAACAAAAGAAAAAATGAATGATACAAATGTTGGTTAGATACCAGGGGGACTTTAACCAGTATGACTGCCTTTCTTGTAACTTTGTTCTTTAAGAAGCTATGAATAGCAGTACGTTCTTTTTAAACAGAATCCTATACTCTCTAATTCAGTAACTGTCTTCCTCTTTCGTTCAAAAATGTGTCAATAATTTCGTCATTAAAAACATAATGTAAAATCGACTTTGACTCTCTTCACTGGCACACAGTGCAATACCCAGTGTAACATAACATGTCCATTTGCTGGAGTTGACAATAAACGAATGGTAATTCTAGGAAACTGTTCACCAATCATAACGTCAACAGTATAGAGTTGAAGGTTTCTGACTACAATATACAACAACGAAGATACAGTAGAAATGCTACTCATGTGTGTATGTAAGTTAGCAGAACAATAATGAGATGTACAAATTTTCCTTGTGTTTCCATCGTTGTACTCTCGATTCCAGCAAATAGACGAGTTACGTTACCCAAATACCTGTAGCGTTTATTAGCACAGGAGCGTCAAAGTCACTTCTGTGTTAATAGCGTCATGTTTACGTGTATGGTAGACTGCGATATGATTTTTAACAAGTCTTCGAGAGAGTAAGTGTTATTTAAAAAAAAGATGTACTGCTGTTCACATCTTTATAACGAATAAAATTACAAGAAAGCCTGTTGTGCTAGTCAGTCCTTTTAGGGCAATGTTGCTCTCAAGCAACACCGAGATTGAACTGTGTGTCGCCGGCCGATGTGGCCGAGCGGTTCTAGGCGCTTCAGGCCGGAACCTCGCTGCTGCTACGGTCACAGGTTCGAATCCTGCCTCAGGCATGGATGTGTGTGATGTCCTTAGGTTAATTAGGTTTAAGTATTTCTAAGTCTATGGGACTGATGACCTCAGATGTCATGTCCCATAGTGCTTAGAGCCATTTGGACCATTTGAACTGTGTGTCCTGCGACATTTTTTAGGTTTTGTCCTTGGATGGGCAATGATGTTTATGAGCAACGTTTAGAGTCTCTGACCCAAAGATGTTCCGTTCTTTCTGCCGCGAAGATTCTGCATAGTGTCTATCTTTGGTACATGTTGTGCTAGGTTATGTTACTATCGGTTACCAGAGAGGCAGTTTGTTTCGAGTTTCTGGTGCTGTTTTATTTTATACAACGAAAACTGTATATAAATGGAAACAGAAAGTCTTGAAGGTGAGTTATTACACAGATGTGTTAGCGAATTCATATCTGAAGCTCATAAAAACCAAACGAGATGAGAGTATTGTCTTTAGGTAACATTGCCCCTATAACGAACTTGTGTAATGTTTCAAGTACTGTCATGAAATCTCAATTACAGGATACTGAAGATGGAAGCAAACACATTTTCTGGATGAATCAAAGGACCAGCATTATTTTACCGCTAGAAGACTCTTGTACCATAGGTGGTTGACTACACTAGTAACGAAGATTTAAAATATGAACCACAGACGGTTCGCGATAGTAGCTTCCTGGATATTCCAGAATCTGATGCGGAGTCTGACGAAGAATCGACGGTTTTCCACTCACCAATAACCGAATCGTCACCGAGCAAGGTGGCGCAATGGTTAGAACACTCATTCGGGAGGATGTCGGTTTAAATCTGCGTCCAGCTTTCAGGACTCAGGTTTTCTGTGATTTCCTGAAATCACTCCAGTTCCGGGATAGTTCCCCTCAAAGGGCACGGCCAATTTCTTTCCAATCCTTGACGCATTCTGAGCTCATGCTCCGTCTATAATGATCTCGATGTCGACGGGACATTGAACCCTAATTTTCCTTTCTTCCGTCCATTCACTAGAATCGTTGTAACTTGGACACTGGCAGTGAAACGCAAAATAACAGCACAAACGCCAAACGCAGTAACAAGAAAGGCACTGCATTCATCTCATGAACGGTGGAAGGGGTTCCAATTATATTTGTAAGTACCGATGTGTAACACATTGAGTGCGAGTTTATCCTTGTATAGGCGAAGGAATGCTCCCAGATGTTACAGAAAATGCAGGTGGGTAGGATGCACAAGAGTCCGCAAGAAAAATAAAACGGGAGCTCTTCTGTCAGTGAATGAGGTACAATATGACAGACTTGGTCACTGCCCAGAGTGTGGGCCAAAGAGATGATGTCGGCATTGCCCTCAGGGACATTTGACGCAAAAATGTGAAAGCATTCTGTGCGTTATTGCAAAGAGGGATTGTTTTAAGACATTTCACGTGCAATAAATCAAAATGCAACCATCTTTTCATCCACAGGAACAATATTGTGATATTTCATATTGTAGCATCCATGCCACCTTTTACGGAAAATGTTGCTTACAAGCAGCATACTGTATTTGCAAAGAATAAATGTTATAAAAACTCAGATGCATGTACAATTGTTCACTTGACCAAATAAATCTAACTTAAGTAGCAAAATATTATTTCTTCATAATATTCCTGTGTGTGAACAATAAAGAGTTAATATCTCCCTGGTAGCTAAACAGTTGCTTTCCTTCGTTCCTTTTTCTATGTTGCTTCTAAACAAAAAGTTATTTGGTGTGGTCAAGGTAAATGCGAAACTGAAATCCTACATTTTATTGTTGCTGTTACTAAAATCGTAACTCTTTGCGGCTCGTTAAAAATAAATGTGATGGCAAGTTGTATTGGGAGGGCGTGGAGCCAGTAGCAAAACGTGACGCCCTCCCTCGCCACACCCACATTCCCCCACCTCGGATGCTAGCCTCGCCACAGTGACAGCGCTCCCGATAAACCTGGCAGACCATTTGTGCTTTCAAACGTAAAGGGAAATTAAGCCCGTTTTTCACTAACGACTTTCTTGTCTCAATTGTCTGCTCGAGACAAATAAGACTACTGCTGCGCCCCTGGTGTTTTATTACTGTACTGAGTCTCGTTTGTGTCTAGTGGTCATTTTCGTTTACACGTCAGCACAAAAATTGTGTGTGTTGCGAGACCTGTCTGTTGTGAGAGTTGTCTCTTGTGCAATTTGGCACCAGAACGGTGAAAGTGAGGTTATGAGGGACGATCCTTTCCACGAAAAAGTCGAAGCATAGTAACAAAATGTAGGAAATGCAATGGTAATAGAGTTTATTAATGGCTCTGAGCACTATGGGAGAGTTTATTAATGGCCAAAGGAAGATTCATAGTGGATGTTCTTGTCAATGCCGAGTAGTAAATTCTCCACACACCTGAGAACTGAAACAATAGGAAAAATGTCGTCCAAACATTGCAAAACGTACACATTTATTTGCTCGAGAAAACGTACTTGCAAACACATTGAACAATAGCTTGAACACAATAAATAGCGCCTTTTTTACTTTATCATTTGTATCTTCTTTGCTTGGTAAATAGTAAATAACATCGATAATTATTTTTCTCGTCACATAATTGTGACTTTTTCACTGTTGAAATAATTTTCATACACGTTTACCTATTTACATACTTGTTTATGCATAGTGTAGACGTTTTCTCTGTAAAACGTAAATACCTTTTGCCTGCAGATATTAATTCACCCTCTCTTGTAGTAGAGCCCAAGTAGGAAAAATAGCGAAAATATCACGGAACATGCGAAAACATTCTCGGATCTGATCCAAAGCTTCGAAATAAATAAATAAAACAAAGCAAATAATCCAGTAAAGATTACGAAGACATGAAAGCACAAAATCAATTTCTGGAAGAGAAATGATGACTGCCAGAACAGATTAACTTCCGCCACAGTACTTTGTTTCTGCCGATGTGCAATATGCAACATATTCGGAAATTTAGAGCTCCATACTCGATGCACTCTATTACGGGTGAAACTCATAGAAGGACTTCCACGGTACTGATTTGCTGCAAGTTTATCAATCCGTCATCGCGGTTCCTTATATTCTATATCTGTTTTGCCCTTTTTAAGAACACTAGTTGGTTTCATCTCATTATATTATGATTGAGGTTTCTTGTGTATATCGCACTCTCTGAATTTTCAGTATAAATATGTTGCTCACATTTTGCTGGATTTTGATTCTATATTTATTTTTGTTTAGTTTAAAGCAGAAGCTGGTTGCGTTGCATCATGTTACTGCTTACATATACGTGTGTGAACTGCTCGATTTAAATGGATTGGAAGTGTACTGATTTTCTTCTACTTCATTTTTGATTTAAATAATGAAAAATTGCACTAGTTACTTGTTGTTTCATACTTAGCACAACGCGTTTCGAGAATTTATTCTCATTATCAAGTGCATTTGTTTTTCTAAATATTTTTGTGATGTCCGCATGCAAAACATGTTGTGCTAAGCATGCAAAAGTAAGTAACTGGTCTAGTTTTTTATTATTTAAATGATAAATGAGACAGTTGCAGGCTTTTCAAAATATCGATTATGGTGAATGAAATTAAGTACTTTATTTCTGTTTGCATCTGTATTTTGTACTTTCTCGCATTTAATGAAGAACTCTGCGTTAGCAGCTATTGACAGAATTGGTACTCAACTTTATGACGTCTTTCCCCCGGGTGTGTACGTAATCCTACCTTGAATAATGTTGTTTGTTTCCACTGAGCGCCATGCATTTGACAGCGGTTTGTGGAGTATGGATGTAGATGTGGATAGGCATGCTTTGTAGTGTTAATGACTTCAGTAGTCTTCTATGCAAGTACTAAAAATGCAACAGTAGTTACGCAAATGTGTTCACACGTTATTAACAAGTACTTCAAAAAATACATAGTAGCATGAATCAATGTACTAGAGTCATACTCTCCCCTATAACAATGCGAGAAAATACGAAAAACGTTTGCGAACGAAAGTAACGTTGAATACGAACACTATATTTACAATACCTTTAAACGACCTGTTCACACACGGATTCGTAAGCTGTAACAAATAGACATGTCTCCAAAGAATACCATGTGACGAAACCATCTTTTGTTTCATAGGAAAGAAAATTATGCACAATACAAGCAACACATTTACAATGCAATTCAGGTACTATAATACCTACAAGAAAATCGTAACTAGGAACACAATGCGATGAAACCAGCTTCAGAGACAAATCGTATCAGATGATTTTTAGGTTTTGACATCACTAAATTGCAATTATTTCCGCTTGATATTGACCACACTTTTGAAACTGTAATATTGGGTTTTATAGTCAAAAGGCGACCATGGTATCATTTACAAAATTTTACATGACTGTGAACACCAGGCTATGAGAAGTTAAGCTTTAATTTTTGATTGATGTTTCCGAATAAATCATTTTGCAAGGTAACAAAAACATTTCAATGTACACAATTTATCATTAGACTGCCAGGCCCATACACAAAGTGTAAATGAAAAGTATCATCGTATAACGCTCGTGTGTCCCAAAGCAAGAATACCAATTTTCGTACCATACTTTCTCGTATTCGAAGTTCTTTGCCAGACCACTAGGAGCGCTGTTGCCGCTCTTTGTTGGTCTTTTATAACATGGGCTTTGTACTTCTTATAATTTGGGGTTCTGTACAGTCTATAGATTTCACGTCATAGACACACACTCAACGTGGCGGGTTGCTGATTTACACGCAGGCACAAAAGGCGCACTCACAGTAGTCGATTTTGGCAAGAAGGTCGAGCGTGTAAGGCGGGCTTAAGTTCGTAGTCTTAAGGGGAGACTCCACCCAAAGACTTCAACTTTTATCAGGAAAATTTTAATGGCGTTTAACATCTTTTGGATGTTTACTCTGAGGTTCCTGAACGAACTGGCTGTATTCGAGTTACAAGTATGTCTAAGAAATGTTTGAAATACGGATTGAAGTAGGGGCTGAGCTTCGAAAGTGATCAAAATAGTACCCGTCTATCAGAGACTTTGCATCTGATGCACAACTGTTAAGATACACTGATGGCAAGACACGAAATCCAAATGAAAGTTTACTCAGTGTCATTTGTACCAAGTGGCCCAAAAAAAGTCCTTTTTGGTATTGTAGAAGCTGTTTCTAAGTTCAATATGAGCTGTCTCAACTGTCTGAAGACTGAAGAAAGCAAGGGTCCCAGTACTCATTTATCACCGTCCCATAGGAAGATTTGCTTATCTAGAGTTCAACGACAGATTAAGCAGTCCACAAGATAGTGACTGGAGAAGAAAAAATTCAAGAAAAAGGCTATTTTGGTCTTCAAATTACGAGAAGAAGAAGCCTTGCAGTAATAAGAAGGGGAAACTCATGTTTCTTGTACTAGCATTCATTTTTTAATAAAATTTTAAAATCCATTTTCCCTTATGTTTGTTTCTCTAAGTTCAGTGCGAAGTTTCTTGTCTTAAATGTTAACCAGTCTCAACGAAATATTTGCAGGAAGTAGTCTTGAGGTACTGACATACTTCTACGTATTAATACATTGACGAAAAAAAATCGCGACACCAAGAGGGACTTAAGCGACGTAAACGAATGCTGGTAGGTGTGTTTCTACATCTGAAAGTTTCTGTCTATTCAAATTTCGCGCCAGTTGCATAAAAGTTGCGCTAGTAGCTCCACTATGATGATGCAAATAAAGTTTGCTTTAAATGCAAGCTGTAACGGTCGTGAGCGTTAGTTACGAGATTTGATGTGATGAGTTAATGTTACTCAAGAATGCCTGTAAGGCAACTAAGGCGCCACTGTCAACACCTCTCTGAGTCTGAACGAGGTCGCGTAATAAGGGCTCCGAGAAGCTGGATGTTCCTTCTGCGACACTGCAGTAACACTTGGCAGGAATGTAACCACTGTAATGGTTGCTGGCAGCGGTGCTCACGAGAATGAACAGTAGCAGGAAGTACGAGTTCCGGACGCTCACGTGGCACTGCCGACAGGGAAGACGACCGCGTTCGGTATATGGGCTCTGCATCTGCAGCAGCAAAATGAACAGCAGATGGCACCACAGTGACACAACGAACTGTTACAAATCGGTTTTACAGACACAATAGTACCCTTCTTAGCAATCATATACACCCACTCACTTGACGAAAGGTCTGTTCCTAAAGACTGGAAAGTAGCACAGGTAACACCAATATTCAAGAAAGAAAATAGGAATAACCCATTGAATTAGAGACATATCACTGACCTCAATTTGCAGTAGGATTTTGGAACATATACTGTACTCGAACATTATGAATCACCTTGAAGAAAATGACTTATTTATGCATAACGAACACGGATTCAGAAAATGTCGTTCTTGTGCAACACAGCGAGCTCTTTATTCCCACGAAGTAATGAGTGCTGTCGACAAGGGATCTCTGATCGATTCTATATTCCTAGATTTCTAGAAGGCTTTTGATACCGTTCCTCAAAAGCGACTATTAATCAAACTGCGTGCATATGGAGTATAGTCTCAATTGTGTGACTGGATTCGTGATTTCCTCTCAGAGAGGTCACAGTTCGTAGTGATAGACGGTAAATCATCGAGTATAACAGAAGTGATATCTGGCGTTCCGCAGGGTAGTGTCATAGGTCCTCTGCTGTTCCTGATTTACATAAATGCTCGAGGTGATAATCTGAGCAGCCCCCTTAGATTGTTTGCAGATGACGCTGTAATTTACCTTCTGCTAAAATCATCAGAAAATCAATTCAAATTACAAAATGTTCTAGAGAGAAATTCTGTATGGTGTGAAAGTGGCAATTAGCACTAAACAAAGAAAAGTATGATGTCATCCACATGAGTACTAAAAGAAATCCGATACATTTTGGGTATACGATAAATCGCACAAATCTAAGGGCTGTCAATTCGACTAAATACCTAGGGACTACAATTACGAGCAACTTAAATTGGAAAGACCACTTAGATAATATTGTGGGGAAGGCGAAACAAAGACTGAGCTTTGTTGGCAGAACACTTTGAAGATGCGACAAACCCATTAAAGAGACAGCCTACATCACATTTTTCCGTCCTCTGCTGGAATATTGCTGCGCGGTATGGGATCCTTATCAGGTAGGATTGACGGAGGACATCGAAAAAGTGCAAACAAGGGCAGCTCGTTTCGTGTTATCGCACAATAGGGGTCAGAGTGTCACCGATATGATACGCGAGTTGGGGTGGCAGTCACTGAAACAAAGACGGTTTTCTTTGCGGCGAGATCAATTTACGAAATTTCAATCACCAACTTTCTCTTCCGAATGAGTAAATATTTTGTTGTCACCTACCTACGTAGGGAGAAATGATAATCATAATAAAATATGAGAAATCAGAGCTCGAACGGAAAGATGTAGGTGTTCCTTTTTCCCACGCGCGATTCGAGAGTGGAATGGTAGAGAAGTAGTATGAAAATGGTTCGATGAACCCTCTGCCAGGCACTTAAGTGTGAATTGCAGAGTAACCATGTAGATGTAGATGCAGATGTAGATGTACTTTAAGGACAGCTCCGAGCGAGACGCCCAGTAGCGGGCGTTCCACTGATCGCAAACCACCACCACTTGTGTCTTCAGTGGCGTGAAACGAGAGCTCATTGGAGGGGAGGGTGGAGGTCTCTTGTGTTTCCTCATGAAAGTTGCTTCTGCCTTCGTGCTAGTGATGGCCGTGTGTGGGTTAGAAGGCACCAATTTGAGGTCTTGCAACAAACTTTTTGCGTGCTAGACGCACTGGACCTACACTTGGGGTTACGGCCTGGTGTTCAATATCGCATGACAGCAAGAGCACTGTCGTGGTTATCACACGCACCTTGACTTCAAGTTTGTTCATAAATCTGGTGATTGTGCCGCCATTCATGAACAGCAGTCCACGGGGTGTCTTCCAACAGGATAACGCTCTTCGTGATACAGCTGCTGTAACCGAACATGTTCTACAGTGTGTCGACATGTTGTCTTCGCATGCTCGATCAGCAGATCGGTCTCCAGCCGAGCATATATGGGACATCATCGAAAGACAACTTCAATTTAATACACAAACAGCATTAACCGTCCCTATATTACTTTCAGTTCCTTTATTCAAAGGGTACCGTTACCGGTTTCGAATCGTTGTGATTCATCCTCAGACGGTTTACACGCTTTCTTTATGACATGTGGTGTGTTTTTTACAGATTAATTGTCCTAAAATATAAATAATACATAATTATGAACACGCCACACACAGATGTTTGCGTTACAGATTTTCGTTGCATGTGACTTACGTGAAATGTCCGTTTGGAGTGTTTGTTTTCATAACATTCGTCCAACAGATGTGAATACATTCCCACTGCGTTCTTATTGTAGCACACGTAAATTTTTATCACTGTACACTTTAGATTTGTCACTGAGAAGATTTCTACCACACACCACATGTTTTGATACATACAAAGAGCATATGAGTATCAAAGATGCTATGATACATCATAACATTTGACGATGATGTCCTATGTTTGGAAAGGATCATATATTCATTTACGTAACTGTAATGCCTTTTACACTAGTACAGAGACATTGATTTTTTTTGAGTTGGTATTGTTACATTAATTATAAAGTTGTTTTTATACATATGTGTATAGTACTGTATAGGTAAAATAGTACATTATCTTATTACATTTAGCATCATGAGAGTTACAGTAACACATACATTTGCTACTTGATCTGCAGATAGGCGTACTAGTATTATTTGCTTTGTAGGTTGGAAAATATTTTTTGGAAATTTTTCAGGAAAGGGGTGTTAGCTAACTCTGTTTGTTCATTAAGGATATAGTCTGGGATGCTGTTTTTGTGTGTGTGTATTTCTATTTCTTCTAATATACTCATAGTGGCTCCTTTATGTAAAATTTTTAAGTTGTCCTCAATGTTTCCCACTGAATGGTTTTCTTCAGCAATATGGGCTGCAAATGCAGATTTGTTCAAATTACCAACTCTGAAAGCATCAATGTGTTCCTTGTATCTAATATCAAAATTTCTGCCCGTCTGTCTGATGTAGAATTTTTGGCATGTATCGCATTTGAGTTTGTATATTCGTGATTTACGGTAGGGACTCTTGAAGGTATTTACATCATGGATTACTTTTTGTTGTAATTTATTACTTGTGAAAAGCTGATTGCAATATTTTTCTTTTTAAATAAGTTTGCTATTTGGTATGATAGTGAGCCTATGTATGGGAGAGTGGCATATTTAGGTTTGCCTTCTGTGGCACACTGATTTGGTTTGAAGTGACTGCTGTGAAGTGGATCTGTGGTTTTTGTGTGCATTTTGTTGTGGAGTTTTTCTATTATTGTGGGTTTATGTCCACTATTATGAGCAATCTGTAACGCAAACATCTGTGTGTGGCGTGTTTATAATTATGTATTATTTATATTTTAGGACAATTAATCTGTAAAAAACACTACACATGTCATAAAGAAAGCGTATAAACCGTCTGAGGATGAATCACAACGATTCGAAACCGATAACGGTACCCTTTGAATAAAGGAACTGAAAGTAAATTTGTGGCTGGTCGCTGTCCCAACACCATCAACATTTGTCTGCAAACAACAGCCACGTTCTCTATCATGTCGTCATATGACAAAATTGCGTCCCTATATTGACCGACCAAATGCAAAAACAGGCATGCAACTCCAACATACAAACTGAATCTGGCACCTGTACAATACAATGCATGCATGTTTGCGTGCTTGCATTCAACATGCTGGGGTTACACCGATTATTAATGTACCAGCATTTCACATTTGCAGTGACTTATCGCGAGCTTACATCTCATGTGATCTTGCAGCGTTAACTACTTAAATATGTTACCTAAACAAATGTATTCCCGAAATTTCTTTACTGTACACAATTTTTTTTTTTGATGTTGCGATTTTTTCCGTATTATCGAAAATGTAGTTTGTCAGTTTTAGTATCACATTTATGTGACGATGAAAGTCTCGAGCTCTTTCTTCTTATCTCGTGTCTTCTACTGAAAATCTCGTGCTTGAACTCTTGTTAACTTTACTATTACAGAGATCTCCTAAACTTTATTTTTTTATTGGTCCTGTGCGCAACAAATAACTTACTTGGTCTTTCTGCTGCCACTGCTTGATCTGCTGCATTCCATTATTTAAGAAAAACATAAAAGAACCTATTATTCACGCTGAGTGCAAAGCATGTTCTGTATGGCGGCTCCTGCTGTTGCTGCGGCTGCTGCTGCTTACTACAACTATATATAAATCAAGAGAAAGGGTTTTGTCAAATCTAAACTCGATAAATGATAAGCCAAACCAGTAATTCTTTTTTTCAAAAACTATATTCTGAAAGCGATTCTTTCTCATTCAACTAACAAAACCCTAGAAGCTCTTTGAACAATCGCCTCCAGTAGCACTAAAGCAATATTACAAATTAATCAAACTCTTGAGACAGACTGAAATACTTCTCAATTAAATACATAGTGAAACAATTCCCTGACAATTACAAAAGAAATCAATGACAAAAATCAATACTTAATCTATACGCCTAACAATGGTTTCCCTTAAGAATTCAACTCCTATCATTATCAAAATTACCGCCTGCTGCTACACACATACACAAACCCTTTTCTTTAAATTAATAAGCGTGCTCCAAATTATAAAAAAATATCAACTCAATACCAAATCCTGCGTCGCTGCAGGCGGACACGGCAGTACGGCAGCTCGGCGACGACCCCTCGCTCAACACACGTGCGCACCACAGCAGGCTGGCTCCTACACTGGCTTCCTATCTACCACTAATTAATCCGTGCGCTGCGAAGCGCGACAACAATATCTTAGATTCCAGAGCTTGTGTATGTGCGCTGTAGCCAACCTTTAAATCCTAAGAGAGTATTGCCTACTCTCACCGATGGTTAAAGAAAATTTCAGCTTGAAACCTGAAAAAATACTAAAATTAAATTAATAACGTTTGTCATAAAATGAAGACATGGAACTGTTGAACAGTGTCTTGTTAATGGTCCTAAAGAATCTGGAATGTGAGAATCGAGGTCTGAGTACCAAAAATTGGTTTTTCAAAAACAGCATTAAAATTAAAAAACAAATGATATTCTGGGCTTCAAAGCATACATATTTACATGGTAGATTAGATTTTAAAGTTAAACTGAAATTGGCAAAGTAGAAGAGAAGTTAAATTAGTGAGTGTAGTGTGCATAAGACCAGCTAAACAGTGATTCAGGGAGACAGCGTCCTCGCAGAATTTTTCCGTTGCCACTGGGACAGGAGAGGCGGCCAGGAGCTTAAAGGTGCCGCCTCGAGAGCATCACGTCCGCCAGACGGCTCCGGAAAGGCTCAAAATCATGAAAAGTTCAATTTTTACTTTTTTGCGTTTTCTGAATCTGCAGACTATTTCCTTTTAATAGATATATACTTTATTCAATTCCGAAGACTACAACTATTTTTAATTTTTTTTTGAAATGTGTTCTACATGGGCGTGACCCACTGTGGCGCTGTTAAACTGCTGTCAGATGGTGTTATTATTAACGTCCGTGTTCATCAGGTACATTTTAGTGATGTGAGATAAAGTATGTGTTGTGGCTAACCTGTGATGGTTCAATATATATCGCTGGTGTGATTGTCGATTGTTTCATGTTTATTTACTCTGTCGTTATCTCGAAAATATTCGTAATTAATTCTGTTTCTTGAGTGTTTTGTTGAAGTATAATAATGAGTAAAAGTAAAGTTATTAGAAATCCTCTGAAGGCTTTTAAGAAAAGGAGAAATGTTGGAAAGCCAAAGGTATGTGTTATTACTGTAAACAATAAAGACGATAACCAAGTGAGTGAACCTAACCTCTCAAGTACACCTGCCCATAGCAGTCAAAGTGGGAAAGAAAATACTTCACAGAAGAAGCTTGGTTCAATGAGTGAAAACTATGAATGTTTTCTGGGTGAATCGGATGTGAATGAAATATTTGATATGTCGGTTCTCAAAGGAATTTTTTCAAACTGTGTAAGATGTATTCATTGTAGTGAAGGTGGTCTGGAACTCTCCATAATAAAGCACGTAGGACTTGCTAGTGAAATACAACTGAAATGTGATAAGTGTTCATACATGACCACCTTTTGGAACAGTGTTGCAGTAACTGCAACTGAAGAAAATGGTAGCAAAATCTACGAACACAACATTAGATTTGTTTATTCCTTGCGTTCAGTTGGTAAGGGTGCTACTGCAGGTGCAATTTTCTGTGGCATCATGAATCTTCCAAATCCCCCAACCAAGTTTACGACCTATAATAAATTAATAGGGTCTAAAGTAGAAGATGTCTGTATAGAATCTATGAAGAACGCTGTGGAAGAGGCAGTAATGGAAAATAATGGTAACAGAGATTTGACTGCAGCGTTCGATGGTACCTTGCATAAACGGGGACACACATCTCTTCATGGTGTAGTATCTGCCACCAGTATGTATACAGGGAAAGTTTTAGATGTAGCAGTAATATCAAAGTATTGTAGATGTCCACAAAAATATAAAGGTACACATGAAAATAATTGCAAAGCTAACTATAGTGGCCGTAGTGGAGGAATGGAAGTGGCTGGTGTTGCCAGTATATTCCAGCGTTCTGAGGCGTGTGATAAAGTGCGATATGTTAATTACCTTGGTGACGGTGATTCTAAAAGTTTCAAACATGTTCAAGGACTGAAGCCCTATGGTGATGATGTTGTAGTGCAGAAATTTCAGTGTATTGGACACGTACAGAAGCGAATGGGAACAAGACTTCGGCGACTGAAAGCTTCGTACAAAAAACAAAAACTCAGTGATGGTAAAGGGTTGGATGGGAAGGGAAGGTTAACTGACAGTGTAATTGACAAAATACAGAACTATTATGGAATGGCTATTAGGCAAAATACACAAAGTGTCGACGAAATGAAGAAGGCTGTTTGGGCTCTTTTTTTTTCATACTTCTTCAACCGATGAAAATCCCCAACATAGCTTGTGTCCCAAAGAAGAAGACAGTTGGTGTAAATATAAAAAAGGATTGCTAACTGGTGAAGTCTACACTCATAAGCATAGTCTGCCTCATGCAATAATGGAGGTGATAAAACCTATTTTCAGAGACTTAGCAGCACCTGAACTGTTGAAAAAGTGTATTCACGGAAAAACTCAAAACCCCAATGAAAGTGTAAATAGTGTTATATGGTCGAGAATCCCCAAGACTGTATTTGTTGGAATAGAAACACTTCACTTTGGTGTGTATGATGCTGTTGCGACTTTCAATGATGGCAACATTGTAAGGTGCAAGGTATTTAGAAATATGGGAATGAAGATAGGTTCTAGCATGGTACGAGCGATGCTTGCTTTAGACAAGGAACGCCTTCGGGCTGCAGACAGGGCTGTAAAGAGTCTAGAAATACAAGCAAGAGTAAACAGGAGGAGGAACAAGAGGAAGGGTGGAGGAGGAGTTTGCAGAGGATGAAGATAATCCATCCTATGGACCTGGAATGCACTAAAAAGTTAATCCAATCTTTGTCGCTCGATTCCCAAAACTTTTATTTTCTCATACTAATTACATGTTTTCTAAGGATCTTCCAAACATATTTGTTTCAAACTTTCAGTAAATGTTACACAGTACCTTCTGCATAATTTAACACAGCCTTTTTCCAAAAAACTGTGTATTTTTGAATATATAAATAAAAAATTGCAAAAAAATGTTGTGAATTTTCATTACAATTGAAAAAAAATCATCTTTAATAACTGAACTAAAATTTTGTAAAATCCCTGTGTTAAGTTGTAGCCCATATTCCAATAAATAATCTGTAAAAAGTTCAACTTCCTACCTCAAATACTTTGTGAGGAAAGATGTAATTTATAAGCGTTATTTTAACATTGCAAGTATAGGGCGTTCCGGAGCCCCTTAAAGGTGCCGCCTCGAGAGCATCACGTCCGCCAGACGGCTGTGGCGGCGTCTGTGGGCCGGTGGAAGGTTGCCAAGTAGGTGGCGGGCAGAAGGACGGCAACAGGTGCGCGGCCCGTGGCGTGCAAACAAGGCAGCCGCGGCGAGAGGGCCGGCCAGTCACTGGCTGAAGGGAGGGGGCTAAACGCAGGACCAGCTGCCTCGTCAGCGGCTCTGCTCAATGGCACGGCGCCCCCTTCTGGAGTCCTCTATCTTCCTTCGTGTCAGAGCCAGACGGCATAGTGGCGATGCAGCAGTACCAGCCACCCGGAAAGGTATACACTACTGGCCATTAAAATTGCTACACCAAGAAGAAATGCAAATGATAAACGGGTATTCATTGAACAAATATACTAGAACTGACATGCGATTACATTTTCACGCAATTTGGATGCATAGATCCTGAGAAATCAGTACCCAGAACAACCACCTCTGGCCGTAATAACGGCCTTGATACGCCTCGGCATTGGGCCAAACAGAGCTCGGATGGCGTGTACAGGTACAGATGCCCATACAGCTTCAACACGATACCACAGTTCAAGAATAGTGACTGGCGTATTGTGACGAGCCAGTTGCTCGGCCACCATTGACCAGACGTTTTCAATTGGTGAGAGATCTGGACAATGTGCTGGCCAGGGCAGCAGTCGAACATTTTCTGTATCCAGACCCGTACATGACCTGCGGTCGTGCATTACCCTGCTGAAATGTAGGGTTTCGCAGGGATAGAATGAAGGGTAGAGCCACGGGTCGTAACACATCTGAAATGTAACGTCCACTCTTCAAAGTGCCGTCAGTGCGAACAAGATGTAACCGAGACGTATAACCAATGGCACCCCATACCATCACGCCAGGTGATACGCCAGTATGGCGATGATTAATACACGCTTCCAATGTGCGTTCACCGCGATGTTGCCAAACACGGATGCGACCATCATGATGCTGTAAACAGAACCTGGATTCATCCGAAAAAATTACGTTTTGCCATTCGTGCATCCAGGTTCGTCGTTGAGTACACCATCGAAGGCGCTCCTGTCTGTGATGCAGCATCAAGGGTAACCGCAGCCATGGTCTCCGAGCTGATAGTCCATGCTGCTGCAAACGTCGTCGAACTGTTCGTGCAGATGGTTGTTATCTTACAAATGTCCCCATCTGTTGACTCAGGGATCGAGACGTGGCTGCACGATACGTTGCAGCCATTCGTATACGATGCCTGTCATCTCGACTGCTAGTGATACGAGGCCGTTGGGATCCAGCACCGTATTACCCTCCTGAACCCACCGATTCCATATTCTGCCAACAGTCATTGGATTTCGACCAACGCGAGCAGCAATGTCGCGATAGGATAAACCGCAATCGCGATAGGCTACAATCCGACATTTATCAAAGTCGGAAAAGTGATGGTACGCATTTATCCTCCTTACACGAGGCATCACAACAACGTTTCACCAGACAACGCCGGTCGACTGCTGTTTGTGTATGAGAAATCGGTTGGAAACTTTCCTCATGTCACTACGTTGTAGGTGTCGCCACCGGCGACGACCTTGTGTGAATGCTCTGAAAACCTAATCATTTGCATATCACAGCATCTTGTTCCTGTCGGTTAAATATCGCGTCTGTAGCACGTCATCTTCTTGGTGTAGCTATTTCAATGGCCAGTAGTGTATTAAAATACACTTTTCTACGATCTATTTAAGAATTTAAATTATCAGGAAGCACTTCGATACTTTCCTCGCGGATTTGAATACTAAGTGAGCTTTGGTCAGGATTGTTGATATCGTGTGATGTTTTTCAAACAGGCAGCAGTTGGTCTTAAGGTTGCGTCTTGAAATGGCGGTTAGCTCCATGCAGCAGTGGTTTGAGACGTGACTTTTGTGGAGTACAGTTGTTATGGCCTTGTAGACCATTAAACCTGTTAAGATACGAATTTTTATGAAACTTAGATGTGTTGTAGAGGGATCTGTCCTGAATATATGGCTAGCAGCTTTTCATGAGACGGTTCCAAGTTTCCGAGAAAATCGATGTTGAACCTACTGTATCCACAACGTTAGCGATATTTCAACCAAACGACCGCAGCGCAGTGGCTAAGTTTCACAGCCACCACTATAGTGGTACTAGATCCACATCTACAGGGTGTTACAGAAAGGTACGGCCAAACTTTCAGGAAACATTCCTCACACACAAAGAAAGAAAATATGTTATGTGGACATGTGTCCGGAAACGCTTACTTTCCATGTTAGAGCTCATTTTATTACTTCTCTACAAATCAAATTCATCGTGGAATGGAAACAAACAGCAACAGAACGTACCGGCGTGACTTCAAACACATTGTTACAGGAAATGTTCAAAATGTCCTCCGTTAGCGAGAATACATGCATCCACCCTCCGTCGCATGGAATCCCTGATGCGCTGATGCAGCCCTGGAGAATGGCGTATTGTATCACAGCCGTCCACAATACGAGCACGAAGAGTCTCTACATTTGGTACCGGGGTTGCGTAGACAAGAGCTTTCAAATGCCCCCATAAATTAAAGTCAAGAGGGTTGAGGTCAGGAGAGCGTGGAGGCCATGGAATTGGTCCGCCTCTACCAATCCATCGGTCACCGAATCTGTTATTGAGAAGCGTACGAACACTTCGACTGAAATGTGCAGGAGCTCCATCGTGCATGAGCCACATGTTGTGTCGTACTTGTAAAGGCACATGTTCTAGCAGCACAGGTAGAGTATCCCGTATGAAATCATGATAACGTGCTCCATTGAGCGTAGGTGGAAGAACATGGGGCCCAATCGAGACATCACCAACAATGCCTGCCCAAACGTTCTCAGAAAATCTATGTTGATGACGTGATTGCACAATTGCGTGCGGATTCTCGTCAATCCACACATTTTGAATGTGAAAATTTACAATTTGATCACGTTGGAATGAAGCCTCATCCGTAAAGAGAACGTTTGCACTGAAATGAGGATTGTCACATTGTTGGATGAACCATTCGCAGAAGTGTGCCCGTGGAGGCCAATCAGCTGCTGATAGTGCCTGCACACGCTGTACATGGTACGGAAACAACTGGTGCTCCCGTAGCACAGTGACGTGGTCAACGTTACCTTGTACAGCAGCAACTTCTCTGACGCTGACATTAGGGTTATCGTCAACTGCACGAAGAATTACCTCGTCCATTGCAGGTGTCCTCGTCGTTCTAGGTCTTCCCCAGTCGCGAGTCATAGGCTGGAATGTTCCGTGCTCCCTGAGACGCCGATCAATTGCTTCGAACGTCTTCCTGTCCGGACACCTGCGTTCTGGAAATATGTCTCGATACAAACGTACCGCGCCACGGCTATTGCCCCGTGCTAATCCATACATCAAGTGGGCATCTGCCAACTCCGCATTTGTAAACATTGCACTGACTGCAAAACCACGTTCATGATGAACACTAACCTGTTGATGCTACGTACTGATGTGCTTGATGCTAGTACTGTAGAGCAATGAGTCGCATGTGAACACAAGCACCGAAGTCAGCATTACCTTCCTTCAATTGGGCCAACTGGCGGTGAATCGAGGAAGTACAGTACATACTGACGAAACTAAAATGAGCTCTAACATGGAAATTAAGCGTTTCCGGACAGATGTCCACATAACATCTTTTCTTTCTTTGTGTGTGAGGAATGTTTCCTGAAAGTTTGGCCGTACCTTTCTGTAACACCCTGTATACAGGGTGAGTCACCTAACATTACCGCTGGATATATTTCGTAAACCACATCAAGTACTGACGAATCGATTCCACAGACCGAACGTGAGGAGAGGGGCTAGTGTAATTGGTTAACACAAACCATTAAAAATGCACGGAAGTATGTTTTTTAACACAAACCTACGTTTTTTTTAAATGGAGCCCCGTTAGTTTTGTTAGCACATCTGAACATATAAACAAATACGTAATCAGTGCCGTTTGTTGCATAGTAAAATGTTAATTACATCCGGAGATATTGTAACCTAAAGTTGACGCTTGAGTACCACTCCTCCGCTGTTCGATCGTGTGTATCGGGGAGCACCGAAATACGTAGGGATCCAAAGGGAACGGTGATGGAGTTTAGGTACAGAAGAGACTGGAACAGCACATTACGTCCACATGCTAACACCTTTTTATTGGTCTTTTCACTGACGCTCATCTACATTACCATGAGGGGTGACGGGCGTTTCATAGGACGTGGAGGACGCATAAATTGGCCAGCCCGTTCTCCTGATCTTACACCTCTGGACTGCTTTCTGTGGGTACGTTAAAGGAGAATGTGTACCGTGATGTGCCTACAACCCCAGAGGATATGAAACAACGTATTGTGGCAGCCTGCGGTGACATTACACGAGATGTACTGCGGCGTGCACGACATTCGTTACGCCAGAGATTGCAATTGTGTGCAGCGAATGATGGCCACCACATTGAACATCTATTGGCCTGACATGTCGGGACACACTCTATTCCACTCCGTAATTGAAAACGGAAACCATGTGTGTACGTGGACCTCACCCCTCATGGTAATGTAAATGTGCGTCAGTGAAAAAGACCAATAAAAAGGTGTTAGCATGTGGTCGTAATGTGCTGTTCCAGTCTCTTCTGTACCTAAGCTCCATCACCGTTCCCTTTGGATCCCTACTTAATTCGGTGCTCTCCGATACACACAATCGAACAGCAGAGGAGTGGTACTCAGCGTCAACTTTAGGTTACAATATCTCCGGATGTAATTAACATTTTACAATGCAACAAACGGCACTGATTACGTATTTGTTTATATGTTCAGATGTGCTAACAAAACTAACGGGGTTCCATTTAAAAAAAACGTAGGTTTGTGTTAAAAAACATACTTCCGTGCATTTTTGTATGGTTTATATTAAACAATTACACTAGCCCCTCTCCTCACGTTCGGTCTGTGGAATCGGTTAGTCAGTATTTGATGTGGTTTACGAAATATATCCAGCGGTAACGTTAGGTGACTCACCCTGTATACATACATCTCACGCCACCGCACATTGCATGGCAGAGGGTACGGATTCCCATTACAAGTAATTTCCCTTCCTGTTCAGTCGAAAACAAAGTGAGGGGAAAACGAGCCCTAATTTCTCGTACGAGCCCTAGTTTCTTTTATCTTATATTCGTAGACCTTACGTGATATGTACGAGGGTGAGACAAATGAAAACCTTAAATATTTTTTTAAAATATTATTTATTGTGCGGAAGTGATACAAAGCTGTATCACTTTTCAACATAATCTCCCCCACGCTCAGTGCAAGTCCTCCAGCGCATACAAAGTGCATAAATTCCTTTAGAAAAAAAATTCTTTTGGTAGTCAGCGCAACTACTCATGCACCGCGTGGCGTACGTCTTCATCAGAACGGAACTTCTTTCCTCCCATTGCGTCTTTGAGTGCTCCAAACATATGGAAATCACTTGGGCAAGGTTTGGTGAGTATGGTGGATGAGGAAGACACTCAAAATGCAGGTCTGTGATTGTTGCAACTGTTGTACGGGCAGTGTGGGGCCTTGCATTGTCATGTTGCAAAAGGACAGCTGCTGACAGCAATCCACGTCGCTTTGGTTGATTGCAGGCCACAGGTAATTTTTTAGGAGATTTTTGTATGATGCACTGGTGACATTGGTCCCTCTAGGCATGTAATGCTCCAAAATGACGCCCTTTTCGTCCCAAAAGAGAGTCAGCATAACCTTCCCTGCTGATGGTTCTGTTCGAAACTTCTTTGGTTTTGGTGATGAGGAATGACGCCATTCCTTGCTCGCTCTCTTCGTTTCCAGTTGGTGGTAGTGAACCCAGGTTTCGTCCCCAGTAATGATTCTTGCAAGGAAGCCATCACCTTCTCGTTCAAAACACCTAAGAAGTTTTTCACAAGCATCAACACGTTCTCTCATTTCAGGAGTCAGCTGCCGTGGCACCCATTTTGTTGGCAATTTGTGTGAAACTGGAGCACATCATGCACAATGTGGTGTGCTGACCCATCACTAATCTGTAAACATGCTGCAATGTCATTCAGTGTCACTCAACGATTTTCCTTCACTATGGCTTCAACTGCTGCAATGTTCTGTGGAGTCACAACTCGTTGTGCCTGACCTGGACGAGGAGCATCTTCCACTAAAGTCACACCATTTGCGAACTTCCTACTCCATTCGTAGACTTGCTGCTGTGACAAACATGCATCGCCGTACTCAACCTTTATTCGTAGATAAATTTCAATAGGTTTCACAACTTCACTACGCAAAAACCGAATAACAGAACGATGTTCTTCCCTAGTACAAGTCGCAAGTGGAGCGGCCATCTTTACACTGATACTGCGACGGTATGTGTGCATCTGCACTATGCTGCCACCTACAGGCCATTCTGCACGCTGTTTGTAGCACGCTTACCAACTTACAGGATAACGGCGGCGGATTTCGATTTGTTATTGCAAATTTAAGGTTTTCATTTGACTCACCCTCGTATAAGGGGGACAATCAAAAAGTTTCCGTTTGAGAGCGTTGCTGCATTGTATACGGAAAGTAGCGTAACTCCGATGCGGTTATACAGGGTGGTTCAATGATAATGACTGGGCCAAATATCTCACGAAATAAGCATCAAACAAAAAAACTACAAAGAACGAAACTCGTCTAGCTTGACAGGGAAAACCAGACTGCGCTACGGTTGACCCGCTAGATGGCGCTGCCATAGGTCAAACGGATATCAACTGCGTGTTTTAAAATAGGAACCCCCGCTTTTTATTACTAATTCCTGTAGTTCGTAAAGAAATATGAATGTTTTAGTTGGACCACTTTTTTCACTTTGTGATAGATGGCGCTGTAGTAGTCACAAACGTATAAGTACGTGATATCACGTAACATTCCGCCAGTGCGGACGGTATTTGCTTCGTGATTCATTACCCGTGTTAAAATGGACCTTTTACCAATTGCGGAAAAGGTCGATATGGTGTTGATGTTTGGCGATTGTGATCAAAACAACCAACGGGCGTGTGCTTTGTATGGTGCTCGGTTCCTGGACGACATGATCCAAGTGTCCGGACCGTTCGTCGGATAGTTACGTTATTTAAGGAAACGAAGTGTTCAGTCACATGTGAAACGTCAACCATGACCTAGAACAAATGATGATGCCCAAGTAGGTGTTTTAGCTGCAGTCGCGGCTAATCCGCACTTCAGTAGGAGTCAAATTGCACGAGAATCGGGAATCTCAAAAACGTCTGTGTTGAGAATGCTACATAAATATCGACTGCTCGCGTACCATATTTCTATGCAACAGGAATTGGATGGCGACGACTTTGAACGTCGTGTACAGTTCTGCCATTGGGCCCAAGAGAAATTACGGGACGATGACAGATTTTTTGCACGCGTTCTATTTAGCGACGAAGCGTCATTTACCAACAGCGGTAAAGTAAACCGGCATAAAATGCACTATTGGGCAACGGAAAATCCACGACGGCTGCGGCAAGTGGAACATCAGCGACCTTGGCGGGTTAATCTAGGGTGCGGCACTATGGGATAATTGGCCCTCATTTTATCGATGGCAGTCTAAATGGCGCAATGTATGCTGATTTCCTACGTAATGTTCTACCGATGTTACTACAAAATGTTTCACTGCATGACAGAATGGCAATGTACTTCCAACATGATGGATGTCCGGCACATAGCTCGCGTGTGGTTGAAGCGGTACTGAATAGTGTATTTCATGACAGGTGGATTGGTCGTCGAAGCACCGTACCATGGCCCGCACGTTCACCGGATCTGACGTCCCCGGATTTCTTTCTGTGGGGAAAGTTGAAGGATATTTGCTATCGTGATCCTCCGACACCTCCCCCCATGAACCATGGACCTTGCCGTTGGTGGGGAGGCTTGCGTGCCTCAGCGATACAGATAGCCGTACCGTAGGTGCAACCACAACGGAGGGGTATCTGTTGAGAGGCCAGACAAACGTGTGGTTCCTGAAGAGGGGCAGCAGCCTTTTCAGTAGTTGCAAGGGCAACAGTATGGATGATTGACTGATCTGGCCTTGTAACAATAACCAAAACGGCCTTGCCGTGCTGGTACTGCGAACGGCTGAAAGCAAGGGGAAACTACAGCCGTAATTTTTCCCGAGGGCATGCAGCTTTACTGTATGATTACATGATGATGGCGTCCTCTTGGGTAAAATATTCCGGAGGTAAAATAGTCCCCCATTCGGATCTCCGGGCGGGGACTACTCAGGAGGATGTCGTTATCAGGAGAAAGAAAACTGGCGTTCTACGGATCGGAGCGTGGAATGTCAGATCCCTTAATCGGGCAGGTAGGTTAGAAAATTTAAAAAGGGAAATGGATAGGTTGAAGTTAGATATAGTGGGAATTAGTGAAGTTCGGTGGCAGGAGGAACAAGACTTCTGGTCAGGTGACTACAGGGTTATAAACACAAAATCAAATAGGGGTAATGCAGGAGTAGGTTTAATAATGAATAGGAAAATAGGAATGCGGGTAAGCTACTACAAACAGCAGAGTGAACGCATTATTGTGGCCAAGATAGATACGAAGCCCACGCCTACTACAGTAGTACAAGTTTATATGCCAACTAGCTCTGAAGATGACGAAGAAATTGAAGAAATGTATGATGAAATAAAAGAAATTATTCAGATTGTGAAGGGAGACGAAAATTTAATAGTCATGGGTGACTGGAATTCGAGTGTAGGAAAAGGGAGAGAAGGAAACATAGTAGGTGAATATGGTTTGGGGGACAGAAATGAAAGAGGAAGCCGCCTGGTCGAATTTTGCACAGAGCACAACATGATCATAACTAACACTTGGTTTAAGAATCATGAAAGAAGGTTGTATACATGGAAGAACCCTGGAGATACTAAAAGGTATCAGATAGATTATATAATGGTAAGACAGAGATTTAGGAACCAGGTTTTAAATTGTAAGACATTTCCAGGGGCAGATGTGGACTCTGACCACAATCTATTGGTTATGACCTGTAGATTAAAACTGAAGAAACTGCAAAAAGGTGGGAATTTAAGGAGATGGGACCTGGATAAACTAAAAGAACCAGAGGTTGTACAGAGATTCAGGGAGAGCATAAGGGAACAATTGACAGGAATGGGGGAAATAAATACAGTAGAAGAAGAATGGGTAGCTTTGAGGGATGAAATAGTGAAGGCAGCAGAGGATCAAGTAGGTAAAAAGACGAGGGCTAGTAGAAATCCTTGGGTAACAGAAGAAATATTGAATTTAATTGATGAAAGGAGAAAATATAAAAATGCAGTAAGTGAAACCGGCAAAAAGGAATACAAACGTCTCAAAAATGAGATCGACAGGAAGTGCAAAATGGCTAAGCAGGGATGGCTAGAAGACAAATGTAAGGATGTAGAGGCCTATCTCACTAGGGGTAAGATAGATACCGCCTACAGGAAAATTAAAGAGACCTTTGGAGATAAGAGAACGTCTTGTATGAATATCAAGAACTCAGATGGAAACCCAGTTCTAAGCAAAGAAGGGAAAGCAGAAAGGTGGAAGGAGTATATGGAGGGTCTATACAAGGGCGATGTTCTTGAGGACAATATTATGGAAATGGAAGAGGATGTAGATGAAGATGAAATGGGAGATATGATACTGCGTGAAGAGTTTGACAGAGCACTGAAAGACCTGAGTCGAAACAAGGCCCCCGGAGTAGACAATATTCCATTGGAACTACTGACGGCCGTGGGAGAGCCAGTCCTGACAAAACTCTACCATCTGGTGAGCAAGATGTATGAAACTGGCGAAATACCCTCAGACTTCAAGAAGAATATAATAATTCCAATCCCAAAGAAAGCAGGTGTTGACAGATGTGAAAATTACCGAACTATCAGCTTAATAAGTCACAGCTGCAAAATACTAACACGAATTCTTTACAGACGAATGGAAAAACTAGTAGAAGCCAACCTCGGGAAAGATCAGTTTGGATTCCGTAAAAACACTGGAACACGTGAGGCAATACTGACCTTACGACTTATCTTAGAAGAAAGATTAAGGAAAGGCAAACCTACGTTTCTAGCATTTGTAGACTTAGAGAAAGCTTTTGACAATGTTGACTGGAATACTCTCTTTCAAATTCTAAAGGTGGCAGGGGTAAAATAGAGTGAGCGAAGGGCTATTTACAATTTATACAGAAACCAGATGGCAGTTATAAGAGTCGAGGGACATGAAAGGGAAGCAGTGGTTGGGAAGGGAGTAAGACAGGGTTGTAGCCTCTCCCCGATGTTGTTCAATCTGTATATTGAGCAAGCAGTAAAGGAAACAAAAGAAAAATTCGGAGTAGGTATTAAAATTCATGGAGAAGAAATAAAAACTTTGAGGTTCGCCGATGACATTGTAATTCTGTCAGAGACAGCAAAGGACTTGGAAGAGCAGTTGAATGGAATGGACAGTGTCTTGAAAGGAGGATATAAGATGAACATCAACAAAAGCAAAACAAGAATAATGGAATGTAGTCTAATTAAGTCGGGTGATGCTCAGGGATTTAGATTAGGAAATGAGGCACTTAAAGTAGTAAAGGAGGTTTGCTATTTGGGGAGCAAAATAACTGATGATGGTCGAAGTAGAGAGGATATAAAATGTAGGCTGGCAATGGCAAGGAAAGCGTTTTTGAAGAAGAGAAATTTGTTAACATCCAGTATAGATTTAAGTGTCAGGAAGTCATTTCTGAAAGTATTCGTATGGAGTGTAGCCATGTATGGAAGTGAAACATGGACGATAAATAGTTTGGACAAGAAGAGAATAGAAGCTTTCGAAATGTGGTGCTACAGAAGAATGCTGAAGATTAGATGGGTAGATCACATAACTAATGAGGAAGTATTGAATAGGATTGGGGAGAAGAGAAGTTTGTGGCACAACTTGACCGGAAGAAGGGATCGGTTGGTGGGACATGTTCTGAGGCATCAAGGGATCACCAATTTAGTACTGGAGGGCAGCGTGGAGGGTAAAAATCGTAGAGGGAGACCAAGAGATGAATACACTAAGCAGATTCAGAAGGATGTAGGTTGCAGTAGGTACTGGGAGATGAAAAAGCTTGCACAGGATAGAGTAGCATGGAGAGCTGCATCAAACCAGTCTCAGGACTGAAGACCACAACAACAACAACATCCTCCGACAACGCCTGACAACACGCGTCAGCGCATTGTGAATGGATGTACGAACATTACGGAAGGCGCACTACTTGCTGTTGAAAGGAATGTTGTTACACGTATTGCCAAATGGATTGAGGTTGACGGACATCATTTTGAGCACTTATTGTATTAATGTGGTATTTACAGGTAATCACCCTGTAACAGCATGCGTTCTCAGAAATGATAAGTTCACAAAGGTACATGTAGCACTTTGGAACAACCGAAATAAAATGTTCAAACGTACCTACGTTCTGTATTTTAATTTAAAATCCTACCTGTTACCAACTGTACGTCTAAAATTGTGAGCCATATGTTCATGACTATTAAGTGCCATCTATCACAAAGCGAAAAAAGTAGTCCAACTAAAACATTCATATTTCTTTACGTACTACACGAATATGTAATAAAAATGGTGGTTCCTATTTAAAAAAACGCAGTTGATATCCATTTGACCTACGGCAGCGCCATCTAGCGAGCCATCCGTAGCGCCATCTGGTTTCCCCATTCATTCTAGACAAGTTTCGTTCTTTGTAGTTTTTTCGTTTGACGCTTATTTCGTGAGATATTTGGCCCGGTCACGATCAATGGACCACCCTCTATAAGCACCGACATGCAGGCAAGGAATGAGTGTGAGATTCGTGTCTTTCGTAATTCGTGCGGTAAATGCGGAAACGTGAACTATGGCGACGTATTTACCAAAAGCTCCCGAACATGCTGCCGAGGGACAAACATCGGGAGACATCCATCAGAGAATGAAGAATGTGTATGGGGAGCATGTCTGTCGAAAACCACAGGGGCGCTGCTGCTTCATTACAACGCACGTCCCTAAGTCGCAAACATCGTAAAGCAGAAGTTCGGCCAACTCGAGTCGGAAACACTCGAGCATCAGCCCTGTAGTCGTGATTCCCTCCCCAAGCGATTATCACCCCTTCGGTCTCTTAAAAGAAGGCCTTGAAGGTTCGACAATTAGTGTCGCACGATGTGCAGAAGGCAGTTCTGGACTTCTTCACGCAGCAGGACGCGGCGGCTCACCAAATAAGTGTCTTCACCATGGTGCTCGGTGGGAAGATTGCCTCAATGCTCACGGCGATCTTGCCAAGTGGTTAAAAAAAATGTTCAAATGTGTGTTAAATCTTATGGGACTTAACTGCTAAGGTCATCAGTCCCTAAGCCTACACACTACTTAACCTAAATTATCTTGAGGACAAAAACACACACCCATGCCCGAGGGAGGACTCGAACCTCCGCCGGGACCAGCCGCATAGTCCATGACTTCAGCGCCTGAGACCTCTCGGCTAATCCCACGCGGCTGCCAAGTGATATTCCGATTCTGGACTGTACGGCCTTCGAACGGAAACTTTTTGATCGCCCCTTATACGTTGTCGGCAGTAGGATCGTTCTGCAGTCATCTTGAAATGCAGGTTCTCTAAACTTCCTCAGTAGTATTCCCCGAAAAGAACGTCGCGTTCCCTCTAGGAATTATCACTTCAGTTCCCGAAACATCTCTGTACTACTTGCTTGTTGTCCGAATCCACTGGTAACAAATCTAGCAGCCCGCCTCTGAATTGCTTTGACGTCTTCCTTTAATCCGACCTGGTTAGGCATTCCAAACACTAGAGCAGTGCTCAAGAATGGGTCACACTGGTGTTAGACCTGAGTTTCTCCTGGCGTGTACAACTTTCAAATAACTTCCGGGAATTCTGCCATGTAACACTTTCAGCGACCGCCGATATTTCGGCGAGAGAACACCCCAGTTTTCAAGGCAAACTGCAACGAACAGGCGATGTACATGCCAATTTAAAGCCTCGGTTCTCGGACTGATGCAGGAAAGATAACACACACACTGAACACTAGTGCCACCAAAGATGACCAAAGTCAGAGCTATCGATAGTGAGACTACGAACTCGCAGGTGATGTTGCGAGGTGCCGGAGTGGAGAAGAGTTTGTACCTCTTCAATTCAGACGAATTTTGCATGAGAACGAGACATCCACCCGACACCCTCCTTATCTACCAGCTAATTAATTATGAGCACAAAGATAACGGAAGAAAATGATGGTGGATCCTGCTAGTTGGTAAAATAAGGAGTTCACACTCACAATAATTTAATAAAAATTGTAATCTACTCAAAAAAAGAGAACCTTATCATAATAAACAACAGGAAATGGGATTCTGCCTATATCTACGAAATGATATGCGGATTAAATATTACAATGAGATTTATTATACATCAGAGCATAAATGCACATGATTGTCGACACACACAGTAAGTTAAAGGATAGGGTATACTGGAATATTATGAGAATACCAGTTGGCTCGAGAACAAGGGGCTCCTAATCTTTGTGATGCAATAGATTGACGATAATGACTGGAGGTCCTAATGGATCAGATATTAATCTCCCGACTGTATAGCAGTACCGCAATTAGTAGTGAGAGCTCAAATGGGATCACATGGAGAAACAAGCAAGGTGGACTTGTAGCAAAGCGAGCGCGCGTGCTGCTGAGGGATTCAGTATAAAATTGATAAAATACTGTACCAGTACCGAAATCTGCAGCACGACGTCGGTACGCATCGTCCTGATGATGTAGGCGCCGACTTCTGCCGTGCAGCAGCTCTGTGTCAACCCCGTCCACGAAGGTTGCCGTCCGTCTCCGAGGATGATCAGATCCCGACTCAACTGCCCGCGCAACGCAAGAGCGAAGCCAATATTGCTCTACTCCCTACTCTCCTCGAAAAACCGCGAATCAGCATTCAATTCTGATTCCAAAATTCCCCCACCCTGTCTCAGAACATCATTCGCGCCAATAGCGACCGTTCCCTCCAATTTCAAGCAGGGCTTAATGACGTCAACTAGCCTCAGTTTAAGTTGACAAATCATGCCTCTGCTATTCAACTGAGGGCACTGAACTTGCCGTTTGACCGGCTACGAAAACAACCTGCCTAGACCACCAGCCAACCGATGAGAGACAGTCGCACTCAGCAGGGCACAGTCCACAAGTTTTCTCCGAATCAAGAGGACAATGCAGTCAGCTGGTGCCAGGAATCTTCGTTCTGGACGTGCCGGAACGGTAAACACATAAACTTTGGCGATACTCAGCCGTCCCGCAGGTCATAAACTTCGGCGGTATTCAGACGTCTCGCAGGTCATATTTTGACAGTTGAAACGTAATACACTTTCTATTTAAGAAGCAATGTTTAGTAAAGAAAAAGCTTGAAAGCCGTCACTTGAAACTTGGAAGTACTGACAATTGTTAAAGCATTTAACCTATGACCAGTTACTTTCCAAGAAATTAAGATTATTACCTTTTGGTTTCAGAAAATATAGATCACACTGTCATTACTATGTAACTGTTGCTCAATTGTGAGCAGTTAACACCAAGTATTGTCAAAGTTTCGACTGTTTCAAACTGGTCCCAAAAAATGTTATTAGATTATTATTTACTCATTTTAATAAGTTTCTGTCTGTTAATACAACCCAGAATTTAAGTTACGGGAAGGAAGGGTTCTATCATCAAAAATGTTCAGGTTGAAACATAACAATTGCTGTCACGATGAAAAACTATTATTTGAGCTTCATCAGTTCCAAACGCTGGAATGTCTGTACAAACCCGTATGATAAACTGGTTAGATCTTACTTTGTGTTGTATCTTTCTAGCGGCTTCGGCTGATAACATTATGCAGCAATAAATGGTACAGGCTCTTCTTGGGGTCGATTCACAATATGTAGCACTGGGCCACAGAGCGTTTTGTTGCCAGTTACACTCTTAAAGTTTTGCACTGTGGCCAGACGACTCCAAATACTGCCTGTCCATATAAAATCTTCTCACTGTAGCATAACGACGAACATTTCAGCGCCTTCATAAGCACACACAAACCTCAGCACACTTTGACTGTAATATATTTTACGTCTGAACCAGAAGCAGTCTAGTAAGGCAAAGCGTTGACTGCCTCTCCAGCAACTATTTGGCTCGCAGGCGCGTCCAAAGACATTAATGTAGCCTACTGATCGATATTCTTACGGATAATGTTACACCCTTGACTATTCCAGTGTGTCTACATACACTCCTGGAAATTGAAATAAGAACACCGTGAATTCATTGTCCCAGGAAGGAGAAACTTTATTGACACATTCCTGGGGTCAGATGCATCACATGATCACACTGACAGAACCACAGGCACATAGACACAGGCAACAGAGCATGCGCAATGTCGGCACTAGTACAGTGTATATCCACCTTTCGCAGCAATGCAGGCTGCTATTCTCCCATGGAGACGATCGTAGAGATGCTGGATGTAGTCCTGTGGAACGGCTTGCCATGCCATTTCCACCTGGCGCCTCAGTTGCACCAGCGTTCGTGCTGGACGTGCAGACCGCGTGAGACGACGCTTCATCCAGTCCCAAACATGCTCAATGGGGGACAGATCCGGAGATCTTGCTGGCCAGGGTAGTTTACTTACACCTTCTAGAGCACGTTGGGTGGCACGGGATACATGCGGACGTGCATTGTCCTGTTGGAACAGCAAGTTCCCTTGCCGGTCTAGGAATGGTAGAACGATGGGTTCGATGACGGTTTGGATGTACCGTGCACTATTCAGTGTCCCCTCGACGATCACCAGTGGTGTACGGCCAGTGTAGGAGATCGCTCCCCACACCATGATGCCGGGTGTTGGCCCTGTGTGCCTCGGTCGTATGCAGTCCTGATTGTGGCGCTCACCTGCACGGCGCCAAACACGCATACGACCATCATTGGCACCAAGGCAGAAGCGACTCTCATCGCTGAAGACGACACGTCTCCATTCGTCCCTCCATTCACGCCTGTCGCGACACCACTGGAGGCGGGCTGCACGATGTTGGGGCGTGAGCGGAAGACGGCCTAACGGTGTGCGGGACCGTAGCCCATCTTCATGGAGACGGTTGCGAATGGTCCTCGCCGATACCCCAGGAGCAACAGTGTCCCTAATTTGCTGGGAAGTGGCGGTGCGGTCCCCTACGGCACTGCGTAGGATCCTACGGTCTTGGCGTGCATCCGTGCGTCGCTGCGGTCCGGTCCCAGGTCGGCGGGCACGTGCACCTTCCGCCGACCACTGGCGACAACATCGATGTACTGTGGAGACCTCACGCCCCACGTGTTGAGCAATTCGGCGGTACGTCCACCCGGCCTCCCGCATGCCCACTATACGCCCTCGCTCAAAGTCCGTCAACTGCACATACGGTTCACGTCCACGCTGTCGCGGCATGCTACCAGTGTTAAAGACTGCGATGGAGCTCCGTATGCCACGGCAAACTGGCTGACACTGACGGCGGCGGTGCACAAATGCTGCGCAGCTAGCGCCATTCGACGGCCAACACCGCGGTTCCTGGTGTGTCCGCTGTGCCGTGCGTGTGATCATTGCTTGTACAGCCCTCTCGCAGTGTCCGGAGCAAGTATGGTGGGTCTGACACACCGGTGTCAATGTGTTCTTTTTTCCATTTCCAGGAGTGTACAATACTTTAAATATTTATCGTTAATCTGGTGAGCAAGATGTATGACACGGGCGAAATACACTCAGACTTCAAGAAGAATATAATAATTCCAATTCCGAAGAAAGCAGGTGTTGACAGATGTGAAAATTACCGAACTATCAGTTTAATAAGCCACGGCTGCAAAATACTAACACGAATTCTTTACAGACGAATGGAAAAACTGGTAGAAGCCGACCTCGGGGAAGATCAGTCTGGATTCCGTAGAAATGTTGGAACATGTGAGGCAATACTGCCCCTACGACTTATCTTAGAAAATAGATTAAGGGAAGGCAAACCTACGTTTCTAGCATTTGTAGACTTAGAGAAAGCTTTTGACAACGTTGACTGGAATACTCTCTTTCAAATTCTGAACGTGGCAGGGGTAAACTACAGGGAGCGAAAGGCTATTTACAATTTGTACAGAAACCAGATGGCAGTTAAGTTATGGGAGTCGAGGGTCATGAAAGGGTTGCAGTGGTTGGGAAGGGAGTGAGCAGGGATGTAACCTATCCTCGATGTTATTCAATCTGTATATTAGCAAGCAGTAAAGGAAACAAAAGAAAAGTAGGAATTAAAATCCATGGAGAAGTAATAAAAACTTTGAGGTTCGCCGATGACATTGTAATTCTGTCAGAGACAGCAAAGGACCTGGAACAGCGGCTGAACGGAATGGACAGTGTCTTGAAAGGAGGATATAAGATGAACATCAACAAAAGCAAAACGAGGATAATGGAATGTAGTCGAATTAAGTCGGGTGATGCTGAGGGAATTAGATCAGGAAATGAGACACTTAAAGTAGTAAATGAGTTTTGCTATTTGGGGAGCAAGATAACTGATGATGGTCAAAGTAGACAGGATATAAAATGTAGCCTGGCAATGGGAAGGAAAGCGTTTCTGAAGAAGAGAAATTTGTTAACATCGAGTATAGATTTAAGTGTCAGGAAGTCTTTTCTGAAAGTATTTGTAGGGAGTGTAGCCATGTATGGAAGTGAAACGTAGACGATGAATAGTTTGGACAAGAAGAGAATAGAAGCTTTCGAAATGTGGTGCTACAGAAGAATGCTGAAGATTAGATGGATAGATGACATAAATAATGAGGAGGTATTAAATAGGATAAGGGAGAAGAGAAATTTGTGGCACACCTTGACTAGAAGAAGGGATCGGTTGGTAGGACATGTTCTGAGGCATCAAGGGATCTCCAATTTAGTATGGGAGGGCAGCGTGGAGGGTAAAAATCGTAGAGCGAGACCAAAAGATGAATACACTAAACAGAATCAGAAGGATGTAGGTTGCAGTAGGTACTGGGAGATGAAGAAGCTTGCACAGGATAGAGTAGCATGGAGAGCTGCATCATACCAGTCTCTGGACTGAAGACCACAACCACAACAAAAAATGTATTGACATGTAGCTCCGAACTAAATAACGTTAATAAAAATATTCACAGCGTAAACATTACAGAAAAAATATACACAATCTTAACGATCCATTAAAGCCAAAAATCGATGATCCACTGTGTTATGACATTACAGACTGTCTGTGACTTAACGGCTGCCACGCGAGCCTTCCGTGACACGGCCCAACTGCCGGGTGACGCACTCTTGTTGCTGCTGACTGGGACCACACATCTCTGGCCTGATTGAGATCTACATCTATATCTACATCTACATTTGTACTCCGCAAGCCTCCCAACGGTGTGTGGCGGAGGGCACTTTACGTGCCACTGTCATTACCTCCCTTTTCTGGTTCGCGGGAAGAACGACTGTCTGAAAGCCTCCGTGAGCGCTCGAATCTCTCAAATTTTACATTCGTGATCTCCTCGGGAGGTATAAGTGGGGGAAGCAATATATTCGACACCTCATCCAGAAACGCACCCTCTCTAAACCTGGCGAGCAAGCTACACCGCGATGCAGAGCGCCTCTCTTTCAGAGTCTGCCACTTGAGTCTGCTAAACACCTCCGTAACACTATCACGGTTAACAAATAACACTGTGACGAAACGCGCCACTCTTCTCCTAAACTTCTCCGTAACGCTATCACGGTTACCAAGTAATCCTGTGACGAAACGCGCCGCTCTTCTTTGGATCTTCTCTATCTCCTCCGTCAACCCGATCTGGTACGGATCCCACACTGATGAGCAATACTCAAGTATAGGTCGAACGAGTGTTTTGTAAGCCACCTCCTTTGTTGATGGACTACATTTTCTAAGGACTCTCCCAATGAATCTCAACATGGTACCCTCCTTACCAACAATTAATTTTATATGATCATTCCACTTCAAATCGTTTCGCACGCATACTCCCAGATGTTTTACAAAAGTACGAGTAACTGCTACCAGTGTTTGTTCCGCTATCATATAATCATACAATAAAGGATCCTGCTTTCTATGTACTCGCAATACATTACATTTGTCTACTTTAAGGGTCAGTTGCCACTCCCTGCACCAAGTGTCTATCCGCTGCAGATCTTCCTGCATTTCGCTACAATTTTCTAATGCTGCAACTTCTCTGTATACTGCAACATCATCCGCAAAAAGTCGCATGGAACTTCCGACACTATCTACTAGGTCATTTATATATATATTGTGAAAAGCAATGGTCCCATAACACTACCCTGTGGCACGCCAGAGGTTACTTTAACGTCTATAGACGTCTCTCCATTGGTAACAACATGCTGTGTTCTGTTTGCTAAAAACTTTTCAATCCAGCCACACAGCTGGTCTGATATTCTGTAGGCTCTTACTTTGTTTATCAGGCGACAGTGCGGAACTGTATCGAACGCCTTCCGGAAGTCAAGGAAAATGGCATCTACCTGGGAGCCTGTATCTAATATTTTCTGGGTCTCATGAACAAATAAAGCGAGTTGGGTCTCACACGATCGCTGCTTCCGGAATCCATGTTGATTCCTACAGAGTAGATTCTGGGTTTCCAAAAACGACATGATACGCGAGCAAAAAACATGTTCTAAAATTCTACAACAGATCGACGTCAGAGATATAGGTCTATAGTATTGCGCATCTGCAGCACCTGGGGCAGACAATGCTGTATTTATGACTAAGTAATGTTTCGTTCTGATTAATGTTTTCTTGAGGCTCTTGAGCGTGAACAGATCTTCCTCATCGCACACTGCTCGGCAGAATTCTGACAACTGTATGGGTCTTGGACTGAGCCTCTACAGTTTACCACTTATCACAATCGGTTCCTCCTCGTTCAACATCGTCTTTCCACTGATAGAGTGTTCATTTGTATATCGATCGAGAGACTGGGTGGCTACAAACTCTTTAAGGTCCATTTTGGAATCGCTGCTGCTAGAGCGACTGCTCTTTCTTTTCTCGCGTCCGTCGGCCGTCGTAATTTAATATATTGTTATGGTTATTATTATTTTTTGATTGTTGCCGACTTACGTGGTGGGCCTTAATAAAAATGATATTCCATTTAATTTTGATTTTACGATTAAATGCTTTCCTGAAGTTCTCCTTTTTAACAATATTAATTTCAAATTATTCGTTACGTTAATGAATGTTAGACTCGCTGAATCTTAAAACATGAGCATATAAGTTGTACAATGTAATAAACTTTTCATATTAATTTCCTCGGCTAGTCAGTTCACTTTAAAGCATAATATCTTTAGTTATTAATTAAAATTGCGGCCCACACACGCGCGAGAGTATTTTTCTTACCTCCGTTAACCATTGTATTGTAGTCAGAGTCCTGGCTCTGGGTCTCGGCTATGGTACTGAAAATAAGAATCTTGAAGCTAAGTATTTTCTGCAACGTCGGGCGGCCGTGGAGAAAAATTAATATTATGTTAATAGCGGGCGAGTTTTCCGCTTCCGCTAATTTTTTATAAGTTAATATCGCCACGTAATGGCGTCGTTGGCTGCATCGGCCGCTGCGATTGTTGAACTGTAAATTACTTGAATGCAGGTTAATTCAAGGAATGCGGACATGAAATCGGGATCACCTCTTACAAATTAAAAGTGCACAATAATATTAAATCAGTATATTATATGCTTAACTCATACAAATATGCTTACATTTGCCAGCACTCGCAAGATGTCCCTCTATACACATTCAAGACAAAAGAGGAAGTCCAGACGACTAAAAAAATTATCAAAAGAGCGTATCTTGTCGTCTCTTTAGATCATTTTGTCATAAATTATTTCTTTGCATTTGAAACTTGGACAGAGAGATTATTATTTTACGGCTACATGATAAAAATATATTATTCAATTTATAAATACTGTTTTTTAAATCTTTTCGTAATATAGCACTGGGGACGCTATATTGCCCCCCGAAATGTTTATGTCATAAAAAATGTTCGTGTTTTTTGACATAAATATTTCCTCTTTCATGTCCACAGTGTCCACACGCAGATTTTTCTTTCACAGTCTACATATGTCACATCGTATGTTTAAATCGTTAAATTACTGAGGTGTGTTGCCCACAAAGTGTAATACAGATGAAGTTCAAGGTATACAACCACGAGTTAGTCCGGAATATTTGAAGTCCCAGGGGTGTCAACTGTTCGGTCCCCATTTGACGCGGCCGTAGGGAAACCTGGGGAAAACCTCGGCGGAGCGACAGACTAACTGCTTGGGTCACTTTCACTTAAATGTTTCTGGGATGTCATTGGAGTACAGGATGTGCATACATTACAAAAAATGTTTTATTGCACTACGCAAAGAAATGAGGTCATTATAACAATTGATTGCGGTGTCGTTGATGATCTACGCCGCGGCGTTTAGCTCGCGACGGCGTCGGTTGGTGTGTTCGGTGCTCGGCGGTCACGGCGGCTGCGGAGAGGTCAACGCCCGCTCGACGCCAGCGTGTCTCTCGCCGTCGCGGAACGTCAGAATCAGCTGATCGGCTGCACCGTTGGCGATGCGCTTCTGTCTCGCCCGGGCGTGGCGGAGTGGGATGATATTCGCCCCCCGCTCTTGTTGGCAGGAGTCAGCTCTGCTACGCATCTCCGACGTAGTACATGAAACATACACACAACCAACGTAATATTTGTTTCCCGCTGCAGATGGTTACGCTAGTGGGAAACAAGCATTTATTAGTGCGGCAGTTGTTGTTAAGCTTTCGTCAGTTTCCGAGTGTCAAGCCAGCACTGTCTTGCAGAATACATGACATCGACCTTCTCCCGTGAATGCAGTTTTGATGCAATACTGTTTCCATTACACGTCAGTTTTTGTTTTGACAAAATTATTTGTTTTCGCCGCACTCGCAGGCACTGGTGAGTGTCCCAATACGAGCTTACCACAAACATTCGCCGTTACTGCGGTCGCTATTTTGCAACAGTCCACGCATTGCATTCCAATCTCGCATTGTTGTACTCACTGAAATTACAGTCTGTCCCAAAAATATTTACTGTGGGTTCACTTCACGTTAACAGTTCACATTTATAAGCAAATTCACAGTTTTTCGTGCGTAATATTGACGTTTGGCGTCTTCACCGCTGTTGAACGTTCGATACTAGCACTTCACTGTCCGTAGCACAGTTTCACCTTCACAATTTTTCACACTGTTTACAGTAACTGTTTCGATTAGTTCACAAACACTAATGTATTTCATTCAGTCTGAACTGGATTTTGGCTCGTGCTGGATTTTACCAGTCTCTCGCACTAATTATCTCTTTTCATTTTCCACTTAGAGCCGTATTTGCCTTCAGATTTTTTGACTATACAATTGTATTTCCGTCTCATCTGAGGTAAGTCCCCATGTCATGTCTGCCCACTCATTGCGTACTTGCCCTCCAGAGCCAGGCTCGACTTTACAAAACTTTGCCTCTCGCATTATCGTACACATTTTATAATCTAGGCCTAGCGTGCAAGTTCCTAGATTAGTGTTAGATTTGTGACTTTTGTTTACACTACAAATTCGTGCAAATCTCTGCCTTAGCAGATGGCAATATATTTTAACAGTGCTTAGCGGTATCGCATTTACTGATTTGCTTTGTACCTTGTCCACAACACATGAGGTACCTTGGGTGATGTACACCCTGCACTGATATTGTTAAGTAAATTATGATTGAGCATATTTCAAGATCGGTATAGACATAAATACATAGAACAACGTACACACTATAATATTGAATTTCATAAGTTGCGTTACTACTACAGTCCAAAAATATCCATGACACACTAATGAAAAATTCTTTCATCATTAAATGCTGTTGAATTTTTTTTAAACTTTTTTTAAAGCATTTGTAAACATGAAATTTGTAAAATATTCTTAAACCTACGTTCATTTTTTTTCTTCAAAATGCAATTGCTTAAAAATACTATTAATCCTTAACATCTACAAAATTGAATCGCACTAATCTTGTGTGCCTCATTGTCTATAAATATTACACTAAAATCTTAACATTTACACACAGAAAAAAATACACTATAAACTTAACCTACTACACACAAATGTAAACGTTGCTCTACTGAGCGAACTTCTTTAAGTCCTTGTAATTATTTTTCTTGTTTCTTTCGTAACTGCCTCCTTATTTGACCACGGGATGGTGTAGTTTGCGTGACAGAAAGTATCGTGAGGTACCACTTCGATGTTATAGGTGTAGCCCTCGATAACACCAGGTTTTTTCGAAAACACATTCTCATAATCTGTAAGTAGCTGAGTCAATTCGTTTTGTTGTGCTTCAGTCAAATGTTCAGACTCCCTAACTTTCATGGCTATCAGTTTCCTTTTTTCCTCTTTGTCTTCAGTAATAAAATCTTTAAAATATACTTGTCTTGTACTTAAGTCAGAATATAAATTCATTACCTGTATTCCTTCGAATCTCGACTGAAAGCTCCGGCAATATTTACCGTGCACTTCCCGTGTCCTCAACAACGGCAAAACTACACGTGTACCCTCATTCATAAGGCTTACTTCCCCGCACAAGAGGTCGATTTTTGCGTCCCTCTGGCGTAAAAGTTCCATCCCCAGGATGCAAGCAACACCTAATCCCTTAACTACTAGGAACGAGCTTTTCATTGCTTCATTTCCTACCGTAAACTCGACTTGCACCTGGTGCTTTATGATATGAGATTGTGCACCTATTGCACCTGTAACACGACAATTCTTCACTGGCAATACTGGTATTCTATTATTTTGACTCAAGTACTTGTAAAAATTTGCGCTCATGACATTGGTTGACGCACCGGTATCGACTATTATGTGTATTGGTGCTCCATACATATCTCCTTGCAATATAGCCTGCACAACACTTTTGTCGGTTCGGTTACATTTCTGCGGTGTGTCTACAAGTTACTTTTCTATTTTTGTTCCTTCATTGTATCTCAGCATACAAAATTTATGGCTGTCATCCGTGAATGTGCCCTCACTACACCATCCTGCAGCCAACAACGGAGAGCGTATTGCGACTGTCTTTAGTTTGACGGATGAGCATTAGTGGGTTGACAGTTGTGTGTCACTTCCACTAACCTCACATTGTGGTTCTGGTTGTTGTTGTTGCTGCTGTTGGGTTGGCCACCCTGCCTCCCCGATGGTGTAATTTGATATTTTGTATGGGTCTGGTTTTGCGGTGGTCGGTTGTAACTCCCTGACATGTCCTGTGACGGACCTGGGTTGGCGTTCCATTGTGGCGCTGTGTTTTGTTGCCACTGTGGTGTTAGTTCATTACAACCACGCCACTGGTTTCGGTTGTTCCGCCATTGCGGATTGCCGTTACCATTATATCCATTACTCATGCGTCCATCATGATGTCTCTTTCGATTTTGACGATTATAACCGTTGCCGTTATAACCTTTGCCATTGTTTGTGCCTCGATTCTGTTGCCGGTGCTCTTGCCTATTCCCGTTACCATTTGGTACTAAGTTACTACCGTTACTGTGGCTGCTATTGTAATCGGCTTTTTGTTGATTACAGCCTGCATGGTTCCACTTGTTTTCGGTTTTCATATCTTCGATCAATAAGTCAACAGAATCCACTATTTCCATGAATTGTTCTATATCGTATTCCGGCACATTGATGAAATATCTTTTAATTTCACTGGGCAACTTCATTTTTATCAATCTGATTATGTCACGATCGGACATTGGCTCGTCCCAGTACCTGGTTTTGTTTATATACTTTTCGAAATATTTGCGTAACGTTCCCATCTTAGGATTGTACATTTCTGGACTGTACAACTCCTTTCGTAGTCTTTCTTGGACGCTATCGGACCAGAATTTTTGCAAGAAAGCACCTTCAAACTGTTGCATCGTTAGACATTTTTCGGACACGTCGGTGGCCTACAGTGCCTCGTCACCTTGAATAAAGGAGACCACGAACTGTATTCTTTGTCTTTCCGTCCATGTCCTGGGAAACACATTCCTGAAGCTCTTAAGAAATACAACAGGGTGGACATTTCGTTTTTCGCTATTGAAGGTTTGGAATGTCCTGTGTTTTATTACATTGTCCTCTTTTTTGCATATCTGATTGCTACATTCTGGGACATTCATCACTTCGTGATGTGCGCTGCACGGTATCGCATGTTGTTCGTGCTCATAATTCGCATTAGGTTGCGGTTGCGCACTCACACCCTGCCTACCGTCAGCGTTATTATAGTAATCAGTACGCGGAGTCGGATTCATTATCTGTCCGCCACTGTTTACATTTCTTTCCAACGCAGACAGTCTCCGCGCGACCTCCTGTTGCCAATTTGGCAACTCCGCTGTCACACGGGATTTGATCTCTGTTAATTCGGCATGTAGTGCAGCAGCGCTAGCGTCAATATTTACACTCGCGGCCGCAGTCGCTTGTTCTACAGCTGTTTTTACGTCGCTTTCAATCTTTGCAGATATCTCGCGATCCTTTACTTCTAGCCATTCATTTAATTCTTTTTCTACTTTTTGAGCTTGCACTTCCAAATATGCGTCAATACTTTTCCGTGCATCTATCTCCACATTATCCACGCGGTTGGTTAAAGGATAACCTTTTACATGATCTCAATGTCAGTCTGGACATTGTCTTCAAGCCTAGCCTGCGATATCTGTAATTTTTGCATCTCGCCGGCTAAGCTTTGCACAAGATCGGGGATTTCTTTGCAAGCGTCCCGCATCTCGGCAAGTTCACTTTGGATACTATCTAGTTTCGCTTCATTGCACTGCTCTTGCTCACGTAGCATCTGAGCCAGTTTTTCGTCTCTTTCCCTATCTCTTTCTTCGAGCCTACGCAGAAATTCTGCAAATGAGTCTGCAATCAGTGAGCATACTGGTGCCCCGCTTAATCTAGCACTCGATTACCCCCCCTTGCCCAGGCAGTGGAGTTGTTACTCTATTCCCAATCTGCTGTGGAGCGTCATTCACCGTCCACAGATCCTCGCCCCCCGCTCCGGAAATTATGTTATCCGAGGCGGTGGCTTGGGATTCGTTTACGTATTGCAAATGATCCTCACTTTCCATATTAACAGAATTTTGTTCTTATGGTACGGATGCTTTAGGTTGTCCTATCGTACCCATACAAAATTCACTTTAAGCCACTGACGAATCTTTAACACTGATACACACACGATTAATTATCCCCTCCAATAATAAACACATAAATACACAAAACACCGAAGGTATCTCATGTGCACATGGGTTCGATATTCCGCACAGAGCTACACAGGATGCTTGCACAATAGGCCTTACCTTACTTATTTTTCTTTCTCGCAATCCTTTTTCTTTTCTACACTTTTTCCTCTCCAGATCTCCTCAGGGTGTGGTTTTGTTGTTGTACATGTAAAAGAATTCATACAAGCATTGATATTTTACAACAATTAGACACATACATAATTACATTCATTACAATAGAGTCAGATTTAGTAAATTTCGTATTTTCTTTAATCGGGCCCCAAAGTTGCGGCGCCAATCTCGCGTCCGTCGGCCGTCGTAATTTAATATATTGTTATGGTTATTATTATTATTTGATTGTAGCCGATTTACGTGGTGGGCCTTAATAAAAATGATATTCCATTTAATTTTGATTTTACGATTAAATGCTTTCCTGAAGTTCTCCTTTTTAACAATATTAATTTCAAATTATTCGTTACGTTAATGAATGTTAGACTCGCTGAATCTTAAAACATGAGCATATAAGTTGTACAATGTAATAAACTTTTCATATTAATTTCCTCGGCTAGTCAGTTCACTTTAAAGCATAATATCTTTAGTTATTAATTAAAATTGCGGCCCACACACGCGCGAGAGTATTTTTATTACCTCCGTTAACCATTGTATTGTAGTCAGAGTCCTGGCTCTGGGTCTCGGCTATGGTACTGAAAATAAGAATCTTGAAGCTAAGTATTTTCTGCAACGTCGGGCGGCCGTGGAGAAAAATTAATATTATGTTAATAGTGGGCGAGTTTTCCGCTTCCGCTAATTTTTTATAAGTTAATATCGCCACGTAATGGCGTCGTTGGCTGCATCGGCCGCTGCGATTGTTGAACTGTAAATTACTTGAATGCAGGTTAATTCAAGGAATGCGGACATGAAATCGGGATCACCTCTTACAAATTAAAAGTGCACAATAATATTAAATCAGTATATTATATGCTTAACTCATACAAATATGCTTACATTTGCCAGCACTCGCAAGATGTCCCTCTATACACATTCAAGACAAAAGAGGAAGTCCAGACGACTAAAAAAATTATCAAAAGAGCGTATCTTGTCGTCTCTTTAGATCATTTTGTCATAAATTATTTCTTTGCATTTGAAACTTGGACAGAGAGATTATTATTTTACGGCTACATGATAAAAATATATTATTCAATTTATAAATACTGTTTTTTAAGTCTTTTCGTAATATAGCACTGGGGACGCTATACTTTGTACGATAAAGGCTCATAATCCATCGGTTCCGGTGTGAATTCTTTGGCGACGAAGACGTTTTCCCCTCTCTACTCCCGAGCACTGCAGAGTAAATTGTTTTATACTGTTCAGTATGTCCGGAGAAGAAACTAACCACACAAAGATAGAACTAACCGCCTCATTTTCTGGTAGTTCGTCTTTATCATTAACGTCTGTTAAATCATTGCCGGCCGGTGTGGCAGAGCGGTTCTAGACGCTTCAGTCTGGAACCGCGCGACCGCTACGGTCGTAGGTTCAAATCCTGCCTCGGGCATGGATGTGTGTGATGTCCTTAGGTTAGTTAGGTTTAAGAAGTTCTAAGTTCTAGGGGACTGATGACCTCAGATGTTAAGTCCCATAGTGCTCAGAGCCATTTGAACCATTTGTTAAATCATTGACATTGGTGATACGTCTTTCAGGCAATAGATCTTATATTGCGCTGGATATCGCATCTCCAATTGGAATGGAATTACCGGAAATCGTGCTCAGAGATATATTTGGAAGAAGGTTTAGAAGGTGAAGCAATTGTCGGTATATCTGTGAGTTCGACCCTCGGTTGCTCATCATTTCTCGATAACTGATGCATTTTCGTTTGCCTGTCTTTCTAAAGAACCGCTTGCTAATTCTGTTTCACTGTACTGTTTTGGTACACAGTCCACTAACGATGCGTTGCTAATAATTCTGGTGACAGTTGCTAGGCTGGCAGCTTACGGGGGCTGTGAATTCTGTTTTGGTCTGTGAGGCAGTGGGGAGGAATTCATTTCTAGGAAAGACAGGAATAGAGCGTTATCCAAATATCTGGAATTTTAACTGCGAGCCACCAACTATGAATACGAATGCACATTTGTAGAAAGTTTGCTGTAATGCTTGATTTATTAACGAAATTGATAAGACAAAAACTATTTTTGAATAATTTTGTGTCATTTATAGTACTTAATGATATTCTGTACGATGAAAAGAAAAAAAAAATAAGAAAAGTGTACGGCCAGGAACCGAACGTCACCTCCAGCGTGATGGTCGTAAACTTCAGCCGCAGCGCTATGGCCGTCTCAAAAATGGCTGGGATTAAACATCCGAGGTCATCAGTGTGGTGTCACCGCCAGACACCACACTTGCTGGGTGGTAGCCTTTAAATCGGCCGCGGTCCGTTAGTATACGTCGGACCCGCGTGTCGCCACTGTCAGTGATTGCAGACCGAGCGCCGCCACACGGCAGGTCTAGTCTAGAGAGACTCCCTAGCACTCGCCCCAGTTGTACAACCGACTTTACTAGCGATGGTTCACTGACAAAATACGTCCTCATTTGTCGAGACGATAGTTAGCATAGCCTTCAGCTACGTCATTTGCTACGACCTAGCAAGGCGCCATTATCAGTTGCTATTAATATTGTGAATCATGTAACTGCAAGACCGACGTTCACCATTAATGGATTAAAGTTAAGTATTCCACCAGCTTCGTCCGTTTTTCTAAAGTCTAAATTCCTTGTCCTGTTCCAGACCTCACGCCAGCCTGCGTGAGCTAAAACGCGTGCCTTTCGGCTTCCTCTATTAATACGGGTTGGCTCTCCTGCCAATCCACAACAATCAGTCCCCTAGAACTTAGAACTACTTAAACCTAACTAACCTAAGGACATCACACACATCCATGCCCGAGGCAGGATTCGAACCTGCGACCGTAGCAGTCGCGCGGTTCCGGACTGAAGAGCCTAGAACCGCTCGCCGAAATATGACTAACGTTGTGTGTTCAGAAGGGAAGTCGTCGCTTGAAATACTGCTAGCCTGACACTCAGGACATGTCCCTCTGCAGCATATCTAAGGCTCATCAGAATCCGCGATTAGCAGTTCTGGTGGTCCCCTCGTAAGTCTAAAATGGCAGTCGATATTACAGCGCAGTAATATTGTCGGTAGATTGAGAGGTTGGGAGATAATACTGAACACATTAAAAATGTCAGAATATACAGAACTGCGGCACCTGAAAATATAGTGTCGGCCTTGGGCAGTACTGACAATATCCTTAGCGTTGTCTCTTGTGCTTCAGTCTCTGACACTCTTCGTGTTCGCTGTAGTTACCGTGTTGAAAAGGAACGCAAAACATGAAGATGGAGCTTTTGTGTTACAGTGCATCGAATTGTATAAATAATTACCGGCATGTTCGCGCAGTTGATTACGAAAACAGAAATATTGAGAATATATCGTCTGAGTTGTAGTTCACGAAATACAGGAAATGATACCCTTCAGCCACGATGAAAGACTTTTTTTAAAAACTTAACTAATACATAGTTATGAATAACAGTAAATACTCTTATTTATTTGCATGTATACGTTACCAAAACGAATACAGTGCAATCCTTCAGTGCGTGTATTATTGCATCTAACGTTTCCACAACTGTAGCTTGTAAATTTCAAATCTTTGAAAAAATTGCCAGTAGCAAGGCATCGTAGTGTAATATATTAGCACTGACTTGGTGGAAATGCGTCTCTCATTGCATTGATTCGTTTTGGATAATGGTTCAAAAAATGTTTCAAATGGCTCTGAGCACTTAGGGACTTAACGTCTGAGGTCATCAGTCCCATAGACTTAGAACTACTTAAATCTAACTAACCTAAGGACATCACACACGTCCATGCCCGAGACATGATTCGAACCTGCGACCGTCGCGCAGCGGTCGCGCGGTTCCAGATTGAAGCGCCTAGAGCCGCTCGGCCACAACGGCTGGCTTGGATAATGGAACCATCAACAAATAAGAAGTTATGATCTTTTGTTTTAAGAAACAAAGGAATTAAAGAAATTATCTGAAAGTGGGCATTGATTTTTATCTATGGCACAAGTTGAAAACGGGATTCGAAGCCTGGTTTCCCGCTTGCTGGGCAGATGCGCAAACCACTACGCCATCCAGACACAGTGGTCAACACGGCCGCATGGATTACCCTAGCACACCTCCCACCTTTCTGACATGTCCTTCCTTTATGTCGTGATTCATACTGGCTACAGTATCAAAGATGCGCGTGTCCAAAAGAACAGACACCACATATAAATCTTTCGTTTTGTTCAAATTTAAATCTCTTTAAATCCCTCAATCTTTGACGCTCCTTATGCCAAGTATATTTTATTAGATTTTTTTAATGGTTGTCTCGAAGTGGAGCAATCACCGCAGTAGCAGCGTCTTCATTGTCCAACATTCCAAACGAGAGTAATTATTGCACAATATTAGCGCATAGTCTAGGGAGAACTCGTATAATATTGCACAATATAATTGTGCAATAATACTGGGGCCGCTTAAGGGAGTTGTGCCAACTGTTACATAATTTTCATGCTACTCTGCTTACAATGAGTGGGATTCAGCACAGTGGCTGTACATTTCCTCTCAGATCTGTGTATCTCTCCATCGCTCTATAACAGTATGATGTCATTAATAGATCTTTACTATTGATGTTTCGATAGTGTTAAAATACTTTTTGTGTTATTGCACTGACAGAACGAAAATGGATTGCTTTAAGAGCATACTAGATTTTTAAATGTAATGTAAGCGTCACCGCCTAGCGAGAGCTTCATCAACGATTAGTTGAAATAAGATACGATACGTGTGTCATTACTTTTACTTGCCAATAACCTCAGTGCTTGGTAATGCCGTTCACAAGTTTCTTCAGGTGCGTTTTGACCGTTATCCCAACGTTTTCATTTTACAGTATTTCCAAAAATACTGTTTTGAGAAACAATTCTTTATATGTAAATGAATACGGAAATTTGCCCCTCAGCCTCGTGCCCCTTTGATGCAGCTGTTCGATTATAAAAGTGCCATACAAATTGTCCAGAAGACTCTTAAGTTCGTCTGACGAGCACGTGAAAGGCGCGTGTTTTGTTGCTTTATTGGCATCAGGCCCTGTGGGCTGTTCACATAATTGCGGCGTGCAGTGCAGGTGAACGCACCAGCGGCAGCTGCCGCCAACTCATTGTGAGCCGGCGGTAGCAATGAGCCGACCGATGGCGGATGGCACGGAGGAGTGTGCAAAAACAAATTAGCACATGCGGCAGAACACCCAGCGTGCAAGAAAGACGCGGTTATTGCAAGCAGAATAATGAAACAGCTAACCACGCACCAGTCACATTAGTGTGACTACCACCTGTGTCCGATGTCAGCATACATAACCACGCACAGATGGTAAGTGGCAGCTCCAGAAGTAGACAGTAGATGAAGTGTGTCCGGGAGACAGCGGAAAACAGTGTAGATGTTGCCGTAATGCGGGAACGGAACGATTTAGCTGACGTCCAAAAGAGCAGAGGTTGGAGCATTTCCGAAACGACTAACAAGGGGAGGCCGCCAATTGTGAAATTCAGATTCGATTCATACTGCGCATAATAAAAGCTCATGGCCAGAGGTATAATGTGGCAAAGCACCAAGATGAACTTCTCAGCCGTTGTCGAGAAAATCGACAGTTAAAAGAAACCGTTGCGGTGAAATACTCTCTACGATTACTAATTTTCTACACCGTCGTGGTACAGCGGTAAGCGGTCGGATTCGTAATCCGACGGTCGCCGGATCGGTTCTCGCGCCATGCTACTTTTTTTTTAGTATTTGTTTTTTGTAATTCAAATATATACACACACACACACACACACACACACACACACACACACACATATATATATATATATATATATATATATATATATATATATATACGAGGGCCGTTCAGAAAGTAACCTCCAGTTGATTTAAAAAAATACACCAAGTTAAATAAAAATATTTTAATATATACATCTTACAACTACAGCTTTGCACTATTTTTCTACATAGTCTCCATAGCGATTGAGGCACTTATCGTATCTCTTCACAAGCTTTGAAATTCCTTCTGCATAAAAATCACCCGCTTGTGCCTGGAGCCAGCCTGTGACCGCATCTTTGAGCTCTTCGTCGTCATGAAACCGCTGTGACCCGAGCCATTTCTTCAAATGCATGAAGAGGTGATAATCACTTGGCGCCAGGTCTGGGCTGTAAGGTGGATGGTTGATAACGTCCCACTTGAAGGACTCAAGAAGGGCCGTTGTTCTGCGAGCAGAGTGAGGACGGGCGTTATCGTGCAAAAAAACGATACCGGAAGTCAGCATTCCACGGCGTTTGTTCTGTATAGCCCGTCGTAACTTTTTTATTGTTTCACAGTACACGTCTTGATTAATGGTCGTATCACGTTCCATGAATTCAACCAACAACACCCCTTTGGCATCCCAAAACACCGTTGCCATCAGTTTTCTGGCAGAAAAATCTTGCGAGGCTTTTCTTGGTTTGGTAGGCGAATTTGAATGTGCCCACATCTTTGATTGTTCTTTTGTCTCAGGGTTCACGTACTTAATCCAGGTTTCGTCACCGGTCACGATTCTGTTTAACAATGGTTCTCCTTCGTCCTCATAACGTGACAGAAAGTCTAATGCAGAGGCCATTCTTTGAGTTTTGTGGTGGTCGGTAAGAATTTTGGGCACCCATCGTGCACAGAACTTACGGTAACCCAATCTTGCTGTCACTATCTCGTACAAGAGAGTCTTAGAAATCTGTGGAAAACCAGTAGACAACTCCGACATTGAGAAACGTCGATTTTCACGAACTTTTGCATCAACTGTCTGAACGAGTTCGTCAGTCACCAATGATGGTCTACCACTCCTCTCTTCATCATGAACGTTTTCTCGTCCACTTTTAAATAAACGTACCCATTCACGGACAACTCCTTCACTCATAACTCTTGGTCCGTACATGGCACAAAGCTCACGATGAATAGCTGCTGCAGAATATCCTTTGGCTGTAAAAAACCTTATGACAGCACGCACTTCATATTTGGCGGGGTTTTCTATTGCAGCACACATTTCAAACTGCCACAAAAACTAAACTAGCGCAGGTACGACGTTCACTCGACCACGGCTTGATGCCGACTGACCTGTTGAGTGCGTGAACGCACAGATGGCGTCGCTACTCCCCCCACAACCCGCACTGTGACCAATCGGAGGTTACTTTCTGAACTGCCCTCGTATATAATCAGTTGCAACAAAATTTTGTTAATTATTATTAATTGTTTGCCATCATGAGAGGTGACAACTAAATCAATAATAGACACTTTCTAAATAACAATTATAAGTATATTTTACTAAATTACAATCAAACTTACATTAAATATTATCCAGCGCTACAATGGCGGCCTACCTCTAGACGAAACAAAAACAGAGAGTTTTCAATAAAGTAATAGTCTCTGGTCATCTTCATTTTCATTACATAGATAAAAAGAATGTTCTTTTATTTTTATATGTCATCGCTGTTTGTGATTTTTGGTGGTATTATTTAACTTTTTTAATCTTTCTTATACATTGCGCATACGTACACAGTCTTGGATAATTTATGTTTCACACGTGTCATAGCTAAAACTTCTTTTCTCTTTCTCCAAATGTCCATTTATGTGACGTACCGCCACAACGCTCATCTAGGTAGTGGCTGCTGAATAAGCTTTTCCGCTTCATTTATCCTTTATGCTGACAGGAAGAAAACTAAGACAAAATATTTAGACGAAACATGCACAAAACCACGCTTATAATATAAAAAAATATGTCGGGCACTGAGTCTCTGTAATTTCTGTCTTATTTTTCAGCGCTGCTATGAGGGGTTAGCCCATACTCCCACGCAACACCATATCCTATCGCCGTTGCCCCAAATCCCTTTCCGAAATTAATGTTTAAAATTTTAAAGCTTTGTGTTGAAAGAATCTGTGAATCATTATTATAACAATTGATATTAAGTAGAAAATTATAATGGCGACTCGAGACAGATTGTTGCCTGTTTCTTCGACAAATAGTGCAAACACAACTTATCTCAGTACATCCGCGATTTACATAATTTCATAGCAAAGCGGATCTTTCTCTGTTCACCACACAGCACAACAGTGTTCTAATTTGACAAATTAAATGTACTAATAGTACGTAATAGGCTTTTGAGATTGTTTGTTCTGGAGGAGATAATCCGAGGCAATGTCTCAGAATACGTCAACTCCCAGGCGCTGCTTTCACTAGGTGAGAAGAGAAAGGTAACAGCTGTATAAGGGCCGGCCAGTGTGGCCGAGCGGTTCTAGGCGCTACAGTCTGGAACCGCGCGACCGCTACGGTCGCAGGTTCGAATCCTGCCTCGGGCGTGGATGTGTGTGGTGTCCTTAGGTTAGTTAGGTTTAAGTAGTTCTAAGTTCTAGGGGACTGATGACCTCAGAAGTTAAGTCCCATAGTGCTCAGAGCCAAGCTGTATAAGGTTTCCCCCATCGTTCGTATTAGCGGCAAGCAGAACTGACTGTTGCTGTTGACCCGACTCTTTCAAAAAACGTAAGAGGGTTGTTCAACAAGTAATACCACCGGTTTTTTTTTTTTTTTTTTTTTTTTTGGAAAGCAGGTTGGTTTTATTCACGATTACAATACATCATGTTACCCCAATGTTTTGGCTACAAAACCCTATTTTTAAGCATGATTCCGTTCAATGCGTCGGCCTTATGCCACCTAACTGGGAAAGAGAATAAGACAGCGATACGAAAATTGGACATGCAACGGTAGTAAGGATCGAAACCGAGCCAATGAAAACAACCGACAGTGTATCTGGCGGGCCGCTTCAATTTGCGAGCGATTTCCTGATTGACAAACTTCAACACTAATTAACTCGGAAACGGTGGAACTGTCGAATTTCTTTCTAACAATTATTTCTCAGCACGGCCTACCTTACAACACCCTTACAAGCTTTTCAGGCTGTTTCTGATGACCCTGCATATTACTACGTAATTCATGGACGCTTCAATGTTCAAGCCATAGTTTCTATTGGTAACTACTGTCGATATTAGAGACTGGTAGAGGGGTGGGGAGGAGGGTGCCCTACAGGTTCGCCCCACGCTACATTAACTGCTCTGCTCTTCTCTAACTTGCGGTCCGTTCGGCAATTCCTTTAACATTCCGAATATGGAATCTGATGACAGCCTTCGTGGAATACGATTGCCTCGACTAACGACTGTAATTTCACCTGAGTGTTAATCTGGCGCGGAAAGAATTGTGGACGGAGAGCGCAATTACTGACTCAGCATCTAGTTTCCAGCCAACGTCAAAGACAATGGGATGCTCCAGGCGCCGTGACTTGCATAATGAACTGGCTGGTGTAACTAAAGTTACAGAGGATCCATACGTCTCCTTCTACTTACGTATTTAGCAAGTTACTGTACATTCCATTTCCCGTGTTACTTGCAAATGGAGAAAGTGAAGAAAACTGAATGGGTTGGCGGAAGAATGTGCTGATTCTTAGCTTAGTGAGAATTAGTCTGATAACGCTGTCTATCGTGGTTTCAGCAGCACTACATACTAGTAACAGTTCTATTTGAACTCCTAGAAACAGTTTGTGTGCTATTTTATTTATTTACATGTCAAGCTCCGTAGGACCAAATTGAGGAGCAAATCTCCAAGGTCATGGAACGTGTCAGTACATGAACTTATAACATAAAAGTAATAACAGATAAAAATAAATGTTCATGAACCTGAAAGAAAATCAGTCCATAAGTTTAAGCAAACGCTATCAGCATTACAATGAGAATCAGCTTAATTTTTCAAGGAACTCCTCGACAGACTAGAAGGAGTGACCCATGAGGAAACTCTTCAGTTTCGATTTGAAAGCGCGTGGATTACTGCTAAGATTTTTGAATTCGAGTGGCAGCTTATTGAAAACGGATGCAGCAGTATACTGCACACCTTTTTGCACAAGAGTTAAGGACGTCCGATCCACATGGAGGTTTGATTTCTGCCGAGTATTAACCGAGTGAAAGCTGCTTATTGTTGGAAATAAACTAATATTGGTAACAAGAAACGACAATAGAGAATATTTATATTGAGAGGCCAATGTCAAAATATCCAGACTCGTGAACAGAGTTCGACAAGAGGTTCGTGAACTCACACCACTTATTGCCCGAACCGCCCGTTTCTGAGCAAAAAATATTCTTCTAGATTGGGAAGAGTTACCCCAAAACATAATACCATACGACATAAGTGAATGAAAATATGCAAAGTAGACTAATTTACGTGTCGAAGTATCACTCACTTTCGATACCGTTCGAATAGTGAAAATGGCAGTATTAAGTCTTTGAATAAGATCCTGAACGTGGGCTTTCCACAACAGCTTACTATCTATCTGAACACCTAGGAATTTGAACTGTTCAGATTCACTAATCATATGCCCGTTCTGTGAGATTAAATCGTCGGGTTTTGTTGAATTGTGTGTTAGAAACTGTAAAAACTGAGTCTTACTGTGATTTAATGTTAGTTTATTTTCTACAAGCCATGAACTGAGGTCATGTACTGCACTACTTGAAACCGAGTCAGTGTTGCACACAACATCCTTTACTACCAAGCTAGTGTCATCAGCAAACAGAAATATTTTAGAGTTACCCATAATACTAGAGGGTATATCATTTATATAAATAAGGAACAGGAGCAGCCCCAACACTGATCCCTGGGGCACCCCCCACTTGACAGTACCCCACTCAGATCCCACATCACAGCCGTTATTGTAAGTAGGATGTTTAGGTTTTTTTACTGGTAACGCCACCTCTGTATGAAAGTCACTGGCTGTGCTGTGTGCAGTCTGTGGCTGCTTTGCATTGTTGTAATACTCGCCATTGTAGTGTTGGGCAGCGGCAGCTGGATGTGAACAGCGCGTAGCGTTGCGCAGTTGGAGGTGAGCCGCCAGCAGTGGTGGATGTGGGGAGAGAGATGGCGGAGTTTTGAAATTTGTCATGAACTGCTATATTTATATATGATGATATCAAGGTAAATACATTGTTTGTTCTCTATTAATATCTTTCATTTGCTAACTATCCCTATCAGTAGTTAGTGCCTTCCATAGTTTGAATCTTTTATTTAGCTGGCAGTAGTGGCGCTCGCGGTATTGCAGTAGCTTGAGCAGCGAAGATTTTTGTGAGGTAAGTGATTTGTGAAAGGTATAGTTTAATGTTAGTCAGGGCCATTCTTTTGTAGGGAATTTTGAAAGTCAGATTGCGTTGCGCTAACAAAATATTGTGTGTCAGTTTAAGCACAGTCATGTATAATTGTTCAAAGGGGACGTTTCATTATCAACATCGTGAATAATGACCTTTTGCTGCCTGTTGCTAAAGTAAGAGGTGAACCCATTGGAAGCTACTCCCCTTATTCCGTAATGATCCAACTTCTGGAGCAATATTGTGAGATCAACACAGTCAAATGCCTTTGTTAAAACAAAAAATACGCCAAGCGTTCGAAATTTTTTATTTAGCCCATCCAGTACCTCACAGAGAAAAGAGAATACAGCATTTTCAGTTGTCAAACGACTTCTAAAGCCGAACTGTACATTTGATAGCAAATCGTGTGATATAAAATGATCAATAAACCTTACATACACAGCCTTTTCGATAACTTCTGCAAACACTGATGGCATAGAAATAGGTCTAAAATTATCTACATTATCCCTTTCTCCCTTTTTATAAAGCGGCTTTACTACTGAGTACTTTAATCGCTTAGGAAACTGACCATTCCTAAAGGAAAAATTACAAATATGGCTAAATACAGGGCTAACATGTGCAACACAGTACTTTAATATTCTACTAGACACTCCATCATAACCATGAGAGTCCTTAGTCTTCAGTGATTTAGTTATTGACTCAATCTCCCTCTTGTCTGTATCACAGAGGAGTATTTCAGACGTCAATCTCGGAAAGGCATTTGCTAAGAAATTTATATGATTTCCTGTAGAAACTAAATTTTTATTTAATTCACCAGCAATGCTCAGAAAATGGTTGTTAAATACTGTACATATATCTGGTTTATCAGTAACAGAAATATTATTACTGCGAACTGACTTTGTATCATCAACCTTGTGCTGCTGACCAGACACTTCCTTCACAGCTTACCATATGGCTTTAATTTTATCCTGTGAATTAGCTATTCTATTTGCATACCACATACTTTTTGCCTTGCTAATAACATTTTAAGCACCTTACAATACTGTTTGTAATGGGCCACCGTAGCTTGATTGTGACTACTTCTAACATTTTGATATAATTCCCGCTTTGTTCTACATGATATCCTTATCACACTAGTCAGACAACAGGGCTGTCCATTACTGCTAGTACCCCGTTTAGAATGTTCTAATCGAAAGCAACTCTCAAAGGGCATGAGAAATGTGTTATGGAAAGCATTGTATTTATCATCTATATTACCGGCACTATAAACATCTTGCCACTCTTGTTCCTTGACAAGTTTTGAAAAACTCTCTATTGCTGTTGGATTAACTTTCCTACGTAGTTTGTAATTAAGTACGACGTTGGTTTGAGTACAAAAACCTTTTAATGTTAAAATTATGGATCATGGTCTGAAAGGCCATTGACCCTTTTACTAACAGAATGCCCATCTAGTAATGAAGAATGAATAAAAATATTGTCTATGACTGTGCTATTATTCCCCTGCACCCTAGTTGGAAAAAACACAGTTTGCATCAGATCATATGAATTTAGGAGATCTACCAACATCCTTTTCCTTGCACAATCATGTACAAAATTAATATTGAAGTCACCACATATAACTACTTTCTGGTACTTCCTACAAAGTGAATCAAGAACCCTCTCTAGCTTAATCAAAAATGCTCTGAAGTCGGAGTTAGGGGACCTATAAACAGCAACAATTAGAAGTTTAGTTTCACTTATTCAACTAATGCTGCACAACTTTCAAATATCTGTTCAGTGCAGTGTCGTGATACGTCTATGTACTCAAATGAAATACTGTTTTTTATGTACAGAGCCACTCCCCCACCCCGCAAGGAACTCCTTGAGAAACAGCCAGCTAATCTGTAGCCTGGTAAAGGAAGCCTCTGAATTATCAAATTATTTAAGTGGTGCTCTGATATACCAATAATTTCAGAGTTAACATCTATTAGCAGTTCACTAACTTTATCTCTAATACCTCTTATATTTTGATGAAATATGCTAATTCCTTCTCTACTTGGAAACATTACATCCTCTGGAGGTGAACCCTTAGTTAGAGGCACTTCCTTTTTAGCAGGTATACCTATCAGCTGACTTCAGTCTAAAAAAGGTGCAGCTCTAACACCAACTGCTACAGGAATTTTTCCACGAGTGATACCACTACCACCACCACCACCACCCACTACACTGTCACCTATAAGCTTAGCCAGCCTCCCTTTCCCATACCTATTGAGGTGCAGGCCATGCCTAGTGAAACACCATCTACTGATAGACCCAACTGGCACCACTGAGATGTGATCCATGCCCTCCGCCATCAGTGCCCTCCCCAGCCCCACATTCACGCGCCTAACAGCCGCATTAAGGTGAGGCCGATCATGACGCTGAAACAGTTGCACGAAATTGCACATTAGTGCCACCAGTTTGAGTAGCTATCTTAACCAAGTCACCACTGACATCATATTCCCCGTCCCTATCGAGACTGTTCCCTGCTCCACCCACTATCACTACCTGATCCTCTTTCGTAAAATTCTTACATAACTCCCCTATGCTTTCAGTCACCTGAGCCAACCCTGCACTAGGCTTCACAATGCTGGTGACTTGGTACTCACTCCCCAACACTTCCTGCAACTGCTGGCCTACACCTCTACCGTGGGAACTACCTAGCAGCAGAACCTTATTTCTGCTAGACTTTGCAACTAACCTAGGCCTCCTAATTGCTGAGGACTGCTGCAAGTTACCTACATCTACGGCTACACGAGGCTCCTCTCCGCTCAACTCTGACAGTTGGTCGTATCTATTGCATGTATGCAAAGTAAAACTGTCTGAATACCTCCTCTTCCTAGCTACCTTCTTGCCAACTGCCAGTTCCCATTCCCCACCACCCTTCACCCTCCTCAACCTATCTAGTTCCTCCTTTGCGCATTGTAACTGCACCTGAAGGGCACAGATCTTGCGCTCCTGCTCCTGTATTAACTTGTTTCCACCACAGATTCTACATTCCCAGGAGAGGATCTCCCTAAAATGACCACTGGCTTCCCCACTGCATTCCCCCCAATGAAAATACTTTGAACAAATCCCACACCGTAATCCACTACTCACAAACCTACGACAGAGCCCACACTTTTCACTCATGGTAAAAATTTTACAGTTACTCAAAAAAAACTATACGTCTACGTTACCAAAGTTAGTTACACCAGTAGAACTATTTAAGAACTAACAATAATGGTCTCGAAATTCTCTGCCTACGAAGAAAGCAGCTACTTGTATTAATACTACTACAACACAGCCGATACCAATACCAGCAAAACTTCACAAAATTATTAGCTAAAACCAAAAAATTAAAACGACCACTGTAGCACTAAGCGAAGTTAAAACACTAAATGAAAATTTTACTGAAATATTTCACTAGAAAGAATAATAAACGTCAGTTGAAAACCAAAGCACGAAATTTACTAACGACTTCAACACACTGAAAACTATAAAACACAGCGAGCGAACGATTACAAAAGTTTATTAAGTCGTTATTTCGCCACAAACGGCACGCAACACCGCTGAAATCTATTAAATTTAATAACTGTATTACAGAGCACAAATAAGTTTGTCAGTACTTAGCTTATATCCGCTACAGCTGCAGTGCACGCCGCATTGTTTCTCTTACCGTATTTATACTCTTGTCTTTGGATGAAAACAACGCATTGCCATGGTCTCAGCTTGGCAGAGACGTCGAAATCTTGTAATCGAGTAAATACATGGACATTTAGCGATGATGTTAATGACAACAGTGATCCATTCGTGATGACAGTGCTACAGAACCTGATAACACGCAAGGAAATCCATCAGATTTTGAAAATGCCGTAAGGGTTGCTTATCATTCTACTGCCATCAGCCTAGCCTTAAAAATTTTAGATAGAGTATTTGCTAAAATTTTAGGCATTTCTTTAATGTTGATAGCATGCGACATAAACTTAATGTATCAACGAACGCCTGCAAAGTCATTATAGTCACTGGTTCATTTTACCTTGTAGCAATAGACATATCTATGACAACAATGTTAGACGGTTAGCATTATTTTGGCCCAAACATCAAACAGTATGGGTTAGCACTATTTTTTCGTGTTTTATTTCTCTACAAACGTCTGCGTGTGTTTTCAAGGTCTACTTTTTTGCAAGGCCCGATCGGTCATGAAATTAAATCACGGCGAAAATCCGATGAAACTTTGGGCAAATATGTTGCGCAGTGTCTCTAGTATATCCGTCGATCGCGTCACGTCGCAATTGTCAATTCTGAGAGCGCAACGACCACATGTAGAAACCTAAAACAGTATAGTCTCCCGCCAAATGTGAAATGCGTGCTACCATTCGATTTTTGCCAGCTGAGGTGTGCAATGCAGCCGAAATTCATCGACGAATAAGTAATGTATACACTTTCATGAGTGACAACAATGTGCTGCAATGATGCTGGAACTTCAAAGCAGGACATATTGACGCTCACGTCGAAGGCGGTTAGGGAAGGAAGCGATTGTCAGCCGATGATCTTGTTCAGCGAGTGTGTCAGGCGATTCGTGAAAATCGTCAGTTCTCAATTGTAAGAGATTCGTTCCCTGAAATTTCAAGGTCAAATCTTTGTACTATTGTGAGCGAAAGACATCAGTACCGGAAACAGCGAACCACCGAAACGAACCACACAAACCGCTACTCAACTTTGACGTTCCGATGGTAGAGCATGGTGGCAAGGAATTCGTTTGTCGGTCGGTCCGTGGCTGTCCCTTGGTTCGGTTTCGACGGATCAAGTGTAGTTGAGCTCACCACCTGTCTCACCTAAGTGAACGAGGGCAGATCGACCCCCGGGAGGCTTCTGAGTGCTGTTGTCTTTGCTGTTTTCTCACTGCTGTTTAATTGTCTGTTTATAATCTATCATAGCCAATGATAAAAAAATTCTTGGTTTTACTGTGTTTTATGTAAGTAAGTTTGGATTCCGGCAAGTGGATATTTGCTGAAAGGTTGTTGCCATGTTGTCTTTTCTTTTAGTCCGGTTTCAGCTAGTTAAAACGTAAGGTTTATGGTAAGTTCTTTTTTAAATTTTGGAAAATTAATTGTGGGCCTTCAGCGTTGGAACTTATTCTTAAATTAACCTTTCAAGCTTAAACATTGTGGCTTGAAACCTTATTCTTAACATTACCATTCAAGCTTAAACATTGCGGCCTTCTGCCTTTAAATGGTTATGGTAATTTATTTTGAAATCTTGGAATTTACGTTGTTGATTTTTAAGATTTCTTATTTGGAGGCCTTCAGACTCGAGAGATTTGCAGCTTGAAACTCGTAGTTGTAAAAGTTCGGCTATGTGCTGCTTTTGGTTGTAAATGTGTTATTAAACTACAATAAATTACAATTTTAAGGTGCAACTGATCCCAACCTTATTTGACCCTTTCCACAATCGTAATCACCTGTTATGCCCAGCTGGTTTAGCGGGCGTCTCATGTTCGTTCGTTCGTATTGGGTCAGCACTACCCGAATGACGGGAATCATTGTTTCTTATCATGATTAAACCTTACATCCTAATTACATTAACAACCTGCAAATATAAATTAACATATTTTCTGCTCATATTATATGATTGGTGGCATAATTAAAGAAGAAAACAAAAATCACTCACAACATAACGGTTTATACAGTCTTGCATGGCAGCAATAATAGTAGGGCAAAGTTGGTTTCAGTCCATTTTGTTAGTGTGGGTTACCTACATCAGGGGCATGTATGCACTCAGGGGCACATAATGTTCTCCTTTGTTTGATAGGTACTTAACCTATTGTTCTCCTTTGATTGACAGGTACTTAACCTATTGTTCTGCTAAAAGGATCCTTCCTCTTGAATGACAGGCATTTAACCTTTGCTCCCCCGCCAACTCGCCCCTACCGACAACCCCTCCTCCCCCCTCCCCCCTCACTGCTACAGGTACACTTTCAGGTCTGAGTTATTGGAATAGGCCTCTCTCACTCTTATCGATTTTATTGACTACTTAATTAAATTGATCAATTAATTAACCTCTCCCCCTCTGGTAAATCCACTCCCTTCCCACCCTCCCTTCCATAAAATGGTGGGAAAAAGACTCAATTGATCGCACATTTGGAGAGAATTCGATTGCAGTGTATGGAATATTGTTTACAAAATTTAGACATGGAGTGGAATATTGTTTATTTAAACAATTTAGGGAATTCAAGGCAGTGTAAGGAATATGTGGAAATTGGTGGAGAGGAAGGATCTCATAACAGGAAATTCAAGGGTATATTGTCTATTTATACAAAATTCAGTTTGTGGGGTTTGATTTCTTTTGTTCATCATTATCTGCTGTTTGGAAAAATGTAGGTCTTGTAAGAAGCATTTACATGGGACAAACATGTTGCTTAACCTAATATTTGACACTGTACTCTAGGTGTCTTAACCTAATGTTTGGGCATTTATCAGCACTTAACCTATTGTTCTGTTAAGTGGTTTTCCATGTCACCTACGTTTCCTTAAACTATTGTACCGCTTTTGATACCAAATTAAGTAATTAATTATGTCCTCCCACCATTTTCTGGTACGGTTTTCCAATTTCACATGCTTACGAACGCCATTTCTGGCACATTCTTCTTTGTCACCCACCCCCTTAAACTACTGTACTGCATTTTATATAAAAGTTATGCAAATGAACCTAGTGTTCTGCACTTAACCTGGCATTCTGCTCCATGTCATCCACTCATGCACACACTCTCCTTAACGATTGTACTGCTAACACCATGCTGACATAAAAAAAAATTTCAAATTAATTAAATCGGTGTTCTTCATATGTATGGGGTAGTTTTTGTTAGTTTGCAGCATCCTGATGGTCATTAAATTGATGGAATATAGTTTAAACAAAGGATCGCCAGTAAAAAACACGGCCACGCGATGTCCGACGCCGACGCCGGAGTTGGGGTGCGTGGGCACGCCCCACGATGCAGCAATGCGGCCGTCAGCTGCCTAGAGACACACAGGTGTCTGTCTGAGTATCGCAAGCATGAGGTGGTGGCAACCTTTTCATACTTGACACCTGAGAAATTCCTGATGGAATACATGTGTTCACCCAGACACCGTTGCTGGCACGATGACGCATAGATGAGGTGTGGGTCCAGTGCCGAGAGATGTTCCATTGCTTTCCAGATAAGAATAGGAAGAACTCTTCCTAGCAATCCTAATGGGACAGCCCATTCACCACTGAATTTACCTGTCAAACTGCTGCTGCTGCCAGTGTGGAAGCATTGCCCAACATGGATTTCTGCAAACAAGACTTTCAGTGCCAAAATTATTCCGTACAGATCGCTACATTGCACTGGCAGTTAAATACCAAAAAAGTTGTATACAGATCATCAAATACATACAAGACTCAGAAGAATATTGGGAGCCAGGAACATATTTACCAGTGTAACAACAATTAAACATTGGGATTGCTGCTACAGTCTGACACCGATAGATGTACAGGTAATGTCTCCTCTTGATGAATGTGGTTCTGGAATGAATATCAGTATCAATAGCGTACATAATTTTCCACATAAAAATCTCCCTCATATCTTCATGCTTATCGATGTGCTGAATCTATACATCCCTCACAATAGGACACACACTCTTCTTCTCTGATCATGCCACGACATAAGCCACAGTAACTTTACACTGCTACATATATGCATTTCAGACAAACAGTGCAGTTATCTTTTATATCTGTAAAGAGCCCGAAAAAATTATGGTACTCCTACACTCGCACCAGCTATATATCTCGATTCTCCTCAGTCCTAGGAAATTATCTGTTAGTAAGACGATTACACCTCTCTTTCTAAGATACGGCGATAGCACTCACAAGAAAAACTTATCAGACATGTCCACCCATAATTGATTTTAGGTCAGTATCATTTCATATCCCCAGCAATCAGTTATTGACGAAGTATTATACTTAATAGTAGGGGGTGCATGATCGGTTTGCCTTGAGCATCAGGATTATAAAGTATGTGTTTGTGTTCCAACATGTGCAGAGGAAATGACAATGTCCAGTCATAAGGAAGGTATGAATATGACGTGGAGCACTGTGATAGCAAAGGGAAGAGTATGTCAAGTCACAAGAATGGTACCAATATTTCTATTTCCAGAGCCATAGGCGTCAGCATAGTGTATTTCCGATACTTTGCTCATTTTCTAATGTTGTTCAACTGAGACTGCAATCGTAACATTTAGTTGTAAGTACAGGGAGAAAATATATATGAGGCTGGTTTTTTCCCTAGGACGATTCTGTATAAGCAAGCTTGGCATGCAGCGCCAGTGACCTGTGGTGGGAATGATTCACGTTTCCCTTTAACGGTAGGAGCCGTCAGAATGCGGAGGCCTATTGACGTGTAGAAATGTAGCTGACTTAACGGTGTTGTCCTCTAGATGGCCGAATAGCGAACTAATACTTAGTATGTATTGGATAGCTTCCGTGATCGCGTGGAAATTTGAGAAGATTCAATACGGACGTGTGTTTGCTTTGGTCCGTTATTTCCTTCCACATTTCCTTGCACATTTCGCGCCTTTATGTAGTTGAGGGAGCATCGATTGCGGTGTGTCCATCTAGCAGTTGAAAGACGGGTGGAAGACATGTTTGCTGGTTCCCTAGACACGAGGAGCACCTTAGTTGACTTTAAAATTATAGGGATGATTTGGAACCTGTTACATCACCGACATCAGTATTCGCGAGCGGAAATATCAGTTTCCTCTATTTTTTTCGAGTTCTTATTGTTGTATCCACGGACCTAACCAACCAACCAACTCAGGCACGCGCACCCTGACCGTGACATCGCTGGCCACAGTTCCTGTCACGGCCGGCGGCGTCTCAGGGCGTTACCGCCGGCGGAAGAGGTCGCGCCATGGCTGAGATCGGGTCCGCAGCGCCCTCTGCCTTCTGCATATAAGGAGGAGCGCTGGCCCCGAGACGGACAGTCTATTGTCGATTGTTTATTGCTAGCCTTTCATGGAGTTTACAGCGGAGCCATTGCAGTGTGATATTTGCTACAGTAGTCGACTAGGCTCAGTACACGGATTACTCTTCGATATTACTTGGATTTGTATTTCTGGTGCACGTTTCATAAGAAACTACCTTCACTATATACAATTTGTGGTGGCTGCCCCAAAAGTACCGCCGAGGACCTTGGGTTTGGGAGCCATCACAAAACTTATGTAAAGGTCTTTGCAGATGGGATAAGTTTCTAGTTACTCAGTGGTTTACAGCATGCTCCACCTCGCTAAAGTTTCAGGTTTGTAAAGAAATAATTTCCAGTCTATATCCTCGGAATTATGTTGCATGAGTAATTGGTAGGATAATGCTGTGTGCTTGATATCGAGAAGTACTGTGAAAATGGCATAATATTATAGCAAACCTTGCAAAAATACTTGTGTTCTTGTAATCCCAGAGTCTGGAGATGGGTATAGAAAAGCAAGCAAGCAAGCAGGTCTGGACCAGAAACAGTAACTCATTTGTGCTGAGGGGAAACGAGCCTGAATTTGTAGAACCGTTCTGAGAGTGACTTTGGTCCGCTGAGGGCGCACTGGTCATGTGTCAGGAGTGGATGACTTGTGACAGTCAGCTGTGGGAAAATATCTAGCGCTGTGGGGAGTATATACTGTGCTGTGGGTCTTTGCAGTATATATACGAGTGTCTGGTGGTCCATAGCTATATGAATGCTGTAAAAGGGGCGATTTGTGTAAGGTGCAGGATACAAATTGTATGTTTACTACATTGGCCCGGTATGTGGTGATATATTGCTGGGTTGTAGATCGGTTTCACGCTCTAATATTCAAGCTCCTGTACTCAGTGGCAGAGCAGTGTAATTGAGTAAGAGTCTTTCCATATTTGATGATCTGTGGGCCACTTTGCAAGGTTTAATTGCCAGTGCACATGCTGTTGCTAGAACGTAAAGATACTGTGGCTTATGTTCCCACATACATTTGTGAGAAGTAATCAAACTACTATTCACATAAAAACAAAAAAAAAATGTATGTCTAGTTGTAATGGAAGGATAGATTGGACATAGTAAATTGTGATTTTAACGCACTGAGGAGTGTATCCAAATGTAAGTGGTGATGGATTCATTTTGTAAATGGCTGCACAATATAGCAACGCACGTGTTCAACAGGACGGCCAATACGACTGTAACAATATGTCCGCTAATCAGCATCCGTAAATGCACCCTCGCATTTTCCTTGTTGTTCTATCAATAGTGATGTTGATTATGCTACACCAACTCAAGTCGGTGACGTCTTTCCAAGCATTATGTCCACGGGTGCGGTATTCATTATCACGCATACTGCTGGACGCCTGTCCTTCATAACACTTGTTGAATGGTAGAATGCTGCATGCTGGTTCAAAGACTTTGTCAGATAATTTCCTAGGACTGAGGAGAACCGAGACATATAGCTAGTATGAGTGTAGGTGTACCATAATTTTTTCAGGCAGTGTACAGACATAAAAGATAACTGCACTGATAAAGTGCCTGTCAGTCAAAAGGAAGGATCATTTTAGCAGAACAATAGGTTAAGTATCTGTCAATCAAAGGAGAACAATAGGTTAAATACCTTTCAATCAAAGGAGAAGAATAAGTTTGTCCCAGAGTGCATACCTGCCCCAGATATAGGCAACCTGCACTAACAAAATGGACTGAAACGAACTTTGTCCTCCTACTACCAACTACCAACACCACTTTTACACAGTAGTACCACCACGGAAAAAAAAAACCTGAGGATCTGTTAGGTGATGATCATTTTGGGTGTACGAGAGGTAAAGGCGCCAGAAAGGCAGTTCTAGCGTTGCTTTTGATATTGCAAGCAAGAACATATGAAAAATAGAGATACTTTCCTAGCGTCCCTGGAAAAAGCGTTCGACAATGTAAAAGAGTGAAAGATTTAAAAAATTCTCGGGAAAATAGATTAAGTTATAATAAAAGACGGATGATGTACAATATATTCAAGGACCACGAGTGAACAACAAGAATGGATGATCAAGAATGATATACTCAATTTAAAAATCTCTCAACAGTCGAAGGAACTGTGTCTGTGATACAGTATCCCCAGTCAACATCTATCTTCAGGAATTCTGGGAACCGGGGTGATGCAAAACTTTTTTTGGTGTGTATATAAATATGTCAGTTAGACAAGTAGTAATGGGTCGGGGTGGTACTATTGAAAAAGGATGCTATGCTGTCGATATTTCTGGCGCCAAGCAACTAGATATGCTATCTGTCACATCCACAACTCACTACGTAAACTCACTATAGTCATCTGCACTAATAATGCATGTAACATAATATTCAAATTTCACATAGAAAATATCAGAAGTGACGTTGCTAATTAGGCTGTGAATCTGTTTCATATCCCATTAAACATTTCTGTATGAATTAGCATTTACTGGGCCGTGGAAAAGTTTGAAGAAGATCAAGCCATCCTGTGTGACACTTCTCTGCATCTGTTCTAGATAATAGCTTTTCATAACTACATTCATATTCACCTTCTGTGTTTCATATGTTCAGCGGTTTTAATTTAGAAATTTGCATACTGCTACCAAATTCTGTCAAGGTGTGTTTATATGGGCCATATTTTACGGCAATATTCTGTCGCAGTAGCGTTGTCGTTAACATTGCTGCGATGTCTCTGCGATAGGTGGCAATTTTGCTTATGGCTTGGCAGTGTTTCTGACGTAGCGGGCAATTGCTGCTCACATTTTGCTAAGAGGTTGCTGGCGTTATCCATCAAGGGTGGAGGATATTTCGTATTGCAGGGTAACATCTCTCTGTCTCCTTGTATGTTACTGCTCCCCTCTTGTTCTCATCTTTGTTCCCTACTTCTCTCGTTGACAGCACTGCAGTCACGAGTCTTTTCGGTTTTGTTCGAAAGTTCGCACAGTTACATGCAGACACATGTTCTGTAGGTGTTTTTTTTTGTCGGGAATTCATGAATACAGCAATGGAGAAGTGATCAGACGAGAGAACTATAAATATTTTAAATACTACTCATCTACGACTAGAAGTATAGCACGCTGAAATTACTACCTCAAAAAAAAGGTAAATAAAAAAATGTTGGCAAGCTCTTGCCAATTGGCTCGGAATCACACTTGATGAAGCGCAAAAAAAGTCTGTGGATTTCGAGCCTGTGTCAAATCCGTGGCAAAAAGTTGTAACGAAGAGTGGAAACACAGATGGCTCTCCATCCACATGGTTTCCATTTGATTGCAGAAGTTTCATACTATCTTGAGACGTAGCTGAAGCACATATTGATGTAAAATTATTTACTATTAATGAAATCTTTGAGTCATAGCAAAGTATTGCATACTTCTGGCGCCATGACACCTTCAGTTGAACAGTGAATTTTAGAGGGGTATATTAAACTTGTGTAACAGCGGCCTTGCCGCCGTGGATACACCGGTTCCCGTCAGATCAGCAAAGTTAAGCACTGTCGGGCGTTAACGGTTCTTGGATGGGTGACCATGTGGGCCGCCATGCGCTGTTGCCATTTTTCGGGGTGCACTCAGCCTCGTGATGCCAATTGAGGAGCTACTCGACCGAATAGTAGCGGCTCCTCTCAAAGAAAATCAACATATCGACCAGGAGAGCGGTGTGCTGACCACACGCCCCTCCTATCTGCATCCTCAGCTGAGGATGACACGGCGGTCGGATGGTCCCGATTGGCCATTCGTGGCCTGACGACGGAGTGTGCATATTAAACTTGTGCTAAAAACGGAAGGACAATCGCCAATCGTACTGTAACCAGTATACACTCTCTCATATTTGTGTCGGTTTTAGCAACTCTCGGACCAATTGCTTGCACGCGACATTCAAATCGTGTTTCGACATTCTGGAACAGGTATGTATCAGTTCACTAGTTAAATTCTCTAACTCAATCCACAAAGTCCGATTTCGTGCATTCTTTCCAACTTTAGTCCTTGTGTGAGTGATGTGCTGGGTTTGGTTATACACTCCTGGAAATGGAAAAAAGAACACATTGACACCGGTGTGTCAGACCCACCATACTTGCTCCGGACACTGCGAGAGGGCTGCACAAGCAATGATCACACGCACGGCACAGCGGACACACCAGGAACCGCGGTGTTGGCCGTCGAATGGCGCTAGCTGCGCAGCATTTGTGCACCGCCGCCGTCAGTGTCAGCCAGTTTGCCGTGGCATACGGAGCTCCATCGCAGTCTTTAACACTGGTAGCATGCCGCGACAGCGTGGACGTGAACCGTATGTGCAGTTGACGGACTTTGAGCGAGGGCGTATAGTGGGCATGCGGGAGGCCGGGTGGACGTACCGCCGAATTGCTCAACACGTGGGGCGTGAGGTCTCCACAGTACATCGATGTTGTCGCCAGTGGTCGGCGGAAGGTGCACGTGCCCGTCGACCTGGGACCGGACCGCAGCGACGCACGGATGCACGCCAGGACCGTAGGATCCTACGCAGTGCCGTAGGGGACCGCACCGCCACTTCCCAGCAAATTAGGGACACTGTTGCTCCTGGGGTATCGGCGAGGACCATTCGCAACCGTCTCCATGAAGCTGGGCTACCGTCCCGCACACCGTTAGGCCGTCTTCCGCTCACGCCCCAACATCGTGCAGCCCGCCTCCAGTAGTGTCGCGACAGGCGTGAATGGAGGGACGAATGGAGACGTGTCGTCTTCAGCGATGAGAGTCGCTTCTGCCTTGGTGCCAATGATGGTCGTATGCGTGTTTGGCGCCGTGCAGGTGAGCGCCACAATCAGGACTGCATACGACCGAGGCACACAGGGCCAACACCCGGCATCATGGTGTGGGGAGCGATCTCCTACACTGGCCGTACACCACTGGTGATCGTCGAGGGGACACTGAATAGTGCACGGTACATCCAAACCGTCATCGAACCCATCGTTCTACCATTCCTAGACCGGCAAGGGAACTTGCTGTTCCAACAGGACAATGCACGTCCGCATGTATCCCGTGCCACCCAACGTGCTCTAGAAGGTGTAAGTCAACTACCCTGGCCAGCAAGATCTCCGGATCTGTCCCCCATTGAGCATGTTTGGGACTGGATGAAGCGTCGTCTCACGCGGTCTGCACGTCCAGCACGAACGCTGGTCCAACTGAGGCGCCAGGTGGAAATGGCATGGCAAGCCGTTCCACAGGACTACATCCAGCATCTCTACGATCGTCTCCATGGGAGAATAGCAGCCTGCATTGCTGCGAAAGGTGGATATACACTGTACTAGTGCCGACATTGTGCATGCTCTGTTGCCTGTGTCTATGTGCCTGTGGTTCTGTCAGTGTGATCATGTGATGTATCTGACCCCAGGAATGTGTCAATAAAGTTTCCCCTTCCTGGGACAATGAATTCACGGTGTTCTTATTTCAATTTCCAGGAGTGTAGTTAAATTTTCGCTACTTGGGAGGACCCCCGTGAAAAAGGGTGATAATAGGACAATGAAACTTTTAAAGAACTTTCGGAAGAGAAGGAACGAAAAAATTATTGAAATAAACACGTTTTAATTTCCTCGTCGGAGGGTAACGTTTGTTAATTGCGTACCACGTGCGTTTCAGGTTACAAACGTGGCTCAATGTGACGACCATTTGCATACACGGAACCGCGCTACAGATACCATTTCACAATCGTGCGCGGCACTTTTCGAAAGGTGGACCACAGACTGTTCAGATGTCGTGACACAGCACGTGCATGCACTACTTGAAGAACGCACATTGCGTCCAGAATTCTCAGGCATGGCAAAAATACAATATGTCCCTCCCAGCAGCAATTCCCAAACCGCCAGTTAACCATGTTCTTTAACGCCTGTGCGGAAAGAGGACCTCTCCGTACTCCTTCAATGCTTCGATGCTAGCGAAGAGTAGCACCACTACGGCTGTTGTTTCGATAAAACAGCTTCACGACTAAGGCCCTGCTTACCTTGTCCAGTCCCATGCTGACGCTCTGTTGCCGTACCAGTACCGGCCCTAACGGTAAGTCATGACAGTAACACTACAAACAACACAAATCCTGCATCGCAGGGTCTGAGAACCATGCCTATTAAGTTGGCGACGCATACGGTAAGTACTTCGTCGCCCACAATGGCTCAGGTAGAGCAAATGCAGTAGAGCCGCATTCATTTCCACTAACTCGCGTTCGTCCATTTTGTGGCAATAGTGTGCCCCCTTGTAAGCACTTCTGTTGACGGACAGCATTGTCGGGATATTTTGTCGACAATATAAAATATTTATGGGCCATGTGAACGCATCTTTAGAAGAATCACATGAATCAATAGTGCAACTACATGAAATGTACTCGCAGCTGCGAATATGGACAACTATCATCAGTATATGACGACAATGGAAATTTATGCTGGACCACGACTCGAACCCGCATTTCCCGCTTATCGCTAGCGGTCACCTTCCTCTTAGGCTATTCGAGCACACTTCACGGCCAGGCACAAACTTCCATATGTTGTCACCCACGTGTCTAGAGCCTGCACTCGTACATCCGTTATATATACAGGGTGGTCCATTGATAGTGACCGGGCCAAATATCTCACGAAATAAGCATCAAACGAAAAAACTACAACGAACGAAACGCGCCTAGCTTGAAGGGGGAACGCAGATGGCGCTATAGTTGGCCCGCTAGATGGCGCTGCCATAGGTCAAACGGATATCAACTGCGTTTTTTTTTAAAAAAATAGGAACCCCTATTTTTTTATTACATATTCGTTTAGTACGTAAAGAAATATTAGTCTTTTAGTTGGACCACATTTTTCGCTCTGTGATAGATGGAGCTGTAATAGTCACAAACGTATAAGTACATGGTTATCACGTAATATTCCGCCAGTGCGGACGGTATTTACTTCGTGATACATTACCAGTGTTAAAATGGACCGTTTACCAATTGCGGAAAAGGCCGATATCGTGTTGATGTATGGCTGGCTATTGTGATCAAAATGCCCAACGGGCGTGTGCTGTGTATGCTGCTCGGTGTCCTGGACGACATCATCCAAGTGTCCGGACCGTTCGCTGGATAGTTACGTTATTTGAGGAAACAGGAAGTGTTCAGCCACATGTGAAACGTCAACCACCACCTCCAACAAATGATGATGCCCAAGTAGGTGTATTAGCTGCTGTCTCGGCTAATCCGCACATCAGTAGCAGACAAATTGCGCGAGAATCGGGAATCTCAAAAACGTCGGTGTTGAAAATGCTACATCAACATCGATTGCACCCGTACCAAATTTCAGTGCACCAGGAATTGCGTGGCGACGACTTTGAACGTTGTGTACAGTTCTGCCGCTGGGAACAAGAGAAATTACGGGACGATGACAGATTTTTTGCACGCGTTCTATTTAGCGACGAAGCATCATTCACCAACAACTTAACGTAAACTGGCATAATATGCACTATTGGGCAACGGAAAAATCCACGATGGGTGCGACAAGTGGAACATCAGCGACCTTGGCGGGTTAATGTATAGTGCGGTATTATGGGAGGAAGGATAATTGGCTCCCATTTTATCGATGGCAATCTAAATGGTGCAATGTATGCTGACTTCCTACGTAATGTTCTACCGATGTTACTACAAGATGTTTCACTGCAGCCGGCCGCGGTGGTCGAGCGGTTCTAGGCGCTCAGTCCGGTATCGCGCGACTGCTACGGTTGCAGGTTCGAATCCTGTCTCGGGCATGGATGTGTGTGATATCCTTAGGTTAGTTAGGTTTAACTAGTTCTAAGTTCTAGGGGACTGATGACCTCAGACGTCAAGTCCCATAGTGCTCAGAGCCATTTGAACCATTTGTTTCACTGCATGACAGAATGGCGGTGTACTTCCAACATAATGGACGTCCGGCATATAGCTTGCGTGCGGTTGAACCGGTATCGAATAGCATATTTCATGACAGGTGAATTGGTCGTCGAAACACCAAACCATGGCCCGCACGTTCACCGGATCTAACGTCCCCGGATTTCTTTCTGTGTGGAAAGTTGAGGGATATTTGCTATCGTGATCCACAGACAACGCCTGACAACATGCGTCACCGCATTGTCAATGCACGTGCGAACATTACGGAAGGCGAACTACTCGCTGTTGAGAGGAATGTCGTTACACGTATTGCCAAATGCATTGAGGTTGACGGAGATCATTTCGAGCATTTATTGAATTAATATGGTACTTACAGGTAATCACACTGTAACAGCAGGTGTTCTCAGAAATGATAAGTTCACAAAGATACATGTATCACATTGGAACAACCGAAATAAAATGTTCAAACGTACCTACGTTCTGTATTTTAATTTAAAAAACCTCCCTGTTACTAACTGTTCCTCTAAAATTGTGAGCCATATGTTTGTGACTATTACAGCGAAAAAAGTGGTCCAATTAAAACATTCATATTTCTTTACATACTACACGCATATGTAATAAAAAATGGGCGTGCATATTAAAAAAAAAACTCAGTTGATATCCGTTTAACCTATGGCAGCGCCATCTAGCGGGCCAACCATAGCGCCATCTGGTTTCCCCCTTCAAGATAGACGAGTTTCGTTCTTTGTAGTTTTTTCGTTTGATGCTTATTTCGTGAGGTATTTGGCCTGGTCAGGATCAATGGACCACTCTGTATTTATTGACGAACAGGGGAGACATTTCAATTGAAAGCCGCTTGCCCGGTGTCGGAGGATAAATATGATACTACAGCGCCTGAGTTGTTCACAAGTACGATGCACTATTTCTTCGGAAATGCGTGCGTGATGGTCTCCATATTTGCAACTGCGAATACATCTCATATATGCTATAACGGCTGTAGTCGCCGCAGTGCCTTTTCCTTCGGACATGCATGCATGTCTGAAGAAAGATTGCGTCGTACTTCTGAACGACACAGGCCCTGCAGTATCCTGTGTAACGAACAAGTGGTGAACCGAATTGCCCTGCAGCCATTACTTTATTTTGGCATAACTCCTATCGAAATTGTTGAGATCACTGGCCATATTCCGGCCGCCGCAGTTACTGTTGGTGTAAGTTATCCCGACCACTGTTTACGTTGTCAGCGCGCCAGGGGCACATATGCTCGTTGCTGGCTTACGCAAACTTCCCCGGTTTTTGTCTTTGAAATATTGCTTCCTCTCTAAGCGCTTACGTGACTAACTGCTACACATACCGCATGCTACGTTCAGTACATCAACATGATTCTGTGCGCTCCGTCTGAAAACAGCACGTGACTCGGAGAAGGCGGGATTCCCTTCTTGACTTTCTGATTAATAACTTCAGCTCTGTGTTAATTTCCATTTTTGTGCATAAGGTAGGAACACATTTTATCATCAGTTTTATGAATTTTTAATTGTACAACGGCACCAACTTTCTTTACTCACAGTCGCACTCTCCCCTCCGCACTCACCCCTCCTTCTATAGTGATGGGTCTCTGTTGTGACATCCAGTTCAAATGGTTCAAATGGCTCTGAGCACTATTGGACTGAACTTCTGTGGTCATCAGTCCCCTAGAACTTACAACTACGTAAACCTAACTAACCTAAGGACATCACACACATCCATGCCCGAGGCAGGATTCGAACCTGCGACCGTAGCAGTCCCGCGGTTCCGGACTGCGCGCCTAGAACCACTAGACCACCGCGGCCGGCTGACATCCAGTGATCAGTTCGGCATTACATAGGAATATACGGATACTTTTGATCAGATATTGCCAGAGTAAGACATGGATCGTCAGTGAAAAATTATCTGCTTGTCATTCGTGAGACAGGTTAAGAATTGCAAATGACAATGGAGAGTTCGCTTTCACGCCAGTAATATAATCACCTGCTGGAACACGGTAGTTGGGAATGTCGTTGAAGCTACAAATTTGAAATGGAGAGTGTACTCAGAATACGTGTGTGAGTCAAAGGTGATGAAGTATTTTTCGTGTTTTTTTTTATTTTTTAGAAGTGAAACCGAAGAAAATGATTTTTTTACAGTTCACGTCTAATTTTTTGTGATAAAACATAATTTTTTAAAAAAAAATTGGACAAATGACTTTCAGTTACAACAAATTTCAACAAATTATTGCTATCACTAACGTAAGTATCACATGACTCCCTTTTAATGGTTCAAATGGCTCTGAGCACTATGGGACTACACATCTGAGGTCATCAGTCCCCTAGAACTTAGAACTACTTAGACCTAACTAACCTAAGGACATCACACACATCCATGCCCGAGGCAGGATTCGAACCTGCGACCGTAGCGGTCGCGCGATTCCAGACTGAAGCGCCTAGAACCGCTCGGCCACACAGGCCGGCTCCCTTTTAATACACATGAAATTATTATTTTAGATGAAAACATCTATGCCAGTTTAATTTCTCTAATATACAACAAAAGGTAGTTCAAACAATGTATCACCATATTACTGAGAAAATATTGAGTAAGAAATGTTAATATCAATTATGTTGTTAAACATATACACTTCCATGAAGAAAAATTAGTACATCCTTCTAGAGGTTTCCAGTTTACTCGAGATTTGTTGTTACAACTGTGCATATGAAGTACGTGAAATGATTTCTTTTACAGATCAGTAGCACAAGCTGTTCTGAGGTATCAGGTAATGACCCACCCAGAAATACCCACGTCAGTATGTGGTTTAGCCTCCACAGGGGGCTGTGGCTCTGGTGTCCAGTCGATCGTACAGGCGGCGAATATTGTTGTGGGATATGTTACACCACGCCTACGGAGATAACAATAATGGTTAAGCTTTGCATCAGTATTTGTGTAATGTTGTATTTTATTTTATTCCAACTTAATAAATAATTTTTAATTAAAAAGATAGTTCAGCCCGTAACAGCATTGTCCGAAGCGAGTCGTGTTCGAGTCCCAGTTTGGTACACCATTTTAATTTTTCGGTAAGGAACGAACTATTCATTCTGGAAGGCCTCGTACGTTTATGTGTATCTCTTAGTGTGTGTAACAGTATAAAGCCAATGCCTTGCTAGACACGTGCTCGGCGTGGCAGTTTCGTGCCTTGTTCACGAAACACAAGTGCCGGCTGTGAACCGCGTGAGAAGTTGTTGGCGGGCGAGGTGGCTGCGGAAGTGAAGTTATGCGCGAGGGCGTATGTACGGCCGCGTCTTCAGCCGCTCCTGACCTCACCTGCTGTACGTGTTACATTATGCAAGGCGCGCGTTGCGAAACAGCGCCGCGTTCCACTTACACCTGTGCTAACGCCGGCAGTTAGGAGGGGGCTATTTCCTGGCGCCCAACTACCTCTGGCGAGCGAGCAGCGGCTCCCCCCGCCACATTAAAGCAGAACGCGCCACCAGTCTCCGGGAGAAATCTCCCACTGTTTTCTGGTTTCTTACACCGTCTGCTGCAACTCCAACGCCCGTGCATTTAATTTTTCTTGGTTCTTCATGAAGTGTAAATCAGCGCGGCGTCACACCGTTACACCTAATTGTACATAGTGAACTTCAATCATTCTCTTTCTCTATCTCTTTTTTTTTCGACTACTGTCCTACTTGTTTAAGTTTTAGAAAACCTTATACTGGGTGCGATTGGTTTCGTCCTTACCAACAGTAAAAGTGTCAGTGCCACTGCTGTTTTTCTTTTCTTTTTTGCCGTCTTTTGTTTTCGTTGACTAGTTTAATGCGATCTGCCACGACTTCCTACATCTACCTCTTTACTCAGAAAGCCACTTTGCAGTGTGTAGTGGAGGGTACTTGGTACCACTATTACTTCCCCGTTTCCTGACCCAGCCGCGAATGGTTCGCAAGAAGACTGATTGCCGGTAAGCCTACGTGAGGCCTCCAATGTCTCTTATTTTATCTTCAGAACCTTTTCGCGGGGTATACGTAAGAAGAAGAAAAGTATTTGTTAACTCTTCCAGGAACACACTCTCTCACAGCTTTAACAGTAAGCTACACCTTAATGTGGAATGCCCCTGTTTCAACATATGCTACTAGAGTTGGTTGAACATCTCCGTGACGCTGCCGTACTAACTAAATGCACCTGTAACAAAAAAGCGCTGCTCTTCTTTGGATCTTCTCTAATTCCTCTATGAATCCTATCCCCTATTCAGTCACTCGTTGACCACCGAAACAGAGGACGACCGAAGAAAGGCAGAAATACTGAATTCAGTGTTCCGAAACTGTTTCACTGCGGAAAATCGTAACACGGTCCCTGACTTCAGCCGTCGCACGGACGCCAAAATGGAAAATATTGAAATAAACGATATCGGAATTGAAAAACAACTGCTATCACTTAGTAGCGGAAAAGCATCCGGACCAGACGAGATACCCTTAAGATTCTATAGTGATTATGCTAAAGAACTTGCCCCCTTTCTATCAGCAATTTATCGTAGATCGCTGGAAGAACGTAAAGTACCTAGCGACTGGAAGAAAGCGCAGGTCGTTCCCATTTTCAAGAAGGGTCATAAATCAGATGCGAATAATTATAGGCCTCTTTCGCTTACGTCAATCTGTTGTAGAATAATGGAACATGTTTTGTGTTCTCGTATTATGACGTTCTTAGATAATACAAATCTCCTTCATCATAACCAACATGGATTCCGCAAACAGAGATCATGTGAAACTCAGCTCGCCCTATTTGCCCAAGAAATTCACAGTGCCGTAGACACTGGCGAGCAGATTGATGCCGTATTCCTGGACTTCAGGAAGGCATTTGATACGGTTCCGCACTTACGTTTAGTGAAAAAAATACGAGCTTACGGAATATCGGACCAGGTTCGTGATTGGATTCAGGATTTCCTAGAAGAAAGAACACAACATGTCATTCTTAACGGTTCAAAATCTGCAGATGTAGAGGTAATTTCGGGAGTACCGCAAGGAAGCGTGATAGGACCTTTATTGTTTACAATATACATAAATGACTTAGTTGACAACATCGGTAGCTCCGTGAGGCTATTTGCAGATGACACGGTTGTCTACAAGAAAGTAGCAACATCAGAAGACTCGTACGTACTCCAGGAGGACCTGCAGAGGATTAATGCATGGTGCGACAGCTGGCAGCTTTCCCTAAACGTAGATAAATGTAATATAATGCGCATACATAGGGGCAGAAATCCATTCCAGTACGATTATGCCATAGGTGGTAAATCATTGGAAGCGGTAACGACCGTAAAATACTTAGGAGTTACTATCCGGAGCGATCTGAAGTGGAATGATCACATAAAACAAATGGTGGGAAAAGCAGGCGCCAGGTTGAGATTCATAGGAAGAATTCTAAGAAAATGTGACTCATCGACGAAAGAAGTAGCTTACAAAACGCTTGTTCGTCCGATTCTTGAGTATTGCTCATCAGTATGGGACCCTTACCAGGTTGGATTAATAGAAGAGATAGACATGATCCAGCGAAAAGCAGCGCGATTCGTCATGGGGACATTTAGTCAGCGCGAGAGCGTTACGGAGATGCTGAACAAGCTCCAGTGGCGGACACTTCAAGAAAGGCGTTACGCAATACGGAGAGGTTTATTATCGAAATTACGAGAGAGCACATTCCGGGAAGAGATGGGCAACATATTACTACCGCCCACATATATCTCGCGTAATGATCACAACGAAAAGATCCGAGGAATTAGAGCAAATACGGAGACTTACAAGCAGTCGTTCTTCCCACGCACAATTCGTGAATGGAACAGGGAAGGGGGGATCAGATAGTGGTACAATAAGTACCCTCCGCCACACACCGTAAGGTGGCTCGCGGAGTATAGATGTAGATGTAGATGTAGATACAGATTCCATACTGACGAGTAGCACTGAGGTATTGGCCGAACCAACATTTTGTAAGCTACCTCCTTTATTGATGAAGTACATTTCCCGAGGAGTCATTCAATGGATCTCTATCTGGAATCTGCCTTTCCTGCGACAGTTGTATTATGTAGTGGTTCCACTATAAATCGATCCGTACGCGTACTCCTAGATATGTACTCTTACAATAGAGAGTCCTCAGTCTGTGTATCCGCAAAACATTTCATTTGGTTTATCTTAAGGATCAGCTCGCGCACCTGCACTATGCCTCTGCAGGTCTTCCTGGATTTCTCCACAATTTTATAGCGTTGTGATTTCTTTGTATACAACAGCATCATCCGTGTAGAGTACCACGCGGGGTGGCCGCGCGGTTTAAGGCGTCCTGTCACTATTCGCGCTTCTCCCTCCGTCGGAGGTTTGACTCCTCCCTCGGGCATGAGTGTGTGTGTTGACCTTAGCGTAAGTTCGTTTAAGTTAGATTAATTAGTGTGTAAGCTTAGGGACCGATGACCTCAACAGTTTGCTCCCATAAGATCTTACCACAAATTTCCAGCACCGTGGAACTTCTAACATTATCTGCTAGGTCATTTACATATACTGTGAAAAAGTAAGGAACCGATTGACACTCCCTTGGGGTATGCCCTCCCTTGGGGTATGCCTGAAGTTATATTTTCGTCCGAAGGCTTCTCTACATTGCAAATAACACGCTGTGTTCTGTTTGTTAGAAACTCTTCAGTCCAGTCACGCGGTTGGTCTATATTCCGTACGCTCCTATTTTGTTCACTAGTTCGCGGTGGCAACCGAAGATATCACAGTAAAATTCAGCGTTCTTGATAGTTCCTTACAACTGGAAACATTCCAGTTTCCGTCTTTCCCTACAGTTTTTACTCTCTACATTTTTCCTCTTGCACCATGGAAATCATTCCTCGACGTCTCAATACGTGACTATCATACCATTTCCTCCTCTTAAAATTAGTGCTTTCCACATATTCTTTTCCCGTTCGATTCTGCTGAGAACCTCCTCATTTCTTATCCTATCAATCCACTCAATTGTCAGCATTCGCCTGTAGCCGGCCGCTGTGGCCTAGTGGTTCTAGGCGCTTCAGTCCGGAACCGCGCTGCTGCTACGGTCGCAGGTTCAAATCCTGCCTCAGGCATGGATGTGAGTGATGTGCTTAGGTTAGTTAGGTTTATGTAGTTCTGAGTCTAGGGGACTGACTACCTCAGATGTTAAGTCCCATAGTGCTTAAAGCCATTTGAACCATTTGATTCGCCTGTAACACTTCATATCGCTTTGATTCTATTGTTTCCCGGTTTTCACACAATCCAAGATTCACACCCACTGAACATCGTGCCCCACACCTATATAATCAGAACTGTTTTCATCAAAATAAGGGCAGTTTTTAATTCTCGCAAGACTTCTCATAGTGAGAAGTGTCTCTTTGCTTGTGATAGTCTGCTACATGTGTCTTAGTTTCTTTAGTTTCGCGGTTACTGACAAAATACTTTAGAAATTTCACAGTAAATGGCGCCGAGCGCACTTACTGGCAATCAGTATCCATTAATGTTCCGGCTGTGGTGTCACCGCCAGACACCACACTTGCTAGGTGGTAGTTTAAATCGGCCGCGGCCCATTTAGTACATGTCGGACCCGCGTGTCGCCACTGTGTGATCGCAGACCGAGCGCCACCACAAGGCAGGTCTCGAGATACGGACTAGCACTCGCCCCAGTTGTACGACGACTTTGCTAGCGACTACACTGACGAAGCCTTTCTCTCATTTGCTGAGAGACAGTTAATAGCCTTCAGCTAAGTCCATGGCTACGACCTAGCAAGGCGCCATTAGCCTTACATAGTTTGATAGTTATCGTATGAAATGTCTCATCAAGAATGCTGTATTCACATGAAGGAATAAAAGTTAAGTATTCGAGGAGCTGCATACTTTTCTTATTAGCATTCACTACTTATCCTGTTCCAGAATTCACGCCCGTCTGCGTTAGATAGCGTGCATTTCGGCCTCCTCTATCTACAAGGTGTTGGCACATTTGCCAACACATCACCGGCGTTTTTCAATGTCTGTTTTTTTGCGGTGCGGGATGCGAGTTCTGTTTTCGAAGATTCTTTTCTTGAGAGTGGGGAGTGGGGGACGCAGCTGATCTTTCCTGCCCCTCACTGGATGCGTCCTTACCGCCTTTCTTCGATCCGTCGTACGTAATTTTCTTTGGAAAGGTAGCAGGATACCTGTCCATAACTTTGCAAAGTGACGTGAAATGGAGCGAGCTCGTAAGGCCGCTTGTTGGGAAAGCGAATGGTCGACTACCGCTTACTACGGGAATTCTAGGAAAGTTTAGCTCATCTATATAGAAGACCGGGTAGCGAACACTTGTGCAACCCATTCTTGAGTGCTGCTCTAATGCTCGGGATCCCCATCAGGTCGGATTAAAAGAAGATACGAACTCAAATGGGAATCCCTGGAGTGAAGAAGAAGTACTTTTTGTAAAACATTACTGAGAAAGTTCAGAGAATCGGTATTTGCGACAGAGTTTAGTACAATCCTACCAACGTAACTACATCTCACGTAAGAAATGCAAAGACAAATCAGGGCTCATGGTTCAAATGGTTCAAATGGCTCTGAACACTATGGGACTTAACTTCTAAGGTCATCAGTCCCCTAGAACTTAGAACTACTTAAACCTAACCAACCTAAGGAAATCACACACATCCATGCCCGAGGCAGGATTCGAACCTGCGACCGTAGCGGTCGCGCGGTTCCAGACTGTAGCGCCTAGAATCGCTCGGCCACTCCGGCCGGCGGGCTAGTACAGGGATCCTCGCCATACACCATATGATGGCTTGCGCAATATGTGTGTAGATATAGACGATTGTGCAAGCTTCCTCGTAAACTAAAAGCCAATATATCTTTCACGGGAGCTGTGCAATTAAACTGACACTGCATTCGTCCCCTCAACATATAAAGTTACGCCTCCGGAAAAGTTCTGAGGTGAGAAAGTTCTACTTGCGTGGCTGTAGATGGATGTGTAGGTAGCAACTCGCGTTAAATGGTAGTTCAGGATGCCATTACTGTGCATTTGTTGCTTCGCAAAATAATAAACAGTTGCTCAGTGTAACAAACACAGTTCCGTATACTGCTGGTAACTGAGAGCACGACTCACAATGGGGTCAGATCAGAGTACATCCTAACGCCGACCGACTTACTTGGCTCTGAGCACTATGGGACTTAACAGCTACGGTCATCAGTCCCCTAGAGCTTAGAACTACTTAAACCTAACTAACCTAAGGACAGCACACAACACCCAGTCATCACGAGGCAGAGAAAATCCCTGACCCCGCCGGGAATCGAACCAGGGAACCCGGGCGCGGGAAGCGAGAACGCTACCGCACGACTACGAGCTGCGGACCGACATACTTGACGCCCAACAAGAACCACTACGAGACATCGTACGACATCGGAAGGATGCGAGTCGGTGTAGCCTCCACATCATTAGTTTATTATTTAAATTAGTTTACTGCGAAGTGTAATAAAAGTTAAGAAGCTTCAGGGATTCTGAGCTGCCCCTTGCATGTATTACGTTAAAAGTGGATTCTGGTAGTCAATGTTTGATACAGAGAAAGTAGCTCTTTCGCATCTAAATGTCGGTCTGCCACCGGAGTCTAAAACTGCACCGCTACATACGCTCTCAGACACTAGTTGATTCCTCACCTACGGAAACACATGGCGCGACTGGAGTTGGCAGATTCAATTATAGAAAAGCCGTACTTGGCCGTTTTATTTAGATCGACATTTTGCCCTACAGGCCAGACTACCTGTTTTTAACACATAGACAGCTACCTGGTTATTTTCAGTTATTTGTCAGTAATCAATTACAGTTCTTTTAAAATAAAAATAAAAAAATAAAAAAAACAGTAGAGGGCCTTATACGAGGGTTGCAACTTTAATAGGGGCAACTATTTATTTACAGCTCGTACAAAATAGATGTTTGTTTCAAAGTGTTACTGACCTTCAAAGTAGCCACTAGCATTTTGTATAACCCGTTACCAGCGATATGGAAGTCGTAGGATACTCTTGGCAGTGCCTTTTGTGTTGACAGTTCGAGTGGCGGTCTATTGCCCGACGAATTTGTAGCAGTTCTGAAGAGAATGCCGTGAAGTGTTTCCTTCAGTTTAGAATTCGAGTTGAATTTCCGGGGGCTTGAGTTAGGGGAGTGCAGTAGGTGGTATAGCACTTAGCAGCTCCATCAGTCAAACAAATCAGTCACAGCTTGCACTGTACGTGGTTGAGCATTGTCCTGCAAAATCATGGTCAGGTCCTGCAGAAAATGTCGTCACTTCTGTCTCTAAGCTGGTCGTAGGTTGTGTTCCAAAAATGAACAGCACAGCGTGATCGTAAAAGAGGATCAGTTTTTTCGAGATTGATTACAGAGAGAGACCACCCAAGTCTAAAGAAAAGTTCATGTCGTTAGCTAAATTTCATACGCAGCAACATGTTATGTAATATGCACCAAATCATAGCGACCCCTATTTTTCATTACAAACTTTTTCGAATTACACGCAGTACCTTACATTCATGTAAATATCATAGTAACTATGACCATTAACGAAATGATGGGCACATCATAATAAACCTGACATATAAAGCTAAAACTAAAGCAATTTTTTTTTTACCTAATAGTTTTGTAAAATGGTTAGCGAAAGATTGCAGGGCGTGCGCCTCGATTATGTCATCTCCGACGGGCCGAAAGGTAGGGGAGGGTGTCGGCCTCCTCCTCCAAACAAATGAGTGAACTCGCCCAGTGCGTTGGACGAAAATTGGTCACTGAGCATGGGCCACCGTATCTTGTGTGCTTGTATTCACTGTAATCTCTGCAAAATGTTCTTATGTTACAGAAGTCGGTTTGTATACATTTATTTGCTTGTCCTCTGCATCAGATGTCAACACCTGTTTGGCAATTAAATATCTTTACATGCACATCATCGTGTCCAGTAAAATGTCTGTTAAAAAGTACTTACGTGCTCCGGAGAAACAAGCATACAAGTGCCGAAATAATTTTGCCATCTACGCTTGAAGTTGGTGTAAATCTAGTAAGTTACGGACGCTCCAGAAGAAATGGTTTCGGATGGGACAACGGTCACTCTGTAGGAATCAGCATGGGTTTCGAAAAAGACGATCGTGTGAAACCCAGCTCGCGCTATTCGTCCACGAGACTCAGAGGGCCATAGACACGGGTTAACAGGTAGATGCCGTGTTTCTTGATTTCCGCAAGGCGTTCGATACAGTTCGCCACAGTCGTTTAATGAACAAAGTAAGAGCATATGGACTATCAGACCACTTGTGTGATTGGATTGAGCAGTTCCTAGATAACAGAACGCAGCATGTCATTCTCAATGGGGAGAAGTCTTCCGAAGTAAGAGTGATTTCAGGTGTGCCGCAGGGGAGTGTCGTAGGACGGTTGCTATTCACAATATACATAAATGACCTTGTGGATGACATCGGAAGTTTACTGAGGCTTTTTGCGGATGATGCTGTGGTATATCGAGAGGTTGTAACAGTGGAAAATTGTACTGAAATGCAGGAGGATCTACAGCGAATTGACGCATGGTGCAGGGAATGGCAATTGAATCTCAATGTAGACAAGTGTAATGTGCTGCGAATACATAAAAAGAAAGATCCCTTATCATTTAGCTACAATATAGCAGGTTAGCAACTGGAAGCAGTTAATTCCATAAATTATTTGGTAGTACGCATTAGGAGTGATTTAAAATGGAATGATCTTATAAAGTTGATCGTCGGTAAAGCAGATGCCAGACTGAGATTCATTGGAAGAATCCTAAGGAAATGCAATCCGAAAACAAAGGAAGTAGGTTACAGTACGCTTGTTCGCCCACTGCTTGAATACTGCTCAGCAGTGTGGGATCCGTACCAGATAGGGTTGATAGAAGAGATAGAGAAGATCCAACGGAGAGCAGCGCGCTTCGTTACAGGATCATTCAGTAACCGCGAAAGCGTTACGGAGATGATAGATAAACTCCAGTGGAAGACTCTGCAGGAGAGACGCTCAGTAGCTCGGTACGGGCTTTTCTTGAAGTTTCGAGAACATACCTCCACCGAGGAATCAAGCAGTATATTGCTCCCTCCTACGTATATCTCGCGAAGAGACCATGAGGATAAAATCAGAGGTTAGAGCCCACACAGAGGCATACCGACAATCTTTCTTTCCACGAACAATACGAGACTGGAATAGAAGGGAGAACCGATAGAGGTACTCAAGGTACCCTCCGCCACACACCGTCAGGTGGCATACGGAGTATGGATGTAGATGTAGATGTAGATGTAGGTCACATCAGTAGTATGGCTGCGCCGCGGGATGTCCGCTGAGAGGCAAGGACCACGACAAGAGGAAAATGCGCATGCGCAAAATAAGTATCGAAGTCCTTGCTAGAAAACTTCAGCCGTATCGTGGTAAGCGTGGTAAGTGGGCAAATGTTGGCAGTTGAGGCTATAGCGTCGGCGCCAGCTGACACGCTTACAAGCTTCTGCGACTTCCCTCTATGCACGTACAGTAGTTTCACAGCGGCTCGTTCTCCTGTTGTCGAGACCAGCGCATTGCAGGCAGGCAGGCAGGCAGGTGCAAAATTCCGGTGCGTTTCTCGCCTTGTAGGCCACAGCCACGCGTGAGGTGCGCTTCGTTCCGCCGGGATGAAGAAGACACGGCTGGTATCCAGTGACTCGCTGTCTGAGATGTCTCACTGGATTCTAGCCACAAAGGTGATCGAGGACCGGCAGCACTGAGGAGGAAGATACTGTAGGTATCCGGGCTCGAACCTATTTCTGGAATGGTATTTGACCTCTCGCAACAGTTCCGTAGTCAGATAGAAAGACCAAGCGTTGGCATAAACGTGGTCGCTCCTACGTTTATTTGGCTGAAGATGGTGTATTTCGGTTCTCCAGACAAGTTGAAACGGAATCGTCACGAATCTCTAAAACACGTTACTAAACAGTCACACTGAGGAGCTGTCAGAACTTACGGCAAATACTGTCATCCACGAGACCCCAATTCCTCCCCATCATACTCTCCCTGGAAGTAATTTACGTAACTGATTAACTTTTTTTCTGGCTCAATTTCACAATCTTGTAATTTTTTAAAAAGGTTTCATAGTTGCCTTTCACCATCTAAATTACTTGCTCATAAAATCCACTACTGCAATTTCGGCTGCGTAGCAATAGTCAAGTATAGTGCCGAGAAAAGTGTGCTTCATGAATATTACATATTAGAAAATTTTAAATGTTTTAAAATTTTAAAATGTGCTGAAGCACAGTTTGTGCAGTACTCCTCTTGATAATAATGACCACATGGCCAAAAACGTAGTAGTCGGTTTTATGAATAGATTGTTTTTACAGTCAAGCATTGCCATGTTGTCATTTAAAAAAAAACTGAATATCATTTTAGTAACATAAGATGTTTTTGTTAATAAGAAGACATCGTTTCAGGATGAATTTAGTGTGGGTACAAAATAACTTATCTCCTACCTGTATTGATAGCGTAGTAGGGGAGGGGACAATAGCCATGGTGAGGGTTTCGTTGAACACCGGCGGGCACTACCCGTGGATTAGGACAAGTGCAGTTCGCCACGCGGGATTAGCCGAGCGGTCAGCTGGCACGGTAGCTCAGCGTGTTCGGTCAGAGGATTAGCTGCCCTCTGTAGTAAAAAAAAAAAAGAAAAAACTGATTTAATCGGTCAACAACGAACTAAAACGGATGTTTTACGACGTCCGCCCCGAGCAGATTTAACGAACAAGAGCGAACAAGGAAAAAAAAAAATCGGTGGCATGGTAGCTCAGCGTGTTCGGTCAGAGGGCTAGCAGCCCTCTGTAAAAAAAAGAAAAAAAATGAGTTAATGTATCGATAACGAACTGAAACGGGTGTCTTTCGACGTCCGCCCACAGCAGACACAATGCGAAACGGAAACGAACAAAATGAGACTAAAAAAAAAGCGGTCTAAGGCGCTGCAGTCATGTACTGTGCGGCTGGTCCCGGCGGAGGTTCGAGTCCTCCCCCGGGCATGGGCGTGTGTGTTTGTCCGTAGGATAATTTAGGTTAAGTAGTGTGTAAGCTTAGGGACTGGATGACCTTAGCAGTTAAGTCCCATAAGATTTCGACAACTAAGGCATTCGCACAAATGTAAATCTCACAGAGACGAATAAATATTTGGCACGAATACGTATTTAAATGATAAAAGTTTGTTTGTTATCTGCATGTGCTACAATGAGATGTTGTCCTTTCGAAAGAAACACTTTTCCTCCTTCCCTTGATCCATCTGACTATTAATTGGGTCTAGTGTGAAAATTATGAATATACGTTTCATTCACATACAGGATATTCAGCTGCCCCTACCTATGGGTTTTATGCAACCCTTAATGTCTTCAAACACGACATGCACAATTTTCCTTTTTCTCACTCACTATGCACAAAATGTAAGTTCCATAGAAAAATGAAAAGCACCTTTTTATAGGAAATTTTGTATTGTGATACGTTTTCGCTAGAGGCCACAATTCTCGAATTATTCAAGAAAAACGTACAAAAGTAACTTTCAAACACAGTTATGTCGAATAACTCGAAAACCGGGGCCTCCAGCAAAAACGTAACCTAGTACAAAAACTACATTTAATATCGTACAGAAAGGTCCTGTTAATTTTTTTTCTGTAGGACTGTTTGCGTGTAGCAAGCGAGATCATCATCATCATCATCATCAGTGCTCTGCCAAAAGGCAGGTTTTCACATGGTAGTTCTCCAGGCTGTCCGGTCTTCTGCCATCCTCTTCAGGTCTGCGTAATTTCCTCTTCCCTTTATGTCGTCTATCATCTTGTATCTCCTTCTTCCTCCCAGTCTTCTCTCACAAACCAATCCTTCCAAAGCATCTGCTAGCAAGCACTCCCTTCTCAATGAATCTCCCAGCCAGTTCTTTTTCCTTTCTCTTACAACCTTCAGCAGACATCTTCTCTCACCAACCCATTCCGATACTCTTTCATTACTCACTCTTTCCATCCAGCGTATTCTCTCCATTCTCCTCCACATCTCAAATGCTTCCAACCTTTTTTCATCCTCTCGTCTCAGCGTCCATGTTTCTGCCCCATATACTGCCACTCCAGACAAAACATTTGCCAAGCTTTTTCCTTAGTCCTTTATCTAATTTGCCACATAAGAGTCTCCTCTTTCTGTTGAATGCCTCCTTCGCTATGGCAATTCGAGTTTTCACCTCCTGGTGACATCTCAAGTCTTCAGTTATTGTGCTTCCAAGATATTTAAATGCACTTACTTGGCTAATGGTATAGTGGTAGATTGTCCTATTTTAATATAGGACAGCCTGCGTCTTGTACTGATAACTGTACTCTTTGTTTTTGCTGTGTTTATATGCATCCCATATTCCACACAAGCTTCATTCAGATCTTTCAGCATGCTATTCACTGTCCACTCACTTTCTGCCACTAATACCACGTCATCAGCGAATCTTATACATTCTATTCTCTTTTCACCAATACATATTCCTCTTTTCCCATCTAAGCCTTTCGCAATAATCTCTTCACAGTATGCGTTTAACAACAGTGGGGAAAGGCAACAAACTCGTCTAACAGCTCGTCCAATGCTGCTTCCTTCTGACATTTCATTTCCAATCCTTATCCTTACTTTCTGGTGTAAATATACACTCCTGGAAATTGAAATAAGAACACCGTGAATTCATTGTCCCAGGAAGGGGAAACTTTATTGACACATTCCTGGGGTCAGATACATCACATGATCACACTGACAGAACCACAGGCACATAGACACAGGCAACAGAGCATGCACAATGTCGGCACTAGTACAGTGTATATCCACCTTTCGCAGCAATGCAGGCTGCTATTCTCCCATGGAGACGATCGTAGAGATGCTGGATGTAGTCCTGTGGAACGGCTTGCCATGCCATTTCCACCTGGCGCCTCAGTTGGACCAGCGTTCGTGCTGGACGTGCAGACCGCGTGAGACGACGCTTCATCCAGTCCCAAACATGCTCAATGGGGGACAGATCCGGAGATCTTGCTGGCCAGGGTAGTTGACTTACACCTTCTAGAGCACGTTGGGTGGCACGGGATACATGCGGACGTGCATTGTCCTGTTGGAACAGCAAGTTCCCTTGCCGGTCTAGGAATGGTAGAACGATGGGTTCGATGACGGTTTGGATGTACCGTGCACTATTCAGTGTCCCCTCGACGATCACCAGTGGTGTACGGCCAGTGTAGGAGATCGCTCCCCACACCATGATGCCGGGTGTTGGCCCTGTGTTCCTCGGTCGTATGCAGTCCTGATTGTGGCGCTCACCTGCACGGCGCCAAACACGCATACGACCATCATTGGCACCAAGGCAGAAGCGACTCTCATCGCTGAAGACGACACATCTCCATTCGTCCCTCCATTCACGCCTGTCGCGACACCACTGGAGGCGGGCTGCACGATGTTGGGGCGTGAGCGGAAGACGGCCCAACAGTGTGCGGGACCGTAGCCCAGCTTCATGGAGACGGTTGCGAATGGTCCTCGCCAATACCTCAGGAGCAACAGTGTCTCTAATTTGCTGGGAAGTGGCGGTGCGGTCCCCTACGGCACTGCGTAGGATCCTACGGTCTTGGCGTGCATCCGTGCGTCGCTGCGGTCCGGTCCCAGGTCGACGGGCACGTGCACCTTCCGCCGACCACTGGCGACAACATCGATGTACTGTGGAGACCTCACGCCCCACATGTTGAGCAATTCAGCGGTACGTCCACCCGGCCTCCCGCATGCCCACTATACGCCCTCGCTCAAAGTCCGTCAACTGCACATACGGTTCACGTCCACGCTGTCGCGGCATGCTACCAGTGTTAAAGACTGCGATGGAGCTCCGTATGCCACGGCAAACTGGCTGACACTGACGGCGGCGGTGCACAAATGCTGCGCAGCTAGCGCCATTCGACGGCCAACACCGCGGTTCCTGGTGTGTCCGCTGTGCCGTGCGTGTCATCATTGCTTGTACAGCCCTCTCGCAGTGTCCGGAGCAAGTATGGTGGGTCTGACACACCGGTGTCAATGTGTTCTTTTTTCCATTTCCAGGAGTGTAGATTGTGTATCAGTCGTCTCTCTTTCCAATCTACTCCTTTCCTCTTCAAGCTTTTTCCATATATCTTTCCCCTATAGTTTTTACCAATAGCATCTCTTGTTCCTTTTGCTGTTCTAAATCCGAACTGCTCCTCTGCAATCCCTCTATCCAGCTTGCCATATAGCCTTCTATTCAACACTGTCAGCAAGGCTTTAGCTGCATGAGATATTAGACAGATGCTCTGATGCTATTCACATTTTTTAGCGTTTCTCTTTTTCTCTATTGGTGTCATAACTGTTGCAAGGAAGACCACAGGCCATTCCGCTTTGTCATATATCTCGTTACAGAGGTAGACTTTTTCTTTTCTTGCCTTGTTTCCCAGACTCTTCAACAGTTCTGCTGGCAAATCATCAACTCCTATTCTTCATCTCCTTCAGCGCCTTTTCTACTTCTGCTTCCAAGATGGTGAATCCCATCTTCCGGCACATATTGCTCCTCTTCAGCCTTAATTTCGCTTTGCATTTCATCCCATTTATAGCGAGCGAGAGAACATGAAAATCTCCCACGTGGTTTTTGAAGGCATTTTGGGTTGCATAAAACCCACAGGTAAGGGCAGCTGAATCACCTTGTATATGATAGATCTTCCTTGTAATAGCACTACCTCGCACACTTCGTTTACATCGGACGTTGTGGCCTACTTTGTTTACATATGTGATATCACAAGCCATACTCCTTTACCTTTGATGTCATCCTCATGATCTCATAGGCCACGCCCATTTTTCAGTGACATCATCAAGATGGAGGAGATGGGAAACTTAAAGATTGCAGATCGCAGGAAATTTTAAAATCGAAGATGGCGATGGGGTAAATTTAAAAAGTTCATGCTGGCACTGTCGGGAATTGTTTTGCAGCCAATCATAGCACACGATGGCGCTGGTGGGAAAATTTTTACAGCCAATCATAAAATGCAACCTCTTCAGTACTCATTTCCTGTTTCCATACCTCACCAATGTTTGTACCAAATACTTTACAGCCTCATTATCACTAAGTTTCATGTGCCTCTGTTCAAGAGAAATATTGCGCTGCCTACTGCCTAATCATCAGTAAATTTTATGTCTCTCTTTGTAAAATATTACAGAGGCAATGGGTAAAGCAAAAATCTGAAACAAAAAATGAACTGTAATTGTGTCGGCGTAAATTGATCCCTTAATGTTGCTGTGAGCTGGCTGCAGCAGCTTTGCACACCTAACTCAACCATTTGGTCGTAGGTCTATAGATGGCTTCTGTTTCTTTCAAAAATATTTCAAATGGCTCTAAGCACTATGGGACTTAACATCTCAGGTCATCAGTACCCTAGACTTAGAACTTCTTAAACCTAACTAACCTACGGATATCACACACATCCATGTCCGAGGCGGGATTCGAACCTGCGACCGTAGCAGCAACGCGGTTACAGACTGAAGCGCCTAGAACTGCTCGGCCACAGCGGCCGGCTTCTATTTCTTTGCGCAGCCGTTTGCGCTTCATAGCTGAAAGCTGGCAATTGTGCTGCGAGCTGTCAGGGATCTTCTTGTGCTGTCTCGACAGTAGATATGAAATTTATAATAAAAAAAGTTGGCTCGCTCTGTGAGGGTTCCGTATAAAGTCAATTAATTATTCGTCCATTGTGGGACTCGAGATTCTTGACGATTTTTGACTGTTATCGACATTAATACCGGCAAGTTATCAGTGCTGGTTTGCTTTGGTTTATGGTTAAAACTCACAATCGATTTTTCGCTACCGTTTAACACATATTCCAAGTAATTATCAGTGCTAAGTTATGTTGCTGATTTGCATTTCAAACACACACACACACACACACACACACACACACACACACACACACTCTGATGCAATCTCCAAGCATAGCGTATTTCACCTGCTCGACAAGTCAGGACCAGTCGAGGCTTGTTCCAACATACTACTTCACGACTGCCGACGCCCAATAGGCGGGTGTATCATATTAGTCCGAATCAAGAGTCAAATGCATTGAATGTCACAGCAGTAGAGGACTTGCCAGAACAAGCAAAATGCTCAGTCAGTGAATTAAGTGTGGTTGGTGTAAGCCTAAAGGAATTGGTATGGCCACACGGAGTGGCTGCGCGGTTGAGGCGCCATGTCATGGATTGCGTAACCCTTCCTGTCGGAGGTTCGAGACCTCCCTCGGGCATGGGTGTGTATGTGTTGCTCTTAGCGTATGTTAGTTTAAGCAGTGTGTAAGTTTAGGGACCGATGAATTCAGCAGTTTGGTCCCTTAGGAATTCACACACATTTGAACATTTGATTTCATATGTTTGTCCTATTAAGCGAAGCCGAGAGTCAAATGCATTGATCTCCATCACCTATCTATAATCATTATTGAGGAGCACTTACACATTTTACATTGGGGCTTTAATAACAGCATTCACTTTAGTTTCAACAGGCATTGTAAATTTCAGTAGGAGGTTGAAATGCATGCATCTTGAAGTGCATACTCTCATGATATTCTCTGTAAGCTCTTTATGTGAACGTATGGTACATGCTCCCTCATTGGTTCCTTATCAGCAGCACTGCATCTTGTTAGTCATTGTCTCTGGTATTCTCTGTGTAATGCCTGGGTGTCTTTCCAAAAACAATTGTATCCACTTCATTCCAAGTTTCCCATCTTTGAATGCCCTTTATAGGGCGTGGTACAATAACGTATCACCTTTCTTTTAAAAAATTCTATTTTCCAAACGTTTGCCGTATAACAGTGTACCGCTTACTCAGCGCCTTCTAAACACAATATAGTATCGATTCGACAACATTAAGCGCTCTTGGAAACGATATTATAGGTGGCGCAATGACTAATGTCTTTGATCGGTACACATGTGTACCACTGGCCGTTACTTCCGCTGCTGCTTTGCAACTGTTATAACTTTTGTGAATTTTCCGGCAAAAACAAGAAGAGTGATTGCAGTTCAGCATCTGTAAGTACAATATAATAATGTGACAGTAAAATAAGTTACGACCTTAATTTTCGACTATTTGATAGTTTCTCAAGAAAAATAAGTTTGTATCACAACGAGGTACATGAAAGTGGGGGCTTTTTACTTGCATTTTTACCATTTCCGCTTTTAGTTTGAAAGAAATTTCACATATTGCCGAGAGGCATAGAGTTTTGGCTTTGTACTTTGATAATCAGTTGTTTGGAATATGTTTCCCGTAAGATAATACTGAAGCAGTTTCAATAACACTACGAAAATTTCGCGCCATAACAGAAATCTCAGAAGTATGTGTCCGCTAGAATTTTTACTTTATCTTTATTTCATCTTTTCAATTATCTTTCAAACTATTTATTTCTGGTTATACAGTTTGACAAACAGTTACAACAAAGAGTTTGACGCTTGATAATACAGGGTGATTCAAAAAGAATACCACAACTTTAAAAATGTGTATTTAATGAAAGAAACATAATGTAACCTTCTGTTATACATCATTACAAAGAGTATTTAAAAAGGTTTTTTTTTCACTCAAAAACAAGTTCAGAGATGTTCAATATGGCCCCCTCCAGACACACGAGCAATATCAACCCGATACTCCAACTCGTTCCACACTCTCTGTAGCATATCAGGCGTAACAGTTTGGATAGCTGCTGTTATTTCTCGTTTCAAATCATCAATGGTGGCTGGGAGAGGTGGCCGAAACACCATATCCTTAACATACCCTCATAAGAAAAAATCGCAGGGGGTAAGATCAGGGCTTCTTGGAGGCCAGTGATGTCATGGGCTACCTGGCGGCCGATCCATCGCCTCGGGTAGTTGACGTTCAGGTAGTTACGGACAGATAAGTGCCAATGTGGTGGCGCTCCATCCTTTTTCGTAGGACTCTCCATACAGTTGATTGTGGAATTTGTAGCTCTCTGCTAGCTCTGCGAGTCGATTTTCCTGGGCTGCGAAGAAATGCTTGCTGGATGTGTGCTACATTTTCATCACTCGTTCTCGGCCGTCCAGAACTTTTCCCTATGCACAAACACCCATTCTCTGTAAACTGTTTATACCAACGTTTAATACACCACCTATCAGGAGGTTTAACACCATACTTCGTTCGAAATGCACGCTGAACAACTGTCGTCGATTCACTTCTGCCGTACTCAATAACACAAAAAGCTTTCTGTTGAGCGGTCGCCACCTTAGCATCAACTGACGCTGACACCTAGTCAACAGCGCCTCAAGCGAACAAATGTACAACTAAATGAAACTTTATAGCTCCCTTAATTCGCCGACAGATAGTGCTTAGCTCTGCCTTTTGTCGTTGCAGAGTTTTAAATTCCTAAAGTTGTGATATTCTTTTTGAATCACCCTGTATTTGGTACTTCAGATAATGAAGGGACTTATGATAAAGAAGTGGAAGATCTCCTCAGTTCATTTACCGACAATCAAGTTTACGACTCAGAAGAGGGAGGCGATGATGACGCCGAAGATTTACTGCCAGTGACAGTGCATGGATCATCATGCAAAACCCGCACGTTAGCATCTCCATCCACTCCATCCATAGCAACTGGGCATTCACAGCAACACAGAAAATCTGCACGTCTATCAAACTTCACAGAAATTGTAAACGAAAGTGATGACGATATGTCGCTGAACTATTCAGTTACCTATCTCAATTGTTTTTTGCGAGACGAGTTAGTCAGCCAGGAAGAAATTCGAAGTTTTCAGAATAACAATTTTCCCAGCTTTGATTCAGACTCAAATTCTGATGAAAACACTGACGAACTGTTCTCTTGGTCCAAGCATACGTCTTTGACCACTAAATTTACAATTTCAAAAACCTTATGGTCCGAAAATAAACACAGATAATAAAACACCAGGTGAAATATTTTTGTCACTTTTTACATCTGATGTTTGGGAAGTTATCGTGGAACAATCCAATCTCTATGCCAATCAAACAGTGGGTACAAATCTCTGTACTACAACATAAGAGATGAAAGCTTTGTGTGCCATTCTTGTAATAAAGGGCTTTCATAAATTACCAAGCATGAGGCTCTATTGGTCAAATGATCCAAATTTTCACTTGGAAATAGTTGCCAGTGTGATGTCAGTGAAACGTTTTTGAAACGTATTCGATGTATTCATCTAAACGATAATTCGAAAGCTCCAGCTCGTAACATACCATAATTTGATAAATTGTTCAAAATAAGGCCCCCCTAATAAGCTTTTTACAGAAATCATTCTAAGGTTCATTCTATCCATCTAGACACATTTCTAAAGACGAAAGCATGATCAGATTCAAGGAAGAAGTACCCTAAAGCAATACATGCCTATGAAACCTATTAAGAGGGGCTCCTCTTGTGCTCGCCAGACCCACCGTCAGGAGACTCGAAAACTAGTCTCACTCACGTTTCTGACTTCGCCCATACTACTGCAGTTGCTTGCCACACTTTGACTCGTGAGGATCCAGTCGCTACTTGCAGTCTTGACTAGTGCCAGCTTCCTAATTTAAAAACGTAAAAAGTAGTTATAGCAAGTGCAGTTTGCTTGTGAAGCGCTTGTTACCTGAGGATCAAGACACAAGAAAATGCAACAAAGACGCAAGAAAACGCACTACTCAAGAAAACGTAGGTGATCGATGCCCAGTTTTCAGAAGCACAGAAAGATATAGTGGTGGGTAAGATTTGACTTGGCTGTTAAGTTTAATAGGTTATTTTCTTGTTTTCTCAATATATATATATATATATATATATATATATATATATATATATATATATATATATATATATATATATATATATTAATTACTTCGATGTCGATTATCTTCCGCAATTGATATTTGCAGTGCAGAAATTCAAACGCTTTGAAAGGGAACCAGTATGGAGCGTCAGACTTCCCAGGCTCATTTTTCTTCTGACGGATTTTTCTGTAAATAACTAATAAGCTAGTATTTTATTTTAATTCGTCCACATCCACTCAGAGTTTTGTCGTGATGGAATTCCACGCGCTTCACTCTTTTTGGATTTTATTTCATCCCCGAACACAGGCTATTCTTCAGAAACTGAAGAGTCAAAGAAACTGCTAGACCTGACTAATATCGTGTAGGGCCCCCACGAGCACGCAGAAATGCCGCGACACGACGTGGCATGGACTCGAATAATGTCTGAAGTAGTGCTGGAGGGAACTGACACCATGAATCCTGCAGGGCTGTCCATAAATCCGCAAGAGTACGAAGGGGTGGAGATCTCTTCTGAGCAGCACATTCCAAGGCATCCCTGATACGCTTAATAATATTCATGTCCAGGGAGTTTCGTGGCCTGCGGAAGTGTTTAAACTCGGAAGAGTATTCTTGGAGCCACTCTGCAGCAATTCTGGACTTGTGGAGTGTCGCTTTGTCCTTCTGGAATTACCCAAATCTGTCGGAATGCACAATGGACATGACTGGATGCAGGTGATCAGACTGGATGCTTTCGGACCTATCACTTGTCAGAGTCGTATCTAGACGTATCAGGTGTCCCATATCACTTCAACTGCACACGCTCCACACCATTACAGAGCCTCCACTATCTTGAACAGTTCCCCGATGACATGCAGGATCCATGGATTAATAAGGTTGTCTCCTTAGCCGTACACGTCCATCCCCTCGATACAATTCGAAGCGAGACTCGTCCGACCAAGAACATGTTTCCAGTCATCAACAGTCCAACGTCGGTGTTGACGTGCCCAAGCGATGCGTAAAGCTTAGTGTCGTGCAGTCATCAAGCGTACACAAGTCGACCTTCAGCTCCGAAAGCCCATATCGATGACGTTTCATTGAATGGTTCACACGCTGACACTTGTTGATGGCCCAGCATTGAAATATGTGGCAATCTGCGGAAGCGTTGCGCTTCTCTCACGTTGAGTCGCTCGTGCGCCCTTCAAACTCACTGAAATCATGATAACCTGCCATTGTAGCAGCAGCAACTTATGTAACTTCACCAGGCGTCTTATATAGGCGTTGCCGACTGCAGAGCCGTATTCTACCCGTTTGCATATCTTTGTATTTAAATATGCATGCCTATACCAGTTTCTTTGGCGCTTCAGTGTAAATGTTTCTTAATTCAATAGTAAAATCGTCAGTCCACAACATTTTAAAAGAAAAACTACAACAGAGAAAAAAATGGAGACGAGTGCAGCGAGCCGACTGATCAAGGCTTGTTGCCGTCCACAAAACTCACTCAGCTCACCGCGCATCCCTTTGATGTACCGACAACAGTCGGAGCCAGACAAGCCATAGGCTCGGGCGAGTCGCAAGCCCGTCTCGCGCACAGTCCTCGGAGCCCACCTCCGTCGACATAACTCATGAGGCTTGTGATTCTCACAAGCAGACCAGATCCCTCGAGTAGTGCGGACGCACCTCGAAGTAAACGTTCCTACTGCTATTGGCTTGTAAAACACTATTACCACACCTGTTCAATTCAATATCAAACAAATGTTCGTTGGAAATAACGTCCCTTTAAAAATCTTGTGTTGCAGTCAGTGCCATATACACTCCTGGAAATTGAAATAAGAACACCATGAATTCATTGTCCCAGGAAGGGGAAACTTTATTGACACATTCCTGGGGTCAGATACATCACATGATCACACTGACAGAACCACAGGCACATAGACACAGGCAACAGAGCATGCACAATGTCGGCACTAGTACAGTGTATATCCACCTTTCGCAGTAATGCAGGCTGCTATTCTCCCATGGAGACGATCGTAGAGATGCTGGATGTAGTCCTGTGGAACGGCTTGCCGTGCCATTTCCACCTGGCGCCTCAGTTGGACCAGCGTTCGTGCTGGACGTGCAGACCGCGTGAGACGACGCTTCATCCAGTCCCAAACATGCTCAATGGGGGACAGATCCGGAGATCTTGCTGGCCAGGGTAGTTGACTTACACCTTCTAGAGCACGTTGGGTGGCACGGGATACATGCGGACGTGCATTGTCCTGTTGGAACAGCAAGTTCCCTTGCCGGTCTAGGAATGGTAGAACGATGGGTTCGATGACGGTTTGGATGTACCGTGCACTATTCAGTGTCTCCTCGACTATCACCAGTGGTGTACGGCCAGTGTAGGAGATCGCTCCCCACACCATGATGCCGGGTGTTGGCCCTGTGTGCCTCGGTCGTATGCAGTCCTGATTGTGGCGCTCACCTGCACAGCGCCAAACACGCATACGACCATCATTGGCACCAAGGCAGAAGCGACTCTCATCGCTGAAGACGACACGTCTCCATTCGTCCCTCCATTCACGCCTGTCGCGACACCACTGGAGGCGGGCTGCACGATGTTGGGGCGTGAGCGGAAGACGGCCTAACGGTGTGCGGGACCGTAGCCCAGCTTCATGGAGACGGTTGCGAATGGTCCTCGCCGATACCCCAGGAGCAACAGTGTCCCTAATTTGCTGGGAAGTGGCGGTGCGGTCCCCTACGACACTGCGTAGGATCCTACGGTCTTGGCGTGCATCCGTGCGTCGCTGCGGTCCGGTCCCAGGTCGACGGGCACGTGCACCTTCCGCCGACCACTGGCGATAACATCGATGTACTGTGGAGACCTCACGCCCCACGTGTTGAGCAATTCGGCGGTACGTCCTCCCGGCCTCCCGCATGCCCACTATACGCCCTCGCTCAAAGTCCGTCAACTGCACATACGGTTCACGTCCACGCTGTCGCGGCATGCTACCAGTGTTAAAGACTGCGATGGAGCTCCGTATGCCACGGCAAACTGGCTGACACTGACGGCGGCGGTGCACAAATGCTGCGCAGCTAGCGCCATTTGACGGCCAACACCGCGGTTCCTGGTGTGTCCGCTGTGCCGTGCGTGTGATCATTGCTTGTACAGCCCTCTCGCAGTGTCCGGAGCAAGTATGGTGGGTCTGACACACCGGTGTCAATGTGTTCTTTTTTCCATTTCCAGGAGTGTACATTGCGTAGTTTTATTAAACACATAACTGTTCATAAATCTGGAAAAAAAATCTTCTTTCTGCTAAAGATAATAAGCGTTTCCTTGTAGAAGATAAATTGAGCACTATTGCATGAGGTCACTGCTGTGTGCACAATTGATTTAGCGGTAGCCCAAGTGTCAGCAAATAGCGGCGCGTGGTCTGCATGCAAGCCGCTAGTATTTCTTATCAGGCCCGCCAAGATAGAATTTTTATGTAACAATTTATACACTTTCTGAAACGCAATGTTAACTAACGCATGCAATCATTTTTAAAGGTGCGGCCCTCAGCTAAGCTCTGCTTCTACAAAGTGGACCCCGAGCCAAAACTATTGCCAATCTCTGCTGTAGCCTACTGTAATGCGGAAATACGTACACGTGAGACAATATACATTTGTGCTCTACAAGTTTTGTTCCGAACAAAGTATTTCTCATAGCATTAAATCACTGTCTAACATACTCTCTGAACATAATTCATTCAAAGTCCTATGTGGTTTCTATAGTGAAACAGCACAATCTAGGTTTATCACCACAGTATAAGAAACCTTCTGTACTTGGGATAAGGTGAATACGTTAGCTTGGCGCCACTACTGTCTGAAAAATGATGGTGACTGATTTTATTGTGTGGGTGAGTGAATCCTGTGCAGAATATCCCTATCTCCCATTAATCTGAGGAGGAACCAGGACTCGAACCCCAGTTCTGCTGCACCAAAGGTAGTGACGCTAATCAATCGGTAATGGAGGTGGTCGATCTTCCTGTGTTGGTATGAAAATGTAATTGAAACATGATGTTCACTAATTTTGCTCTGTGTGTGTGTGTGTGTGTGTGTGTGTGTGTGTGTGTGTACGCTCGCGCGCTTAATAACGCTAATTTACACATTTTAGGTGAAGACTTTCTGTAATTGTTTTGGAAATACTGTAGCGCTCTTTGTTGCTGTTCTGATTATGACAATGCAGTACATTGATTAGGCAGAATTTTAGATGCTTATGAATTTTAAGTGTGCATGAGCAAGAAAATGTGGGATGATGAGTAGAGAGAAGACGCAGAATCGCAGGATTTTGGGTGCTTACTTATTTTTGACAATGGAAATGCTGTTAGAGAGAATACTTTTGAACATGTCGCTAAATTCAAGTGTGTGTGTGTGTGTGTGTGTGCGTGTGATGAATAGCAATAGTTTACACAATTCTGGTGAAGAAGCGTAAGTAATTGTTTGGAAATACTCCTGTAAAGTCAATACTTTGTTTGAACGTGGTGTGTGTTCAGGTGAAGAAACTTGTGGAAATGCTGTAGTGTAAATGGATAGTTTTGAACATTATAGGCTTTGGCAAATATATGCTGCACTGCGACTGGATGTAAAAAATTTGCTGCCAGCAGCATTTTGTACTGTGACTGGCAGACAAATATTTCCCGACAGCGCCATCTTGCATTTGTTAAATTAACCGCCATCTGTATCTTGGATTCCCGCGATCCACCAAATCTCGGACAGTTGACAGTTCCGTTCTCCTTCTGCGTACGTTAATAAAGCAGTTAACACTCTGAGTATCATCATCCCAAACAGCGAGCAAGCCACTGACCAAATTGTGGCTCGGCTTCTCGTGTGCCAACTTCATTTACTCTTCCGAAATAGAGCATACACCATAATCACTGCACTGTGGTGGCTCATGTCACTACAGAAGGAACACACTCTTCACGGGACAGGGTAAAACGTGGGGTCAATGGTTGGAAGTAGTTGACAAGGATAATATGCTGCACTGCCCCAACAAGGATATCAGAACATCACTGAGAGTGCCTTAGCGGGGAAATACGGAAGAAATGTTGAGTCAGCTCGCAAAGGATGTGCCCTACATTAAGAAACCTCCTGCGGAAGTTGTGTTTCTATTACCACATCCTGTTCCTGTGACCATTTCGACCGCCGATTCCCTAATGGCACATTTCAGCCTCGTCCGCTGGAAAACGGCTTACATTGCCGACAAATGTTAGCTGTCGTCTGCTCCTCAGAACGTCAAGTGTCTCTCCTCTCGTTTCCAGTACCTCGGTTCGTTACCAGCGGGATCGCTCAGATATATCTGCGTAGCTATTTGTACTTTTTCTGTTGCGAAGAATGAGAAGAGGTAACTGGGCGTTGCAGATTATCATCACATTACCTCGCATTAGGAAACGATTTTCGTATGGTGTATACACTGACGGTTTTCTCACGGCTTGAATAAAAAAAGTCTCAATACAAGATTAATAACCGTATAACGCAATCCTTCATTTCTTTCTTTACATCTTCTGAAAGCTATTAATTCTTAATACTTGTATACCATATCCGATTTCGTCCAAATGCTATGACGCGTATACCAACCTTTGTTGCAGGTTTAGATTTTAACTTCTCATGAAAGCTAACTTGTCTCTACTTCTTATAAACGTTTTCTACACAGGATGTATCATAATTAATAGCGAAAACTGAAATGAATGACAATATATGATAACAGAAGCACACACTTTCCAGTAATCTGGGTCTGCAAACGTGACGTAAAGAGGTTACTGCCAATGCGTAGTTACGAGCTGACGTCAGTATGAAATGTTGTCCTAGTTGGCGCAGATGTGCTTAATATGTAAACTTTTCGATTAAGTCTCCTCCATTTGTTGTAATAAATAGCCTTACTAACAGTGGCTTGGTACTGTCTTTTACTTTTCGCAAGAATTAACTTGTATCTTTGCAGAGCCATGGTCTCACCGTGCAATTTTCAGGAAAATAATAAGAAATACTTTAATACAGCTTTTACCATACATTCCTATTAAGCAGTTCACTGTCACATATGTGACTCGGAAACCTGATACTTCCAGTATCTATCACGAATCCATATCTTTCGTATAAAAGTCCTTATAATTGGTTGAGAAAACATTTATTACTAATTTCTTTATTGAACGGTTTTGCTCATCTAACGAACAAGAGCATCATTAGAATATACACTGTAAAAGATACAAATTGAGATAATACGGAAAACCTACACTGACATTACGTGAAGTACATATTCTGCTTCCAGTTTGGTGACTTACGTTTAAAGTTGGCTAACAGCATTAAAGACTTCCTTTAAAGTTGGCTGACAGCGCTATAGATTAAACTGGCTGTACTGTAGTAAAATTATGTGTTATTATGTAAGATTTAGAAGAAATATTTTTAAAACCGGTAGTTTTGCATTTTTGTATAGACATTTTAAATGTGTCTTTCTTATAATATATTTTGAAAGATATTTTAATTTTTACAGATTAGTCGTATTTTTTGAAAGATAAGCAGATATCTGGTGATGCTAGATGTCTAAACACACGCACGTAAAAGAGGCGATTAAAATGTAAATTTCTTTTTCTGTAGTTGTAAATTATCTTTGTATACAATAAAGAGGCGATTAAAATGTAAATTTCGTTTTCTGTAGTTGTAAGTTATCTTTGGATACGATATATCATTGACAAGTACTGTTGTACAGTCCATTTCATCTGTTACGATGTCAATGTCATCATCTACTACTGTACTTCAAACGTAAGTTTAAGTACTGTAGTACAGCAAGTTTAATTTTTAATGCTGTCAGTCAAACGTAAGTTTATGTACTATAGTACAGCAAATTTTATTTTTAATGCTGTCAGTCAACTTTAAACGTAAGTTACCATACTGGAAGTAGAATATGTTGGTTGGTTGGTTGTTTTGGGGAAGGAGACCAGACAGCGAGGTCATCGGTCTCATCGGATTAGGGAAGGACGGGGAAGGAAGTCGGCCGTGCCTTTTGAAAGGAACCATCCCGGCATTTGCCTGGAGCGATTTAGGAAAATCACGGAAAACCTAAATCAGGATGGCCGGACGCGGGATTGAACCGTCGTCCTCCCGAATGCGAGTCCAGTGTCGAACCACTGCGCCACCTCGCTCGGTGTAGAATATGTACTTTACGTAGTATCAAAGTAACTTTTCCGTGTTATCTCGATTTGTATCTTTTATAGTGTATGTTCTGGTGATGCTCGTGTTCATTTTAAGGGCGAAACCGGTCACTAAAAAATACAAAGTGCAACTTGTAGCTGTATTCAAAATCCGGGCGCGGTGGCCGAGCGGTTCTAGGCGCTTCTGTCCGGAACCGTGCGACTGCTACGGTCGCAGTTTCGAATCCTGCCTCGGGCATGGATGTGTGTGATGTCCTTAGGTTAGTTAGGTTTAAGCAGTTCTAAGTTCCAGGGGACTGATGACCTCAGATTTTAAGTCCCATAGTGCTCACAGCCATTTGAATCATTTTTTTTAAACTTAATTTTAACAGTCGCTCCGCCTGCAGGCACTGCCTCCTTTTGCTAATATTTATTACGTAGCAGTGGTCTCATGTCTTACAGGACTGTGACTATACTGGTCACAACAATTATAGGACGAGAAAGTAACAAAACTTAGAGGAAGTGTATTTTTATAACATCCTCGTCAGGGCGACTAGCGTGGCCTGGAGTGAAATCGCTCATTATTCCTGGAAGAAGATAACAACGCAGTTTACCACACTTGTACACACCAGTTAGACACTTGACTCCTTAACTAAAGGATTTCGAACAACCGTCGTTGACCGGTACTACTGTCGATCTCTACAGGAATAAAAGTGGTGCGATTCTTCAACATCATGTACGGTAACGAAATCACGAGTCAATAGAAGGGATTTTCTTCTTTGGGATATTTGTCATGAGACAGGTGCCCTATCGCTTCTTTAATCAGCTAATAACTTCGTGCATTTTTAATATCATCAAGTATTCCATATCTTTTTCTTCCTCGTCTCTCTTCTTCTTCTTTTCTCTTTCCTTGTCTTACCTCCAATCTTTCCTTAATTGACTCTTTGCAGCAATCAATTTTTTCCCAGTCAACATGTTTCCTTAATTTTTATTACTTCCGTTAGTTTTCTTTTCTTTGTAATTCATAGAATTACATCTTCATTTGCCATTCTGTCTGTCCATTCCTCTTTAAGCATTTTTCTACAAAGCCATACATAAAAGCCATAAAAATATTTTTCTTTTATATTTTTGATTGTCCATGATTTACTGCCATACAGTTCTGCACTCCATATGTGACGAATCTGTTTCTTAGTTCCATCAGTTTTCTTCTGGCTGACAACAAAAATTTCAGATTTTCAAAAGCTCATTTTTCCACAGATATTCTAATTCTTACTTCCGCTACACAATTTTCATTTTCTGTCACCAAATTTTGTAAGCACCCAAAAGTTTTTAGTTGTAACGAGATCTTCCCTCCCGGATATTAGGACATAATCTTCATATTTGGTGATTCTCATCACTTTGGTCTTTCCTACAATTACCAATGCTTGAGTACCTGCTTACTTAATTGTCGTTATACTTTTTCCTCTTCCTGCTATTTCTAACACTGTCTCTGTTAGCTATTCACCATAACTATTGAAAAGCGTTGGTGACAATCAACACCCTCATTTAACACTTCGCCAGTATCCCTCTCATTCATTTCTCCATCCCCAGCCCGTACTACCACTCTTTGTCTTGTGTACATCCCCTTTATCAGTCTTCTGTTCACCCAGCCTATACTAATATCTTTGAAAATCTTCAGGACGACACTCCAGTGAGCTCGGTCAAACGCCTTTCCAAGATCAACAAAATAAATGTACATATATTTGATAACTTCTAGCATTTTTAGTACATTGCACCTTAGCTAGTCGGAGCGTTAAGCCTAGCCGAAAATGTGATGTACCGCCTGTCAACAAGTATTGAGAGGGAAAGGATATCAGGACATCAGAACATGTTCGTAGATGAGTAAAGGCGAGTAAATAAAAACGAAGATTAAATCTCAGAGTCTTTTATTTAAAAATAGAAGGATGGTTCGACGAATGATTCGTACAGTGTCACTACTCGAAGCGTTTACTCTGGAGAGTTATTTTCGCCATATCTTCATTTAGCGTGCCCATTGGACTTGTTACAACATATGTTGTGGAAAGGAACTAATTTTGCGGGGACAACGTTTTCGTCACTTGAAGGACACATACAACTGCATATGTTTTGTAGAGGTACATCGACGGCTGTGGTCTATGTGATGACGCGTGGTAATTGAATCGGTCGTCTCTAAAAGTTTCTTTCCCAAATGTTTTGGTAAAAGTATTTTATTTCGGTTTGCGATTCTTCAAGAGCAGATCCATTATATTACGCTAAAGAGGCCTCTCTCCTCTAGCTGTTCTTGACACAGGAAGTTAAAAATATTTTCATTCGTTCTCTTGGAGAAGGGGTAGTTTAACAGGGAAACTGGGATAATTCTCATTTATTTTTTCGTCCAGTTGCACTTTTTTAATTAGGTTACACGTTTCGATCATTCTGGCTCACCTTCAGATCTAAGTAGTTGCATCAGAAACCCGTCTTGTCTACTCAGAACCACGTATCAGAGTACTAATTTTGAGCAGACAAGACGGATTGCTGACGCAACTACATATATCTGAATATGATCCAGAGTGATTCATTCTAAGTAAAACTGTGCAAGTAAGACAGAACAATAAATGAGAATTATCTTAATTATGTAAACAGTTGCTGAATCTATCAAGACGATTATGTCGACTATAGTGAATAATAGCAAACTGTGCTAAGAACAGATACTTTACAGTCCTTATGGAAAACACGGAGGAAATTCCAGATTCTAGGAGGTGGTGGCCGATTTTCTATGAAGAATGTGCTCTCCCGAGGAAGAGAAGTTGGGTCCTGCTAATTACTTAGCATTTAAATATAGCTTAAATAATTCGAATATGCTAACTTTCTTTGATATCACTATGCACTTCTAAGGCCGTGCGGTTCTAGGCGCTACAGTCTGGAGCCGAGCGACCGCTACAGTCGCAGGTTCGAATCCTGCCTCGGGCATGGATGTGTGTGATGTCCTTAGGTTAGTTAGGTTTAATTAGTTATAAGTTCTAGGCGACTGATGACCTGAGAAGTTAAGTCGCATAGTGCTCAGAGCCATTTTGCACTTCTAATCCACACTTCAGACTTAAGTTTGCCAATAACAAAAAAAATCTGACTTTCCTCGGCGTTCAGTCTATAACTAACATGATAAAACAGAAGAGATCAAGAGGATTATGAAATTCAAGTATGTACATTGTTGTACTCAACGATGTATATCGACGATGTACTCATCGTACATCATAATAACAGCAAAACGATGTGAACAGTTTGGTACGCTGGAGCGTCATCCCTACTCTCTGTTAGATTCTATATCTAGCAGTATTCAGTTTCACTTCACGCGCTTTGGTACCTCCCCGTAACAGGTGTCAGTAATTTCGGGACAGCTGTCGCTCTCGTAGCTCGCGTGACTGTCTCCGGAACAGCTGCAACAGTTGACACACTTAGTCCTTATTACGCTCACCCCTTGCAAAGTTCACATGCTGTCGCCAGTGTGTGTGCAAAGTATTTCCTCTCTGGGGGACAAAATAGAATTTTAGTCGTTGCTTAGTATGTCAATTGTCTAAGGGTCGAAACTGGAATGAAGCTCTTATTCGAGTTTTCTTATTTCTATCGTTCAGTCATCTTGATGTCACTGGAGCACTGTATGGCGGTGGAGTTCGATTGAAGATAGGAATTTCAAATCCAGGTTGTGGAAGAATTTGGCTCAGCGATAAGGGAGAGGCAGTTTTTAATCACCAGATTGTGCTCCGAAGTCTTGTATTAAATTCAGAACTTCTTGCCAGTGTTTAGTTGTTGTTTTATATCGTCTTCAGTCCGAAGACTGGTACGACGTGCTTCTCCAATATAGTCTATAATGAGCAAGTTCCTTCATCTCTACGTAACTACTGACACCATTTGAACAAACATACTACAGTTAAGCGTTGATCTCCGTATACAAATTTCACTGCTCATACGTGCCCCGTAAACAAAATGTCCATTTCTTGATGCTTCAGCATGTGTAGACTTACTGTCATCCAATCCCTTCGTTTAGCTAAGTTCTGTCACATATTTATTGCCTTGCTGAATCTCTCAAGACGATTATGTCGACTCATTAGCTCAAAAATGGTTCAAATGGCCCTGAGCACTATGATGCTTAACATCTGAGGTCATTAGTCCCCTAGAACTTAGAACTACTTAAATCTAACTAACCTAAGGACATCACACACATCCATGCCCGAGGCAGGACTTGAACCTGCGACCGTAGCAGTCGCGCGGTTCCGGACTGAAGCGTCTAGAACGGCTCGGCCACAGCGGCTGGCTCTGCATTAGCTAACCGATCTATCCATCTAATCATCACCGTTTTTCTATAGTACTGCATTGCAAAATATGCTCTCATTTCTCAACAGTTTAACATATATTTTTTACTTCCACATCAAATACTTTCAAAAAAGAATTCCTAAAACTTAAATTTATTTCGATATTTACATACGCTGGCGGATAAAAAAGTAACACAAAAAAGTTAACGCAGAGCAATGAAATTTCGGGAATACATTTGCCTAAGTAACATTTTTAGGTCATTAACACCGCAAGATCACAGATTAATGTAAGAGCGAGATAAGTCATTGCAAATGTGAAACGCTGGTTCATTAATAGCGGTTTAACGGTCATAACGTTGAACGCAGGCATGCAGACATGCATGCATTGTGTTGTACAGGTTTCATATGACAGTTTGTAGGATGCAGTTCCACGCATGCTGTACTTGGTCAAGACATGGATGATGTCCCATATGTACTCAATTGGACACGGATCCGATGATCGAGATAACCAAGGCAACATATCGACACCCGCACAACATTTTGGGTTACAGCGATGGTACGTGCATGAGCGTTATCCTGTTAGAAAACATCCCCTGCAATCATTTTCGTGAATGCCAACACAAAAGGGCGAATCAGCAGACTGACATACAAATTGGCACTCAAGGAGCTTGCGATAGCCACGAGAATGCTCCTGCTGTCAGACAAAATCGCTCACCAGACCATAACTCCAGGTGTGGGTCGGTCTAAGGCGCTTCAGTCATGGACTGTGCGGCTGGTCCCGGCGGAGGTTCGATTCCTCCCTCGCACATGGGTGTGTGTGTGTTTGTCATTAGGATAATTTAGGTTAAGTAGTGTGTAAGCTTAGGGACTGCTGACCTTAGCAGTTAAGTCCCATAAGATTTCACACACATTTGAACATTTGAACAGGTGTGGGTCCAGTGTGTTTAGCATGCAGAAGGTTGGTTATAGGTCTTCTAAGCAACAGACTCCCGTCACTGTCACCGAGACAGAACCAGCTTTCATCACCCTCCAATGAGCTCTCGCTTGACACACTGAAGTCCCAAATGGCGATGGTTTGGGGTCAGTGGAAAGTATGCTACAGGGCATCTGTCTCGGAGCTGTCCCTAAAGCAGCCAATTTGTAACAGTTCGTTGTGTCACTGTGGTGTCAACTGCAGCTCAGCCAGCTGCTGCAGATGTAGTACGAAGCGCCAGAGTCGTACGCCGGACGGTAGTTTCCCGTGGCCGTCCGGAGCCCGTTCTTCTTGCAAACGTAAATTCTCATGACCACCGCTACAAACAGTCACGTACAGTGGCTACATTCCTACCCAGTCTTTCTGCAGTATTGCAGAAGGAACATCCGGCATCTCGTAGCTCTATTACACGGCCTCGCCAAACTTAGTGATGCTTTGATAATGGTGTCTTTGTCGCCTTTAAGGAGGTCTTGACTAACATCAACTCACCACGTCTAGTGTGGAAGGTAACTAACGTCGAGGACCATTACAGCGTGTATTTAAAGCAAATGTCTTTTGCATCCTCATGATGGTATTACTAGTGCCACTCTTGCGACAAGACATCTTCCAGATGTACACTACTGGCATATAAAATTGCTACACGAAGAAGAAATGCAGATGATAAACGGGTATTCATTGGGCAAATACATTATGCTAGAACTGACATGTGATTACATTTTCACGTAATTTGGGTGCATAGATCCTGAGAAATCAGTAGCCAGAACAATCAACTCTGGCCGTAATAACGGCCTTGATACGCCTGGGCATTGAGTCAAACAGAGCTCAGATGGCGTGTACCGGTACAGCTGCCCATGCAGCTTCAACACGTTACCACAGTTCATCAAGAGTACTGACTTGCGTATTGTGACGAGCCAGTTGCTCGGCCACCATTGACCAGACGTTTTCAATTGGTGAGAGATCTGGAGAATGTGCTGGCCAGGGCGTCGAACATTTTATGTATCCAGAAAGGTCCGTACTTGACCTGCAACATGCGGCCGTGCATTATCCTGCTGAAATGTAGGGTTTCGCAGGGGTCGAATGAAGGGTAGAGTCACGGGTCGTAACACATCTGAAATGTAACGTCCACTGTTCAAAGTGCCGTCAATGCGAACAAGAGGCGACGGAGACGTGTAACCAATGGCACCCCATACCATCGCGCCGGATGATACGCCAGTATGGCGATGACGAATACACCCTTCCAATGTGCGTTCACCGCGATATCGCCAAACACGGATGCGACCATCATGATGCTGTAAACAGAACCTGGATTCATCCGAAAAAATGACGTTTTGCCATTCGTGCACCCAGGTTCGTCGTTGAGTACACCATCGCAGGCACTCCTGTCTGTGATGCAGCGTCAAGGGTAACCGCAGCCATGGTCTCCGAGCTGATAGTCCATGCTACTGCAAACGTCATCGAACTGTTCGCGCAGATGGCTGGACGTCTTGCATACGTCCCCACCTGTTGACTCAGGGATCGAGACGTGGCTGCACGATCCGTTACAGCCATGCGGATAAGACGCCTGTCATCTCGACTGCTAGTGATACGAGGCCGTTGGGATCCAGCACGGCGTTCCTCCTGAACCCACCGATTCCATATTCTGCTAATAGTCATTGGACCTCGACCAACGCGAGCAGCAATGTCGCGATACGATAAACCGCAATCGCGATAGGCTACAATCCGACCTTTATGAAAGTCGGAAACGTGATGGTACTCATTTCTCCTCCTTACACGAGGCATCACAACAACGTTTCACCATGGAACGCCGGTCAACTGCTGTTTGTGTATGAGAAATCGGTTGGAACCTTTCCTCATGTCAGCACGTTGTAGGTGTCGCCACCGGCGCCAACCTTGTGTGAATGCTCTGAAAAGCTAATGATTTGCATATGACAGCATTTTCTTCTAGTCGGTTAAATTTCGCGTCTGTAGCACGTCATCTTCGTGGTGTAGCAATTTTAATGGCCAGTAGTGTAGAAACACACCTATTAACTTACTTTTGTCTCGCACAACTCCTTCTTGATGTTGCGAATTCTTTTTTTCGTCAGTGCTTTTTTCATTTTTTTTTTTTTTTTTTTTGTCATCAGTCTACTGACTGGTTTGATGCGGCCCGCCACGAATTCCTTTCCTGTGCTAACCTCTTCATCTCAGAGTAGCACTTGCAACCTACGTCCTCAATTATTTGCTTGACGTATTCCAATCTTTGTCTTCCTCTACAGTTTTTGCCCTCTACAGCTCCCTCTAGTACCATGGAAGTCATTCCCTCATGTCTTAGCAGATGTCCTATCATCCTGTCCCTTCTCCTTATCAGTGTTTTCCACATATTCCTTTCCTCTCCGATTCTGCGTAGAACCTCCTCATTCCTTACCTTATCAGTCCACCTAATTTTCAACATTCGTATATAGCACCACATCTCAAATGCTTCGATTCTCTTCTGTTCCGGTTTTCCCACAATCCATGTTTCACTACCATACAATGCCGTACTCCAGACGTACATCCTCAGAAATTTCTTCCTCAAATTAAGGCCGGTATTTGATATTAGTAGACTTCTCTTGGCCAGAAATGCCTTTTTTGCCATAGCGAGTCTGCTTTTGATGTCCTCCTTGCTCCGTCCGTCATTGGTTATTTTACTGCCTAGGTAGCAGAATTCCTTAACTTCATTGACTTCGTGACCATCAATCCTGATGTTAAGTTTCTCGCTGTTCTCATTTCTACTACTTCTTATTACCTTCGTCTTTCTCCGATTTACTCTCAAACCATACTGTGTACTCATTAGACTGTTCATTCCGTTCAGCAGATCATTTAATTCTTCTTCACTTTCACTCAGGATAGCAATGTCATCAGCGAATCGTATCATTGATATCCTTTCACCTTGTATTTTAATTCCACTCCTGAACCTTTCTTTTATTTCCATCATCGCTTCCTCGATGTACAGATTGAAGAGTAGGGGCGAAAGGCTACAGCCTTGTCTTACACCCTTCTTAATACGAGCACTTCGTTCTTGATCGTCCACTCTTATTATTCCCTCTTGGTTGTTGTACATATTGTATATGACCCGTCTCTCCCTATAGCTTACCCCTACTTTTTTCAGAATCTCGAACAGCTTGCACCATTTTATATTGTCGAACGCTTTTTCCAGGTCGAGAAATCCTATGAAAGTGTCTTGATTTTTCTTTAGCCTTGCTTCCATTATTAGCCGTAACGTCAGAACTGCCTCTCTCGTCCCTTTAGTTTTCCTAAAGCCAAACTGATCGTCACCTAGTGCATTCTCAATTTTCTTTTCCATTCTTCTGTATATTATTCTTGTAAGCAGCTTCGATGCATGAGCTGTTCAGTTGATTGTGCGATAATTCTCGCACTTGTCAGCTCTTGCCGTCTTCGGAATTGTGTGGATGATGCTTTTCCGAAAGTCAGATGGTATATCGCCAGACTCATATATTCTACACACCAACGTGAATAGTCGTTTTGATGACACTTCCCCCAATGACTTTAGAAATTCTGATGGAATGTTATCTATCCCTACTGCCTTATTTGATCGTAAGTCCTCCAAAGCTCTTTTAAATTCCGTTTCTAATACTGGGTCCCCTATCTCTTCTAAATCGACTCCTGTTTCTTCTTCTATCACATCAGACAAATCTTCACCCTCATAGAGGCTTTCAATGTATTCTTTCCACCTATCTGCTCTCTCCTCTGCATTTAACAGTGGAATTCCCGTTGCACTCTTAATGTTACCACCGTTGCTTTTAATGTCACCAAAGGTTGTTTTGACTTTCCTGTATGCTGAGTCTGTCCTTCCGACAATCATATCTTTTTCGATGTCTTCACATTTTTCCTGCAGCCATTTCGTCTTAGCTTCCCTGCACTTCCTATTTATTTCATTCCTCAGCGACTTGTATTTCTATATTCCTGACTTTCCCGGAACATGTTTGTACTTCCTCCTTTCATCAATCAACTGAAGTATTTCTTCTGTTACCCATAGTTTCTTCGCAGCTACCTTCTTTGTACCTATGTTTTCCTTCCCAACTTCTGTGATGGCCCTTTTTAGAGATGTCCATTACTCTTCAACTGTACTGCCTACTGCGCTATTCCTTATTGCTGTATCTATAGCGTTAGAGAACTTCAAACGTATCTCGTCATTCCGTAGTACTTCCGTATCCCACTTCTTTGCGTATTGATTCTTCCTGACTAATGTCTTGAACTTCAGCCTACTCTTCATCACTACTATATTGTGATCTGAGTCTATATCTGCTCCTGGGTACGCCTTACAATCCAGAATCTGATTTCGGAATCTCTGTCTGACCATGATGTAATCTAATTGAAATCTTCCCGTATCTCCCGGCCTTTTCCAAGTATACCTCCTCCTCTTGTGATTCTTGAACAGGGTATTCGCTATTACTAGCTGAAACTTATTACAGAACTCAATTAGTCTTTCTCCTCTTTCATTCCTTGTCCCAAGCCCATATTCTCCTGTAACCTTTCCTTCTACTCCTTCCCCTACAACTGCATTCCAGTCGCCCATGACTATTAGATTTTCGTCCCCCTTTACATACTGCATTACCCTTTCAATACCCTCATACACTTTCTCTATCTGTTCATCTTCAGCTTGCGACGTCGGCATGTATACCTGAACTATCGTTGTCGGTGTTGGTCTGCTGTCGATTCTGATTACAACAACCCGGTCACTGAACTGTTCACAGTAACACACCCTCTGCCCTACCTTCCTATTCATAACGAATCCTGCACCTGTTATACCATTTTCTGCTGCTGTTGATATTACCCGATACTCATCTGACCAGAAATCCTTGTCTTCCTTCCACTTCACTTCACTGGTCCCTACTATATCTAGATTGAGCCTTTGCATTTCCATTTTCAGATTTTCTAGTTTCCCTAGCACGTTCAAGCTTCTGACATTCCACGTCCCGGCTCGTAGAACGTTATCCTTTCTTCGATTATTCAATCTTTTTCTCATGGTAAACTCCCCCTTGACAATCCCCTCCCGGAGATCCGAATGGGGGACTATTCCGGAATCTTTTGCCAATGGAGAGATCATCATGACACTTCTTCAATTACAGGCCACATGTTCTGTGGATACACGTTACGTGTCTATAATGCAGTGGTTTCCATTGCCTTCTGCATCCTCATGTCGTTGATAATTGCTGAGTCTTCCCCCTTTAGGGGCAATTTCTCACCCCTAGGACAAGAGAGTGCCCTAAACCTCTGTCCACTCTTCCGCCCTCTTTGAGAAGGCCGTTGGCAGAATGAGTCTGACTTCTTATACCGGAAGCCTTCGGCCGCCAATACTGATTATTTATCAAAATTTAAGCAGTGGCGGGGATCGAACCCGGGACCGAAGACGTTTTGATTATTAATTAAAGACGCTATCCCTAGACCACGGGTGTATTAATTGTTTACGGACAAACTTTTCTTACTACTGTCAATATACACCTACCAACCGAGCGAATTGGCGCAGTGGTTAGTACACTGGACTCGCATTCGGGGTTTAGGTTTTCCGCGATTTCCCATTAGGCAAATGCCAGAATGTTTCCTTTGAAAGGGCACGGCCGATTTCCTTCCTCATCCTTCCCCGATCCCATGGGACCGATGACCTCGCTGTTTGGTCCCCGTCACACGAACCAACCAACCAACACTTATCATCTGTACACAGGTCATAGGCAGTTCTTTTATTGCCAAAACATGAAAATTCTTCTGCTTGTTTTAGATTTTTAGAGTCTCTTTCTCTTATCTGATTCCCTCATCATCACCTGATCCGTTTCCGCTCATCGGCAAACATTAACGTTTTTAATTTTTTCTACCTGATCTATAACTCCTTGTGTTTTCTTGGTGTACTTTATTGCTTCTCCATGCTACAGACTGGCAACATCAGGAAGAGTCTGCAAACATTGTCAATTATTGAAACGCTTACGTGTCATTCGGTTATTATAAATGCAGATTGGTTTCTGTACAAGTTGCAGATACAGGTAACCTTTCTCTCTTTTTAATTTATTTCCACTATGTTCAGAATTTGAAAAGAGCCATTGTCAAAATTTTACAAACATTGGTTTGCCTTTCTTTGGTCTCTCTTCCATGATGAGTCATAGGGACAGTATTATCTCGCAAGTTCATTTTCCTGGAATCAAAGTGTACTTCAGCCGGCCGCTTTGGCCGAGCGGTCCTAGGCGGTTCAGTCCGGAACCGCGCTGCTGCTACGGTCGCAGGTTTGAATCCTGCCTCGGGAATGGATGTGTGTGATGGCCTTAGGTTAGTTAGGTTTAAGTAGTTCTAAATCTAGGGGACAGATGACCTCGTATGGTAAGTCCCGTAGTGCTTAGAGCCATTTGAACCATTTGAAAGTGTCCTTCACGAAGGTCAGCTTTTACTAAGTCTTTCCATTCTTCTGTAAATAATTCGTGTTTGTATTTTGCAACTAACTGGAATTACTACATTCTCCCTAGTATCTTGTTTTCACTTAGATCTTTCAGTGCTCTGTCGAATTCTTTCTAGAGTATCGTATTACCCATCTTGTCTGCAGCTTGTTGCTCTTCACTTTCCATAATATTGTCTACAACTTCATATAGTTCTTCTAGTTATACCTTCCACCTTACAGTCTTCTCTTCTTTGATTAATATTGGCAGACCACCTGAACTATTGATATTCAGAAAGCTTCTTCTTTTTTGTCCAATCATTTAACTGCTCTGTGGGTGGCAAATACCTTTTCCACAGTGACATATGTTTCTTCAAATTCGCATTTCTACTCTAACAATACCGGTTTGTCATTTTGCATTTTATGTGAGTCTCTCACTTTAGAGCCTGTATTCCCTTTGCCTGCTCCAGTTGCTGCATTTTTATATTTTTTATTTTTTACAGTTAAATTCAATGCATCTTGTGATATCCAATTTTTTCTATTGAGTCTTGTGTTTTTACCTAATTGGTCCTCTGCTGCTTTCACTATTTCATGTCTAAAAACTACCAGTTTGTCTGCTATTGTGTGCATTATCCCTGTTTCAGTTAATAGTTGTCTAATGCTCCTGTTGAAACACTCAACAAGCAGTGGTTCTTTCCGTTTATAAAATTTCAATCTCCTTAATCTCCTAACTTTCTAAAATCGTTTCATCTATCAATTGCAGTTCATATCCAATAAACTATAGACAGAGTCCATATACAGCTCTGAAAATATTTCGCCGTTTAAAATCTGGATCCTAATCCTCTGTTTTATAATTAATAATTTATCTGAAACCTTCCAATGTCTCCATATTCCTTCCACATACAAAATCTTCTTTCATGATTTTTAGCTCAAGTATTATTAATATAAATAATTAACTTGTGCTATGTGATCTTCTAAGAGGCGTCTTTCTCTTTCATTCCTTTAGCCGCGTGCATGTTCCGCTATTTTTCCATTTTTCTTTATTCTACTAGCGAATTCTCTTCCGCGTCACAATTACATTTTTGTCTTCCTTAACGATCTGAATAATTTCTTTTATCTCCGACATAGTTTCAGCTTCTTCATTATCTGCGGAGTTAGTTGGCATACATACTTGTGCAACTGTGGTGAATGTTGGCTTTGTATCTGCACTGGAAACGAGAACGGGTTCACTACGCTCTTTACAGTAGCTCTTCTGCATCCTTATTTTCTTATTCATTATTACACCTAGTCTTGCATTGAACACTATTTGATTTTGTGTAGATAATACCGTACTCACCTGAGAAGAAGCCTTGTTATTTAACTAATTATTACTACACCTGCCGGCCGGAGTGGCCGTGCGGTTCTAGGCGCTACAGTACGGAGCCGAGCGACCGCTACGGTCGCAGGTTCGAATCCTGCCTCGGGCATGGATGTGTGTGATGTCCTTAGGTTAGTTAGGTTTAATTAGTTCTAAGTTTTAGGCGACTGATGACCTCAGAAGTTAAGTCGCATAGTGCTCAGAGCCATTTGAACCATTACTACACCTAACACTGATTTCTCTTTTTTAATTCTCTACTCTATTTAGCAGACTGAAGGATATTATATTCGACGTTCCGCCCATAGAACACCAGATACGTTTTTCTAGGTGATGTCATCCCGTTGAGTAGTTTCTGCTCTCCGGAATATTTTATCCAAGAGGATGTCATCATTCTTAAACTATACAGTAGAGCTGCATGTTCTCTGGAAATATAACTGCTATTGCATTCCCTTGCTTCCGGCTGTTCGCAGTACCATCACAGTAAGGCCATATTGTGTAATGCTACAAGACCAGGACCCACATGTTACTCTGGCCTTTCCACAGATACCCCCCCTCATGTTGTTGCACCTATGCCACAACTGTCTGTGTCATTGAGGCACGAAAACCACGGTCTGTTTAAAAAAAAAAAAAAGTACGTATATACAGGTTGTCCCAGAAATATTGCGACGAACTTTGAGGAGTTGTAGAGGGTATCTTGAGGAACAAATCGAGGATAGGAACCCGTGTTCGGAAACGTCATCCAACGATGCTACAGAGCTACGAAATCATAGGTTTCGGCGCCTATCACTAGGCCAGCAAACGTGGCTTTGTACGCCGATGCACTGTAGGCGGAACTGTTCTCAATGTTGTTTGTTACTCAGTGATCGCGACTGATTTCACGATAGCCAGAAGATAGAGCTAGCTACTGCGTAGACAGGCCTCGTCTCCTATGAGTGCGATGCTCTGTTGCCTCTGTGGATGAGTGTTTTAGACACGGATTTTTTCTCATGTATACCGAGAAACATTATAGATTTTAGAAGGTTGTAGGAGAAAAGTAAACTGTGGATGGAGCTAGCTACTGCGTGGACAGGCCTCGTCTCCTATGAATGCGATGCTCTGTTGCATCAGTGGATGAGGGTTTTAGACACGGATTTTTTCTCTTGTATACCGAGAAGCTTTATAGATTTTAGACAGTTGTAGGAGAAAAGTAAACTGCGGATGGAAATGCGTGTCCAAACCGTCATCCACTGAGGCAATGTCTTTCTATGCAGCAGGCAGCTCCATTTTCTCTACTGCTGATCGTGGCCGTCAGTAGCGATCACTGAATAGCAAACAAAATTGCCAGACGTTCCGCAGCGTACAAAGTCACGGATGTTGACGATGCGGTGGTCTAGTGGCGGGCGCCGGTGCCTGGATGTTCTGTAGCGTTGTTGTTTGACTTTTCTGGATACGGGTTCCTTGTCCTCGATTTTTTCCTCAAGACACCCTCGACGACCCCTCGAAGTTCGTGGCAACATTTCTGGGGCACCTGTATATATTTCCGAAACTCAAAGAGAACTGAAATTAGAATTATATATTAATTAATATTAATACTTTCAGCTGCTGACGGACGTTGATATATATCAACGGAGACAGATGAAAATGTGTGCCCCGACCGGGACTCAAACTCGGAATCTCCTGCTTACATGGTAGACGCTCTATCCATTTGAGCCACCGAGGGTACAGAGGTTAGTGTGACTGCAGGGACTATCTCGCGCAAGCCTCTCGCGAGTCCCACATTCTCACCTTATATGTCCACACACTACATGTCCGAAAGAACAGACACCATATCCATATAAGCATATAGTTCTGGCAATGCCGGCCATGACCTTCTTCTTCTGTGCGGAAGCACAGATATTAACTGGACTCTTACGGGACTTGGTAAGAATGTCTTCCACGAGTTCAAATGGTTCAAATGGCTCTGAGCACTATGGGACTCAACTGCCGTGGTCATTAGTCCCCTAGAACTTAGAACTACTTAAATCTAACTAAGGACATCACACACACCCATGCCCGAGGCAGGATTCGAACCTGCGACCGTAGCAGCAGCGCGGCTCCGGTCTGGAGCGCCTAGAACCGCACGGCCACCACGGACGGCTCTTCCACGAGTAATGAGTGTGTAGCGTAGGGAGTCTACCAACGTAGTGTGTGGGCATATAAGGTGAGAATATGTGTCTCGCGGGAGGCTTGCGCGAGATAGTCCCTGCAGTCACACTATCCTCTGTGCCCTTGGTGGCTCAGCTGGATAGAGCGTCTGCCATGTACGCAGGAGATCCCGGGTTCCAGTCTCGGTCGGGGCACACATTTTCACCTGTCCCCGTTGATGTACATCAACGCCCGTCAGCAGCTGAAGGTATTAATATATAATCCTAACGTCGTTCTAGACAGCTGCAAGTCATGTCCGAAAGAACAGACACCATATCCATATAAGTATAAAGAGAATTGAGGTTGACCTCCTTACTGTGAAACGTACTGGTGTGGTATGTTAGAGGGCGTTATCCGTGAGGCAGCGCAGGAGGTCCGCCGTTTTTGCATTCTCATGGAGCCCACGTCTGTTGTAAACTAGCTCAAAATGGCTCTGAGCACTATGCGACTTAACTTCTGAGGTCATCAGTCGCCTAGAACTTAGAACTAATTAAACCTAACTAACCTAAGGACATCACACACATCCATACCCGAGGCAGAATTCGAACCTGCGACCGTAGCGGTCACGCGGTTCCAGATCGAAGCGCCTAGAACCGCACGGCCACACCGGTCGGCTTGTAAACTGGTTTTGATTTCTTTGACCCAAGATCACACATTTTCGAATATGTCCAGCAGCAACCGGGTAGGAAATTCTCAGTAGGTCCACTAAAATTTGTTGGTGTTATTTGTCGTTGCTGCATTTCTTTTGCAGCTCATTGTAAAAATGTTCTGTTCCTGGTCAGCTGTTCAGGTGTGCACTTTCCATCCGCCTAACTGTTCAGCGATTACCTTTAATTCCATTACATTATAATCTTTCATTCTTTATGTTCGCTCTTAAGCATAGACACCACCTCACTTGCTCTCTTAGCTTACTTACCTTACTTCCTTTGAATCTTCCAGTGCCTTTATTATTACTGATGTTAACACTGTATACATGTCCGTTTCAGTTACGGTTTTCTGCAGTTCTTCTTCATTTCTAGTTTGCTTCCAGATGTTTCATACTACTATACTGAAGGCTCTGTTAACACAAATCGCATATACGGAAGATGTTACCGTTTTGCAGTACCATCAGAGTCGATCGTCCAGTTTTTATAAATCTTCTTCTGTAATTATGTGTGGAGTATTTTATTTATTTAGGGGAAAACAGCGTTCTGTGAACGAAGAAAAGAGACTGGCATGTTACGTACATCTTTTTATTTTACATACACTAACATAATATCACAAAAATCATCCTCGGGTTCTGTATGTCACGGGCGGCATTTGGTAAACAAAGGGTCCACGAGATCTGTCGAGTATGACAATCTGGATATTAATCTCAAGAGGTCAACGTATGTTTGAAATAAATTATGATTGTTGCTACACACAGTGTTTCAAAAAAATTCATTCGATTTCACAAGACTGTATCTTCTTCCTGATAAAGATAACCGCCGGCCGCGGTGGCCGTGCGGTTCTAGGCGCTGCAGTCCGGAGCCGCGGGACTGCTACGGTCGCAGGTTCGAATCCTGCCTCGGGCATGGATGTGTGTGATGTCCTTAGGTTAGTTAGGTTTAAGTAGTTCTAAGTTCTAGGGGACTGATGACCTAAGATGTTAAGTCCCATAGTGCTCAGAGCCATTTGAACCATAAAGATAACCACCTTTCGTAAATTTTAAGATTTACTTAGAACAACGAAGTTTTTATTTTGAAAAGAAGCATTCCATTTTGTGTCTTTTACACGCACGCACATACAAACGTGTTGTGCTTTCTACAATTACATTTCGGATCAGAAGGGCGACAAGAAGGTCATATGACCATCTCTTAATCCGTTCCTAACCATGCCAACCCTGCGCTGATGCGGGACAAAGGCACAAGGAAAATAATAAGAAGAGGTTCGTCGCTCTTAGAAAATTTATTGTCCGAGCACGCGATGACATGTGAACTCACGTTGCCTTACTTATACGTTTATCGTTGAGCCTCACCAATAGCGAGAAAGTGGCAAGTTATTGAAATACTCTGCTGCCTTCCCCATTAAAATGATACCAATAACGATCGAGATAATTTAACATCCAAGAAATTATCTTTTGAGGACTCTGATTGTTTTTTTCGAATATTGACTTTCCTTTCTCCTCTCGTTTTCGCAGTTAAGCACATCTGTTTATTGGCTTGTGGGTTCGTTTTGTATTTATTATCGTCGCTGGGAGTCCATAATATTCTATATTGTACGTCAGCTAATCTTTGATGAGGAATTCAGTTTGCATTCATGATGGATTTCTTGACTCTAAAAAAACTATAAAAACTATGAACGATTATGTTTGAAAAGCGGATGATATATGGTCGAAAGAGCAACGCTAGCAATTTAAGAGAAAATAAATCGACCCACAGATGAGCGCGGCAGATACGAGAAATTACATCATTGAGTATAAATGGTTAACGGAGTACTGGCACGCAATTTTCTACTAAGTTATTTGAAGGTCCCTCGCGGCGGAAGCATAATCGAGCACGAGAGGGACTCTCAAAACTTTCATGTGTTTGCGTCATTTCTGCTGGAGATATTTACGGCCTGGTCTTTCCTGCGGAAAAGACGGTTACAGGAATCGCTTACCGGGATATATATATATGTCCCGCTACGTGATAGTATATATATGACACATGTTTGCACACGTATTTCATGTATATCTGTAACGAAGTTCGCCGTGCAGTTTCATCTGAATCCTGAAGAAACTTATAATTCTCTTTGGGCAAGAAGTTTGCAGATAGTCGTGGACAATGGTTAAACTTTTACGGTTTGAAAATATGGACAACAGCCTTTTAAATTTTTCATGGGTTAAGCATTTCATCTAATTTCTTCTCATTCAGTGATAGACGCACTTTTCCAATGGAATATACCTGAAGCTTCACGTTTGTGCTTCTTAGCAAGACGGTACTTAAGTGATTTGATCCGTTGCTTGCAGACGACGTTTACATCGTGCCTCAGATTCAATACCTCACGATGTGCTGGCTCATTTCTTCCATCTTTGTAAGCTTGTTCGTGTCGTACCTGAGATTCAACAGACCGTGATGTGCTTCCTAGAAACCTCAATCGTTGTAAGCCACATTCACGTTGATCTAAATATTTACCAACTCGCACTGTGGTGACATGTTCCCGCGTAGCCTGAAGTCGATAGTGTCGTTGATAACATGTTTAATTTATTTTCAGTAGTTTCGCTTCTTTCCTTTCCGGTCAGTGGATTTCCGTTTCGTTTCAGGTATACTGACAGCAGTAACTGATTGTCGTTTCGATAACAGAGACTATCGCTTGATTTTCCGCTGTTTTCTACTGTGCGACTCCATCAGAGAGGCAATAAATGCATCCGTGACATTCAACGATATGGTATGATCTTTGGCCCTAGAGACGTTGACAAAAATTGTTGCCGGCCGCGGTGGCGGTGCGGATCTAGGCGCTTCAGTCCCGAACCGCGGGACTGTTACGGTCGCAGGTTCGAATCCTGCCTCGGGCATGGATGTGTGTGACGTAAGATGTTAAGTCCCATAGTGCTCAGAGCTATTTGAACCATTTTTTTTTGTTATGTTTCGAGTCACTCACACGCTAAAATACTATTCAGAGTAGTTAGAAACAGTATGAAAAGCTTGTAAAGGTGTTACAGGGGGGGAGGGGGGAGGTTGTGCTGATAAATAATTGACAAAAAGAATTCGACATGTCCGATTTATTTAGTCTTGAAGATTGCTTCACATACAGCTTCAAACTCCATATCTACGTGCAGTAATCACTTTGGACATCTGATGATGGATAAATTCCCAGGCGCGTCATATGAGCATTAAGGTCATTCCTTTCCCGATGTCTGACTTACCTGTGAGCCAGTCAGACTGAAAGCAGAACTGCTAATTGTTATAATAACTGTAGCCTGGCTCTTGCATGATTTTATGTCGCATTTATTATACTGAAATTAAAACATTCTCGAATATCTTGGAATCCATGGGACTGATATCTTGCCAGCATCAATGTTGATAACAGGCAAAAACGGCCGACATCCTCGATCCCCAGAATGGATGAACTACATACATACATACGTAAACGATTGAAAATCCAGGATGGAATGTAACAATTTTATGAAAAGGAAAATTGCTTCTCACCATATAGCGCAGATGCTGAGTCGCAGATAGGCACAATAAAAAGCCTCTCACAATTAAAGCTTTCGGCCATAGGGCTTTCGTCAACAACGCACGTGAGTGCGTGTGCGTGTATGTGTATGTCTGTCGTCTATTGTTGACGAAGGCCTTACGACCGAAAGCTTTAATTGTGAGAGTCTTTTTGTTTTGCCTATCTGCGACTCAGCATCTCCGCTATATGGTGAGTAGCAAGTTTCCTTTTCATAATAATCTTACATACATAATTAGATATGTAAGGAAACCTCTGTGTGCGAGTCCTACTCGTACATGAATAAATGTTATTAGTATATCCTCGATTCTTTAGAGAATCGAACTCCCACGTATAAAACAATTTCAAAAGTGTGATTACTTTACAACTGAGTTAATACACTCCTGGAAATTGAAATAAGAACACCGTGAATTCATTGTCCCAGGAAGGGGAAACTTTATTGACACATTCCTGGGGTCAGACACATCACATGATCACACTGACAGAACCACAGGCACATAGACACAGGCAACAGAGCATGCACAATGTCGGCACTAGTACAGTGTATACCCACCTTTCGCAGCAATGCAGGCTGCTATTCTCCCATGGAGACGACCGTAGAGATGCTGGATGTAGTCCTGTGGAACGGCTTGCCATGCCATTTCCACCTGGCGCCTCAGTTGGACCAGCGTTCGTGCTGGACGTGCAGACCGCGTGAGACGACGCTTCATCCAGTCCCAAACATGCTCAATTGGGGACAGATCCGGAGATCTTGCTGGCCAGGGTAGTTGACTTACACCTTCTAGAGCACGTTGGGTGGCACGGGATACATGCGGACGTGCATTGTCCTATTGGAACAGCAAGTTCCCTTGCCGGTCTAGGAATGGTAGAACGATGGGTTCGATAACGGTTTGGATGTACCGTGCACTATTCAGTGTCCCCTCGACGATCACCAGTGGTGTATGGCCAGTGTAGGAGATCGCTCCCCACACCATGATGCCGGGTGTTGGCCCTGTGTGCCTCGGTCGTATGCAGTCCTGATTGTGGCGCTCACCTGCACGGCGCCAAACACGCATACGACCATCATTGGCACCAAGGCAGAAGCGACTCTCATCGCTGAAGACGACACGTCTCCATTCGTCCCTCCATTCACGCCTGTCGCGACACCACTGGAGGCGGGCTGCACGATGTTGGGGCGTGAGCGGAAGACGGCCTAACGGTGTGCGGGACCGTAGCCCAGCTTCATGGAGACGGTTGCGAAAGGTCCTCGCCGATACCCCAGGAGCAACAGTGTCCCTAATTTGCTGGGAAGTGGCGGTGCGGTCCCCTACGGCACTGCGTAGGATCCTACGGTCTTGGCGTGCATCCGTGCGTCGCTGCAGTCCGGTCCCAGGTCGACGGGCACGTGCACCTTCCGCCGACCACTGGCGACAACATCGATGTACTGTGGAGACCTCACGCCCCACGTGTTGAGCATTTCGGCGGTACGTCCACCCGGCCTCCTGTATGCCCACTGTACGCCCTCGCTCAAAGTCCGTCAACTGCACATACGGTTCACGTCCACGCTGTCGCGGCATGCTACCAGTGTTAAAGACTGCGATGGAGCTCCGTATGCCACGGCAAACTGGCTGACACTGACGGCGGCGGTGCACAAATGCTGCGCAGCTAGCGCCATTCGACGGCCAACACCGCGGTTCCTGGTGTGTCCGCTGTGCCGTGCGTGTGATCATTGCTTGTACAGCCCTCTCGCAGTGTCCGGAGCAAGTATGGTGGGTCTGACACACCGGTGTCAATGTGTTCTTTTTTCCATTTCCAGGAGTGTATATTGAATATTTGATGTCTAGCATGTATACTAGAAAAAGTTTGGAAAAGATTCGACATGCGTAAGGTTTGCTGGAACTGGCTAAGTGTTATCATCCTGAAACGTTGGATGAATATAGTCTCGTTAATTTGCGCCACACTTTAAGCATCAGCTACCTTTCCGCGCATCTCAGTGTTTGTCATCATATCTGTTGAGCTATATATTGTACAACTGTATAATTTTGCAGGTACATCCGGTGATATACGTAGATAATGCGTGCAAAGTTAGTAGTTATCAGAGTGCAGTTACAACACGCAAGCGAGAAACTAGATAGGCTGAGGAGGGTGGAGGGTGCTGGGGAATGGGAACTGACAGTTGGCAATAAGGCAGCTAGGAGGAGGAGGTATTCAGAAAGTTATACCTTGCGCATATGCAACTGATTTGATCCGCAGTCAGAGTTAAATGGAGAGGAGCTTCTTGTAGCTGTAAGTGTAGGATACATGCAGCAGTCCTCAGCAGTTAGGAGTCCTAGGTCAATTGCGAAGTTTAGCAGAAAGAAGAAGGTTCTGCTGCTGGGTGGTTCGCTTGTGGGCCAGCAGTTTGTAACACTCCGGTTTAATCTACTGACTTATCCCGCTCGATCGGGATCTGATAGCAGCCCAAATAGATAATAACTAATGTGACCGTGTACCTAATGGGGCTGGCAATCGGATTGGACTGCTACGGAGATGTTACATTCCATTTTGTCCTTCTCAAATGCTGTAATAATGAAATGTCTGGTGCCAAGAAGAACGACAACACAGCTTCATTAATCAACAACCTATATTCATCACAAAAACACAAGGTAAGGAGACAGCCACTGCCTTCGTCGTACAGAATTAATAAAGGCTAATCTCAGCACAGGCCCTTTCGTTATTCATTATCATCACACGCAATTTCAATCGCTGTAATCCAACACTGCAATCCAACACTGCAATCCAAATAATGCCGGCGCGGTAGACGCGTAATTACAAATATCGGCACAAAAATATAACTGATCACTCTATTAATTATACTTTTCCACTTTCCCGTATATTTCTAACACAAAGGGGTTAAACCACGGCGATGGCCACTCCCTTTGTCGGTACGGTCTTGCATTCCAGCAACAGACCTCCACCCGGCTCGGCCCACAGCGCGTACCACACTCTACTCTCTCAACACCCGCTCTCGCTCTCCCAACCCGACACACACTATCGATTGTCTGTCCTGTCGACCTGTGCTGTGGCAAAACTTATAGTAAGGGCCTACGGACCCCTTACAAGTTGCAGGAAGTGTTGGGGAGTGAGTACCAGGTCACCAGCATTGTGAAGCCCAGTGCAGAGTTGGCTCAGTTGAGTGACAGCATAGGGGAGTTATGTAGGAATTTTACGAAGGAGGATCAGGTACTCAAAGTGGGGAATATGATATAGGTGGTGACCTGGTAACGATAGCTACTCAAACTGGTGGCACTGATGTGCATTTCGTGGAACTATTTCAGCGTCATGATCGGCCTCATCTTAATGCGGCTGTTAGGGGCGTTAACATGGGGATGAAGAAGGCACTGATGGCAGAGGCCATGGGTCACATTGCAGTGGTGCCAGTTGAGTCTATCGAGTTTCACTTCGCGTGGCCTGCAAGTCAATAGGTATCGGAAGGGAAGGCCGGCAAATTTTGTAGGTGAAAGTGTAGTGGGTGGTGGTGGGATCATTCATGGAATAATTCGTGTAGTATTTGGTTTTAGAGCTGCAGCTGTTTTAGATTGAAGTCAGCTGATACATATACCTGCTTAACCCTGTGGTGCATGAATTTCACTGCAGTGGACAACTTATAATGGTCAATTTTCTGGCGTTTTCAATCAGTCATGAGGCTGCAAATGCATCCAGGACACAACACCAGTAGGGAGTGCCCACTGCAGTGAACTGTGTGCATTTGCAGCCCGAGGACTGATTGAAAATGCCAAACAAGTGACCATTAACAGCTGTCCACTGTCGTGGACACCATACGTCACAGGGTTAAAGGAAGCCCCTCTGACTAAGGACTCATCTTCAGAGGACGTCATGTTTTCAGGTAGAGAAGGAATCAGCATATTTCATCAAAATACAAGGGTTGTCCAGAAAGTAAGTTCCTATCGGTCGCAAAATAGAAACCACTGGGAAAATTCGGTAAAGCTTTGCACAGATCTGTTGGGCAGTGTCTCTACTATGCCTGTCAATCGTGTCGCGTCGCTCTTTCCAGTTTCGAGTGAACAGTGAGCACGTAAAGATGCGTAGGGAATAGCGTCTCCTGCCAAGTATGAGGGCCTGGTTAGAGATTTCGCATGTGTCATGCAGCCCACATAACACAACTGTCGAGCAGTTCCGTCTTCATGTCAATTCTCGGCCGCACACTGCAAGGGCAATGAAAACGCTCCTGCGGCGTTTCCGATGAGAAGTGTGTGATCGCCCACAATACTGTCCGTAATTGTACCCCCCTGAGTCTCGTCTCTGCTCACAAGAACCGTTGGCTATGAAGACAAAATTTTTCCACAGATAACGAGCTGCAGACCAGTGCAGATAACTGGTCGAAAGCACAGCCGGATGCTTTCTATGACGAGGATATTGGAAAGTTGTTACAACACTACGACAAAACTCGAAGTTGGAGCGGCAACTACACTCCTGGAAATTGAAATAAGAACACCGTGAATTCATTGTCCCAGGAAGGGGAAACTTTATTGACACATTCCTGGGGTCAGATACATCACATGATCACACTGACAGAACCACAGGCACATAGACACAGGCAACAGAGCATGCACAATGTCGGCACTAGTACAGTGTATATCCACCTTTCGCAGCAATGCAGGCTGCTATTCTCCCATGGAGACGACCGTAGAGAAGCTGGATGTAGTCCTGTGGAACGGCTTGCCATGCCATTTCCACTTGGCGCCTCAGTTGGACCAGCGTTCGTGCTGGACGTGCAGACCGCGTGAGACGACGCTTCATCCAGTCCCAAACATGCTCAATGGGGGACAGATCCGGAGATCTTGCTGGCCAGGGTAGTTGACTTACACCTTCTAGAGCACGTTGGGTGGCACGGGATACATGCGGACGTGCATTGTCCTGTTGGAACAGCAAGTTCCCTTGCCGGTCTAGGAATGGTGGAACGATGGGTTCGATGACGGTTTGGATGTACCGTGCACTATTCAGTGTCCCCTCGACGATCACCAGTGGTGTACGGCCAGTGTAGGAGATCGCTCCCCACACCATGATGCCGGGTGTTGGACCTGTGTGCCTCGGTCGTATGCAGTCCTGATTGTGGCGTTCACCTGCACGGCGCCAAACACGCATACGACCATCATTGGCACCAAGGCAGAAGCGACTCTCATCGCTGAAGACGACACGTCTCCATTCGTCCCTCCATTCACGCCTGTCGCGACACCACTGGAGGCGGGCTGCACGATGTTGGGGCGTGAGCGGAAGACGGCCTAACGGTGTGCGGGACCGTAGCCCAGCTTCATGGAGACGGTTGCGAATGGTCCTCGCCGATACCCCAGGAGCAACAGTGTCCCTAATTTGCTGGGAAGTGGCGGTGCGGTCCCCTACGGCACTGCGTAGGATCCTACGGTCTTGGCGTGCATCCGTGCGTCGCTGCGGTCCGGTCCCAGGTCGACGGGCACGTGCACCTCCCGCCGACCACTGGCGACAACATCGATGTACTGTGGAGACCTCACGCCCCACGTGTTGAGCAATTCGGCGGTACGTCCACCCGGCCTCCCGCATGCCCACTATACGCCCTCGCTCAAAGTCCGTCAACTGCACATACGGTTCACGTCCACGCTGTCGCGGCATGCTACCAGTGTTAAAGACTGCGATGGAGCTCCGTATGCCACGGCAAACTGGCTGACACTGACGGCGGCGGTGCACAAATGCTGCGCAGCTAGCGCCATTCGACGGCCAACACCGCGGTTCCTGGTGTGTCCGCTGTGCCGTGCGTGTGATCATTGCTTGTACAGCCCTCTCGCAGTGTCCGGAGCAAGTATGGTGGGTCTGACACACCGTTGTCAATGTGTTCTTTTTTCCATTTCCAGGAGTGTATGCAGAGAAGTAGATGGAAGGTGTACCTAACTGTTGCAAATAAAACGTTTCTGGTTTTCACTGTGATTTCCATTTCGCGACCAACTTACTTTCTGGACAACTCTCGTATAACAGGTATTAGAGATAAAGTTAGTGAACCGATTATACATGTTGACTCTGAAGTTATTGGTATATCGGAGCACCACTTAAATAATTTGACAATTCAGAGGCTTCGTTTACCAGGATACAGATTAGCTGGTTGTTTTTCAAGGAGTTCCTTGAGGGGTGGGGGACTGGCCATGTGCGTAAAAAAACAGTATTCTATTTGAGTCCATAGACGTATCACAACACTGCACTGAACAGATATTTGAATGTTGTGCAGGGGCAGTTGAATTTAGTGAAATTAAACTTCTAATTGTTGTTGTTTATAGGTCCTCTAACTCTGACGTCAGAACAGTTCTGCTCAAGCCAGAGAGGGTTCTTGATTCACTTTATAGGAAGTACCAGATATTAGTTATATGTGGTGACTTCAATATTAATTTTCTATATGATGGTGCAAGAAAAAGGATGTTGGTAGAGCTCCTAAATTCATATGATCTGACACAGACTGTGCAGGGGAACAGTAGCACAGCGATAGACAATATTTTTGTTCATTCTTCATTACTTGATGGGCATACTGTTAATAAAAGGGTGAATGGCCTATCAGACCTTGATGCACAAATTTTAACACTAAAAGACTTTTGTACTCAAACAAGTGTCACATATAATTACAATCTATGTAGGAAAGTTAATCCAACAGCAATAGAGAGTTTTTTAAACCTTGTAAAGGAACAAGAGTGGTAGGATGTTTATAGTGCCGATAACATAGATGACAAATATAATGCTTTCATTAACACATTTCTCATGCTCTTAGAGAGCTTGCTTTCCACTAGAATGTTCTAAACGGGGTACTAGCAGTAAAAGGCAGCCTGGGTGGCTGACTAGTGGGATAAGGATATAATGTAGAACTAAGTGGAAATTATACCAAAATGTTAGAAGTAGTGACAATAAAGCTACAGTAGACCATTACAAACAGTACTATAAGGTGCTTAAAATGTTATTAGGAAGGCAAAGAGTATGTGGTGCACAAATAGAACAGCTAATTCACAGGATAAAGATAAAACCATATGGTCAGTTGTGAAGGAAGTGTCTGGTCAGCAGCACAAGGTCGACGATATAAAGTTAGTTCATAGCAAAAATATTTCTGTTACTGATAAATCAGATATATGTACAGTATTTAACAATCATTTTCTGAGTATTGCTGGTGAATTAAATAAAAATTTAGTTTCCACAGAGAATCATATAACTCTCTTGGCAAATGCTTTTCCGAAACTGACGTCTTAAATACTCCTCTGTGATACAGAAAGGGGGGAGATTGAGTCAATAATTAAATCACAGAATATTAAAGTACTGTGCTGCACATGTTAGCCCTGTATTTAGCCATATTTGTAATTTTTCCTTTAGGAATGGTCCGTTTCCTGAACGATTAAAGTACTCAGTAGTAAAGTCGCTTTATAAAAAGGGAGAAAGAGATAATGTAGACAACTTTAGGCCTATTTCTATGCCATCAGTGTTTGCTAAAGTTATTGAAGAAGCTGTGTATGTAAGGATAATTGATTATTTTACATCACACGATTTGCTATCAAATGTACAGTCGTTTAACAGATGAAAATTCTATATTCTCTTTTCTCTGTGAGGTACTGGATGAGTTAAACAAAAGGTTTCGAACGCTAGGCATACTTTTTGATTTAACTATGGAGTTTGATTGTGTTGATCACAAAATATTGCTCCAGAAGTTGGACCACTACGGAATACAGGGAATAGCTCACAATTGGTTCACGTCTTACTTTACTTTAGTAACAGACAGCAAAAGGTCATTATTCACAGTGTTGGGAGTGGCTGTGATGCGGGGTCTGTGTGGGGTACGGTCAAATGGGGGGGGGGGGGGGGGTTGCCCCAGGGATCTGTGTTGGGGCCACGCCTGTTCCTTTTTTATATAAACGATATGCCCTCTAGTACTACAGGTAACTCTAAAATATTTCTGTTTGCTGACTACACTAGTTTGGTAGTAAAGGGTGTTGTGTGCAACATTGACTCGGTTTCAAATAATGCAGTTCATGACATACTTTCATGGCTTGTAGAAAATAAACTAACGCAAAATCACAGTAAGACTCAGTTTTTACAGTTTCTAACACACAATTCAACACAACCTGACGTTTTAATTTCACAGAATGGGCATATTATTAGTGAAACTGTACAGTTCAAATTTCTAGGTGTTCATATATATAGTAAACTGTCGTGGAAAACCCACATGCAGGATCTGTTCAAAGACTTAATGCTGCCATTTTTACTATTCGAACGGTATCTGAAGTAAATGATCGTTCGACAAGAAAATTAGCCTACTTTGCTTATTATCATTCGCTTATGTCGTATGGTATTATATTTTGGGGTAACTCTTCCCATTCTAAAAGGATACTTTTGGCTCAGAAACGGGCGGTCTGGGCAATAAGAGGTGTAAGTTCACGAGCCTCTTGTCAACTCCTGTTCACGAGTCTGGGTATTTTGACATTGGCCTCTCAATATACAGTGTGTTTCAAAAATGACCGGTATATTTGAAACGGCAATAAAAACTAAACGAGCAGCGATAGAAATACACTGTTTGTTGCAATATGCTTGGGACAACAGTACATTTTCAGGCAGACAAACTTTCGAAATTACAGTAGTTACAATTTTCAACAACAGATGGCGCTGCGGTCTGGGAAACTCTATAGTACGATATTTTCCACATATCCACCATGCGTAGCATTAATATGGCGTAGTCTCTGAATGAAATTACCCGAAACCTTTGACAACGTGTCTGGCGGAATGGCTTCACATGCAGATGAGATGTACTGCTTCAGCTGTTCAATTGTTTCTGGATTCTGGCGGTACACCTGGTCTTTCAAGTGTCCCCACAGAAAGAAGTCACAGGGGTTCATGTCTGGCGAATAGGGAGGCCAATCCACGCCGCCTCCTGTATGTCTCGGATAGCCCAAAGCAATCACACGATCATCGAAATATTCATTCAGGAAATTAAAGACGTCGGCCGTGCGATGTGGCCGGGCACCATCTTGCATAAACCACGAGGTGTTCGCAGTGTCGTCTAAGGCAGTTTGTACCGCCTCAAATTCACGAAGAATGTCCAGATAGCGAGCTGCAGTAATCGTTTCGGATCTGAAAAATGGGCCAATGATTCTTTTGGAAGAAATGGCGGCCCAGACCAGTACTTTTTGAGGATGCAGGGACGATGGGACTGCAACATGGGGCTTTTCGGTTCCCCATATGCGCCAGTTCTGTTTATTGACGAAGCCGTCCAGGTAAAAATAAGCTTCGTCAGTAAACCAAATTCTGCCCACATGCATATCGCCGTCATCAATCCTGTGCACTATATCGTTAGCGAATGTCTCTCGTGCAGCAATGGTAGTGGCGCTGAGGGGTTGCTGCGTTTGAATTTTGTATGGATAGAGGTGTAAACTCTGGCGCATGAGACGATACGTGGACGTTGGCGTCATTTGGACCGCAGCTGCAACACAGCGAACGGAAACCCGAGGCCGCTGTTGGATCACCTGCTGCACTAGCTGCGCGTTGCCCTCTGTGGTTGCCATACGCGGTCGCCCTACCTTTCCAGCACGTTCATCCGTCACATTCCCTGTCCATTGAAATTTTTCAAACAGATCCTTTATTGTATCGCTTTTCGGTCCTTTGGTTACATTAAACCTCCGTTGAAAACTTCGTCTTGTTGCAACAACACTGTGTTCTAGGTGGTGGAATTCCAACACCAGAAAAATCCTCTGTTCTAAGGAATAAACCATGTTGTCCACAGCACACTTGCACGTTGTGAACAGCACACGCTTACAGCAGAAAGACGACGTACAGAATGGCGCACCCACAGACTGCGTTGTCTTCTATATCTTTCACATCACTTGCAGCGCCATCTGTTGTTGAAAATTGTAACTACTGTAATTTCGAAAGTTTGTCTGCCTGAATATGTACTGTTGTCCCAAGCATATTGCAACAAACGGTGTATTTCTATCGCTGCTCGTTTAGTTTTTATTGCCGTTTCAAATATACCGGTCATTTTTGAAACACCCTGTATATATTCCTTACTGCCATTTATTTTAACAACATTAGCTTATTGCCAAAAATAAGCAGCTTTCACTCAGTTAGTACTCGGCACAAATCAAACCTGCATTTGGATCGGACTTCCTTAACTCTTGTGCAGAAAGCTGTGCAGTATACTGTTGCATCCATTTGCAATAAGTTACCACAAGAATTCAAAAATCTTAGCAGTAATCCACGCGCTTTCGAATCGAAACTGAAGAGTTTCCTCATGGGTCTCTCCATCTATTCTGTCGAGGAGTTCCTTGAAAAATTAAGCTGATTCTTGTTATATTGTGGATTACGTTTACTTAAACTTATGGATTGACTATTTTTGGGTTCATAAACACTTTCTTTTTATCTGTTATTACTTTTACGAGGTATTTTCATGTATTGATTCGCTCCATAACTGTGGAGATTTGCTCCTCAACTTGGTCCTACGGAACTTGACGTGTAAATAAATAAATAAATGTTAGTGGTAAAGAAGCAACATATTAAAAGTCATCCCTGAATTTGAAGTTTTACTGCGTACCATTTTAAGCAGAATCTAGTTTTTCATGCATCTAAATGTGTATAACGACATGCCCTCTGAACTATGTGTCGTACAATGATATAATTTTGCAGATACATTCACTGGTATATTTTTGATACTATCTGCAAACCGTGTGTCGAATAGAGTCGTAGTAAAGAAACACTAAATGAAAACGTAGTCTCTGACGCTGAAGATTTACTCATGAACAGCGAAAATGTATGCAGAGACAAGCTTTTTTCCTTTCTTTGTGATATGCACTACCCACTCTCACAATACTGGACACTTTTCAGCCAGATCTCAGAGTGTATGCGTTTACGGACCCATGTTTATTGGACATTTTTGACTTTATTTGTTGTGTACTAACGATTCTCCAAATATTTAACACTTTTTTGTAACACCTTGAAAACATACATACTTAGGTAGATAACCATATGTATTTCCGAAAACCATCTGCTAAGCTTTTTCTCATCAAGTTTCTACATTTTCGTTTGTTTTATTTCTTTCTCTTTTGAATAATTGACGTACTAAAGAGGCGATAATTTATTTTAAAAAATTATCTGTGACTGTCACCGATCTGTTACCAAAAAAGGTCTGGTATCAGGTCTAAGCCAAGAGCAAAGTTCTCTCTGCTGAAGAATGAATGTAAAGCATTAGAACAACAATAAATTACAGTTGATAGCGCTGGGATAATCCTGCCAGAGTGCTTTGAAATCCCAGAGGAGTATAGGGCGCCCCTAGAAGCACACGTCAATAGAATGTCCTTCCAGCTATATGGTCAAGTATCAAAGTTACGTCGAGTGCAATTAGATACTGCGCCTGTGCTGGGACCACAGCTCTCTGTGATTCGAAGCTAAAGCAAATGGAATGGCACGGCAGCGTTAGTTGCAATCGCCAGGACAGCTAGAAGTACGTATGCAAGCCAAGCCTGCTAGGCCGGAGTCTCACTTGTCGTCACAAATAACTGAAGAGCACTCCTTCGTAATAGTTGACTTCAAAGGAAAAATTTCGTGAGATTTCCTGGTATTATTTTAATGGTACTGGATTTAGATATGATTCCGTCATAGACCGTTACAGCCAGGTATTAACATGCATGGTTGAAATCTCTGGATCCTATGAAGAACGTAGGGAGAATCACCAGAAACATTCAAATTCTGAGTCTGCACGGAAAAGTCTTAATCAAAAGATTTTCTTTGAAATATTCGAGAAAAGCTGTATGTGCATCCTTCGGTGAACTATGTAAAATCGTTCGTCTGCCACCATTACTAGCAGAGGATATATGTCGACGTAACGATCCCTTCCCATCCCTAGCGATGAGCATCAAAGCCTTCTGAAAATTCATTTTCTGGGTAATCATGAAGCTGATACTAATTTCAACTGCCGTATCAATCCCTCCGTTTGATCTGACTCGTTTAAATAATTGCAGTAGTTGCTTCATTATCAAGTGGAGACCTGTTGCCTACAGAAAAAAAGCTGCAAGTATTGTGTACAGGTCTGTTTCCTGAATAGTTTTCGGTTAGTTTCTACACGTAAGCACGTAATAAAATTAAAAAAGAAAAGAAAATTAGAGAGAATGTATTACAACTGGTAACCAGTGTAACATTATGTGTGTCCATCGGCCGAATTTAACTGAATGAGTTCTCCAGAGAATGAAAGACTGAGTGAATTGTGAACTGTGTGGCTGGTCCCGGCGGAGGTTCGAGTCCTCCCTCGGGCATGGGTGTGTGTGTTGTCCTTAGGGTAATTTAGGTTAAGTAGTTTGTAAGCTGATGACCTTAGCAGTTAAGTCCCATAAGATTTTAGACACATTTGAGCTTTTTTTTTTTTGATTTTTTTTTTTTTTTTTGAAATTGTAAAAGTCGCGTGATATGACGTGACGTGTTCTGGCGCAGAGCGCCAAAGACTACTACTGCGATCCGATATACTCAAAAGCAGTCAAATACATTTTTTAAGCCCGACCGCGGTGAAGCAAAATATGAGATACAATGTGAAAACAAAAAGTGTATTAAATCCTAAACCACTTATGTTTTGTCTGTCTGTTATCTGTAGACGCATGTTATTACAGTTCATTGTAATTTATAATTAAAAATATGTAATGTGAATAGTTTCGATGTGAAACGTCTCAATATATCAAGAAGTACGACATATAAAAAAAGCAATGGATATTTGCTTGTTTCTGAGGAACTGTAATTATTAGCACAAAAGCTGGTTTATGTGGCATTGTCAGCCACGATAATGTGTGAAAAAATGTTTAAAGTAAGTTTCTCTTTAGCTTATTAAATATTAATTCTAAACTGAATGCAGTTATTTGACTTGTTATTTACATAGGTATCACCAGTCAATTTCTCATGCTCTATGTTCATAAATGTTTGATTGTCATTTTATTACAAATGTTCACAGAAATTATCGACTGTTCCAGAGGACGAAGGAACTTGAAAGAAGTTGTCGTAATCAGGAAACTACTATTCGTCACTGAATGGTAATTCGCTGTACTTTATTTCCAAACGTAGGTCCTTTCGGTAATCTTGTTGAAATCCAGGCTCAGAAGCCATCCGGCGAAAATCTGATTACAATTCCCGTTTTTGTTTTCTACAAAAGTGTATCAAAATTTTTGATCGCTTCTTTCAAGTATCCGATACGTCATTGCACGGAACAAGGTGCGCTTATGTCGAAATCCGGCGTACTCGCACGAGGCTAAAAAACATCTAAAACATCAGGTACAATAGGTAACAGCAAAATTCTCTATCCATTTTCCCCATTCAAAATATTTATAATAATATGCCAACTAGTACAGGTAGGTGACGATATATGAGTCTTCTGTTTTTCTCTTCGGATAAGATTTAGTACGTACTGCTAGGGCAATATCATTGTTAAAGCTTGACATTCTCGTAATAAGGGTCGTCGTTGTTTCGAGTGCAAAGATCGAATAGCGTGAGTGTCGATCCGGACTGGCAGTAACCGGAGCTGGCTACTGTCCTTCGTAACCTGAGACCCGTATCTGTAGCCGTGCGACAAGCTCTGGGCTAAATACTGTCTCCGTGGGTATGGCGAAGTTCCAACACACTCAAACTGGAGACCAACCGCGTTTATTCAAATTTATTTGACCTCGGCAGAGTAGTCATGCCACAGTCGTGGTAAAATACAGGAAGTTTACATTACTAGTTTTGGTGAGGCTCAGTCACCATTATCAAACTTGACAAGTACGAAATAAGTCAGCTATTAATTATGAGAACCTGAAAGGTATGTGACATCTAACCACAACTACTTTGTCATAGGAAACAATAACGTAAATTTATCATGTTAAATTAAATCTCATTATGCAGTAATAGTAAAGAGGCAACATCATTGACATTGATCGCTGTGAAGCCTTTATCTGTATAGAACATTAAAATCTTAATGTCGTATATGTTGGATTAGGATCGACATTGCCCAACTACTTGCATAACGAACCTGAGAAGTGAAAATCTTGTCTTATTAATCTTAGCAATTCTGCTGTTATTTTGTAACATACACGGCTCGAGTATCAAAGTGAAGACCTCGAAGGTATTCTTTAACCTTTTAAAACAGGTAGAAATCGGATGATGTCAAGTCGGGACTGTATGGAGGGTGATCGGGGACAGAGAACCCAAGGTGTCGGATTGCAACAGCGATCGCGTGTGGTCTGGCATTGTGATTCTGAAGGAAAGGTTGCTCTGTGTGTGAACGAACTCTTCGAATTCTAAACTCAATCACAGCACGAAGTTTATCGGGCACCAACATAGCCTCGTTAGTACCGCCGTGTAACTCACTACAATTCGGAGCCCTCTGGCGGTAGACGGCTGAAGTATTTACACATGAAGAATAAGGGGGAGAATGTTAATAACGTTTATTTTATTTAAAAAGCCTTAAGAGTTTGCACATAAGAAATTCACATAATTATTTTTCGGCACGCCCTCGCACTTTCTTGATAGACAAGTTTAAAACAGCTTTTAAATCATGAGGCAAGACCCAAAATCCTAAATTCTTCTAAACAGATTTTGATACCTGGGTTCGAAGATACGCATGGTGGTTATGTTGAATGGTTTTGTACTAATTCCACTGTTATATGGTTATTATTAATTTTTCTATGTCGCGACAGGAGGCATTACTTTTTGATCCACCTTCGTATAAATTCTGTAGTCCCGACGATCAGTAGTGTGATATTCACAAGGCAAGACTCAGTCTGAAAAATTCAGTTTAGGATCAGTTTTCATGTGATTTAATAAATCGTTTTCTACACAAAAGATATATCAAATACAAAAAAATAGCGAAATGTTGTAGCGTCTCTCCATACGGAATCAATCAAATAAACATGTTTTGTTTAATAGCTAGTGAGAGATAAATGAAGATAAATATTCTCAGAACAGAATTTTAAAAAATTTTGAACTGATATCAAATCAATTGAATCATTTACTTGTGTCTGGACTGTGGTGCAGGGACTTTATTCGTAGCAATGCGGCTGAATGGCGAGCACGTTCATACCATTAGCTTTTCTTAATACTTCTCTCATTTCTTCTGGATCAGATGTAAATGGCACGGGACGCCACAACATTTAATCGGACACGTCGGTAGAAGGGGAGCCATGATAACAGGCATGGTGTTGGAGATGAGTGCTAAAGATTTCATGGACAGACAAAATAGACAACAAAGAGCTTTTCAGTAACACAGGAGAAAACAGTTCGTTGTGTGAGATTACTGTACCAAGGAACGGAGGGATCGATGACTTGGACATCTATACAGACAGCTCTTTCGTTGTGAAATTAATAGAAGGAAAAATGGCTGAAGAGTATGCACGAGGAAGACCTAGGCTTCAGTACGTAAGGCAGATAAATTACTGTGTGAAACTGAACAACTTATACTGAACTGAAGAGAGTTGCGGAAGATAGGGGAAAATCGGGAACGAGAATTACCGCCGACAAATCTACGAATCGAGAACAAATGGATAAGATGCATTATGGGAGATGATCTAAAGACAGTATAACCTTATCACGAGTGTTAGATTGTAGGTTACAGTAGGAATGGTACGAAAATATGTTCAAAATGTACTCACGCTGTATTCAAGTACACAGGTTATAGAAATACACTATGAAGAAGATGTGCTCACAAAGGGGCGGAAATAGTGCAAGAGGTACAAAGTACACTAAAAGAATATTTAGGATGGTTCATAAGTTCGTAGAGTTTTTCCACAGGTTTAATACACGGATTAGATAAACACGACAGAGACTTTAGTCATCACTAACGTATTCTCCTTCACTGTTTAGAATAGTTAGCGGTAACTTTTCGTTTCCACGACTTTAGAAATCAAGTGGTTTTGAGGTGAAGAACCCGTCGAACCATGTTCGGAGCTCATTTTCATCTGGAAAGGAAATTCCTTGAATGTCGCTCAATGTTGTTGTTGTTGTCTTCAGTCCTGAGACTAGTTTGATGCAGTTCTCCATGCTACTCTATCCTGTGCAAGCTTCTTCATCTCCCAGTACTTACTGCAACCTACATCCTTCTGAATCTGCTTAATGTATTCATCTCTTGGTCTCCCTCTACGATTTTTACCGTCCACACTGCCCTCCAATGCTAAATTTGTGATCCCTTGATGCCTCAGAACATGTCCTACCAACCGGTCCCTTCTTCTTGTCAAGTTGTTGCACAAACTCCTCTTCTCCACAATTCTATTCAATACCTCCTCATTAGTTATGTGATCTACCCATCTAATCTTCAGCATTCTTCTGTAGCACCACATTTCGAAAGCTTCTATTCTCTTCTTGTCCAAACTATTTATCGTCCATGTTTCACTTTCATACATGGCTACACTCCATACAAATACTTTCAGAAACGACTTCCTGACAGTTACATCTACACTCCTGGAAATTGAAATAAGAACACCGTGAATTCATTGTCCCAGGGAGGGGAAACTTTATTGACACATTCCTGGGGTCAGATACATCACATGATCACACTGACAGAACCACAGGCACATAGACACAGGCAACAGAGCATGCACAATGTCGGCACTAGTACAGTGTATATCCACCTTTCGCAGCAATGCAGGCTGCTATTCTCCCATGGAGACGATCGTAGAGATGCTGGATGTAGTCCTGTGGAACGGGTTGCCATGCCATTTCCACCTGGCGCCTCAGTTGGACCAGCGTTCGTGCTGGACGTGCAGACCGCGTGAGACGACGCTTCATCCAGTCCCAAACATGCTCAATGGGGGACAGATCCGGAGATCTTGCTGGCCAGGGTAGTTGACTTACACCTTCTAGAGCACGTTGGGTGGCACGGGATACATGCGGACGTGCATTGTCCTGTTGGAAAAGCAAGTTCCCTTGCCGGTCTAGGAATGGTAGAACGATGGGTTCGATGACGGTTTGGATGTACCGTGCACTATTCAGTGTCCCCTCGACGATCACCAGTGGTGTACGGCCAGTGTAGGAGATCGCTCCCCACACCATGATGCCGGGTGTTGGACCTGTGTGCCTCGGTCGTATGCAGTCCTGATTGTGGCGCTCACCAGCACGGCGCCAAACACGCATACGACCATCATTGGCACCAAGGCAGAAGCGACTCTCATCGCTGAAGACGACACGTCTCCATTCGTCCCTCCATTCACTCCTGTCGCGACACCACTGGAGGCGGGCTGCACGATGTTGGGGCGTGAGCGGAAGACGGCCTAACGCTGTGCGGGACCGTAGCCCAGCTTCATGGAGACGGTTGAGAATGGTCCTCGCCGATACCCTAGGAGCAACAATGTCCCTAATTTGCTGGGAAGTGGCAGTGCGGTCCCCTACGGCACTGCGTAGGATCCTACGGTCTTGGCGTGCATCCGTGCGTCGCTGCGGTCCGGTCCCAGGTCGACGGGCACGTGCACCTTCCGCCGACCACTGGCGACAACATCGATGTACTGTGGAGACCTCACGCCCCACGTGTTGAGCAATTCGGCAGTACGTCCACCCGGCCTCCCGCATGCCCACTATACGCCGTCGCTCAAAGTCCGTCAACTGCACATACGGTTCACGTCCACGCTGTCGCGGCATGCTACCAGTGTTAAAGACTGTGATGGAGCTCCGTATGCCACGGCAAACTGGCTGACACTGACGGCGGCGGTGCACAAACGCTGCGCAGCTAGCGCCATTCGACGGCCAACACCGCGGTTCCTGGTGTGTCCGCTGTGCCGTGCGTGTGATCATTGCTTGTACAGCTCTCTCGCAGTGTCCGGAGCAAGTATGGTGGGTCTGACACACCGGTGTCAATGTGTTCTTTTTTCCATTTCCAGGAGTGTATATTCGCTGTTAACAAATTTCTCTTCTTCAGAAACGCTTTCCTTGCCATTGCCAGTCTACATTTTATATCCTCTCTACTTCGACCATCATCAGTTATTTTGCTCTCCAAAAAGCAAAACTCCTTTACTACTTTAAGTGTCTCATTTCCTAATCTAATTCCCTCAGCATCACCCGACTTAATTCGATTACATTCAATTATCCTCGTTTTGCTTTTGTTGATGTTCATTGTATATCCTCCTTTCAAGACACTGTTCATTCCGTTCAACTGCTCTTCCACGTTCTTTGCTGTCTCTGACAGAATTACAATGTCTTCGGCGAACCTCAACGTTTTTATTTCTTCTCCATGGACTTTAATACCTACTCCGAATTTTTCTTTTGTTTCCTTTACTGCTTGCTCAGTATGAAGATTGAATAACGTCGGGGAGAGGCTACAACCCTGTCTCACTCCCTTCCCAACCACTGCTTCCCTTTCATGTCCCTCGGCTCTTATAACTGCCATCTGCTTTCTGTACAAATTGTAAATAGCCTTTCGCTCCCTGTATTTTACCCATGCCACCTTCAGAATTTGAAAGAGTCGTATTCCAGTCAACACTGTCAAAAGCTTTCTCTAAGTCTACAAATGCTAGAAACGTAGGTTTGCCTTTCCTTAATCTATTTTCTAAGATAAGTCATAGGGTGAGTATTGCCTCACGTGTTCCAACATTTCTGCGGAATCCAAACTGATCTTCGCCGACGTCGGCTTCTACCAGTTTTTCCATTCGTCTGTAAAGAATTCGCGTTAGTATTTTGCAGCTGTGACTTATTAAACTGATAGTTCGGTAATTTTCACATCTGTCAACACCTGCTTTCTTTGGGATTGGAATTATTATATTCTTCTTGAAGTCTGAGAGTGTTTCGCCTGACTCATACATCTTGCTCACCAGATGGTAGAGTTTTGTCAGGACTGGCTCTCCCAAGGCCGTCAGTAGTTCTAATGGAATGTCGTTCGATAGAGAGCGGAAAAAGTTAAAATCTGAGGGCGGAAGATCAGATGAATAAGATGCGTGTGGAATGACTTCCCAACCCAACTCCTGTGCAGTTTTTATCGTCAGTCTAGCAGAATGCGGTCGGACGTTATCGTGGAGAGCGTCAGTTGAGGCAGTCTGTCTGGTTGCTGTTCTCGGATTACGTCTGCAAGACGTTTCAGTTGTTGACAGTAAATATCAGCAGGGACAGTTACACCTCGGCGAAGCAATTCGTAGTGCACCACACCATCGCTGACCCACCAGACGCATAACATTACTCACTGTGGATTCGCGCAGGTCTTCGTACGGAGAGTCGCTGCTTTGTTTGGGCTTAACGACTCCCCCTTTTTCCTTATATTAGCATGAAGACACTATTTATCGTCACAAGGAACGATGCAGGAAGGGAATGGTCGATGTTGTTCACGAGCCAATCGATGACGAACAAACAGAGATGCACAAATGGTCAACCGCTGATTTTGATTTTGGCTTAGAGCATGCGGTACGCATACATCTGATTTTTGAAGCTTCTGCAATGGACTCAAATGTTGCACAATGGTGGAATGGTCACAGTTCACCAAGTCTGGCAATTCTCAAGCACACTTAAACGTAGATCATTGTCTGTTAATGCGTTTAAACGATCTTCATAAAACGCCGAAGGTCTTCCTGCACGTAGAAAGTCACTAATGTCAACACAAGAAAACCATTGTCTTGCCGTGATCTTTCCAATGGCATTATCTACTTACACAGCGCAAATGTTTGTTGCTGCCTCCGCTACTGTCATTCCTCTACTGATCTAAAACACGAGAATATGTCGGAAATGTTCCGATTTCTTCACTCGGTACTCCATTTTATAGCATCCGTAGGTCCATTCACTACCTTCAAGTGACAAAATGACAATACGTAAACAGTGAGCTACAAATAAAAATCCATAAATAGACCCACAGCAATCGGAACAGCAATATGCAAACTTTAGCCACTAAACTAATATGAATCGCACTACAAACAACAACCACTTAATGTAAGCCTACACAAAGGAGGTGGCTTACAAAACACTTGTTCGACCTATACTTGAGTATTGCTCATCAGTGTGGGATCCGTACCAGGTCGGGTTGACGGAGGAGATAGAGAAGATCCAAAGAAGAGCGGATCGCTTCGTCACAGGGTCATTTGGTGAGCGTGATAGCGTTACGGAGATGTTTAGTAAACTCAAGTGGCAGACTCTGCAAGAAAGGCGCTCTGTATCGCGGTGTAGTTTGCTGTCCAGGTTTCAAGAGGGTGCGTTTCTGGATGAGGTATCGAATATATTGCTTCCCCCTACTTATACCTCCCGAGGAGATCACGAATGTAAAATTAGAGAGATTCGAGCGCGCACGGAGGCTTTCCGGCAGTCATTCTTCCCGCGAACCATACGCGACTGGAACAGGAAAGGGAGGCAATTACAGTGGCACGTAAAGTGCCCTCCGCCACACACCGTTGGGTGGCTTGCAGAGTATAAATGTAGATGTAGATGTAGAAAATATGTGAAAACTACATTCAAGTCAATTATCAACAGCACTGCTTCAGACATTAGTCGAGTCCATATCACATCGTGTTGCGGAACTTCTGCGTGGTCGCGGGGGCCCTACACGATATTAGGCAGGTTGAAACACGTATGTAACATAGCAGCGATGGCGAGGCATTGTAGCATCTGTGACCAGAGAGTATGCGCTTGTCCGCGCGAGTGTTGCGAGCAGTTCGCTAGTTGTCGCTATGCAGAGCAGTAGTCTGTCAGTAGTCGTCGCGAGCAGTAGCTCTGTTCAGTTGCGGGTAGTCGGTCGGTAGTAGTCGTGCAGTGCAGTACGCTAGTAGTCGTCATGCAGAGCGGTCGGTCAGTAGTAGCAGCCCAGTGCGGTTGTGTGATGTAGGTGGTCGGCAACACTGGTCAAGATGCTGAATGAGGTATACTGTTAATTAATATAATCATTAGACAATGTAAAACTTATTTATTGTAATCAATCTCTAACAAGTCCCCCAATAATAATTTTGATTTCAAAAGCATTTTTCAAAAAATTTTATTTTTTATTGAACTCAAGATTTCGTTGCACTTCCCATTTCATTCCACTTCTTTTGAAGAAAAATTTCAGTAAATTCACAGAAAAAAGGAATATTATTATTTGCAATGCAGTTGCTCCAAGCCGTGCGCAGAAATAAGAGCAGAAATTTGACATCCAGTTATTCTGAGGTAAGACTTTAATTCTGATTGTTTTACACAGGGCCAAAGACCGATGTTTCGGTTTAATTGAATTTTTTTATCACTGAATAGACTTTAAATTTTTTGTGAGGAATTTATATTTGAGTCAGATTGCGAATTTCACATTTTTGTTGCCATTGTCAGTACATTTCATTGTGGGCAGGTTACGCATAGAGCAATGTCCATTAGGATTCATAATTAAATATTGTCATATTTCTTTCTTTCAAATTATTGTGGGGAGGTTACAAGGTGTACCATTTTGTTTGGCTCTTCAGTGTAGCTGGTCCTTGATATCCTGGGTACTGTCACTTGGACGGAGTTGATGCCCGAGCTGGTCCTATCCGTGTTCTATCGGGGACAGATCTGGGGTCTCGCTGGAGGGTACCTCCACATCACAAAGACGCTTCATAGAGATATATGCCTTGTGTGGACGTGCATAATGCTGTTGAAAAATAACATTACGAAATAGTCACATGAGAAGTAACACCTGAGGAGGACGCAGGATGTTTGTAATGTACCGTTGTGGCTCAGTCATTGCGGGCTTTGACCCGAAGTCATACCAAACGGCTCCCCACACCATGACGCCAGTAGTGACACTATTGTACTTCTTTAAAGCATTCGAAGAAAGGCACCTCCCCCCCCCCCCCCCCCCCCAGATCACAGCTACACTCTCCGACAAGTGTCGTTTAGAACAGCGATTCAACGCTGAACACAATGCTACGCCATTCACCAGCAGCCCATGCATACCGGTCACGAAACTGCTGTTATTGCCTGCCTATGCATGAGGCTGTAAGTCCCTACCCCGGCTGTTCCTAGTCTACGACCAATAACACCGGATGACACAGAATGTTCCATTGAGTCCATTACTTGTTCTCGGACGGCAGGCATTGCTGCGCAAGGGTTACGACGTACTTGGTGCACACTACAACGGCCCTGCCTTGAGGTGTCAGACGTGGTCGACGGGAACGTTGACTATGAGCTTGGGTGCAGTCCAATATCGGGCCACTACCGAATCCGAATTATCGACAAATTTCGGTATTTCATTGTTCTACCAGCCGGCCAAATGGATCTCCACGATGGGACGCTTTCAAACCATGTCGGGTGCTGCTAACGCTGTCTCCCTCGCAGTGATCAGCCAACATCTTACGCTGTTCACGCCACCTGTGTACCGTACCAGGTCCGGTAACAACATGAATGCAGTCTGAAGGCTGCCCTGTCACAGAGAATTTTCAACTCTTATCAACAACTTACCCGTGGATTGTGGCTCTGTGTACAAAGCTGCACTGACATCCGATCATGTCTTCTAGGTATTAGATTTTTCTTTTTTTTTCGGGCAGTGCATGACGGTGGCATTCCACCTGTTGGGGACTAACCGCCGTTTCTCAAGACATCGCCTTGACGTTCCATTTACGTCCAGTGTGACACGACTTTTGTGCCTCACTATAGGAGATCGACAGCTACAAACGAACTCACTTTAAAAAAATGGCTCTGAGCACTATGGGACTTAACATCTGTGGTCATCAGTCCCCTAGAACTTAGAACTACTTAAAGCTAACTAACCTAATGACATCACACACATCCATGCCCGAGACAGGATTCGAACCTGCGACCGTAGCAGTCGCGCGGTTCCGGACTGCGCGCCTAGAACCGCTAGACCACCGCGGCCGGCGAACTCACTTTATCTTGCCACTGAACTGTGATACTGATTTTTTCCCCTATCAGCATGACTGTAAACAGTTCGATCCAGCATTGAAATCTGCAGCACTTCAGTCACGCCGGCCGCGGTGGCCAAGCGGTTCTAGGCGCTCAGTCCGGAACCGCGCGACTGCTACGGTCGCAGGTTCGAATCCTGCCTCGGGCATGGATGTGTGTGATGTCCTTAGGTTAGTTAGGTTTAAGTAGTTCTAAGTTCTAGGGGACTGATGACCAGAGATGTTAAGTCCCATAGTGCTCAGAGCCAGCCACTTCAGTCACGTTGAACGATTCTGTATAGTCGTCATTGGTCCTATTCTCGCAGGATCTTGTCCTCGCCGCAGCGGTGTCGGAGATTTGATGTTTTACCGGATTCGTGATATTCACGGTACACTCGTGAAATGGTCGTACGGGAGAAACCTCACTTCTTCATTACCTCGGAGATGCTGTGTCCCGCCGCTCGTGCGCTGACTGTAACACCGTGTCCAATTTCTCTTAAATCTTGGCAGCCTGCCATTGTAGCAGCAGTAACCTATCTAACAACTGCGCACCCACGGGGTCGTCATTGTGCTTAGCTTCTACCCGCTTGTGTATGGAGTGTCCAGCCTTGCGGCTTCTCCTCCCTCGTCTGTGTTGGAGAGATATGTGGACGTCTTGGCCTGTTTGTCGTCTGGTTGATCCGTCAGTGGGATGCTTCTCTGGCTAGCCGATCCTTTCGACTACCAGGTAACAACTGCGGCAGTCACTTATTGTCTTATATAGGCGTTGCCGACCGGAGCGCCGTATTCTGCCTGTTTACATATGTGTGTATTTGAATACACATGCCTATACCAGTTTCTTTGGCGCTTCAGTGTGTAATTAGGATAATTTCGTTGACATATGAAATGTTGAAATATGCATGTTAGTTCGTTGTTATACGACATACACTACTGGCCCATTCAAGTTCCTGCACCACGGAAATGAAGTGCTACAACGCGAAATTTAACCGACAGGAAGAAGAACCTGTGATATACAAATGATTCGCTTTTCAGAGCATTCACACGAGGTTGGCGACGGTGGCGAAACCTACAATGTGCTGACATGAGGAAAGTTTCCAACCGATTTCTCATACACAAACAGCAGTTCACCGGCGTTGCCTGGTGAAACGTTATTGTGATGCCTCGTGTAAAGAGGAGAAATGTGTACCATCACGTTTCCGACTTTGATAAAGGTCGGATTGTAGCCTATCGCGATTGCGGTTTATCGTATCGCGACATTGCTGCTCGCGTTGGTCGAGATCCAATGACTGTTAGCTGAATATGGAATCGGTGGCTTCAGGAGGGTAATACGAAACGCCGTGCTGGATCCCAACGGCCTCGTATCACTAGCAGTCGATATGACAGATATCTTACCCACAGGGCTGTAACGGATCGTGCAGCCACGTCTCGATCCCTGAGTCAACAGATGGGGACGTTTGCAAGACAACAACCATCTGCACGAACAGTTCGACGACGTTTGCAGCAGCATGGACTATCAGCTCGGAGACGATGGCTGCGGGTACCCTTGACGCTGCATCACAGACATGAGCGCCTGACATGGTGTACTCAACGACGAACCTGGGTGCACGAATGGCAAAACGTCATTTTTTCGGATGAATCGAGGTTCTGTTTACGGCATCATGATGGTCGCATCCGTGTTTGGCGACATCGCGGTGAACGCACATTGGAAGCGTGTATTCGTCATCGCCATACTGGCTTATCACCCGGCATGATTGTATGGTGTGCCATTGGTTACACGTCTCGATCACCTCTTGTTCGCATTGACGGCACTTTGAACAGTGGACGTTACATTTCAGATGTGTTACGACCCGTGGCTCTACCCTTCAATCGGTCCCTGCGAAACCCTACATTTTAGGAGAATAATGCACGACCACATATTGCAGGTCCTGTACTGGCCTTTCTGGATACAGAAAATGTACGACTGCTGCCGTGGCCAGCACATCCTCCAGATCTCTCACCAATTGAAAACGTCTTGTCAATGGTGGCCGAGAAACTGGCTCGTCACAATACGACACTCACTACCCTTGATGAAGTGTGGTATCGTGTTGAAGTTGCATGGGCGGCTGTACCTGTACACGCCATCCAAGCTCTGTTTGACTCAATGGCCAGGCGTATCAAGGCCGTTATTAAGGCCAGAGGTGGTAGTTCTGGGTACTGATTTCTCAGGATCTATACACCCAAATTGCGTGAAAATGTAATCACATGTCAGTTCTAGTATAATATATTTGGCCCGTTTATCATCTGCATTTCTTCTTGGTGTAGCAATTTTAATGGCCAGTAGTGTATTATCTTTTTGACGACGTAGAACAGGGCGGAGGGCTGTACAGTCTGCTTTCGCCGCGGGGTTGTCTCTCTGTGGCATTCTGTCTGGTTGATAGTGGCTCCGTCACGTGTTCGCGGCGGCCCGACGCGCGTGCTACCGCTGTGCCCCAGTTGCAGGATGGCCACCCGCCGTGCTGCCATCAGCCGCCCACGCTCTGCCATTAGCGGGGCGACACCTGCTGCGCCGTGACCCGCACGCGACCCACTACCCACCACACAACACCCACTGCAGCGCCGAGCCGCTTCCGCAATTCAATTACAGCCACTGGCGCCGACTCCTGTGGAGCACATTCGCGCGTGACACCCCAAATGAGCCCGCATCTGGTTGTTCTCTAAGATACGAGGGTCACTCCAAATGAAATGCACACTAGTTTTGTAAAAATGCAGTTTTCATTCTGCACGTGTGAAAGTTTTTTTAGGCTAGGCGCAAATTGAGAAGTGTATAGCACGTGTGACGTGACACGACACTACAGCGCGACACGCACGTGCCGCACGAGTCGCGAGGGTGCAGCGCATATTGCGACGTGTACACCATACTTCGCACGCGCCGACTGGCGACTCTCTGCGCTGACTGAACCGAAGCGCGCGCAATCTCTTATCTTTCTCAAACGATTTTACAGAAACTATTATCTGAAAATATATGATTTTTGCCTTACTTGTTGCGTTATATGTCAGCTTCGTGGCCATCACCTCGCTAATGACCATTCTTATTGTGATGTACACATTTTAGTAAGACACTACGCAAAACTCAGAAAGTTTGCAACGGAAATCAGGGGTCGCTATGATTTTGCGTTTGGTGCGTAATACACCATATGTTGCTGCATATGAAATTTAGCTAACATGCTGAATTTTTGTTTAGACTTGGGAGGAGATCTGTATCTGCCTCCGATCTCGAGAAAATGGATCCTATGTAGCGCGTCACTTCCAATCTCACGCCCGCGCGAATGAAATACTCGCAACATCTCTCGTATCTCCTAAACCGCTCGAGACATCGAAACGAAAGTTTGGTGAATGATAGCACACAAGGAGGAGAGTGTTTTGCCAATTATTAAACACCCGGAACTTTCTTATCTATGGCGATATATCACTACTTATACTTCTTTTTTTATTTATTTCACTCCAGTGACTGTAATTTTTTAAGAGTTATCGTCAGCTAGCGAAACAAGAGCTTCCTAGTATGAAAATAAACATGAAATTTCTTTTTTTATGTTACTGCAAACCGATACTATGAGGTTTTCCGTAAGCTATTGAGACCTGTAATTGCCAATTACTTGTTTAATGAGGCCCTACGTTTCGGAATTCTGTCTCAATAGCTGCCGTGAGATGAGTTTGGCAAATTACATTGTGACAAAGGAATTACAATTAAACCAGTCACCAAGAGAAATGTGGCCTTTACTCATAAATGGTGATGCTTCTTCGAATGAGAAAAGGTTAACAACTCACAAAAACAGATTCGCAATTCTGTTGGAATTTTGGTGGAATCCCCGTAACCCATGGTATTTTTAACACTGAGCGACGGGAATGGAAACTTACCAAAGGATTTTATTCCTTCTCTTGATCTGAGCAGTATTAAAATAATGACGAGCGTTCCTTCAGGCGGAATGATAGGCACATGCGCTTCTCAATTTACGCGTAGCCTTACAGTGTGTAGATACATCCTTCCCGCTTGTTTTCAAACTTAGTTCAACCTGTTTCCGTGAGTGGCACCGTCACAGCATGCCTTCAAGATGGCTGCTACACTTGACGTTCGTCAGAAGCAACGTGCTGTCATAGAATTCCTGTGCTGTGAAAACGAGACAGTGGGAAACATCCACAAGAGCTTGAAAAAGGTGTATGGAGATGCTGCTGTCGATCGCAGTACAGTTAGTCGGTGGGCAAGCAGGTTATGTGATGAAAGCGGGCAAAGCAATATTGAGGATTGTCCTCGCAGCGGCAGGCCTCGTACTGCACACACTCCAGACAATGTGCACAGAGTTAACGAATTGGTGACCGCTGACAGACGCATCACAGTGAACGAATTGTCACTCTACGTTGGGATAGGGGAAGGAAGTGTTTGCAGAATACTGAAAGTGTTGGCGTTAAAAAAGGTTTGTGCCAGGTGGGTTCCCAGGATGTTGACAGTGGCTCACAAAGAAACAATAAAAACTGTATGCAGCGAACTTTTGGAACAGTATAGAATGGTGGAGATGAGTTTCTTGGAAGAATTGTGTCAGGTGATGAAACATGGCTCCATCATTTTTCACCAGAGACGAAGAGGCAATCAATGGAAAGACATAATGCAAATTCACCCAAGAAAAAGAAAATTCAAAACAACACATTCTGCTGGAAAAGTTATGTTTTTCGATTCCGAAGCACTATTGCTTGTCGACATCATGCCAAATGGAGCCACCATAAATTCTGATACATATGTGACGACACTGAAGAAACTTAAAGCTCGACTGAGTCGTGTTCGACCACATCGGCAAAAGCAGGATGTTTTGCTGTTGCACGACAATGCACGGCCGCATGTCAGTCAAAAAACCATGAAAACGAAAACAAAACTCAGATGGACAACACTGGAACACCCACCTTACAGTCCTGGCCTGGCTCCATGTGACTATCATCTCTTTGGGAAACTGAAAGACTGTCTTCGTGGAACAAGGTTTGAAGATGATGACTCCCTTGTGCACGCTGCCAAACAGTGGCTCCAACAGGTTGGTCCAGAATTTTACCGTGCAAGTATACAGTCACTGGTTCCAAGATGGCGTAAGGCAGTTGAGAGCGATGGAAATTTTGTGGAGAAATGAAAATATTGTTCCTAAAGGATGTATCTACACACTGTAAAACTTTCAAACATGTAGAATAAAACATGGATTTAAAAAAAATAGTGTGCATTTCTTTTGGAGTGACCCTCGTAGTTCTTACAATGGGAAATTAATATGAGAGTGGACGCGGTGGGTCGAACTTGAGAAGTATTGTTTTCTACGAAACAATTAACCATCTGTAAAGTCGCTCAGTGATCCTCGGGCGGCTATATGTTTCCTTCTTTCCCTTTCATCGGTTTGTTGCTACGACTTGTTAGCGTTGTCAGAGATTTTCACAGCAGTGTTGGCGACGGAATGGAGTCGATGTTTTGCGTGTTGGGTTGGTGCAGAACGTTACAGAAGGAGAGGTGCGAAAATATGTGCAAAATGTATTCACACTTTATTCAAGAATATAGGTTGTTGGGGTATACTACAAGGGTTGGAACTTCAGTAGTGGCACCTATTTATTTACAGCTCATACAAAGTAGATGCGTGTTTCAAAGTTCTACTGACCTTCAAAGTAGTCACCAGCATTGCATAGAACTCGTTGCCAGCGATGTGGAAGTCGTAGGATACTCTTAGCAGTGCCAGTTGTGTTGACAGTTCGAGCGGCGCGGCCTTGCCCGACGACTTTTTAGCAGTTCTGAAGCGAGTGCCGTGAAGTTTTTCCTTCAGTTTAGAAATCGAGTTGAACTGACGAGGGCTGAAGCCAGGGGAGTGCAGTCGGTGGTATAGCACTTAGCGGCCTCATCAGCCAAACAAATCAGTAACAGCTTGCACTGTACGTGCTTGAGCATTGTGCTGAAAAATGATGGTCAGGTCCTGCAGAAACTGTCATCACTTCTGTTTTTAAGCTGGTCGTAGGTTGTGTTCCGAAAATGAACAACATAAAGACAGAAGTGATAACACTTTCTGCAGGACCTGACCATCACTTTGCAGGACAATGCTCAAGCACGTACAGTGCAAGTTGTTACTGATTCGTTTGACTGATGGGGCTGCTAAGTGCGATACCACCTACTGCACTCCCCTGACTTCAGCCCTCGTGAGTGCAACTCGATTTCTAAACTGAAACCGGCTGGGGTGGCCGAGCGGTTCTAGGCACTACAGTCTGGAACCGCGCGACCGCTACGGTCGCAGGTTCGAATCCTGCCTCGTGCATGGATGTGTGTGATGTCCTTAGGTTAGTTAGGTTTAAGTAGTTCTGAGTTCTAGGGGACTGATGACCTTATAAGTTAAGTCCCATAGTGCTCAGAGCCATTTGAACCATTTCAGTATCAAAGTTCCAACCGTCGTATAAAGGAGATCTGCTTATAAATGGACGGAAATAGTGCAAGAGGCACGAATTACACTTCAAAGAATATATTTGTTTGGTGCATAAGTTCGTAGCATTTTCCTATAAGTTTAATAAACACAACAGATATACATAACAGATACTTTTAGTCCCCTGTAATATATTCTCCTTCACTATTTACAACAGTCTGCAACGCTAGGCTAACTTTTCGATAAAGCGACTGTAGAAATCACGTGGCTTTGGGGCGAAGGACTCGTCGAGAGCGAGCGAGGGGGTGCAGTGGCTAGCACACTGTACTCGCATTCGGGAGGACGACGGCTCAATCCCGCGTCCGGCCAACCTGATTTAGGTTTTCCGTGTTTTCCCTAAATCGCTCCAGGCAAATGCCGGGATGGTTCCTTTGAAAGGGCACGGCTGACTTTCTTCCCCATCCTTCCCTAATCCGATGAGACCGATAACCTCGCTGTTTGTTCTCTTCCCCCAAACAACCAACCCCAACTCGTCGAGACATGTTCGGAGCGCATTTTCATCCAGGAAGGCAGCTCCCTGAAGCAAGTTCGATAGAGAGCCGAAAAGGTGAAAATCTGAGGGTGCAAGATCATGTGAATAAGGTGGGTGCGGATTGATTTCCCAACCCAACTCCTGTATAGTGTTAATTGTCAGTCTAGCAGATTGCGGGTGGGCGCTATCGCGGAGTGACATAACTTCACGCAGTTTTCCTGGTCGTTATTCTTGGATTACGTCCTCAAGACGTCTCAGTTGTTGATGATAAATGTCAACAGTGGTGGTTACACCTCGGCGAAGCAATTCGTATTACACTGATCCATCGCTGATCCACCAGATGCATAACGTTTTTCAAATAGTGTCATCAAAAATCGACTACAAGTTAACTACTTATTTTTTCTTCACATATAACGCACAACTACGCTGTTAGTGCCTTAGACAGAGCTGACAAAAGTCATGGAATAGCGATACGCACATATACATATGGTGGTACCATGATGTACACAAGGTATAAGAGAACAGTACTTCGGCGGAGCTGTCATTTGTATTCAGCACATTCATGTGAAAAGATTTCCGACGTAATTATGGGTGCACGACTGGAATTAACAGATTTTGAAAGCGGAATGGTAACTGGAACTAGAGGGACGGGACGTTCCATTTAGGAAATCTTTAGGGAGTTCAGTATTCCGAATTCCGCAATGTCAACTGAGCCGAGAACGGCAAATTTCGGACATTACTTCTCACCAAGGACAACGTAGTGGCGGACATCCTTTACTTAACGACCGAGCGCAGTGCCGTTTGCGTAGAATTGTCACTGCTAACAGACAAACAACAGTGCGTGAAATAACCACAGAAATCAATGAGGGACGTATGGTTATGTTTGACTACTTGGAGGCCATTTGCAGCCATTTAGGAATTTCATGTTTCCAAATAACGGTGCCCCATGTCATTGGGCCACAGATGTACGCGATTGATTCGAAGAATATGCTGGACAGTTCGAGCTAATCATTTGGCCAGGCAGATCGTCCGACATGCATCTCATCGAACAATTTGGAAATTTGCGGTAGGTTCCTATGGGACCAAACTGCTGAGGTCATCGTTCCCTACGCTTCCACACTACTTAGTCTAACTTAGACTAACTTACACGAAGTACAACACACATACCCATGCCCGAGCGAGGACTCGAACTTCCGACGGGGGCAGCCGCACGAACCGTGGCGCGGCTAACCCGCCTGGCCATCGAACAATTGTTGGACATAATAGAGAGGTGAGTTAGTGCACAAAATCCTGCACAGGCAACACTTTCGCAGTTATAGTCGGCTATAGAGGCAGCATGGCTCAGTGTTTCTATAGGGTCGACGTGTTAAACCCTGCCCACTTCGAGTTGTGCACAACACAGAACAAAAGGAAGTATCCCACTTCAGAGTATGTTGAGAGATGGCATGAGCCCCCTCTCATATTTCTATCTTACGATTTTCCTCTCTAATTGCATGCAGTGTAAAGTCGCTATTCCTCCACACGCGGACTTCCCACACAGCGTCTCTCGTCACCCGGGTGGTCCGGTGACAGGCGGGCTCTTCTGATCTGGAAAGGGTTAAGCCGATGGGTGTGAGGAAGTCGAGTGAATGCTTTGCAGACGCCGACATTGTCAAAAGACATGCCCAGACGGGTCTGAAGTAGCGGCTGGGCTAGAGGTTCCGTTACTTCGGAGAAACTTAGCGAAAACACTTTCTGGTGGGCTACCAGCGAGGCGTGGGAATGACTTGTGTACCCAGGCAGTTGTGGCGGGAAAATTCCCGCGCTTTCTGCAAAATAGTAACTGTGATTGGCTTGCTCAGGGCATAGCTCCGTGACGTAGCAAAATCAGCGCAGAAATTGGCGCCAAGAATCTCCATTGGTGGAATGGTAGTACTCCGGCAATAGAGTGGAATTTTCTGCCGTTTTCGAGTTGCTGATTGGAACGTTTAACCACGGCCACTGTCGTGGGGGCGGGAATGTTGTGTGTTCGGCCTGTACGGGTGCTCTAGGTAGTCGGCTCTCGCTTTTCGGTCGAGGACGTCGAAGCAACCAGCCATCGCCTCCGGTACGCCAAATCGTGTTCTTGCAGTTAAGAAGACAGATTGGTAATGTATGTCCACAGCACCAGCAGACAGGGACTTTCCTAGGTGATAATCAGAGCTCCGCAGAGCGCGCCTGTTCGTCTTTTTCTAACTTTGTTCTGTCTTGGGTAGCAGCAATTAATGTTGGGTTGGCTATGTTTTTCGCTTAAGATTTGAGTTGCAAGGAATTGGCTCCACATACTACTTCGTCATAATCCTCACAATCTAGTTTAGGGACAACTTCACATTCAAAGCGTTTGTTTGAGTATCCAATTTGAGCCAATTTGATGTATTGTAAATGTTTCATGTGTTTTTGTTTATTATTTTGTGTTTAGTCTTAATAAATCATATTATTATTTTGGACAGAACTTTCATTCTGTTAATCGGTAGAGCAACCCTATCATTCATCACGATGTTAATGAAACAATGAAACCTTCGTTTATTCAACTTATTTATCAAATTAAATTATTGCAGGTGCCAAACTCTCTTCTACTCCACTGGCAGGGTTGATTAGAGTCAGTTCGCGTATTTTTTTAAATCCTTGTGCAGCAGCAAAAGTCGGAGTTAGAATAAGGGGGGCTTAGAGCATCATTTACATATGTAGATTCTAGAAGATTTAGTGTTAAATACACTGCTAGCCCTGGCACCTCGCATAAAATGGCGACCCTTAGCCTCGGATCTTTCCTGTGAATCGCTGATAAGCAAGTATTATTAGTAGTAGGGACATTCAGAATTTTTTTTTGCTTAATTTTTTTTATTGATTAATACCCATGTTTTTTTTGGTAGTTCCACGTTTAGTTTTAAGAAGCGGCGCATGATTACAGTTTTTGTTTTCAGTGTATATATTTTTTGTTTGTTCATTGTTTTTTTGTGTTTCTTTGATGTGGTGTCCGTACCTCATCACACTTTGCCGGGTTTGTGTGCAGTTTCTGTACCACAACAAATCGTGCTTGTAGTTACAGCGTTGGAACGGCGTTGTTGAAATTTTATGTCTATGTGGAAAAATATTGGGAGTAGATGATTTTTATTGTGAATTTTGGATAAATTTGTTTTTTCATGAATGATCACGAGAAGTAAGGCACAACTATTATCGAGCGAAACTAAAACAAAAGAGGATAGCATAATGGACAAGAGGCAGGTTACTGACGAGGATAGGTTCGGAGATGAGATGGGCACATTTTTAGCAGCACAGGACGACAGGGTCATTGATGAGGAAGGTGATTTGGACGCGATCTTAGAGCAACGTCGCGACCGTGATTATGATAGTGAAGTGGAGGATGGAACAGAGACAGGCACACAGGTCGAGACGGTAGCAGAAGTTTATAGTCAAACGAACGAGTGCAGACAGAGGCCTGCTCGGTCACGTCAGAGCTCTAGCGCCCAGGTGTCCAGAGTTACAACGCCCATGTTTGAAGAGGATCAAAAAGATGACGTAAACCCAATACTGAGCTTCCTACGATCAATGAAAGAAGAAGCTGACGAACAACGTAAGAAGGAGAAGGAAGAAGATGAGAAACAACGTAAGAAGGAGAAGGAAGAAGCTGACGAACAGCGTAAGAAGGACACTCAGGCAATAATTTCGCATATAGGAGAAATTCGAGAGGAATTACTAACAATAAAGAAAGAATGTGGAGAAGTAAAACAAATGTCAATGGCTGCGCAAAAAGGAGCAGGCCTAGCCAAAACGGCAGCAACAGGGGCAATGAAAAACGCAAAAGTAACTTCTCAACTCGTACGGCGCTTGCCACGTGCGACACAAGCTCACTCAAAATCCCTAGCATTCTTAAAAACCCAAGGTAGTATCGCGGTTACGAACATCACGAAACGAATGAAAGAAGTAGAGAGTCGAATAGCACAACTAGAGCGAAACGGGCACACGAGTACTGCGCGTTCGGATACCAATGATGGAGTACACAGAATTGTGTCTCCGAGGAAAAGCCCGCCGTGCTCCAGCCCAGTGACAGAGTGCGGAACTAACAATGCATACACAAAAAACAGCGAGTAATAGCTCCAATAACTGCAGCCCACTTAGAAGAGTGAATGCTGAATGCCACTCCCAGTGTGATACAGAGGTAGCACATCACAGTTATCAGAAAGATAGATCAGGACACTCAACAGACGTGCAAGTATCGGAAACGAGTGACAACACCAGTGCGAGGATCAGACAGGATTTTGATCACAATCACTTCCTGTCGATACTAAAATTCCAAAAGTTCAAAGAAAATGGAGGGTCGATGCATCCGAAGAGCTGGGTGATGCAGTTTACAAATTCATTACCGTCATCGTGGCCAACCCTGGCAAAATTAGAATTCATGTGTGGACACATCGAAGGCCAAGCCGCGGAAAGGATGCGGGGTGTGGCAGCGACGTGCCAGACTTATCAGGAATTTGTTGATGCGTTCCTCCGGATCTACTGGTCAAAGGAAACGCAAGACAGGATTAAAGAGGAAATAATATTTTGTCCTGAACTGGAAGTGTCCGGGCAAAGGAGCGCAACCAATTGTTTGATGATTGACTCAAGAAGAATCAATTTTTAGACAGTCCATACAGCAAGGGAGAAATCATTAAATTTTGATTTTCCAAATTGCCAGTTAGGTACCAACAGACACTTGTCGGGAAGTGTGGATCTGACACAGAAGCACTCAAGAGTCTATTGCGCGAACTCGAAGTTGTCTTTGATAAACAAGACGCAAAGGACAGGAAGAACAGGCAAAGTAACAAATACCACGGGCCAGGAAGGGAAGACGACAACAGATCGCATAATCGCACTGGTCAGTTAGGAAACCAGGGTTACGGAAGTCAAGGTTACGCTATTCAAGGTTATGGAAACCAAAGACACGGAAACCAGAACGTCAGCGAGCAGGGTCAATCTAGACAAGGAATCTGGCATAGGAGGAATAACGAACGGCAAAGCGACCGTAATTGGAGAGAGCGAAACCAAAGACAACAGTGGAACCAGGAGATTGAAACTAGACCCGCAAATCCTAATGCACGTCAGAGGAGGGGGAGCTTAACAAGGGATTGACGCCAGACTAGTGCGAACACAGGCCGCCGGAATTTCGCACGTAATCTCGGACCTGGCCAACTACGGATGATACACTACGAAGATTTATCAGAAATCCTGCTCGAGGAACATAAAGCAACTCCTCGACAAGATCGGCAGCCTCTTATCACAGTAGCAGTAGCTGAAAAGAGGATGAATGCGATAATAGATAGTGGAAGCTACATAACAGCAATATCTGAGGCAGCATACAAGAGGTGCTCTCAGGATATGGACTGGCCTGTTCTATCGATTAAGAAAACCAAAATAAAAGGGGCAGTAGCGGGTAAATGTACGGAGGTCATCCAACAAACAAGACTGGAATTCTACTGCCAAGGACACAAAATAGAGTCTAACTTCTGGATCGTGCCAAATCTGGCGATCGACATGATAATAGGAACGGACTTCCTAAATGAACATGAAGCGATAGTTGATCTAGGACGAGGTGAAGTGGTTTTGAGGAAAGGGAATCCCGTCCACCTTAAGTTCGACGACCAGCTGATGCCAGCTCAACTACCGTCTAACTGTGTACGGATAAACTATGCGTGTCTGAAAGACAGAAAGGAAGAACAGGTCGACGTTGCGGGTAGGGGAGAGGACACGGATGAGAATGAAGTCGGAATAATGGGAGAAATAAAGGAGAAAATAGGAGAAAAAGTGGAAGCAATAAACAATATAAGGTGCGACCACCGCAAAGAACTTACTAGTAGAACATGCGGCGGTCTTCCTTCCCAAGACAGGATCAATAAAGAACTTCCAATATGAATTTCGTGTACGTCCGCACAACCAGTTTCGTGTGCCACCCTATCCAATCCCCTTGGCATATCGACAGAAAGTAGCAGCTGAAATTACGCGAATGCTGAGTGAAGGAATAATAGAACCTACAGCTTCAGCCTATAATAACCCGTTAAGAGTAGTCGAGAAGGCAGATGGTAGTATTCGTTTAGTCTTGGACTCGCGACAAATTAATACCATAATAGAACCCGAAACAGAGACCGGAACGATTAGAGGAACTCTTACAAAACTTCCATGGAATATCAATCTTCTCATCAGTTGATCTAAAATCGAGTTTCTGGTAGATCGAGCTCCATCCAAATTGCAGACAGTACACAGCCTTTTTAGCATTTGGAAGATGTTACCGGTTTCGTCGTCTACCATTTGGTTTGAACGTTTCATCTGCCGCATTCATTCGGGGGCTGGACGGCATACTAAGCGATAATTTGAAACGTCATGTCACCAGCTATGTGGACGATTTTCTGATCGCGGAGAAATCTTGGGGAGAGCACAATGCGGTCCTCGGTGAACTCCTTGCGACATTCAAGGAATACGGAGTGACTATCAATATCGAAAAATCGAATTTTGGGACGTCCTCTGTCAAATTTCGAGGACATATCATCACGGGTGAGGGCATTGCGCCAAATCCCGAAAAGATCGAAGCGATTGAAAAGTTTCCCATTCCTACGACAAAGAAGCAGTTAAGGGGGTTCTTGGGGATCATAAATTTTTACAACCACTTTATACATGTCAAAACTCAGAGCAGTCCTAGGTTGCATCAACTTACAGGAAAGAAGATTCCTTGGGAATGGGATGAGGCGGCCGAATCCGAATGGAAAGCATTAAAATTCGCATTATTACAAGCACCCATCCTATCACACCCTAATTTAGCAGAAGAGCTTTGCTTAGTAACGGATAGTTCATACTCAGGTCTGGGTGTCATGGTGTTCCGAGACTATGTACATGAAGGAAACAGGGTGTGGAAGACAATTGCGTTTGGTAGCAGAGTACTAGCCAAGAGTGAGAGGAATTGCTCAGTAGCCGAGTTAGAGGCGCTGGCTATTGTATGGGCGTTTTAAAAATTCAGATACCTTCTGTTTGGTCGCAAGACGAGGGTCTACACAGACCACAAGTCACTCGAGTTCTTGATGACTGCAAAGCTTAATCACAGGCGGCTCATTAGGTGGGCATCATATCTGCAGCAGTACAACTTTTCGATAGAATATATCCCCGGCAGTCAGAACATTATTGCAGACGCCTTATCACGGTCACCGATCGGATTTGAGCACAACATTGAAGAAGATCTGGAGGAAAATCACTACTGCCTTTTTTATATGCAGAAAGTAGCCTTTGAAAATTTTATTACCTGTAGTATGCAGGACATCAAGAAGGAGCAAGAAAAGGACCCTGCCCTAGTGTTATTGAAACAGAAATGGATAGACAGAAGACACGCCACCATCAGGCAGTTCTACCTCTTGCGGAAAGGCATAATTTTCCACCGAAATTATGCAAATGACACTGAATGGGGGGTATGCATCCCTGAACACCTAATAAACAAGGTTATATGGCATACTCACCTCAGCTATGAACACTTCGGACAACGCAAGTGAAATCTCAAGCTAAGGACCATGTGTTACTTTCGAAACATGGAGCGTCGAATTCGGAGGGTACTGTCGGTGTGTAAAGACTGCCAAAAGGCTAAGCACACCACTGTGAGCATGCAGGCACCATTATACCCAATCGTACCGACCAAATTAAGACAATTAGCAGCAACAGATTTGATGGGACCTTTGCCAAGAACAAGAAGAGGATATACTTACGTATTAGTGTTTGTTGAACTAACGTCCAAATACGTTACCTTTACGCCACTGAAGAGGGCGACAGGACGAACTGTATCACGAGCCCTAATCCGGGATTTCCTACCACAGGTTGGTCATGTGAGTAGAATTATTTCTGATAACGGGCCACAGTTTAAGTCAAAAACATGGAAGGAGACGTTGCGCCGATGTAAAATTGATCCCATTTTTATATCTTCACACCATCCGAGCTCGAATGCTGCAGAACGGGTTATTAAAGAACTCGGAAACTTGTGCCGGTTGTACTGTAACAAACAGCACATGACATGGGACGTTTTCCTTAAAGACTTCCAGGAGGTGATCAATGAGGCACCCCATGGGATAACAAAATTGGCACCCATTACAGTACTGAAAAACCGGATTCCTAAGGACTTGATAACCGAGGTCGTAAGCTTCCCACCAAGGGCGCGAACGCAGCACCAAGCCATAGTGGATTTGGCTCTCAAGAGGATACGGGCTGTAGCAGAGGTCAGGAAGAGACGTGCTGACAGGGGAGCTCGTCTACGACACTTCCAAATTGGACAAAAGGTGCTCGTTAAGTCTTTCCGACTTTCGAACAAACAAAAAATGAAATGCCAAAAATTCTATTCTGTTTACAACGGCCCGTACCGTATACGGAGAGCAGCTCACCACAATGCTTATGAATTGGAGACGCTGAAAGGAAAGAAGTCCATAGGACTCCACCACATCTCTCACATAAAGGAGTTGGTGGAATAGTAGTAGTGTAAGTGGTGTACATAGCAGATTGGGCAAATACATGAACCTTGCTATAGTAGTAGTGTAAGTGGTGTACATAGTAGAATAGGCAAATATATGAACCTTTCTTCGGGGAACAATAATCGTTGCATTAATAGATTAAGATTGTTAAAGTATTAACACGCTGCGTTTTCTCGCATAAGAATTTACTGCTGTTAACTTTTTTTGTCTATGTTCGCGATCTCCTCTGTCGTTGCGATAAGAGGCACTACCTTTCCATGAGCAATGTTTTTGTGCTTTTCTATCTGGTGTCCATGTTAAGGGATAAAGATGAGTGGCGAGATGTCACACAAACGGGCGCATACAAGAACGTGCTCTTAGAAGCGTTCTGAGAAGTCGTGATACACTCCATAGCGGCCACAACCAGTTCGTGAGACGTTCATACCAATGCTTGCAGGCACGCGTCAGTGCACTGCAAGATTGTGGTATATTGCGTGATTTCGAGGATGAATATGGGCAGTATAGTTTTTGCAGAGCTGCGCCAGCATCGTTGTCTTGCAAGTCGGGGTGAACCTGTGAGCGTTTGACTCCAATGGTGCCCTAGACAATAGAAATGCGGACATAAAGTGTTGTGTCGGTAGCTGGGCCGACACCGTGAAGTTGATATGGCTGAAAATGAACGCTAGACTAACGCTGTAGCCGATAGGGCACGCAAGGCTAACGCCGACGGGCGTGAAGTCTGGAACATGAGAACTTATAAATGAATAAGAAGAAAAGTATGTAGATGCTTATTACTTATCTTTTAATTAGTCCTTGGAATACATCTCTCTTGAATACTCGTAAGCTATAGGCACGGATACAAATGGCGCCTTGCTAGTTCGTAGCCATTAACTTAGCTGATGGCTATTCTGTCTCTCGGCTAATGAGAGAGAAAGGCTTCGTACATCTGGTCGGTAGCTAGGTTCTCGTACAACTGGGGCGAGTGCTCTCTCGTATCACGAGACCTGCCTTGGTGGTGGCGCTAGGTCTGCGATTACACAGTGGCGACACGCGGGTCCGACATGTACTAAATGGACCGCGGCCGATTTAAGCTACCACCTAGCAAGTGTGGTGTCTGGCGGTGACACCACATTCCTCCCCCGCAAATCGGCGAACGGTCGTGTGATAAGGCTTCCGCCCGCCGTGGGGAGGACCACATGTTGACGTATGCGATGAGGTGGGGAGCCTAACAACAGGCGAGGCTGTGCCACCCGCACCCGGCCATTCGGTCCGAGGGGAGCTAGGAAACGCCTGAAAAACTAGTCCAGGGTGCACGTCAACATGCGGTGTATGCGCCCGTAAAGAGACAGGAGTGACCGAAGGATCAACCTCCATTGCGTCGGGGTAGCCGACGCGCGATGACGTCATGTGGTCCGGAGCGGGCGGGAGTTCCATGGCGGAGGACAGCTGGTCACGGGAAGCGATCGGCGGCGCGTGACTCTGGGAGGCGCTTGGCGGCTGCAACGAAGCGTCGAATGCGGGCGGCGCCGGCGGGAGAACAAGCGGCGGCGGCGGCGGCTGCTGCTGCTGCGGCGGCGGCGGCGGCGCGTCGCCATGGGGCAAAATGGAAGGCATCGTCGGTAACACCTGGGGATGAGGCGAGCCAGTAGATGGGTCCCCAGGGCGCTGACCGGACGGCACCGTCGCTGAAAGCAGACGGGGAGCGGCAGAACCCGAGCGACGACAGAGGCGCAGCTGATTGAGATGCCGACGCACCTCACCAGAGGCCCCCAAAACCAAATACATCGCGCGGCCGAGGCAGCGAAGAATGCGCCCTGCGAGCCAACGCCGTGAACCTCGATAGTTGCGATAAAATACAACGTCGCCTGGAGCAAAAGCAGGAGTCTGCCGCTGCACAGGAACCTGATGCGGCGGATGCAGCAAAGACATCAAGGTGCGATGAGGACGACCGTGGAGCAACTCAGCCGGCGAGCGACCATCTCGGGGCTGAGAGCGATACGAAGACAAAAAGAGCAACAATGCGTCCTCCCGAGAATGCGACTTTTTCAGTTTCAACATCTGTGACTTGAAAGTCCGGACCATTCGTTCAGCGGCACCGTTGGACTGAGGCGAAAACGGCGCGGATGTCAGATGTTGAATACCATTGGCCTTGCAGAATGACTGAAATTCTGCGGACATGAATTGTGGGCCATTGTCGGAAACAATAGTCTGCGGAAGACCTTCAATGCAAAAGATAGCAGACAACGCTTGGATGGTGGCGGAGGACGTTGTGGAAGACATCCGGACAACAAAAGGAAAATTACTGAAGGCGTCGACCAGAACCAACCATCGAGCATTCCAGAATGGACCAGCAAAATCAATGTGCAAGCGTTGCCAAGGGGAAGTGGCTTTTGGCCACGCAAAGACTTTCCGCGGCGGTGCGGACTGTTGTTCGGCACACGCCGGGCACGAAGAACACATATTCGTAATCGCAGCATCGATTCCGAACCAAGTACAGTGCTGACGAGCAAGTTGTTTCGTTCGCACTATACCCCAACGTCCTTGGTGAAGAAGCCGTAAAACAGAGGACTGTAACGAACGTGGGACCACGACTCTGGACTGATCATTATCAGAACGCAACAACAAAACACCACGTCGAACAAAAAGTCTCTCCTTGTGAGCAAAAAATCGGCGAACCAACGGATCCTCGATCCGAGACTTTGACAAAGGCCATTGCGTAGCAACAAAACGCAAAACAGTAGCAAGGACAGGGTCAGCAGCTGTGGCTGTAGCGACACGACGAAAATCAATCGGAAACGATTCGACCACTTCATCGGTTTCCGAATCAATGAACATGCAAGCAAGTTCGGAAGAATCGAATGCTTTATCCTCAGCAACAGGCAAACGGGACAACGCATCGGCGTTTCCGTGCTTAGCAGTGGACCGATACAAGATATCGTAGCGGTACTGCGAGAGGAAAATAGACCAGCGAATGAATTTCTGCGCTGTACGTGGAGGTACAGGCTTGGTCGGATGAAAAAGCGATGTCAAAGGTTTGTGGTCTGTGATGATGGTAAAGTGACGACCATACAAGAAATCATGGAACTTAGTAACACCAAACACGAGAGCCAAAGCTTCTTTCTCTATCTGTGAATAATTGCTTTGCGCAGACGAGAGCAATTTGGACGCAAAGGCAATAGGGCGATCATGGGAGCCAACTTTGTGCGCAAGCACAGCACCGATCCCGAAATCCGATGCATCTACCATCAACAAAAGGGGTTTCTGGGGATCGAATGGCGTAAGGCAAGTATTAGACAGCAACGCCGATTTCAACTGGCGAAAGGCGCGTTCGCATGCCGTCGTCCAGAGAAACGGAACACCTGTACGGCGTAAGCGATGAAGCGGAGCTGAAAGAGAAGAGGCATTGCGCACATTCACTCACACCTTGTGATTCTACATTGTGCAATGTTCTTGCGACCTCCTGACGCAATGCGTGGGGAACATTGCGCGCTCTGAAAAATGTCGGTTGCGCGTTTACTTGCAGTCCCAAATGTGCTTCATAGTTTGTAGCGCAACCCAAGCTCGGTGCAAAAATGTCTGCAAATTCGTCACACAGCCGAGAAACACTGTCTGTAGGCACAGTCTGAGTCACTGATAGGACCTGATTTACAATAGACATGTTAAACAACTTAAATAAATCTAGACCAAACAAGTTCACAGCAGAAGAAGAACGAAGAACGTAAAATGACACAAGTTTTGTTTGTCCCTTGTATGTTGCAAGAAGGCTGCACTGTCCTAACACAGGAATTTTCTGTCCGGAATATGTAGTTAGCTTAACATTTGCGGAACGCAACGGAGGTTTGCCCAGTTGTTTGTACGTGTCGTGATTGAGCAATGAAACTGCAGCTCCGGTATCGAGCTGGAATGGTATCACTTTGCCTTCAAAGTCTAAGTCCACAAAAAGTTTATTGTTCTGCTGACGACAAGAGCGACTGTTTTGTGCAATTTGAATAGACACTGGTACAGAATCACTTGCTAATTGACGTGATTTCCGGCGACGTCGACGCACAGTTTTTGTGGGACGAACACAGTCACTGTTAGAGAAAGTGTCACTGGACGGAGCGGAATTAACGACATGAATGTCCATAGGCGAAGGTCCACGAGCCTGAGTGTCCTTGGTTCGATTCCGGCGCGAAGCAAAGGGCCTGGAATGATTGTGATTGTCTGATCTGAGCTTTTTCTGGCAAACACTTTGAACATGTCCTTTCTTATTGCAGAAAAAGCAAATAGCTTGGCGTGACGGGCAATGTTCACGCGAATGTCTAGTAGCACACCGCGGGCACGATTTCACTACATTTGTGGGCTGGCGCGGCACACGTGGCTTAGCGCGCGGCGGCAGCTGCGTTTGTTTGTGCGATGGCAGTTGTGCGGACGTGCGCGAGGCCCGGTTACCGGGCCGCGCAGCGCGTCCAGCGGGCCGGTTAATGTTACACACGGCTGGCGAAGTTTCAAAAGATTCCTGAGCACAGTCAAGTGTGTCCTGTCTATCCAATATGTCTATCACTTGTTGAAGGGAGGGATTAACTAGTTTCAAAATTTGCTCCCGTATGCGAACATCAGAAACGTTCTGTGCAATTGCATCACGCACCATTGTATCTGAATAAGAAAGACCACAGTCACATTCAAAGGCACAGTCCCTAGTAAGTCCTTGCAATGTTGCTACCCACTCCCTATTAGTTTGACCGGCCGTACGTTTTGTACGAAAGAACGTATACCGTTTGGCAACCACATTAACTGTTTCTTTGAAATAGGCATCTAATGCAGACAAAATTTCCTCGTAGGACAGAGTTGCTACGTCGCGTCGGGGAAACAATTTCACTATCACACGGTATGTGGACACACCGACACAAGAAAGCAAAAACGGCTGCCGCTCTTTACCTTGAATTCTGTAGGCTGCGAGATGAAAGTTGAACTGGCGAGACCACTCGTGCCAGGTCTCATCGGCTGCCACGTATGGTCGAAAGGGAGGTGCAACAGCGTTTAGTGGCAGCGGTAGCGAAGAAGCGGCGGCGGCCGCATCGGTTTGAATGGTACGTTGACCCTGGACGAGCTGTCCAAGGGCATCCAGTAACGCCTGCGTCTGCTGATTCTGCAAGCGATAAAATTCGGACAGTACATCGGGAGAATGTGGCGAAGCCATGACACAAACGAATTAATACAAACTCTTTTGCTCGTCGCCAATGTTGTGTCGGTAGCTGGGCCGACACCGTGAAGTTGATATGGCTGAAAATGAACGCTAGACTAACGCTGTAGCCGATAGGGCACGCAAGGCTAACGCCGACGGGCGTGAAGTCTGGAACATGAGAACTTATAAATGAATAAGAAGAAAAGTATGTAGATGCTTATTACTTATCTTTTAATTAGTCCTTGGAATACATCTCTCTTGAATACTCGTAAGCTATAGGCACGGATACAAATGGCGCCTTGCTAGTTCGTAGCCATTAACTTAGCTGATGGCTATTCTGTCTCTCGGCTAATGAGAGAGAAAGGCTTCGTACATCTGGTCGGTAGCTAGGTTCTCGTACAACTGGGGCGAGTGCTCTCTCGTATCACGAGACCTGCCTTGGTGGTGGCGCTAGGTCTGCGATTACACAGTGGCGACACGCGGGTCCGACATGTACTAAATGGACCGCGGCCGATTTAAGCTACCACCTAGCAAGTGTGGTGTCTGGCGGTGACACCACATAAAGCCTACCATGCCAATGTGCTGGTTGGGGATTTAGCGTGCTGCTCGTGACTGTCACAGATGAATAACCAAGGAATTATACTTGGAGATTCGTGACATACTCTGTAGCTGGCGTGTCTTGGACGACTGAATCCGCAACAGGAACCAGTCCTGGCTTGGTCATATTACATTGCCTCTGGAAAGGTGTGCTTTGATCGCGAAAACCGCATCACATAGAGAAGGAAGTTGCAACTATAAATTTATTGTCGTGTATAGCCATGGCTAACCCAGTCTCTGGAGTTTCAGTGAGGCGTAATGAAAACTCGGAGGTCGTGTCGTACGGTGCGCACATCACTGTCGTCAATAGCGGCGAGCAGCGAGACATCTCAACGTAACAGGAATTATGTAAGAGTATTGTATAAGGTAAACAAACAAACAAACAAAAAAAAGGTACGATATACTAGGATAAGTTAAACCTTAGGATTTAACAATAACTAGATTAATAATTGTGGGGGTTTTCTACCACAAGTGATTGGCGCGCGCCTGTTGGGATGTTATTTTTCAGGTCATCAAATCACAGATCCGAGATGGAGGGACGACCAGCGAGCGAACGTAGAATAGTTGCATGTTCTTTATAGCTCAGTAAAACTTCAGCCTGCATAATAACATAATTTATTCAGAAGACATAGAATGTAGATCGTTGGCATATGGTAGTTAATTCTTGAGCATGTCTACTGTCGATCTATATAAGTAATAGTAATATTGGTGCAGGCCCACACATTTAGTTGTTCATCCATTACATAGCATCAGTTATCACACACCATGTACAATACTGAGATCGGTCTCTACACAAATATCAAAATAAATTATTTCCATGTCTAGATTAGATACACCAAGATTTTGTTATAATGATAGCCATAGGTTAATAACTATAGAATTAAAATAGGAGTGTCTGAAATGACAGACCATCAATGTATCATTATGTAAATTTATTATAACATAGAAGGTCATGGGGAAAAGTTAGGCATAAGATTTTTGTAAGAATTGTGCAGATGACGGGGATCGTGGCAATGCAGAGGCCAGCCGGAGCAAAAACAAGAGGTCATCGGCTACCTGCAAGAAGAGAGCATCAGCGCGCCACCTGACGTGGCGCGAGAGCATCCGGTCCTACAAGCTGACAGTCACCGGGCCGTATACCTGAGGGATTAGGCGGGATCCTCGCCGGGCCACAAGCGAAAGTGGGGCTGGCCGTTGACACTGACATGCGACCCACACGCGACAGCCTGCTAGCTCTCCGGACGCGGCAGTCGTTTGGAGGGATTCCCTGCGGCAGACCACGTTGTCGTGAGTACACGAAGAAGATCACATATTGTGTCAGAACCTGTGCCTCATTTGCCTCAGGACAGAAAGGGACGATATGTACTCACCTGTTTGGGTTTTTACAACTCACTAGCATTGGCCGATCTGCATACACAAAGCAGTATCGTGCCACACTAACAAATGTATGGTCTCATTTGTAACTTTCCTCTCTATTAGAGAGCAGTTTTAGCAATCGTCGCTCCTAGTTCGATCCTGTATGGATGACCTCACACACTTGTGGAGTCACTCCATGTGCCATCATCCCTCGTCGAACTGCAATATTGGGAAACGTAAAGTACTGTCCAGCGAGAGAAGAGACCTAGACTTGTGATGTATCCCAACAAGTAGACCTCAGAGACAATTAATCGACGTGAGGAGAGCCTATCACTGTGTCTTCCTACCATACTGCCATGATCATATGCATGGGTCTTGGTGCAATCTCAACAGAGTACTGCAGATGCTCCAGCACACCCTATTGCCGTTGCAACAACGTAGCAACAACACCCGACGTTTAGCCCTATGTGATGTCAGTACTGTGGAATTTGTGAAGTGCTTCGAATATTTCTAACAATGTGATTTAGTGCCTCATTCTCAGCACAGTCGTGAACTTTGTGCAATGTGCATGCACAACTTGATGCCCCATGAACCTTGTTTTTTTTCTTAAATTTCTTTCTCTAGTGTTGTTTTTGTAATGTATGTTATACCTTGTACATGTTTGTGTTTTGCACTGTAATTCTTATTACAAATTACTGTATTGTTCTCCACACCATGTTTTTTTTGTATTTTGTATTTATTGTTGTGTGTATGCAAACAGTGTGCCTGAAGTCCCCATGAACTGAAGCAGATACCACCACTGTCATTGTGAATGGGCCATCAGTTCAGGGAACATTTTGTAAAGGTTATTCTTGCTGCAGGGAGACAGAATGAAGCAGAGATTGTAATTAGATTCTGAAAGCTCACAAAGAGATTGTTAACTTAAATAGTATCATGTGTGAGTGAGTTCAGATTAGTTTAATGATTAAAATTGTTGTAACATCTTGGGCATTTAATTACGGAGCACTCCAACTCTGATTGTAAAGAATAAATTGCTCCATATTTGGCTCACATGCCCGGGCCATATTTAGAGAGTGAATGTCTGTGTAAATCGGTGTTTGGAAAGGGCTCCCTGGGTATGGATGTGTGATGTGAGTGTTAGTGTTCCATATTAAGAAGGTGAAGTTGGCTACATCATAAATAATCCTCCCTCTATGAGCTGCATTTTTCAGTTGCAGTTATTTTCTTTATAGAGTGCGGCATGTGCAGCCAGTTTGCGAGATTGTTCTTGGGCGATTGACTCACTACCTTGCTCCTAAGTGAGCCAACCGCTCACCAATTATAATCTAAAATGGCGTAGGGACTATGAGAGGTGGCATGAGCCCCCTCTCATATTTATATCTTACGATTTTCCTCTCTAATTGCATGCAGTGTAAAGTCGCTATTCCTCTCCACGCGGACTTCCCACGCAGCGTCTCTCGTCACCCGGGTGGTCCGGTGACAGGCGGGCTCTTCTGATCTGGAGAGGGTTAAGCCGACGGGTGTGAGGAAGTCGAGTGAATGCTTTGCAGACGCCGACATTGTCAAAAGACACGCCCGGACGGGTCTGAAGTAGCGGCTGGGCTAGAGGTTCCGTTACTTCACAGAAACTTAGCGAAAACACTTTCTGGTGGGCTACCAGCGAGGCGTGGGAATGACTTGTGTACCCAGGCAGTTGTGGCGGGAAAATTCCCGCGCTTTCTGCAAAATAGTAACTGTGATTGGCTTGCTCAGGGCATAGCTCCGTGACGTAGCAAAATCAGCGCAGAAATTGGCGCCAAGAATCTCCATTGGTGGAATGGTAGTGCTCCGGCAATAGAGTGGAATTTTCCGCCGGTTTTCGAGTTGCTGATTGGAACGTTTAACCACGGCCACTGTTGTGGGGGCGGGAATGTTGTGTGTTCGGCCTGTACGGGTGCTCTAGGTAGTCGGCTCTCGCTTTTCGGTTGAGGACGTCGAAGCAACCAGCCATCGCCTCCGGTACGCCAAATCGTGTTCTTGCAGTTAAGAAGACAGATTGGTAATGTATGTCCGCAGCACCGGCAGACAGGGACTTTCCTAGGTGATAATCAGAGCTCCGCAGAGCGCGCCTGTTCGTCTTTTTCTAACTTTGTTCTGTCTTGGGTAGCAGCAATTAATGTTGGGTTGGCTATGTGTTTTCGCTTAAGATTTGAGTTGCAAGGAATTGGCTCCACATACCACTTCGTCATAATCCTCACAATCTAGTTTAGGGACAACTTCACATTCACAGCATTTGTTTGAGTATCCAATTTGAGCCAATTTGATGTATTGTAAATGTTTCATGTGTTTTTGTTTATTATTTTGTGTTTAGTCTTAATAAATCATATTATTATTTTGGACAGAACTTTCATTCTGTTAATCGGTAGAGCAACCCTATCATTCCTCACTATGTTAATGAAACAATGAAACCTTCGTTTATTCAACTTATTTATCAAATTAAATTATTGCAGGTGCCAAACTCTCTTCTACTCCACTGGCAGGGTTGATTAGAGTCAGTTCGCGTATTTTTTTTAATCCTTGTGCAGCAGCAAAAGTCGGAGTTAGAATAGGGGGGGCTTAGGGCATCATTTACATATGTAGATTCTAGAAGAATTTAGTGTTAAATACACTGCTAGCCCCGGCACCTCGCAATGTTCAACACTATAGTGTAAAATTAGAAGATTTTTTTGTATTTCTGTCACCATTTTCCGATGGAAAGTGAAATAATTTGTGTATTACAGAATTAACAGGTTCCATTATTAAACTAAAAAGTAACACACATTTTATAATTTCATTCCTTCCACTCTGTTTAGTAGAGATTGCATTTTATTGAAGCTAATACAATACTGCAGATCTAGCTATTTCTCCTTTCACTAAAAACCTTGAAAGACCTTAGTAATCGCCTTAAATGGAAATGAATTGTTTCTTTTTTTATCGCTGCAATAAGATTCAGAAATTACTTATTCTTACAGAGGAATGCTATGCAGTACGTATTATAAAAGAAAAAAATTACACCATCACTAGACTACATTTATTTTTAAAAGCTTTAACCTACAGCCCAAGGAAAGGCAAGTGACGTCTGGAAAGGTGGGAATAATGGGTGGAGGAGGGTGCGCTGGACGATATATCGCTTGTGGGGGTTCTCCAACCGGTCCTGCTTCCAATGTGGCACAGTCGACAGCATATCGTAACGCGGTAGAAGATCGAACTAAAGTCCTTTCTTTTGCGAATACACTGTCCAAACTCATCAACAGAGAGAAATAAGAAAAAGTATGCATCTGCAGAAAAATTAAAAAAGAAACATAAAGAAAAATATTTATCGGAGACGGAAGTTTAATGCTACAAGGTTACCACGTACGTAGTTAATAAAACGGTGAGAGTTTTTAAAACCTCTCCAAAAAGGTATTAGTATTCTTTAACAAAAAAGAAAGTAACTGAAAAATTTAAAGAATGAATGGGTTGTGGTCTGACTGTCTATGATTACAATTTAAGAAATTTGACTACTATTTCCCCCAAAATATACAATTGTAAATGTCTTGCGTGGTAAACTTTTGTAGACATGCACTAAAGAGCCAAAGTAACTAATACACCTTCCTAATATCGTGTAGAGCCCCCGCGAGCACTCAGAATTGCCGCAACACGACGTGGCATGGACTTGACTGATGTCTGAAATAGTGCTGGAGGGAACTGACACCACGAATCCTGCAGCGCTGTCTATAAATCCGTAAGATTACGAGGGGGTGGAGATCTTCTCTGAACACAACCTTGCAAGACATCCCAGATGTGCTCAGTAATGATCATGTCTGGGGAGTTTGGTAGCCGGCCGAAGTTTTCACACTCAGAAGAGTGTTCCTCGAGCCACGCTGTAGCAATTGGGGACATGTGTGGCGTGGCGCTGCCCAAGTCCGTCGGAATTCCCAATGGACATGAATGGATGCAGGATGTCAAATTAAACACCTTTCAGCTATCAATTTTCAAGCATTTTTATTAGGCAACCAGATTCAGCGTGTTACTACGCCATCTTCAGGCCCCTGACAGACGTGTGGGAATAATCTACCTCACTGAAAATGGTTGCCTAATAAAATAAGGTTGAAAATTGACGGCTGAAAGGTGTTTAATTTGACACCCTCTATCAAACAGCCGAGTCCCGCAATCATCGCTAAAAAATGGACATAGAGGGTGACGGAATGGATGCAGGTGACCTGACAGGATGCTTATGTACGTGTCACCTATCAGAGTCGTATCTAGACATATCAGGGGTCCAATATCACTCCAAATGCACACGCCCCATACCATTACAGAGCCTCCCCCAGGTTGAACGGTCCCCTGCTGACATGCAGGATCCACGGTTGTTGGGTTGTTTTGGGGGAAGAGACCAAACAGCGAGGTCATCGGTCTTATCGGATTAGGGAAGGATGGGGAAGGAAGTCGGCCGTGCCCTTTCAAAGGAACCATCCCAGCATTTGCGTGGAGCGATTTAGGGAAATCACGGAAAACCTAAATCAGGATGGCCGGAAGCGGGATTGAACCGTCGTCCTCCAGAATGCGAGTCCAGTGTGCTACTACCACTGCGCCACCTCGCTCGGTAAGCAGGATCCACGGTTTCATGAAGTTGTCTCCATACCCGTACACGTCCATCTGCTCGATACAATTTGAAACGAGACTCTTCCGAACAGACAACATGTTTCCTGTCATCAACAGTCCAATGTCAATGTTGATGGGCCCAGGCAAGCTTAAAGCTTTGTTTCGTGCAGTCTTCAAGGTTACACGAGTGAGTTTTCAGCTCCGGGAGCCCATATCGATGATGTTTCGTCGAATGGTTCGCACGCTGACAATTGTTGACGCCTGCACCGAAATCTGCAGAAATTTGCGAAAGGGTTGAACTTCTGTCACGTTGAACGATTCTCTTCAGTCGTCGTTGGTCCCGTTCTTGCAGGATCTTTTTCTGGCCGCAGTGATGTTGCAGACTTGATGTTTTACCGGATTCCTGATATTGACGGCACACTCGTGAAACGGTCGTACGGGAAAATCCCCACTTTATCGCTTCGTCGGAGATGCTGTGTCCCATCGCTCCTGTGCCGACCATAGCACCACGTTGGAACTCACTTAAACCTTGATAATCGGCCATTGTAGAAGCAGTAAGCGATCTAACAACTTTCGCAGACACTTTGAAAGGGTACAGTACCGCCCGACATTGAAAATAGGTACAACATACTTCATTATTTTTGCCAGAACAACACATTTTTTTGTAAAATAACTCAATTTCAATTAATACAGCGAAGTCGGATACCAGTGTGGGAAAGAGTGACAATTTATTTATTTAATTGTGCACTCCCTCAAAATAAATCCCTACATCCAGTTTGGTGAGATCTGTGAAATGAATGAATGTATGGTCGTCTGCTAACTGCAGATAGTGAATGTGAATATATGATCATCTTTGAGACGATCCTTTGGCCACCTTTGGTGGGACCAAAGAGATGAAATTTACCTGAGCTTTGAGCGCCTGAAATGTGGCTGACCAATACAGTAGCAAGGTGCTCCCCCCACTTCGACAGAGGTGCGAGAGGACCTGAAGAAAAGCCATGTTTCAGCACTCTGCCACTGGATCTTGTGCTGTTACGACCTGTCTTAGTTGTGCTCCGTAAAGACAAAAGAGTGGAGACATGGTATGCATGTGGAATATTTAAGAGTAGTTTGAAATAATAATTTCTCTATTTCAGGAACTTTTGTGGGGAGAATTAAATGTCAGGCAGGTAATATTAATGGGATCGTAGTAATCTTTGGAAGTGACCAACGGTCACAATGAAACCACATGTAGCAATAAGTTGAAATACTTCCGTGTGCTTAAGTTAAGCTGAATTACTAGCATGTGTACAATAAGTTGAAATATTTAAGAAATAGCGTGTGTACCATAAGTTGAAATATTTAAGAAATGGCGTGTGCAGGACTTGAAATTAGAGACGAGTACTTCCACGTGGTGAGTACTGTGTGAGTCTCAATCTGTGTATGAGACAAAGGATAAAGAGAAGTACTCGTCCATGGTATCAGTTGAGGACTCGTGTGTGTGATGAATATGTTCTTAATATTACTTTGCGTGATATGATTCCGTGTGACGCTAGATTCAAACTCTGAGAGAGAAGCAAGGTGAGTCGGCCGTCTATCCAGCAACGCCACTTGGCTTGCATTGCACAGGAAGACGTGCATATATCTCCAGAGTTCATAGTAGGAAAGTAGAATTACAAAGTGGGGCAGTGTCGTGTGAAACTGGGATAAATACTAATTGAAGTGGGAAAGCTGAAAGTGATAGTGTTGTGACTATTTATTGTATTGTATTCCATGTTGTAGTGTGGTGTATGTCATATAATTTGGGTATGTGTGGTTTGCATGGGAGAGTAGCAAGGTAGTTTCAAAAGATTAGTGGGTTATGCTTGTTCCTTCTGTACCGCTCGATCTGGAGGAAAATTTTGTGATGATGATTGTGAGAGTCGAAGTGTGAGATATAATAAAAGATCCACCATCCTATCCAGAAAGTGCACTGTAGCGTTAAATAATTACGAGACCATAATATAGAGATTCACCAACGTAAAGCCATGCCCACTGGGCGGAATTTCTCATGTGTTATTGTTGTAGGTTATAGAATTTGTGTGTTTAGGTTATAGAATTTATTGGAATAAATTAGATAGTGAAAAGAAAAAGATTGGTGGACTTTTCCTTCGAATTGTATGTTGTCATGATGTCCCGAATTTATAATGTGTGCGCCATTCATATTCAGTGCGGTGGCCACGTGTTGATAAAAGCCGTTAAATAAAAGACAAAAAGAAAATGTGGTATTGCCAGTGCGTAGAGAACAGTCAGAGTTCTGTAAATTACTCATAGTCAGATGTGCGTTTCCGTTGCGTATTATTCATACAGGAGGATAATTTGTAACTTAATTGAGAGTACGAGAGTTCATATTACTCGATAAATAAGAATGAATCCACTCGCTTGGCAGACCACTCATCTTGCAGGCCTGACTGCTTGATGCCACAGTATGAGCAAGGTATGTGGGTGCCTCTCAACTTGTTGCCGACCGCAGCGCCGCTTTCTGGCTGTTTACATATCTCTGTATTTGAATACGTCAGTTTCTTTGGCGATTCATTGTATTTAAAAGAGATAACCGCATTCATTCCCGAAAAATAACGAGATTTGTTTCTGCAAAAGAGATGAAAGGCGAAAAAGAAATAATGCAATCTGCTGCAAGATTGTACACAAAAGTCAACGCCATAACCGAATTCGAAGGGTACAGTGTAAACAGTATTTTCAATACAGACCACTCAAGATTTGATTATGAAACGCCAAGCGGACAACCACATCAGATGTAGGACAAAAGGACACGTATAGAGTGGTGAAATCTATTTCATCTGTAACATGTTCCTACACCGTCCAACTTCATACGCCACATACTGGATTTCTTGGTACAAAGATGTACATTTGTTTTCAAGAACAAAATGGACAATTTGGACCAAGGAAGAGATCCTGCACTGAATTTGCCGCTCCACCTGTACGATGCAGTGCGACAAGTGTGAACTTACGCATCGTCCATACATACAATTGGACGAAACCCACGTTTGCACTTTCGGACTCTTTTTAAGTAAGCAATTCGCTTTACCCCATTACTACTTTGTTCCTGGAGAACTTTACGGATATTCGCCTTCTTCTTCCAACTAATCCTTGAGTGCGAAGAATTTTACGAAGTGTGCTTATACATTCTTCAAAATTTATTTAAGTCTGTGACCTTTAATGGACTTAATTCAAAATGGTCTTCCTTATTTCTAACGAAATTGTTCGCCACTTGTCAAACGACTTTGTGCATAAAATTGCTTAAACTTTCCTTCGAAGATCTCCTGGGTCTTTCCTTATTAGGTCTTGATATTGTCACCTCTTCACCTCTTCCTAGTTCTCTATTGATTCGCCGAATACCAGCTGCTCCGACCACTCGTTTCAATATGGATTCCAGTTTCAATGGAGCGCCTAGCACAGCTTCTTTCTTGATACACAGGCGGATATTTGCAACCACTTCGCTTGTTCCACTATGAAGAACTTTGCCCTTTAACTTGATTCGTACATGTAGCGTCTACAACTTGGAATGTGTTTTCCCTAGTGGAGCGCTCCGGTTGACTTGATTACAACAAGTCCGAAGCTGACGATCGACCGAGCTGGGTCTACCGCACATCTTGTTTACTGTTCTCGCGTCTGTTTGCATGAACTGTACCTGAGTTACGCGTTTACTTGTATTTGGCTCAGTAGGGCGCTGTTATCTTGTCAACACACTACTGGTTCAAATGGTTCAAATGGCTCCGAGCACTATGGGACTTAACATCTGAGGTCATCAGTCCCCTAGAACTTAGAACTACTTAAACCTGACTAACCTAAGGACATCACACACATCCATGCCCGAGGCAGGATTCGAACCTGCGACCGTAGCGGTCTCGCGGTTCCAGACTGACGCGCCTAGAACCGCTCGGCCACACTGGCCGGCCCACACTGCTGGCTTTAAAAATTGCAACACTTTGAAAGCAACGTAACATCAAATATTAAATGGCATGATGTGTGCTGCTTGGTTGAATATACGACAAGATTTTAGCGGAACCTGACAAAATAGGTAGGAGTAAAGTCAGCTACATTTTCTGTATAAAGATAGATTGCTAAGCGGGTTTATCATTCAGATATTGCATGTGAATGTTCGTTCTTATAGAGAAGATTGTGTTATGCCTCATGTAAAAAGGAGAAACATCGACAGCGGAAGAGGGGGGGGAGGTTGTGGTCTATCGAGGCTGCAGTTTATCTTTCTGCGATATTGTTGTTCGTATTGGTAGAGATCCCAAAGTGTCATGCGAATAAGGGTTTGACGGGTTCAGCACAGAAACACTATGTGATCAAAAGTATCCGGACACCTGGCTGGAAATGACTTACAAGTTCGGGCGGCCTCCATCGGTAATGCTGGAAGTCAATATGGTGTTGGCCCACCCTTAGCATTTATGACAGCTTCCACTCTGACGGGCATACGTTCAATCAGGTGCTGGAAGGTTTCTTGGGGAATGGCAGCTCATTCTTCACGGAGGAGAGGTATCGATGTCGGTCTGTCAAGCCTGGCACGAAGTCGGCGTTCCAAAACACCCCAAAGGTATTCTATAGGATTCGGATCAGGACTCTGTGCAGCCCGGCCCATTACAGGGATATTATTGTCGTGTAATCAGTCCGCCGCAGGCCGTAAATTATGAGCATGTGCTCGATCGTGTTGAAAGATGCAGTCGCCGTTCCAGAATTGCTCTTCAACAGTGGGAAGCAAGAAGTTGCTTGAATTATCACTATAGGCCTGTGCTGTGGTACTGCCACGCAAAACAACAACGGTGCAAGCGCCGTTCATGAGAAACACGACCACACCATAAATAACATCATCACCTCCGAATTTTACTGTTGGCACTACACACGCTGGCAGATGACGTTCACCGCGCATTCGGCACACCGCCACCCTGCCATCGGATCGCCACATTGTGTACCGTGATTCGTCACTCCACACAACGTTTTCCACGGTTCAATCGTCCAGTGTTTAAGCTCCTTACACCAAGCGAGGCGTCGGTTGGCATTTACCGGCGTGATGTGTGGCTTATAAGCAGCCGCTCGACCATGAAATCCAAGTTTTCTCACCTCCCGCCTAACTGTCATAATACTTGCAGTGGATCCTGATACAGTTTGGAATTCCTGTGTGATTGTCTGGATAGATGTCTGCCTATTACACATTATGACCAACTGTCGGCGGTCTCTGTCAGTCAACAGATGAGGTCGGCCTGTACGCTTTTGTGCTGTACGTGTCCCTTCACGTTTCCTCTTCACTATCACATCGGAAACAGTGGACCTAGAGATGTTTGTGACTTTGGAAATCTCGCGTACAGACGTATGAGACAAGTGACACCCGATCACCTGACCACGTTCGAGTTCCGCGCAGCGCCCCATTCTGCTCTCACAATGTCTAATGACTACTGAGGTCGCTGATATGGCGTACCTGGCAGTAGGTGGCAGCAAAATGCACATAATATTAAAAATGTATGTTTTTATGGGTGTCTGGGTACTTTTGATCACATAGTGTATGTTGAATGTCATACAGCATCTCAATAGTCTCACGCGGCTAGCGCCTAGAGGAACAAACTTAATGTTCACTCGCTCTTGTATGAACGTACAACTACTCCACTTTCTTCATGCCAGGATATGTGCTTGTTTGCAGCAGGATACGTATCCACAAGAACAGTGGGATGACGCCTGCAGCACCACGGATTGCCAATTTCTGTGTCCGGCCTCTGAGAACACGGAAGTGTTAACTTTCAGCTAGATAACGGAAGATTCTGTATTGACCGTGCTGTCTTGACCAACCTCGATACTGAAGCTGTTCTACAGCTACACTGGCCAGCACATTCTCCAGATCTCTCATCCACTGAAAACGTCTGGTAATGGGCCGTCGGAACATGTCACACCAGCACTCGCCAGCCACTATGGCTGATGAACTCTTGTACAGAGCTGAAGCAGCATGGAATGACGAACCTGTATCGCAGCACAGATCGACCCGATGCGCAGCCAGGACTAGATGCATTATACTTGAAAGAGGCGGCAACTCTCTTTACTTATTTTGCATCCTATACAGAGTGGTCAGAAATTCCAGTTACAGACTTCTACGGCTTGTAGAGGGGAGTGAGTAATTCGTATTTTGAATAGGAACCCATGTCCAGAAACGTCACCCAACGTGACTACAGAGCGTCAAAGATATAGGCGCGGGCGTCTGTAAATGTAGGTATACACGGGGTGATTCCGTGATGATGTTACAGACTTTCTAGGATGATGAAGAACGATAAATGTATTAATTTGAAGTAAGGATCCCTGTACCGGAAACGAACGAGTCGAAAGTTATAAACGAAAACCATTCTTGTGTTGCGAGGAGTGTAGGGCTGGTAACTTTCAGAGGTGGTAGTATCGACAAAAACAAGAAGAAATGTCCAATGTACGTGGGCTCTAAAATGCATACCTGAGGAGCTATGACCATTCGTTCATCTTGACTAACGTGAAAGACGTCTCCTCTATTGAGGAAGTCTTCATGGCTGTTAAGGTACGCACTTCAGAGCCCACGTTAATTGGACATTTTTTCTTGTTTTTGTCCGTACTACCACCTCTGAAAGTTACCAACCCTACACTCTTCGCAACACAAGAACCGGTACATATATTCAACTGTCAGATCTATCAGAATGGTTTTCGGTTATGACTTTCAACTCGTTCGTTTCCGGTACTGGGATCCGTACTTCAAATTAATACATTTATCTTTCTCCATCATCCTAGAAAGTCTGTAACGTCATCACAGAATCACCCAGTGTATACCTACATTTACAGACGCCCGCGCCTATAACTTTGACGCTCTGTAGTCTCGTTGGGTGACGTTTTCGGACATAGATTCCTATTCAAAATACGATGTACTCACTCGCCTCTACAAGCCCTAGAAGTCTTTAACGGGAATTTCTGACCACCCTGTATACCCGCAAATCACCTAAAAATTTAGTTATATAGTCTTGCTACAATGCTATATACAGTAGTACAATAAGTAAAATTTGATTATTTTATATTTTAATGGCCAGTAGTGTTATTCGGTCTTCTTACCTCTGTAACCGTGCTGTACATTCAATAAACACTGACGAAAAAAAAGCAAGAAGGAGTTGTGTGTCATAAACGAAAAATAGTAGGCGTGTCTATTCAAATGTCTCTGAGGACGCAAATCTGGTTTGCTTTAAATACACGATGTGACGGTCGTAAGAGTTAGTTGTCTTTGAGATTGAACATGATGAGTTGGTATCAGTCAAGAACGCCTTTAAGTCGACAAATACACCATTGTCAACACCACACTGAGTTTGAACGAGGTCATGTAATAGGGCTAAAAGAAGCTGCATTTTCATTCTGCGACAGTGTAGCACGACTTGGCAGAAATGTATCCGCTGTACACAATTGCTGGCAGCGGTGGTTACGAGAATGTACGGTCGGAAGAAGACCGGGCTCTGTAAAGCCACGTGGCACTACTGAGCGGGAAGACCATCGGGTTCGGTGTATGGCCCTGGAGCATTGTACAGCATCTGCAGCAGTAATCTGAGCAACAGTTGGTATCACAGTGGCACAACTGAGTCGTCCTCACTTCCAACTATGCGTTTTCGTAAACTTAGCTGTCTATCTCTGTTTGGTTTCCCGCCCTTGTTGCAGTTACAAAAAATGGTTCAAATGGCTCTGAGCACTATGGGACTCAACTGCTGAGGTCATTAGTCCCCTAGAACTTAGAACTAGTTAAACCTAACTAACCTAAGGACATCAGAAACATCCATGCCCGAGGCAGGATTCGAACCTGCGACCGTAGCGGTCTTGCGGTTCCAGACTGCAGCGCCTTTAACCGCACGGCCACGTCGGCCGGCTGTTGCAGTTACACCATGGTTCTTCTTCCTTCTACGTGTGGCAGCAGTGATGTGTATCGATATTTGCACCGTGTACCATCTGTGGTTTTGTGCATATAGTTTCTGGCTAGGGGGTCTGGGCGCAGTTGGTCAGTTGCTGAGGATCAGGGAAGTTATCTCCGTGCGGTGCAGTCGGCTGGGTCCGCTGGCGGTGCCTGCGCAGTGTCGGAGCGTGTGTGGAGCTGTCCGATCGCTACGAGCTTCGTGGTTCGCCGACCCAGGACGTCAAAGTTGAGTAGTGGTTTCAAGTACTCAAGCCACGCCCATTCATGTTGTGTGGTTCGCTTCGGTGGTTCGCTGTTGGGGTGGTTTTCCTATGAACAACACCGAGTGTTCGTATTGCTGAAATTTAGCCGCCATGCGGTGGAATTAACTATATTGGTTGACTACAATTCAAGTGCACCGGCGGAATTTTTTGGCTTGTGGCCGTTGGTGTTCCCGTTACCTGCCCTGGCCACTAACGTAATTTCAGGCAGTGTGCTTTCCTCATCTGTTGTTGCTGTCCAACACGATGTGTAGTTTTGACAGCTTAATAAGTATACATATTTGATTTTGGATAATCACGTCCGTAACATTTTGTGTTTGAATTCTCATTTACCGTTTGCTGGGAACCAAGTCGTTTGTCTGTCGGTCCGTGGCTGTCCCTTGGTTGGGTTCCGACGGATCAAGTGTGGTTGGGCTCACCACCTGTCTCACCTAAGTGAGCGAGGGCCGACCGACCCCCTGGAGGCTTCTGAGTGTTGTTGTCTTTACTGTCTTTCTCAGAAGTGTTTAATTGTCTGTCTGTAATCTATCATAGCCATTGATTAAAAAAACATTCTTGGTTTTACTGGGTTTTATGTAAGTAAGTTTGAATTTCGGCAAGTAGATATTTGCTGAAACATTATTGCCGTTGTGTTGTCTTTTCTTTTAGTCCGGTTTTAGCGACTTAAAACTCACGGTATTTTTTTAAAATTTTGTAAAATGAATTGTGGGCCTTCAGCCTTGGAACTTTATTCTTAAAATTAAATTTCAAGCTTAAACATTGCGGCCTTCTGCCTTTGATAGGTTATGGTAATTTATTTTAAAATCGAAAATTTTACTGTTGGCCTTCAGCCGTTTGTATGCATCTTGTTTATGTTTGTCTATCCACCCTTGGCTTGAGGCGACCAGCCTAGCTATTATTTTATTTACAATTTTAACATCAAATTTATCTTGTTGCTTTTTAATATTTATTGTTTGGAGGCCTTCAGCCGTGAAAGATTTGAAATTCGTAGTTGTAAAAGTTCGGCTATGTGCCGCTTTGGTTGTAAATGTTATTAAATTACAATTTTAAGGTGAAACTGACCCAAACCTTATTTGGCCCTTTACACAGTCCTAATCACCTGTCCTTCCCTGCGGGTTTTGCGGGCGTTTCAACGACGAATGTTACAAACCGATTACTTAAAGGACAGCTCCGAGCGAGGCGCCCAGTAACGTGCATTCCACTGATCGCAAACCATCGCCATTTGCGACATCAGTGGTGCCAAACGAGAGCTCATTGGAGGGCAGGTTGGAGGTCTGTTGCGTTTTCTCGTGAAAGCTGGTTCTTCCTCGGTGCCGATGATGGACGAGTGTTGTTTAGGAGGAGATCATTTGAGGGCCTGAAACCGACATGACCGCGTGCTAGCACACGGGACCTACACCTAGAGTTATTGTCTGGGGTTCGGTTTCGTGTGATAGCAGGAGCACTCTCGTGGTTATCCCACCAACCCTGACTGAAAATTTGTACGTCAATCTCGTGATTCGACTGCCATTCATGAACAGCATTCCAGGGGATGTTTTTCAACAGGATAACGCTGGCCCACATACTACTCTTGTAACCCATCAAACTCTACAGAGTGTCGACATGTTGCCTTGGCCTGCTGGATTACCACCTCTGTCTCTATTCGAGCACATATGGAACATCATTGGACTAAAACTCCAGTGTCACCCACAAACAGCAATATTCATCCCCGTATTGACCGACCAAGTGCAATAGGCATGGAACTCCATTCCTCAGACTGATATTTGGCACCTGTACAACACAATGCATGCACTTTTGCACGCTTGTGTTCAACATTCTGGCAGTAACACCCGTTATTATTGTACCAGCGTTCCGCGTTTCCAATGGCTTATCTCGCCATTACATTGCCATGTGATCTTGCAATGTTAATCACTTACATATGTTATCTAGACAAATGTATTCCCGAAATTTCTTTCCTCTACATTAATTATTTTTGCCGGCCGAAGTGGCCGTACGGTTCTCGGCGCTGCAGTCTGGAACCGCGAGACCGCTACGGTCGCAGGTTCGAATCCTGCCTCGGGTATGGATGTGTGTGATGTCCTTAGGTTAGTTAGGTTTAACTAGTTCTAAGTTCTAGGGGACTAATGACCTCAGAAGTTGAGTCCCATAGTGCTCAGAGCCATTTTAACCATTTTTTTAAAATTATTTTTTGCTGTTGCGATTTTTTTCGTCAGTGTAGTTTCTGGTGTACACTGGGGTTCCCAAGCCTTCTAGCTACCCTCCTCGCTTAGATGCTGATGTCAACGTATTCTGGGGAACGACGGTCTAAACTACTGTCAGACTATCCTAATTTAGGTTTTCCCTGTTTTCCGTAAACCACTCTCGTCGTTCTCCCACAAACCCTGACCTCAAATTTGTACGTCAGTCTCGTGATTCGACTGCCATTCATGAACAGCATTCTTTTGAAAAGGACATTAGCGATTTTCGTCCCCATCTCTCTTCAATCCGATGTTATTCATCGTCTCTAATGGCCTCGTCGTCGGCAGTACGTACAAACCTTACCTTCTTTTCTTTCTCCCAACATCAAAGATGTTTTCCCCACGTGTAAAGAAGGAATCGCATAGTCACATATATTTAGCTCCACGTCCCGAAAACAGATTTACGGCCCTTTAGTTTTGCACAAAAGACTGCAACAGGAATTATGTATCGGGTATTTTCGGTATCTGGCTTTGTTCACAAAGATGACAACAAGCCAAAAAATTCATTGTTCGCCGGACGTACCATCAGGCATTGGGACCTGCACGTAAGAGCGTTTCTTAACAATGAGATGCCTCATCGATGGATCGGCCATAGCGAAGTACGAATCTCGTGTTTCAACATTGCCCTCCAAGGTCGCCTGATATCACGGTATTTTTTGGGGACGGAGAATGGGGGAGTTGTAAGATTCTTTCTGCCTTTGCTTTTCATAACTTTCGATACGATGCTGCACACTGGCAACAGTAAATACAACTTCATACCCACTCGCATAAGTATGGAACTAGTTTGACGATCATATGGTTGTTTGTCCGTTGGTGGACACATTGATCGTTCATGAAAGGAAAATTAAAGTTTGATTCTAAATATGATGATAAAAAGTGCTTGCATATGCAACCATGCTATCTGCATGTACATCAACACATGCAGAGTTTTTCAAAGTTTTTGTATCAGACGTCTAGGGGTGATACACTACATCATGGAGAGCAACATTTATTAAAGGCAGAATGTTCGTTGACGCTTCCCGACGTTTCATCATGAGTTATGCTCCTGAGAGGCGGCAGGGCGTAGGCATCTGCAGTTGCCTCTGCAATGTGTGTCGCCTATAATCCAGTCATCTGCTCCGCGTCAAAAGGGGCACGTCGAGCAAATGCTTCATTTCTTACATATATATCCCCACTTAGAGAGAGTCATCCTTAAGGTTTTATCTTTGAAAGTCACTCTTTTAATTTACTGGGGTAGATAGTATGCAGCACACCTAGTTGGTGGGCCCTGCTAGATTTGTAAAATATCGTCCTCCCAGGGCGTATGAATTGGATAGAAAGACGCCTACCGCCGCCGCGAAGCGTCGGCGAACATTTCGTCTGTGACAAAAGATTTTCTCCATGACGTGATCTGTCAGTCCTAGAAGTTTGATGCAAACACTTTGAAGCACCGAGTCTAGTCTTCAAACCACCATACGGTGCATGGGAAAGAGTACATTGTACCACAGCTAATCAGTTCCGTTCCCATCCCGTTCTCAACTGGAGCGAGGGACAACCGACAGTCTGTGTGACTTAGTAGAAACCGTGATTTCTCTAATCGTGTCTTCGCATTCCTTACTCGGGATGTCCGTTGGTGGCAGTTGATCGTTCAGCAGTCTGTCGCAAATGCCGGTTCTCTAAACTTTCTCAATAGTCTTCTTCCCTCTAGGGATTTCCATTAGATTTCATCTCTTCTTTTAATCTGATCTGATATGGATCCCAAACATAACAGAGGTCAAGACTGGATCGCACAAGTGTTCCGTAACCGGTCTCCTTTATAGATGAGCTACACTTTCCTAGAATAGACCATTCGCTTTCCCACGACCGATCTTACGTGGTCGTTCCATTTCACGCAGCTTTGCGACGTTACGCCTAGAAACGTAACAGACATAAGTGTGTCAGGTAGCGCACCACCAATACTGCACTTCAGTGATGTATGAGCATTTATCCTGCTCACCTACATTAAGTCAGAGCAAGCTGTCATTCATTACGGAAGATATAAATTCTATCGAAATCATCCGATATCTTCTTACAGTCACTTAAAGACGATACTGACCCGTACACGACAGAATCATCAGCAAACAGTCGCAAACTGCTACTCACCCTATCCGTCACATCATTTATGTATAAACAGAACGACTGTGATACTATCTCACTTTGCTGGGGCAATGCTGACGATACTTTCGACAGTCACTGTCCAGGACGACCTAATCGGTTCTATGACTTAAAAAGTCTTAAAGCCACTCACATATCTGAGAACCTATTCTGTACCTTCGTTAACACTGTGCAATGTGGTACTGTCTTAAACACTTTCCAGACATGTAGAAATATGCATACCCTAGTAAAACTGGATGGTTGTTTCGAAAATAAGCTGTGTACTCCTGTGTACAAGTTAAAGTTTGCCCCAAGTTTCTGTCTTCATTCATGTACAACATATTTAGTCTTGTGAAATCCGATAAATCTTTTTGATAAACCCTGCTCTTCTTTCTTCATAGACAGTACACGGTACACGTCAGGACTATAAACTGTTTTACTAAAACCTATATATATTTAAGATAAATGTTATTTTTATGTTCCACGACAATCAGCACACGAGTGGTGGCGATTTCAGAGAGCCTTCAAGCATCTTAACTGGCAGACAGTCGAAGGAAGACGTCATACCACCTAACGAAAAAGGGAATGGGAAACTTCAAGAACCGTCTTTCAAGACAGAAACGACGCATGTTCTTCCGTCTTCTACATGTCGCCCGAGAAGCGTATAAGTTCGGTGTTGCACTGTCGATGTGCCGTCCACTTGCATGCCATCATCTCATTTTCTCACAAAAGAATCGTGCTGCAGTGGTAAACCGATTGGTTGGACGTGGGGAACAAATATCTCCGGTCACTGGAATCGAGCGCGCAGGCATAGTTGATTTCAAGCCAACTACACCAATGGAAGGAAATGCTGCTCTCCAGATTGTGCATGGGAGATTGCCCTTTAACATACGGTTTCCTCCTCCAGTAGGAAGATCTAACACTCTGTGAAGTTTGTGACGTGCTACTTTCGGGAGCGGTTCTAGGCACTTCAGTTTGGAACCGCGCGACTGCTTCGGTCGCAGGTTCGAATTCTGCCTCGGGCATGGATGTGTGTGATGTCCTTAGGTTGGTTAGGTTTAAGTAGTTCTAAGTTCTAGGGGACTGTTGACCTCAGATGTTAAGCCCCATTTGAACCATTAGAGCTACTTTCGGTTCGGTGTGTTTTGACTACGTGTGTTTTGTATTCTGACATGAAGGCAAGGGTTAGGCTGGAGATAGGCCCACTCTCCTCGCCGAAGCGGAACTGGTATAATAAGCGTTTTGAAGTTTTGAGAACTCTCGGGTCTCATCCCTAAAGTGCTGGTGAGGATAGGTCAGCGTGCTCTGAATGAACACCTTGTACAGGGAGTCTAGCATTTTTATTATTCGATTTTTAACTGCATAATTCAATATATCATGATGGCATCTTCTAATAATTGATAGGCGGACTTTAATGCACTTTAAACGAATCCGCCTGTCGGGACAGTTTTCGTCCGCCCCTTCCCCCGCCTCCCTCACCCCATTGAGACTGATATGCTGATACTTCGTAAGGATGTTAATGACCATGCTTCATGTAATGACAGCCTGATGTACGTGTGGAGTAATAAATCCAAGATCGTTTAGTGAATTTACTTGTTTCTGAATTGTGAAGAATGGATGAAGTAATTACTTCTTGTTGGGAAGCGGGAAGCATGATTTTTTTTAAAAAAAGAGAGAATTCAATGGACTTAATTTTTTGTGTGTGAAGTGAAAGAAAATATGTTTAATAACTCGAAAACCAAGAAATAAGTTTGACTTTCTTTGCACGAATTTGTTGCTAGTGCAAGCTTTTTTTTTTTTTCACCTAGAACGTGGGCTGTAGATAACCAGTGTATATAAGACACCTCATTTTTTGAGCAGCACTACAAGTTCAAATCATTCCACATTTGTAAACGTAGGCCGGCCGTTGTGACCGAGAGGTTCTAGGCGCTTCAGACCGGAACCGCGCTGCTGCTACGGTCTCAGGTTCGAATCCTGCCTCGGGCATGGATGTGTGTGATGTCCTTAGGTTAGTTAGGCTTAAGCAGTTCTAAGTCTAGGAGACTGATGACCACGGATGTTAAGTCCCATAGTCCTTAGAGCCATTTGAACAATTTTTTGTAAACGTACTCTTCCGCGACCGTTGTCACAGTCAATAATATTCTTCTAGGCTCGAGGTCACATTGTCAACCATAAAATTCTGACGTCGGAATTTTATAGTTGACAATACGACCTCAAACCCAGAACAATTTTATTGCCCATTCCAATTTCTTGTCAATATGATCGCACCCTATATTTACCACTGCATGCTTGTCTGCCCTAAAGGAAGCTCACTCGTTGCCTATGTTTGTAAATGGGGCATCGCGTACAGAAGAGAGTGCCCGAAACAAATGCAGACGTGTGCTGCAGTGAGAATGGGAACAGCGTGTGCAGTCAGCGCGGACTCGTTTCCATCCAAGGCCGGACTTTCTGACGTAACGAAAAATCAGCGGGCGTGACTCAATACCTTACAGCATAACCGGTACAGACAAGCGATCGAAACTGCTAGGCTCGTTCGTATGGAATAATTAATGGACAATAAACTGCGCTTGTTTTCATTAACATTTCATACAAAGTTACCTAGATGAAGGCACCAGAATAAACTTTGTCAGTTGGGCGTCCTTGAGCACTAAACTTGGTGGCATTCGAACTGGAATTAACGGGTTCGTATGGTGGCAATCAAGCTTCAGAAAGGGACGTTCCTATGATGGTAATATATTTATAATAAGACAAATTATTGAAAAACGTCGGGAATGTGGCTCAGAAACGCATTTTGCATTTATTGATTATGAGGAAGCCTTTGAAACGGTGAAAAGACCTTTTTTTGGAAAATATTAGGTGTAAAAGTTTTCCTAAACACTGTATTAATATAGTAAAGAGTCTATATGTAAGTACAAAAATAGTTGTAAGTTTAGGTTCGAAAATGTTAGATGAAATTTTAATAAATCAAGGTGTTCGACAAGGACGCAGTCTATCATGCACTTTGTTTAATTTATGTATTGATGACCTAGTTATAAAATGGAATTAAAATAGGATCTAGCGTACCACTAAATAATCTGTTGTATGCTGATGACCAGATAATTATACAGGAAACAAAAGATAATTTACAAAGAGTTACTTAACGGTATCTGCAAATAACACAAAGAAAATAATCCAGTCAGATCGAAAAATAATAAATCAGAAAATTTTAGAAGAAGTAACCCACTTCAGTTATCTAAAACGTAATATCACTTTTAACAATGAAGAAGACATTGAGAAAGAGGTTAATAAATTTCAAGCTACTATCGTAAGAATTAGAACTTTGGGAAAAAAAACAAGAAAGAAAACACAAATGAAATTCTACAAAGTTATGGCTGTACCTAGTCTTGTACGTGGTTCCGAATCATGGATAGTAACAAAAGAAGAAAAATCAGTATACAGACAGCAGAGATGAAGTTCATGAGATATGTTACAGGCTGTAATAAAATGGATAAAATAAGGAATGAAATGATAACATCAGATTTAAAAATCTTTTCAGTTAATGACAAGACGGAGGAGAATAGAATGAAGTGGAAGGATCGTGCTGATGGAATGGTAGAAAACAGATTGCCAAGAAAGATGATGAATTATCGTTCGACTGGGAAGAGAGAACTAGGTAGACCTCACAAGGGGTGGGTGGATGATGGAGACGGAAAGGGATGATGATGATGATGATGATGATGCTGGTGAAGTATAGTGGCAGCTATAGAACAGGCTGATATTCTCAGAGACGGAAAGCGTCACTCAAAAAATTTGTGTGGTTGAGAATCTCAAACTATATTGGTCACAAACAATATAGTGCTAATGTAAGACGCAGACATACACACAGATTCCTTATTTCGATGTTTTCGAATGGCGTTTAAGATCACACCTGAATTATCGATTGATAATAAAGGTAATGGCAAGCAGGATGTATTTACAAATATATCTTTGCCTCTAAGATTATTGAGTACTAGAAATCAGTATGTCATTTGAATTGAAGAGAGCTTATCAGACGTAAGCCCCACATCGGGACTACTCCAAGCAAGGGTCCATGACGACTCTTACCCCAAAGTTTATAAACGACATATCTCACAGAATAATCTACACACACTCTTTTCCCAGGAAATGGAAAACTGTAAACACAGAAGAAGGGAAGCGCAACTACAGGAGGTTAAATAATGAATTAAGAAGGGAGACAGAAAAAGCAAAGGAGAAATGGCTGACAGAAAAGTGTGAGAAGATAGAGAAATTAGAGAAAGAAGGAAAATATGATCTTATGCACAAAGAAGCAATGGATTTGACATTCAGGGAAAAGAGAAACAACAATGGACTAAAGGAAGTAGAGGCAGCAGACGATAAAATGGTGCGTGAATCACAAGAAATAGTGAGAAGATGGGAAGAATATATAGAATGGCTATACGCTGCAGACAGCCGACCAAGTGAAGAATACCTTGGGATTGAAGAAGAAGATAAAGTTGCAGATGATGACAAAGGAAATACAATACTAGCTAGTGAGAATGAAGAATCTATGAAGGAGATGAAAAGTGGAAAGGCAATGGGAATTGATGAGATTCCTGCGGAACCAGAGAGCAAGACTAAGAATAGGAGGTGTGATAAGTGAAGAAATTGAACTGGGAAGAGGTGTAAGACAAGGTTGTTGTTTATCACCAACACTGTTCAATATATATCTGGAGGAAATTATTAGTGAAAGTTTTGAGGGTAGGAGAGGAGTTTGTATAGGGGGTCGAAGAGTGGAGAAAGAAGGGAAAAGGGCGTTGATTGAATTGTGTAATCAAATATACATGCCAGTAAAATGGCCAAAGGACTTTACAGAAAGTATCTTACTATCTATAGAAAAGAAAAAGAACAGCAAAAAATGTGACAAACATAGAACAGTGAGCCCGATATCGCATGCAGTCAAAGTCTTGCTGAGGACGCTCAACAGAAGTTTATATGGCAAGCTGAATTGCGTAATAGGAGATGAACAATTTGGTTTCAGGCGAGCAGTGGGAACTAGAGATGCCATTGGGCTACTGAGAGTGATATGAGTGAGGTACATGGAGAAGAAAAGGAAGGTGTATGTTGTGTCCATTGATCTTGAGAAGGCTTTTGACTGTGTCAGATGGGACAAACTGATGGAAATCCTAAGGAAACATGGAGTTGACTGGAGGGATAGACGGCTAATTAGAAATTTATATTTGAACCAGAGAGCAAGACTAAGAATAGGAGGTGTGATAAGTGAAGAAATTGAACTGGGAAGAGGTGTAAGACAAGGTTGTTGTTTATCACCAACACTGTTCAATATATATCTGGAGGAAATTATTAGTGAAAGTTTTGAGGGTAGGAGAGGAGTTTGTATAGGGGGTCGAAGAGTGGAGTGTATAAGATTTGCATACGACATGGTTGTGATGACAGAGAGTGCAAGTGTGATGGAACATGATCTAAACACAAAATTAGAAGAATATGGAATGAAGATTAACAAGAAGAAAACGAAAAGCATAGTAATTCGAAGAAAGGTGAGAAAATGCCGTATGAAAATTGGGGGAGAGGGAATAGAGCAAGTGAATAGCTTCAATTACTTGGGAAGTGTAATAATGGATGATATGTAGTGCTCAACAGAAATTAGGAAAAGAATTGCAATGGCAAAAGAAGGATTCAAGAGGTAACAGAAATTACTTTGTGGACCACTAAACAAAGATCTGAGGAAAAGACTTGTCAACTGTTACATCTGGAGCGTTGCACTACATGGTGCGTAGACCTGGACATTGAGGAAGGAAGATGAAAGAAGATTGGAGGCACTAGAGATGTGGATATGGGGAAGAATGGAAAAAGTGAAATGGGAAGACCGAGTAAGGAGTGAAAAAGTATTAAGAAGAGTTGGAGACGAAAAAAACATGCTGAAAGTCATCAGAAAGAGAAAACGGAACTGGATTGGACATTGTTTGAGGAGGGACTGTTTATTGAAGGAAGGAATACAAGGAATGGTGGAGCGAAAAAGGCGAAGAGGAAAAAGAAGATATCAAATGCTGGACAATATCAAAGGAGACAAATATTCAGAAATGAAAAGACTGGCTAAGGACAGACAAAAGTGGAAGAGGCTTAACCCATGACAAGACCTGCCGTAAGGCAGAATACCATACTACTACTACTACTCCTCTTTTCTGATGATTCAGTGGGGCACAGGTTATTATAATTTCACTTCTGCGAAATTCAGAACAACGTAGAAATGCTATTAAGCTTGTACCTAAAATGGCAGCTTATCTCAGATTTAAATAAATCTGTAGCCTCTGAACTGCATAAAAACTTATTTTTAAAGGATAATGAGGACAGACACATGTTACATGAGGAGGTGCTTAAGAGACCGTTTCCTGGAGAAGCCGTGAAAGAGGTACAGCATTTGCGGTTTCGTGACGCGCGTCTTCGCACCATCTCTACCGCGAATGCGAGAGCCCGACATAGACAAACAAACGGATGCTGGTGCTGTATCTCGCGCAAGCTTTCATAGCGCAGCTCGTCTGGCTTCACAAATATTTGCACACGCACGTTGTCACACATTTCAGCAGCCGAGACGTGGCGCTACTAGAACCTCAACAAGCCCCTCTTCCAAGACTGATTTCTAAATTTTCATACTGTGTCGAACCAAGGGGATTTTTCCAGCGTCTTGCAGTAACGTTCCCGGTCATTCGAAATACTCGGTGAAGAAACTGCCAATTTCTTTTCTTTCTTTTCTTTCTTTTTTTTTCATAGCTTCTCCATCCGGTAACATTGACGCACATTCACTCTTCAAAGGGCTTCATACAGCTACCAACGTTACTTATTGGCATTACCCTGCGTGTCTCTGGTACAGTTCAATAAAATTGAGTGCATAAAAAACAGACTTGTATGTTCAGTTCCTGTTTTCCATGGTCGTAGCAAAAACATTGCTTTCGACGATAACCTTCACCATCTTCGGCGAGAACAACTCACTATCGTAATTGTTTCTGTAGTGATTTCATATAACGAATATTTAGCCTATGACTGGTCGACCGATGCCATGGTGACGTCATACTGCCAGAGATCATGTTGTCTGTGATGTTAGTGCCGCCTCCGCTACCACTGAAACGTCAACAAATCAGCGAATTTCTGTACAGTCTCTCAAGATCGAGAACCCCGTTTTATCATATTACACCTCCCTTGACTGGGATGTAAATTGATGCTCCTTATTTCGTGATTTGTAGTAACGTATATATTTTTCCCGTCTAGTGCGTTTTCTCTCCGATTAGGAGCTTGCTTGAGTCCTTATATGTCTTCTACTGCCACATAAAAAGAATATCTATGAAGTGAGCGTAGTGCGGATAATGCTTGTTTCACAGCAGTTCCCGCAAACGTAACGTCATTTTAACGTCACACGCAATATCGACGACAGAATGATCAGCTGTCGACTTTCTTAGCGTTCAATACGGGCCCTCCACAAGGCTTAACGCACGGTTACCGGAGATTAAAGAAAAAACCATATTTTTCTTGGAATGATTTATCATAATTATTGCAATAATAAAATGTTACACAATGATTGATCGACGGTTAATGCCTTCATATAATAGTGCTGTCTCCGGAGTGAGTTGTTATAGTCAATAATTTGCAAATTAAGAATGAAACATACTTGTTATATGAAGGGCTTATTTAAATAGTAGTACAAGTCCATTTTTGTTCATTCTGAGATACAAAAGTTAAAAGAGCATAAATACTTGAATATTTCTGGTATCTCAACTGCAGATTTTTCAGCGCTCTTTTAACTTTAGGACTCTGTATCTCAGAATGAACAAAAATGGACTTGTACCACTATTGAAATAAGCCCTTCATATAAATTTTAGTATGCCGTTTCAAGGTAACGGAACATTGAAAATGTATCACAAACACGACACCATTAAATGTCATTTAATGACTCAACAACGATATAAGCACTTAGAGAGAATATGAGAACGAAGACAGGAGATGAACATCGTGTGATTAAGTCCTAGCATAGGTTCGCATCTCACCACATGCAAATATTTTTTCATGTTAGCGTCGTTAAAACATTCTGGGACTTTGTTATGAATGTAATACAAGTTTCTCTGCAATATTCAAAGTTATTTATATCCTGTCTGATGTGAGAACGAAAGATGAAATAAATATTAAGCGATTTCCGAGTGTGTGGTTAGGGAGGAACCTGAGAGGAAAGCTTAAACTGTTGCGACTGAAACTAGCAACAATAAAATTCATATAGGCTGGAACCTAAAAGTACAGCTATAAATGCTGCGACTAAAACGAGCTGTAGGAATATTTGAATTTTTTCTTCTCACAAATATTTTTCTTTTTATTACCGAATATGTGGCTACTTTTTAGTGCGTGGTTAGGCAGGAACCTAAGAGTACAGCTTTAATTGCTGCGGCTGAAACGAGCAACAATATCGAATATGTAGCGACTCTCGAGTGTGTCGTTAAGCAGGAACCTAAGAGTTCAGCTTCAATTGCTGCAAGTGAATCGAGGAGCAATAATATTCATATTCTCCCATGTCACAAAGTCGATAGCCGATCATGCGGTCGTCGCTATTGCGCCTGACGTCAAAATGACGGCACATTTGCGGGAATTGTTGTGAAACGAGCATCACCCTTATAGTACACTGCGCGTGTCGCTAACACGTGACTTTCGGTATAACGCTACTTGTTTACATTTCGCTCGAAACTTTAATATTACACAAATCTGATCTTTTTCTGCTCATTTATTCATTAGTAACAGTAATGGCGAATAACTGCTACTATTACAGGTGTAAAAAAGTAATCGTGACAAGAGGAGCAGTTACTTTTCGTTGATAAGTCCCAAAAAGTCACGTGATTTTTTGAGGCAATCTGTGTTCGCGACAAAGACTTTGTTCTGATCGTCTTAATGCTCACTCATAGATATTCCTATTCTGTACTGTCCCCTCCGTGTTGTATATCAAAAACAGCAAAAAGAAGACATGTCCAATGTGCAGTCACCGCAAAAAATTGAGCTACTCTTGTGGTAAGCGTTCATACGAGCGAGAAATCCGACGCCCTTATAACATTTACGAGATGCTGATGCTGATTCGCAACGCAACAGACAGGTTTAGTGAGTCTCCCTTCTCTTAAATGAAGCCATACTGAATCATTAGAACAAGTAAAAAGCATTTTGCCAAATTCTACCTCGACTTAGCCTGGCTGTATAGATGAATGAATGCTGGAGAATGGGAATGCGCCACGAAACTAAGCGAAAATATGGAGTACAAGTAGATGAGAAAAAACGAAAATGTAGGAATAGTTAACTCCTGTTATAGATACTGTAGTACGCCAACAACGTGATTTCGTACACTGCCGAATACCTCTCGCATAGTGCATAATAGTACTGTTCCACGTACTTCTGTAACTCGCACAAGAAGAGTTGGTTCATCATTGATAGGTGTATAAACTGCCGACCTGACATAGTCTCCCTGTTTCCGATCTAAAGAATTAATATAATTTCTGTATGAATGGGACCACGGCTCAATGTATCGTCTAAATGATAGAACTATTGTAACCACCGTAGGCTATCAGTTTTATCATGAATGCATAAAACTTTTTATGTGAAAATTCATGAAGCTTTTTCAATAAAACAAATGTTTGTTTTGTAAATAAAAACCGCCTTTTCTTGCTGCACTGTATTTTATTTCTGCCAGACACGTTTCGCCTTTTTCACTTTAAGGCGTTTTTGGTTGGCATCTGCGTTTCGTCTCATATGGTCACTCGCTGGAGGTCGCAGTACAGCTCTGTTTACGAAACATAAACAGGTTTTTATGTTCAGAACTTTTTTCTTGCCTCTTTTCATCTTGTTTTCCCTTATTGCTGTGATGCACTGACAGTATTCTGTCACAAATTACAGATATTTGATCTGAAACTATGATTTCGAGATGTAACTGCAGTGGGTTCACTATGTGTCTCATCCTGGCACAAATAAAATTCAGTGCAGCAATAAAAGGCGGTTTTTATTTACAAAAAAAAGTACTGTGTTTGTTGCGGAGGATGACCACGCAAGCAAACTTATCAAAACAAATGTTTTTGTCATCTGTATTCTTTCTGTCTACATACAGAGGAGTCCAAAAAATGTATCCACAACTGGCAAACTAATTGACGAAGTTGTCTCATCTTTGGTAGTGTAATAGTTTGTAGTTCCGGCAATCGCCACACAAGCGTTGTATTGTGTTGTTTTGTTTTGTCAGATGACAGTCGCCAGATAGTCAGTGTTTTGTTCTTAGTTGCACCTAGTTACTCGAGTAAACATGGCTGGCGCAAGGCTTACATTGGATGAAAGAAAGTCAGTTTTGAAGTGTTATTTTAAGTACGAAAACATTAATGAGGTTAAACGACAATGGTGAAATGAGTATCAAACAGAGCCACCGACACGTTTAACGATTCATCGCATTCGAGACAAATTTGAAGCCGAAGGCTGTATTAAAGATGTACATAAACAACGATCTGGACGACCTGTAACAGTAACAAGTCCAGCTAACTCCCGTCGTGTGTTACAACAATTCACTCGCTCGCCACAGACGTCTGTGAGACAGTGTGCCCGTGAAACTGGAGTGAGCTCAAGTGTTCGGCGAATTTTGAAGACAGCAAAGTGGAATTGCTACATCCCACGACTGCTACACGCAATAAACGAGGACGACCCAGATCGTAGAATGGGGTACTGCAAGTGGTTTACTAACATGGTGCGCAACGATGAAGAGTTTGCAGAGATGATTGTCTGGTCTGATGAGGCACAGTTCAAACTCAATGGTACAGTAAATCGCCACAATTGCATCTACTGGGCCGCCGAAAATCCGAAAGTCCATGTAGACAATGCCGTGAATTTGCCAGGAGTAAATGTGTGGTGTCTGTTGTCTTACCGGGGCTTGATTGGGCCATTCTTCTTTGACGGCACAGTTACCGGTGAGGTGTACCTTCAGAACCTTCAGACATCCATTTTACCTGCCACCCGAGACTTGTGTGGAGACGGAAGAGTTTACTTTCAACAAGATGGTGCCCCAGCCCACTACCAAAATTGTGTTGGGGCGTATCTCGACGAAAATCTACGAGGAAGATGGATAGGCCGTAGAGGTGCTGTGGAGTATCCACCACGTTCCCCAGACCTAACTCCTCTGGACTTTTACCTGTGGGGATCACTAAATGACGTCGTTCATCGACAAAAGCCACGCACATTGGATGAACTTCGAGAATTCATCGTACATTCATGTGCAAATATCCAACTGGACACGTTGCAGTCAATAGTTCGTGCTGCAGTTGGGTGGCATCGTTTGTGTGTGGATGTTAATGGTGACCATTTCGAACACCTACCGTGATATCTTTAAGTTGGACTTTAAGCTACACTTTCACCAAAAATGAGACAAATCCGTCAATTAGTTTGCAAGTTATGGACTTTTAAACAGTGGATACGTTTTTTTAGACCACTCTCTATTTATTTGTCAGCATAGGCGACGAACACATTTGTTCCCCAAAGATAGACCATTTTGTTGACACCGGCACTGTAGAATGTCTGATTTTTTTTACGTAACCACGATGTCACCTCTGCCTGCACCGCTTCATCTCTTTCAAAGCGAAATCCTCGCAGCTGTTCTTGAACTTTTGGACACATATGAAAATCGGATGAGGCCAAGTCGGAATTGTATGGACGATGATCAATGACAGCAAACCCAAGGCGACGGACTGTCGCAGCTCTCGTGTGTGCTCTGACATTGTTATCGTAATGCTGACGGAGACTGTGCTCCGCGAGTGGACGAACTCTTCAAATTCGAAACTCGATTATAGCTAGCTGGTTCATACGCACCGACATAGTTACATTACACACCGCCTTGCTTCGCGTTACAATTGGCAGCCTCCTAACGGCAGAGGCCTACAAATGTGTGGACACGAAGAATAAAGATGTAAATTGTTAATAAAGTTTGTTTTACTTAAAAAGCTTTAAGAGTTTTGCATAAAAAATTCGCAAGCGTTACCTTTCAGCACGCTCTCATATATTAGCGGTCAGTTTCGGCCTTAGATAATTTTCAGATGTCTGCAAAATACACTACTGGCCATTGAAATTGGTACACCAAGAAGAAATGCAGATGATAAACGCGTATTCATTGGACAAATATATTATACTAGAACTGACGTGTGATTACATTTTCACCCAATTTGGGTGCATAGATCCTGAGAAATCAGTACCCAGAACAACCACCTCTGGCCGTAATAACGGCCTTGATACGCATGGTCATTCAGTCAGAGCTTGGATGGCGTGTACCGGTACAGCTGCCCATGCAGCTTCAACACGATACCACAGTTCATCAAGAGTACTGACTGGCGTATTGTGACGAACCAGTTTCTCGGCCACCATTGACCAGACGTTTTCAATTGGTGAGAGAGCTGGAAAATGTGCTGGCCAGGGCAGCAGTCGTACATTTTCTGTATCAAGAAAGGCCCTTACCGGTCCTGCAACATGCGGTAGTGCATTATCCTGCTGAAATGTAGGGTTTCGCAGGGATCGAATGAAGGGTAGAGCCACGGGTCGTAACACATCTGAAATGTAACGTCCACTGTTCAAAATGCCGTCACTGCGAACAAGAGGTGACAGAGACGTGTAACCAATGGCACCCCATACCATCACGCCGGGTGATACGCCAGTATGGCGATGACGAATACACGCTTCCAATGTGCGTTCACCGCGATGTCGCCAAACACAATGCGACCATCATGATGTTGTAAACAGAACCAGGATTCATCCGAAAAAATGACGTTTTGCCATTCGTGCACCCAGGTTCGTCGTTGAGTACACCATCGCAGGCCCTCCTGTCTGTGATGCAGCGTCAAGGGTAACCGCAGCCATGGTCTCAGAGCTGATAGTCCATGCTGCTGTAAACGTCGTCGAACTGTTCGTGCAGATGGTTGTTGTCCTGCAAACGTCCGCATCTGTTGATTCAGGGATCGAGACGTGGCTGCACCATCCGTTACAGCTATTTATTTATTTATTTATTGTTCCGTGGGACCACATTTAGGAGAAGTCTCCATGGTCATGGAACGAGTCAATACATGAAATTATAACACGATTGTAGAAACAGATAAAATGAAATATAAGAAACATATTCAGGCGACAAGTCGTTAGTTTAAATAAAGAAAATCAAGAATGTAACACTGGAATTTGCTTAATTTTTTAGCTCTTCCAGGAGCTCCTCGACAGAATAGAAGGAGTGAGCCATGAGGAAACTCTTCAGTTTGGACTTAAAAGAGTTTAGGCTACTGCTAAGATTTTTGAGTTCTTGTGGTAGCTTATTGAAAATGAATGCAGCAGAATACTGTACTCCTTTCTGCACAAGAGTCAAGGAAGTGCATTCCACATGCAGATTTGATTTCTGCCTAGTATTAACTGAGTGAAAGCTGCTAACTCTTGGGAATAAGCTAATATTGCTAACAACAAACGACATTAAAGAAAATACATACTGTGAGGGCAATGTCAAAATTCCCAGACTATTGAATAGGGGTCGACAAGAGGTTTTCGAACTTACACCATACATAGCTCGAACAGCCCGTTTTTGAGCCAAAAATACCCTTTTTGAATCAGAAGAATTACCCCAAAAAATAATGCCATATGACATAAGCGTATGAAACTATGCGAAGTATACTACTTTTCGTGTTGAAATGTCACTTATTTCAGATACTGTTCTAATGGTAAATAAAGCGGCATTTAGTTTCTGAACAAGATCCTGAACATGGGCTTTCCACAACAGCTTACTATCTATCCGTACGCCTAGGAACTTGAACTGTTCTGTCTCGCTTATAACATGCCCATTCTGTCTGATTAAAATGTCAGTTCTTGTTGAATTGTGAGTTAGAAACTGTAAAAACTGAGTCTTACTGTGATTTAGCATCAAATTATTTTCCACAAGTCACGAACTTATATCATGAACTACATTATTTGATAATGTTTCAATATTACACACAAGATCCTTCACTACCAAGGTGGTGTCATCAGCAAACAGAAATATTTTTGAATCACCTGTAATACTAGAAGGCATATCATTTATATAAATAAGAAACAGCAGTGGCCCCAGCACCGACCCTTGGGGAACGCCCCATTTAACAGTGCCCCATTGGGACTGAACATCATTACCACTCTCAATATTGCGGAGGATTACCTTCTGCTTTCTGTTCTTAAAGTAGGAGGCGAACCAATTGTAAGCTACTCCCCTTACTCCATAATGTTCCAACTTCTGCAGTAATATTTTGTGGTCAACACAGTCAAAAGCCTTCGTTAAATCAAAGAAAACACCTAACGTTCGCAACCTTTTATTTAATCCGTCCAAAACCTCACAGAGAAAAGAGACTATAGCATTTTCAGTTGTTAAGCCATTTCTAAAACCAAACTGTACATTTGACAGCAAATTATGTGAATTTAAATGCTGCAGTAACCTTGTATATACAACCCTCTCGATAACTTTAGCAAACACCGATGGCATAGAAATAGGTCTACAATTGTCAACATTATCCCTGTCTCCCTTTTTATAAAGTGGCTTCACTACCGAGTACTTTAATCGGTCAGGAAACCGACCACTCCTAAAGGAAAAGTTACAGATATGGCTAAGTACTGAGCTAACATACGTGGAACAATACTTCAGTATTCTGCTAGATACCCCGTCATATCCATGAGAGTTCTTGGTCTTTAGTGATTTAATTACTAACTCAATCTCCCTCTTGTCAGTATCATGGAGGAGCATTTCAGGTAACAGTCTCGGAACACTTTTTTCTAAGAGCGCTATATGATTCCCCGTTGGGACTAGGTTTCTATTTAGTTCACCTGCTATATTCAGAAAGTGATTATTAAGTACTGTACATATATGCGACTTATCAGTAACACGGACATCCCCACTACGCACTGATTCTATATTCTCTCTGCAGACCAGCCACTTCCTTTACGACTGACCATATGGTTTTAATTTTATCCTGAGACTTAGCTATTCTATCTGCATACCACATACTTTTTGCCTTCCTAATAACTTTTTTAAGCACCTTACAATACTGTTTGTAATGGGCTGCTGCATTTAGATTTTGACTGTTTCTAACGTTTTGATATAATTGCCACTTTGTTCTACAAGATATTCTTATCCCTTTAGTCAGCCACCCAGGCTGCCTGTTTGTGCTAGTACCCTGTTTTGAACGTTCTAACGGAAAGCAACTTTCAAAGAGCACGAGAAAAGTCTTGAGGAAAGCATTATATTTATCGTCTACTGTATCAGCACTATAAACATCTTGCCACTCTTGTTCCTTGATAAGGTTTACAAAAGTCTGTACAGCAACTGGATCAGCTTTCCTAAAAAGTTGGTAACTATATTTAACATGTGTTGCAGCACAAAAATCTTTTAGACTTAAAATTTGTGCATCATGATCTGAAAGGCCATTCACCTTTTTGCTAACAGAATGCCCTTCCAATAATGACGAATGAACAAAAATATTGTCTATGGTTGTTCTACTGTTCCCTTGCACTCTCGTTGGAAAGAATACGGTTTGCATAAGATTATATGAATTAAGGAGGTCTACCAGCATCCTTTTCCTTGCACAATCACTTATACAATTAATATTGAAGTCACCACATATAACTAACTTTTTGTATTTCCTATAAAGTGAACCAAGAACCTCCTCTAGCTTTAGCAAAAATGTTGTGAAATCGGAGTCTGGGGATCTATAAATAACAACAGTAAGAAGTTTACCTCCACTAAATTTAACCACACCTGCACAACATTCAAACACCTTTTCAGTGCAGTACTTTGAAACATCAATTGACTCAAATGGGATACCGTTTTTCACATACATGGCTACTCCCCCACACCGCAAAGAGCTCCTAGAAAAGCTGCCAGCCAACCTGTATCCTGGTAAAGGAAGCCTCTGAATTATCTCCTTATTTAAGAAGTGTTCAGATATACCAATAATTTCAGAGTCAACATCTATAAGCAGTTCACTAACTAACAGTAACGAAACTGAAAGCAGTTCGCAAAAATTTCTTCTGAAGTTATTTCACCGGAAAACACCAAGAACACCGGTTGAAGACTACTAAAGTTCCTAAATAAACTACTAGACACAAACAATTAATTAGTAATTAGCTTTCGATGCGCCGCTACAGCTGCTATGCGGATAAGATGCCTGTCATCTCGACTGCTAGTGATACGAGGCCGTTGGGATCCAGCACGGCATTCCGTATTACCCTCCTGAATCCACCGATTCTATATTCTGCTAACAATCATTGGATCTCTACCAACGCGAGCAGCAGTGTCGCGATACGATAAACCGCAATCGCGATAGGCTACATTCCGACCTTTATCAAAGTCGGAAACGTGATGGTACACATTTCTCCTCTTTACACGAGGCATCACAACAACGTTTCACCAGGAAACGCCGGTCAACAGCTGTTTGTGTATGATAAATCGGTTGGAAACCTTCCTCATGTGAGTACGTTGTAGGTGTCGCCACCGGCGCCAACGTTGTGTGAATGCTCTGAAAAGCTAATCATTTGCATATCACAGCATCTTCTTCATGTCGGTTAAATTTCGCGTCTGTAGCACGTCATCTACGTGGTGTAGCAATTTTAATGGCCAGTAGTATAGTTCTAAGTTCTAGGGTACTGATGACCTCAGAAGTTAAATCCCATAGTGCTCAGAGCCATTTGAACCATTTGAAGAATAACGATGTTAATTGTTAATAAAGTTCGTTTTATTTAAAAAGCTTTAAGAGTTTTGCATAAAAAATTCGGAAGCGTTACCTTTCAGCACTCTCTCACATATTAGCGGTCAGTTTCGGCCTTAGGTTATTTGCAGATGTCTGCAATATAATATCTAAAATACAGTAAATAGGTAAGACACATTAGTGTACGACATTATGCTTGCGTATTATAATTGTTGCTTGAATTACTTACATGATATTGGTTATATGTGTGTGTTTGTTACATTTAAAAACTTGTTTCGTGTTAAGAGTGGACAGGCACATTCCCACACATACTGTACATATGTCGAATATTATAGATATAGTCTTGCACATACCAAGGAGTTTACAAGCAAAACTTTCGCAACATGTCAAGCGGGCAAAAACATTATGATAGCTGGCCTATTAATCCTTAATGTGAAAGGGCTAGTAAGCTAATTAACTATTTTATAAAAAGCATTTAAAATCAAAGTAACCATAAACTTTTTCTATAGATACATTTTAGGAAACAATTAACACGTCATTTCGGCTGCTACTGCCGGATAATGATTCCAGGTTTCAAGATGGCCAACCGTCTCAGTATATTTTCAAGCGCTAGTATTTTTCACCGTGGCCGCTAGATCGGAGTCTAGAACTTATTTGCGGCGATAGTGTAGGTGTCGCCCCGTGACCGACAGAGAAAAGAGGTCACAGTGCATGCATGCACGGTAAATAAACAGTTCTCCTCTCCACCTGTTCGAAAATAGGCCAGCTGTGTGTGGTAAACAGAGCGGGTGCTCTGGTGCCGCCCACGCTGAATGGAGACGGTAGGCGCCGGCGTCTTCCGCGTCTTGGCGGCTATTTCGGCGGCGCGGCCCACCACAGGGTCTATTTCGGCCGGCGGTGGTCGTCGCAGGTGGGCAGACGCCGATGAAGGCGCCATGTCACGCGCTGCCCGCCCAAGGGCCTCGGATGCGAGTGGGCTGGGCGCCCAGTCCCTAGATAGCTCGTGTTTGCGAGTGCTCTCCGTCGACTGCACACTTTGCATGCCATTCCTCTCAGGCAGACCTTGAATCTGATCTTTTAGTTTCCAGGCGGGATGCTTTACACTGCCCGAAAAAAACCTAATACGCCCTTTTAGGGGTTTACAATTCGCTAACGATTTATTTTTGCAACAGTGCTCATGGAGTACATGAAATGATTGCATTTATGGAGCAACAGCACAAGCGGTTCTGAGGTACCAGGGATCAACCGATGCTGAAACACCCATATTGGTACGTGGTGTAGCCTCTGTGACCGTCAGTGCAGGCGCTGACTCTAGCACTCTGTCAGTGGTACAGATGGCGAATACATCCACATCTACATTTATACCTCGCGAGCTACCCAACGGTGTGTGGCGGAGGGCACTTTACGTGCCACTGTCATTGCCTCCCTTTCCTGTTCCAGTCGCGTATGGTTCGCGGCAAGAACGGCTGCCGGAAAGCCTCTGTGTGCGCTCGAATCTCTCTAATTTTACATTCGTGATCTCCTCGGGACGTATAAGTAGGGGGAAGCAATATATTCGATACCTCATCCACAAACGCACCCTCTCGAAACCTGGACAACAAGCTACATCGCGATGCAGAGCGCCTCTCTTGCAGCGTCTGCCACTTGAGTTTGCTAACGCTATCACGCTTACCAAATGACCCTGTGACGAAACGCGCCGCTCTTCTTTGGATCTTCTCCATCTCCTCTGTCAACCCGATCTGGTACGGATCCCACACTGATGAGCAATACTCAAGTATAGGTCGAACGGGTGTTTTGTACGGCACCTCCTTTGTCGATGGACTACATTTTCTAAGGACTCTCCCAATGAAAACCTGGCATCCGCCTTACCAACAATTAATTTTATATGATCATTCCACTTCAAATCGTATCGTACGCATACTCCCAGGTATTTTACAGAAGTAACTGCTACCAGTGTTTGTTCCGCTATCATATAATCATACAATAAAGGATCCTTCTTTCTATGTATTCGCAATACATTACATTTGTCTATGTTAATGGTCAGTTGCCACTCCCTGCACCAAGTGCCTATCCGCTGCAGATCTTCCTGCATTTCGCTGCAGAGATACGTTATGCCACTTCTTATAATGAACTGCCACGTCGTGAAAGAAAAACAAATTAACTTGACTTTTGACTTTGACACAGATAAGAAAGATACTGCATTTAAAACTCTCTTTTTTATTTGTTTGCCTAGATGCATACATTTTAAAAAATTTGTACCTGTCTAATACAAAAATCTGCGAAAAGGTTCGACTGTAGATGAATATGTTTTTTTCGTGGCTGCTGTAAGGAGAGAACGGGTTAGGTATAGGATGAGTTGGCGTTCTTAGAGAACGCTATGCGAAGTCGGAGAAAACTGCTGCAACCCCGTCTCTCGTGACAGCTAAAATACAGTCACCGTAAGATTTTCTGGAAAACACTTTCAGAATGAGAAGGATGAACAACAATGGAGGTATGATATCTTTGACTAACAAAATGGTCGCGAAATACTGCGCGTCCTTCGGACCGTGATAGTAGCAGATTCGCCCAGTGTTGTTAATTTGCGAAGAAATCACTATGCACTGCACTGCTTAACACACTACTCCTTTGATGAAGGTCCAGGGGATCCATCACCGAATAACAGTTCGTAAACGATATTTACCTTCTTTTTCACAAATTAAATTTTTTTATTGTTGATAATTGCGATTACAAGTTGTATCTCCTCTGCCCTCAAAAGAGCACAATGTCCAATCGGCATTCCTTATCTCCAACAATTACAAAAACAAATAAATGCTTTTTTTACCACAGCATAGAGCGTGATCGTCTCAATTACGGTAGCTCATAATCGCTGTCACTCGCAGCCGGAATATTACAATAATAATACGTTACGTAGGGACATTGCAGCATCTTTGTCTATGCCGCCTAAACTGTGGTACTGTATTTTACTAATAATCATAATTATCATCAACATTCTTATTGGGGGCGTCTGGGACTCGTGGTCCCAAGCTGCCAATCTCTGGGTTTGGCTGGATAAGAAAGCCTTCATCCACCGCTACGCAGAATACATTTCCCATTAAGGGACAAAGTTGACAAAAGCTTTGTACTCACTCTCCTCCAGCAAAGAACTGACTCTTGATACCAAGCTCCGGCTGTATCACGCCGTTGCCCTGACCGCACTAACATATGGTTCCTCTGCGTGGGCCACGATTAGCAACTCCCGGATGCTGACGCTCCAGCGCCCATAGAATAAAGTTCTCAGGTGGAGTCTTCACGCCCCTCCGCTCACCAGGATTGTCACTCTGCATGGGGAGACAAATACGGTCCTTCTCAAGACGACCATTCGCCGTAAAGCCGCGCACACAGCTAGCAACAAAAGTCGCGGAACACGTGTCCCGAGACAGGGCTCAGTGTTGTTCCGAGACATTTTCTCGTGTTGCGAGACCGTCGCTATACAAAAGTCTCGAGTCTCAGGTTCCCCGTTAAAACGGGTAACATGATGTAATGTCGCGCGACATTTCGCAGTCTGTACGCGTACTTTGACGTGTGTGCGTCATTTTGTACCTGGCCATAATGGATACAACAATGAAGATAATTGAAGATTTTCAAGCTTGCCCTTGTCTTTGGGATGTGACATGTGGGGAACATAAAAACAGAAAGTAGCAGCTGTAGTAACTGTTGTGGCGTAACAAGCTTGCTACGCCACACTGGGAAGGGAGCCGAAAGAAAGGCACGCGTACACACACGCCGACTGGCGTCAAGTCTGGAACAGGATAACTATTGAATGGTAGCAAGAAAAGTACGTAGCTGCTTTATACTTAACTTTTATTCTTTGATGAATACAGCGTTCTTCTTGTGACATTTATACGATAACTCTCAAACTAGGTAAGGCTAATGGCGCCTTGCTAGGTCGTAGCCATGGACTTAGCAGAAGGCTATTCTAACTGTCTCTCGGCAAATGAGAGGAAGGCTTCGTCCGTATTGTCGCTAGCAATGTCGTCCGTACAACTGGGACGAGTGCTCTATCGTATATCGAGACCTGCCTTGTGGTGGCGCTAGGTCTGCGATCACACAGTGACGACACGCAGGTCCGACATGTACTAAATGGACCGCGGCCGATTTAAGCTACCACCTAGCAAGTGTGGAGTCTGGCGGTGACACCACAGTAACTACAGCAGAAAATAAATTCCTCGTCCAGTACCGTTTAGGTTTACGCTTTTTACTTCTTAACAACATTAAATTATTAAACAGAGATGAACAGCACAAACAGCTATTTCTTGTGACATCGCGTTCTGATTTCTGTATCGCAACTGGCTTCGTACATGTGGACGCGTGACATTGTTTAGCGACAGTCTCGAGACATTGTATCACGACTGTCCCCATACAAAGTACCGCGACTTTGTTGCTAGGTGTGTACGCGGCTTAAGGCTCGCCAACTATACAGTAAAGTGGACGCCCTCCGTGGGACGGTCGCTGGATTACAAACCATCGGCACCACAGTTCCATGGTGCTGGCAACGACATCCCGTTCCGCTCACCATCCTGGAGGACTCGGATTCGGGCTATGACTGACGATAGGCCCAATAAGACCACGTTTTTCTGTCCGTTTCGTACACTCACCAGCAGTGGCCTGTTCTCGTCCAGCCACTTTTTTCCTTCACCATAGAGTTGGTGCATTACTGCACCCCTCCACTGTACTTCAATTATCAGAGGGTGGCACGGAACTTAAAAGTTCCACCGTCACACCTTCAAAGTGCTCGGCCGTTGGTTTGAGTCTCCTCTCACTTGCCCACCAAGACAATTGGACCGGATCTGAACCAGTGACGCTGTGTAATAGTACACTGCCATAAATAAAAGGCCTCATCGACATGCTCACTTCTGTAAAAGTTGTTGGTTGACGTGTCGCACGAGTCACTACTCGTCCCATCATACCCCACACGTGATCGATTGAAAACAAATACTGAGATCGTGTTGGCCAGAAGGGTTGCTGCACGTCTTTCAAAGAACGTTGAGGTTCACAGACAGCGTGTGGGCGAGCGTCATCCTTCTAGAACCACACGTTACCTTTCTGTTGCAAGAAAAGGAAAAGAACGAGTCGAACAACACTCTGCTGGTTAGCGTCCCATCCAGAAACACCAAAGGTGAACGAGATTTGTAGCTTATCACAACCGACACCGTAACGCTCTCTACGAGACAGCGCTCGCCAGGTCTACGTCGTAAGCGCAAATGACCTACTGCTAACAACCGGTTCGCATTTTGTGTTCGCGCGATTGGGCTCGCAAGCACCTCTTATCTGTGGCAGCTGTACTCACAGATGGCGCTCTGGCAGCCGTACCACATTGCTGTCTGTTGGCGGACGACCTTGAAACCGTTATTAGTACATATAATATCCCCCAGGTGGCATGTGACGTCATCAGATCACAATCGACTTCGTCTTTCCAGGCGCACTAGTTATTTTTTCCGGAAGTGTATGTGAGATAGCTACTCATCTGAAGTTGTAACATTATGTGATTGCCTTACCATTTTAAATCATTCACTAACCGAACAGTCGTTCGGCAACAGTTACAGTTAACAAACAACGTTGCGAGAAGGTAAAAAACGAACGTCCTGCAACGTGACGTGTTTATTGTGAAAGCGCCGTCAGAAATGCAGTGAGCTATAGACTTTGAAAGCCGCTGCGTGAAAAGCGGACAAAAGAATACTTTTACACATTCTTTTGATGTACGAGATATTCTCGATGAATAGTTACTCACTTTTCTGCCTCTTGTAATTTATGTCGGACACGCATGTCTTGCCACCGTATTCTTATTGTTTAAAAATATTATTTTAGTGTAATGTGAAAGTGCCATACTGCACGGCAGTAGATTTATATGAGAAGCTATATTGTGCGACGTGTATCTGGAAATGTCAGAGGATTTATTTTCATTATGAGAAGTGCCAGTCAAAACGATATCCATGTTAAATCCTTCAGAGCATAGTTCGTTATCTATTGAAATGGTTCAAATGGCTCTGAGCACTATGCGACTTAACTTCTGAGATCATCAGTCGCCTAGAACTTAGAACTAATTAAACCTAACTAACCTAAGGACATCACAGACATCTATGCCCGAGGCAGGATTCGAACCTGCGACCGTAGCGGTCGCTCGGTTCTAGACTGTAGCGCCTAGAACCGCATGGCCACTCCGGCCGGCGTTATCTATTGATTGCCATAAATTCAAAGTTAAATCGAACTTGTGTATGGACTATTTATTTAGTATAAACCTATGTCTAACTACTTCATGAGCATATGTATTTGATTTTCTTTTACGTTTCTGCAAAGGTTGATGGTTCACAGTCACGAATTGTTTCGTCGAAATCGGACGGAAGTTGCGTACGGCGAAATATTTTCTCCGCACCTTATTCTACTGGTGCATAATAAACTTCGGTCCCTTAGGAAATTCAGGTTGAGCTATCCAAAAACATATTTTCAGTAGTCATTTACCCTCCTCTGTAAAGCAATTTCCGACTTATCAGACGATTCACGAAGAAACAGTCGCACACAGTCGGCGTAAGATTCCTGACCAGTGAAGGTAGGCCAATAGACATAGCTAGTTATTGTAGTGGTTTCAAAACCACTACAGTAACTAGCTGTGTCTATTGGCCTAAAATACAATATATATCATTATGTGCTTTTCTCTGCAAATATATTTCACTGCCGATTATAGCTGTATGTTAATGCACAAAAGTAAACATATTGTTACGAAGTACAGTCAGTTCTACAAGGAAGTGTACGCCTTTATCTGTATGAAATAAAAGACACTATCATAAATATATGGTTACAAGAAAATACATGCTATTACTCATTGCACAATTACCTAATAGTTAATCCAATCGCCGCCATTACCGATTATAGCTTGCCACCTTAGCCCTCTCTCCGTTAAATCGCCCACGTTTCCAACCTCTAACCATCGTTTGACTTATTTCACAACGGATTTCTTTGACTTTCTAAGAATTTTAGCAGCAGCTCCATATGAAACCTATGGTACTCTTGGATGATTTACAACGAAAACCGACTGTGACGCTTTGCACTCATTTTAGACTGCAACCGACGAAACAAACCATTCACCTCTCACACTGTTTATCTGTACGCTGTGCAAAAGCGCATTGATTACAGATTCGAAACCACAACTAGAGATGTCGCTGCGGACATTACATTTAAAATTATGGCGTGCACTTTCTTGTGGAACTTACTGTTTATGTTGAAAAGTTATTTGTAGGATATGCTCAATTGAGAAAGAAAACTGGTGTTCTACGGATCGGAGCGTGGAATGTCAGATCCCTTAATCGGGCAGGTAGGTTAGAAAATTTAAAAAGGGAAATGGATAGGTTGAAGTTAGATATAGTGGGAATTAGTGAAGTTCGGTGGCAGGAGGAACAAGACTTCTGGTCAGGTGACTACAGGGTTATAAACACAAAATCAAATAGGGGTAATGCAGGAGTAGGTTTAATAATGAATAGGAAAATAGGAATGCGGGTAAGCTACTACAAACAGCATAGTGAACGCATTATTGTGGCCAAGATAGATACGAAGCCCACGCCTACTACAGTAGTACAAGTTTATATGCCAACTAGCTCTGCAGATGACGAAGAAATTGAAGAAATGTATGATGAAATAAAAGAAATTATTCAGATTGTGAAGGGAGACGAAAATTTAATAGTCATGGGTGACTGGAATTCGAGTGTAGGAAATGGGAGAGAAGGAAACATAGTAGGTGAATATGGATTGGGGGACAGAAATGAAAGAGGAAGCCGCCTGGTCGAATTTTGCACAGAGCACAACATAATCATAACTAACACTTGGTTTAAGAATCATGAAAGAAGGTTGTATACATGGAAGAACCCTGGAGATACTAAAAGGTATCAGATAGATTATATAATGGTAAGACAGAGATTTAGGAACCAGGTTTTAAATTGTAAGACATTTCCAGGGGCAGATGTGGACTCTGACCACAATCTATTGGTTATAAACTGTAGATTAAAACTGAAGAAACTGCAAAAAGGTGGGAATTTAAGGAGATGGGACCTGGATAAACTAAAAGAACCAGAGGTTGTACAGAGATTCAGGGAGAGCATAAGGGAGCAATTGACAGGAATGGGGGAAATAAATACAGTAGAAGAAGAATGGGTAGCTTTGAGGGATGAAGTAGTGAAGGCAGCAGAGGATCAAGTAGGTAAAAAGACGAGGGCTAGTAGAAATCCTTGGGTAACAGAAGAAATATTGAATTTAATTGATGAAAGGAGAAAATATAAAAATGCAGTAAGTGAAACAGGCACAAAGGAATACAAAGGTCTCAAAAATGAGATCGACAGGAAGTGCAAAATGGCTAAGCAGGGATGGCTAGAGGACAAATGTAAGGATGTAGAGGCCTGTCTCACTAGGGGTAAGATAGATACCGCCTACAGGAAAATTAAATAGACCTTTGGAGATAAGAGAACCACTTGTATGAATATCAAGAGCTCAGATGGAAACCCAGTTCTAAGCAAAGAAGGGAAAGCAGAAAGGTGGAAGGAGTATATAGAGGGTCTATACAAGGGCGATGTACTTGAGGACAATATTATGGAAATGGAAGAGGATGTAGATGAAGATGAAATGGGAGATATGATACTTCGTGAAGAGTTTGAAACAAGACCCCCGGAGTAGACAATATTCCATTGGAACTACTGACGGCCGTGGGAGAGCCAGTCCTGACAAAACTCTACCATCTGGTGAGCAAGATGTATGAAACAGGCGAAATACCCTCAGACTTCAAGAAGAATATAATAATTCCAATCCCAAAGAAAGCAGGTGTTGACAGATGTGAAAATTACCGAACTATCAGCTTAATAAGTCACAGCTGCAAAATATTAACACGAATTCTTTACAGACGAATGGAAAAACTAGTAGAAGCCAACCTCGGGGAAGATCAGTTTGGATTCCGTAGAAACACTGGAACACGTGAGGCAATACTGACCTTACGACTTATCTTAGAAGAAAGATTAAGGAAAGGCAAACCTACGTTTCTAGCATTTGTAGACTTAGAGAAAGCTTTTGACAATGTTGACTGGAATACTCTCTTTCAAATTCTAAAGGTGGCAGGGGTAAAATACGGGGAGCGAAAGGCTATTTACAATTTGTACAGAAACCAGATGGCAGTTATAAGAGTCGAGGGACATGAAAGGGAAGCAGTGGTTGGGAAGGGAGTAAGACAGGGTTGTAGCCTCTCCCCGATGTTGTTCAATCTGTATATTGAGCAAGCAGTAAAGGAAACAAAAGAAAAATTCGGAGTAGGTATTAAAATTCATGGAGAAGAAATAAAAACTTTGAGGTTCGCCGATGACATTGTAATTCTGTCAGAGACAGCAAAGGACTTGGAAGAGCAGTTGAATGGAATGGACAGTGTCTTGAAAGGAGGATATAAGATGAACATCAACAAAAGCAAAACAAGGATAATGGAATGTAGCCTAATTAAGTCGGGTGATGCTGAGGGAATTAGATTAGGAAATGAGGCACTTAAAGTAGTAAAGGAGTTTTGCTATTTGGGGAGCAAAATAACTGATGATGGTCGAAGTAGAGAGGATATAAAATGTAGGCTGGCAATGGCAAGGAAAGCGTTTCTGAAGAAGAGAAATTTGTTAACATCCAGTATTGATTTAAGTGTCAGGAAGTCATTTCTGTAAGTATTCGTATGGAGTGTAGCCATGTATGGAAGTGAAACATGGACGATAAATAGTTTGGACAAGAAGAGAATAGAAGCTTTCGAAATGTGGTGCTACAGAAGAATGCTGAAGATTAGATGGGTAGATCACATAACTAATGAGGAAGCATTGAATAGGATTGGGGAGAAGAGAAGTTTGTGGCACAACTTGACCAGAAGAAGGGATCGGTTGGTAGGACATGTTCTGAGGCATCAAGGGATCACCAATTTAGTATTGGAGTGCAGCGTGGAGGGTAAAAATCGTAGAGGGAGACCAAGAGATGAATACACTAAGCAGATTCAGAAGGCTGTAGGTTGCAGTAGGTACTGGGAGATGAAAAAGCTTGCACAGGATAGAGTAGCATGGAGAGCTGCATCAAACCAGTCTCAGGACTGAAGACCACAACAACAACAATGCTCAATTACCTGACAAACAACAGAAGTATGTAACTGTGTGTCTGATTTTTTAATATTTTATTTTGCTATATTGTTTTAAGCGAATTGTAGTTTTTGGATTTGCAGAGCTCACCCACATTGCGCGCCGATTACGTAGCGACCCTCCTGTCCTACTGACCATTTAAATGATTGCTGAAGGTAAGCCAATAGCTGTCAGATTTATATGTTTGGGTACAGATTACGCGATGGATATGGTTCAAATGGCTCTGAGCACTGTGGGACTCAATATCTGAGGTCAGCAGTCCGCGAGAACTTAGAACTAGTTAAACCTAACTAACCTAAGGACATCACACACAGCCATGCCCGAGGCAGGATTCGACCCTGCGACCGTAGCGGTCGCGCGGTTCCAGACTGAAGCGCGATTAATAGAGTACTACGTACATGGCCTTGCGGTAGCGCACGGGGCCCCGGGTTCGATTCCCGGCGGGATCAGGGATTTTTTCCTGCCTCGAGATGACTGGGTGTTGTTGTGTCGTCTTCATAATCATCATTCATCCCCATTACGGTCGGAGGAAGGCAATGGCAAACCACCTCCACTAGGACCTTGCCTAGTACAGCGGTGCGGGTCTCCCGCATCGTCCCCTACTCTCCTCGCAGTATGGGACATCTTCATCATCACATACATTAAAACAAATAATTGCATTGCTATTTGTACAATGAGGTGACAAAGTAATGAGATAGCGATATGCATACACACATATATGGGTGGTACGCGCACACAGGCTATAAAAGGGCAGTGTGTTGACTGACCTGTCGTTTGTACTCGGGTGATTCATATCTAAAGGTTCCAGACGTGGTTATGGCCCCACGATGGGAATTAACAATCTTTGAACGCGGAATGATAGTTGGAGCTAGACGCATGGGACAGTCCATTTCGGTAATCATTAGGGGATTCAGTATTCCGAAGTTCACAAAGTCAAGAGTGTGCCGAAAATACCAAATTTCAGGCATTACCTCTCATCACGGACGAAGCAGTGGCCGACGGCCTTCACTTAACGACCGAGAGCAGCGGCGTTTGCGTAGAATTGTCAGTGCTAACAGACAAGCAACACTGCGTCAATTAAGCGCCGAAACGAATGTGGAACGCGCAACGAACGTATCCGTTAGCACAGTGCGGTGAAATGTGCCGTTACTGAGCTATGGCAGCAGACGACCGACGCGAGTGCCTTTGCTAACACCACGACATCGCCTGCAGCGCCTCCCCTGGGCTCATCAGCATCTCGGTTGGAGCCTAGACGACTGGAAAACCGTGGTATGGTTAGATGAGTCCCGCTTTCAGTTGTTAAGAGCTGATGATAGAGTTAGAGAGTGGCACAGACTCTACAAAGTCGTGGACATAGGTCGTCAACAAGGCACTGTGCAAGCTGGTGACGGTTCACAATGGTGTGGGATGTGTTGGTCCTCTGGTGCAGTTCAACAGATCACTGAAAATGGTTATGTTCAGCTACCTGGAGACCATTCGAAGCCATTCAACGATGGAATTTTTATCGATGACAATGCGCCATACCACCGGGCCAGCCGGCCGATGTGGCCGAGATGTTCTAGGCGCTTCAGTCCGGGACCGCGCAGCTGCTACGGTCGCAGGTTCGAATCCTGCCTCGGGCAGGTTACTTATGTTTAAGGTGTTCTAAGTCTAGGGGACTGATGACCTCAGATGTTAAGTCCCATAGTGCTTAGAGCTATTTGAACCATCATCAGTCCACAGTTGTTTACGATTGCTTTGAAGAACATTCTGGACAGTTCGAGATAATGATTTGACCACCCAGATACCCTGTCATGATTCCCATGAAACATCTATGGGACATAATCGAGGGGTCAGTTTATGGATAATATTCTGCAACTTTTTATATAGGATGGGGCCCCTCCACGCCCACACTGACGTGGTGACCAAACCAAAAGTTCGACTGTCACCTCCGTATATCTTGTTAGTTTTCGAATCAGGAGTCACAGGATGTGGGCTGTGATGTTGTCCATGCGTCTGGGTAGGATTACTCATTGACATGGTCCAGCAGGAGACAGAAAGTGGACGAAAGCGACGCAGGGTAGCGGTTTGTAAGGTCAGAGACCAAAAAAGTACCGGGGCAAGCGCCAAGGGAAAAAAACCTCTGCGACAATAGGAAGGGTAGTAAGGGCAGTAGCGGCTTGCTAGCTGCGACAGTGCGTGCAAGGTGTGGTTACATTAGTGCGAGGTATCGTGCATCGCTACCGTTGTCGCTGCGGGTGCTCGTTGTAGATGGGTCAGCCCGGACACTGCAGCTGGGCTCCTGTGAATTCTCCCGGGCCGGCTGTAGCAGCTTCGTCCCTGTAACAGGCATGTTGCTCCGGCAACGCTTTCGCAGTTGAGGACAGCTGTAGATGCAGTGTGACTCAATATTTTTGGACTTGTCGAGTCCATCCCTCTTCGAGTTGCTGCATTACGCCGGACAAAAGGAGGTCCGATATGATGTTATGTATCTGATGACTTTTGACTCCTTAGTGTATTTTCAATGATATAAGAATCCCCAGAATGCCCAGTACATTTCAAAGCGTTTGCTCTGCGAGAAGTATCTACTGTACCTTAATTATGTCAGGGCGCCACAGAGTGTCTGTTGTATGATACATGACAGTTCCCTGAGCCTGTAGCCCAAACACATACAGACTCATATTCACCTACTTTACGGTGATTATAAGTCCTTAGAACAAGAGGCATTGTAGAGATAAAATGGGACGATCCCATATCTCTGTTAAAAACTTCAGGTATATGACATGTACGATAGGCAATAATGCCTCTATCATTAAAAGCCTCAAGTCCTTCAACCTTGGACACTTTGTCCCCTGGGTACCGTACAATTGCTACGGTCACCCATCCATTGCCAGCTCTATTCTGATCATTAATTTTGTAGAGTGAAATTAAACACTCCTCCACAAAAAACAGATGGGCATGTACAAACACCTGCCCATTAACATTACGAGCATTAATGTCAGTGTTGTCGCCATCCTTATAAACTGTGTGGGGTGAACACCTGCTTCTCCTGTAGTAACGCGGCATCTCTGTGGCTCCGTGCTGCTGCTCGTGCGGCTGCACGACGACTGAAGCCGTCTTGTGACAAATCCACCAGGTTCGAATCAGCTTACCCCGGACCGAGCGGCACCGCACAAGTGGGCATTAGCGACCTCAGCCAAGGAGGCGGATCCTTCGCTTCACTCAAGCAATATATTGCTGAATGAGATTTTCACTCTGCAGCGGAGTGTGCGCTGATATGAAACTTCCTGGCAGATTAAAACTGTGTGCCCGACTGAGACTCGAACTCGGGACCTTTGCCTTTCGCGAGCAACTGCTCTACCAACTGAGCTACCGAAGCACGACTCAGGCCCGGTACTCACAGCTTTACTTCTGCCAGTACCCCGTCTCCTACCTTCCAAACTTTACAGAAGCTCTCCTGCGAACCTTGCAGAACTAGCACTCCTGAAAGAAAGGATGTTGCGGAGACATGGCCTAGCCACAGCCTAGGGGATGTTTCCAGAATGAGATTTTCACTCTGCAGCGGAGTGTGCGCTGATATGAAACTTCCTGGCGGATTAAAACTGTGTGCCCGACCGAGACTCGAACTCGGGACCCTTGCCTTTCGCGGGCAACAATGTTAAGTAAGAGCAGATATATTCGCCGTTTTTATTGATATAAGAATTTTTGCCTTTTTATTCAGAATGACCTTACAGGGCCATGACGCAGCACTGCTGTCGTCCTAAAATTTACCAGCTTACTGAATTTTTTTTTTTTTTTTTTTTTTTTTTTTTTTTTTTTTTTTTGTATTACGAGGTTTAGGAATTTTTCTGTTTCGAGCTTACATTAAATGTGAAAAGAATTTTGTGGGTACATTAAATGTGAATGCATTTGTGCACGGAGATTATAAATGGGAACCAATTTTGTTCTGAGGTCACACAAAATTTAGAATCGCTATCTTTAATAATTATTACAAATTCCAATTTAAATAATTTTGTGGGGAGGTTACAACCCTTACACCACCTTACCGTGAGGGCCTCTATGTCCGCATGGTATCACTCTACTGGTCGACGTCGTAGCCAACGTCTTGCTGCAGCATTTGCCTCCCCATCAACTACATACTGCTTCCCGTGGAGTGTTCAAAATGGTTCAAATGGCTCTGAGCACTACGGGACTTAACTTCTGAGGTCATCAGTCCCCTAGACTTAGAACTACTTAAACCTAACTAACCAAAGGACATCACACACGTCCATGCCCGAGACAGAATTCGAACCTGCGACCGTAGCGGCCGCGCGGTTCCAGACTGAAGCGCCTAGAACCGCTCGGCCACAACGGCCGGCCCCGCGGAGTATATCCTTCTTTGATCAAACAGATGGAAGTCGGGAGGTGTGACACCTGGGCTGTAGGGTTAAGAGGAACAAGAGTCCAATGAAGTTTTGTGAGCTAACCTCAGGTACGCAAATTTGTGTCAGGCCTGACGTTGTCATGGAGGAGTACAAGTTCGTTTGCATTTTTTGCGACAAACACGGAGTAGAAAGAAACATCCCCTAGGCTGTGGCTAAGTCATGTCTCCGCAATATCCTTTCTTTCAGGAGAGCTAGTTCTGCAAGGTTCGCAGGAGAGCTTCTGTAAGGTTTGGAAGGTAGGAGACGAGGTACTGGCAGAAGTAAAGGTGTGAGGACGGGGCGTGAGTCGTGCTTGGGCAGCGCAGTTGGTAGAGCACTTGCCCGCGAAAGGCAAAGATCCCGAGTTCGAGTCTCGGTCCGGCACACAGTTTTAATCTGCCAGGACGTTTCGAACACGGAGTAGTTTCTTCCATTTCCTGAGGGTAGCACAATACACTTCCGAGTTGATTGCTGCACCATGAGAGAGGACATTAAACAGTCTAACTCCTTCAGAGTCAAGAAAATCATCGACATGACTTCATGACTTTACTGCTGAGGGTGCGACTTTGAACTTTTCCCTCGGATGATAGGTGGCGCCACTCTATGTCTACATCTACATTTACATTTTCTAAGTGTCCTTCCAATAAAACGCAGCCTTTGGGTAGACTTCCACACAGCATTTTCTATGTGTTCTTTCCAATTCAAGTTGTTCGTAATTGTAATACCTAGGTATTTAGTTGAATTTACGGCTTTTAGATTAGACTGATTTATCGTGTAACCGAAGTTTAACGAGTTTCCTTTTAGTACTCATATGGGTGACCTCACACTTTTCGTTATTTAGGGTCAACTGCCACTTTTCGCACCATTCAGATATTTTTTCTTAATCGTTTTGCAGTTTGTTTCGATCTTCCGATGACTTTATTAGTTGATAAACGACGGCGTCATCTGCAAACAACCGGAGACGGCTGCTCAGATTGTCTCCCAAATCGTTTATATAGATAAAGAACAGCAAAGGGCCTATAACTCTACCTTTCGGAACGCCTGAAATCACTTCTGTTTTACTCGATGACTTTCCGTTAATTACTACGACTGTGACCTCTCTGACAGGAAATCACAAATCCAGTCACATAACTGAGATGATATTCCATAAGCAGGCAATTTCACTACGAGCCGCTTGTGTGGTACAGTGTCAAAAGCCTTCCGGAAATCCAGGAATACGGAATCGATCTGAAATCCCTTGTCAATAGCACTCAACACTTCATGTAAATAAAGAGCTCGTTGTGTTTCACAGGAACGGTGTTTTCTAAACCCATGTTGACTGTGTGTCAATAGACCGTTTCCTTGCTGTTCTGTTTCCATTCGAAGTGATGAACTCATGTTTCATCGCCTGTGACGATGTTCGGCAAAAAATGGTCACGATCTGCTTCGTAACGCGCAAGTAATTCCTCACACATGGTCCTTCGTTGGTTTATGGTCTTCTGTTGGGCAGCGAGGAATATTTGAGTACCCCAAGTGGTGGACGAATGTGTCAGTACTACCAAAAGAGACGTCCAGTTGTGAAGCGAGGTGTCTGATTGTGATCCGTAGACCATCTCGAATGAGAATGCCCGCACGTTTCAACATTGCAGGAGTCACACGCGATGTCGGACAGGTATGCGCCATGTCAAAAACCTACAACGAACGGTTACAACGCATGCGGTGTTATCTATATACGCTGTAACTGTTCGCTGCACGGTTTTGACATGGTTTTCACATCTTCGGAAATGCCATTTTCGACTATGTTACGATGATTTGAAAATCGGTCTCGGCCCGAAAGTAGCCATCGAGTGGATGAAAAAGTAAAATTTGCAACTTTGGACTGGTTTTTCGTTCTACTAATTAACGGAAATTGCTGAACCACAGCTATTCCAGCACGCTGGAAGTTCGTCACCGAGCTTTTGTTCACTGCCATGTCTCTGTAGAAATTCCGCAGGCGTCTATGTATATCTACGATGCTCTGTGTTTCTGACAAAAGTAACTCAGAGCTATCTCTTTGGAACGCACCTCTGTTACACACGGCATTTTGAAATCGACGGGTAACGCCACCACTCAACTATAAGCGCTGTAGCGGGAATATTCTTCGATGGCCCACAACGAATACCACATTGTTTTCATCCGAAACTTGTCGAGGAAAAAAGTGTGTTGCATTACTTGTTGAACGCCCCTCCTAGCTGACCCGCAGAGACGCGAGAGCAGCTAGCGCGACACGCGGACGCAGAGGCCGTCGCTCCCTGTCGTGTGATTTGGTGCATGGCCAGTGCTTGCACAAGCCGCCAGTCCGTGTTGTGGCATGCCTGCCAACGGCGGCAGTGGCGCAATTCCGCCGTCTGCGACGAACCCGCCAGTACGCAACCGGGCGAGCTACAGCTGTTTTGCTTCTGTTGTGATCAACCAGAGGATTGTTACCTCGGCAGCAGATCTCCACTCTTCACGACTTACCCAACTCCCCTCATTTCTTCGTAGATCTTTATCTTCATACTTTTGTGTGTACAGGATGTTACCATTACAGGCTTCTAAGAATTGTAAAGGGGACTTCGTAGATAAATTATTTATAAGGAATTACTGACCAATACCACTGACGTCGATTTGCAGAAATATTCTGTAACATATTTTCGTGTTTGTATTACTAGCGCGCAGCGATTTCACAACAAATTATGACGCCTATTAGTACTTCAAAATTGAAAGGCAGAAAACTGAACAGTCAGTCTTGGGATATTGAAGATAACATTTTAATGTTCATGAAAGATGAGTCCCCTCAGGAAAGGAACATCCCGCTGCAGCAACCTCAACTGAGAGCTCAAGTGGCCAAACGTGTTTCGCTTAGTTGTATCCAGGTAATTAAAAGGCAAGGCAGGCTGTAAGAATCCGCCAGAGGAAGGAAATTTGTTACTCCAGGTAGAAACGCAAACGCAAAACAATTATTGATAGTCTACAAGCTTCAACATTCGCGAATAAAACAGTGACCCGTATATACTGGGTGATCAAAAAGTCAGTATAAATCTGAAAACTTAATAAACCACGGAATAATGTAGATAGAAAGGTAAAAATTGAAACACATGTTTGGAATGACATGAGGTTTTATTAGAACCAAAAAGAAAACAAAGTTCACAAAATGTCCGACAGATGACGCTGGACAGAAAAACGTCAGTGACGGCGCATGACAAACGTGTATAAAAGGACCTGTAATGAGAGAGAGAATCAGATGCGCCAGCAGTCGCAGCATGTTGACGTTACCTGAAAAGGCGCTTTTAGTGAAGCTGTGTTATCAGAATGGGGAAGGTGCTAGTTCAGCGTTACGATCCTATCGCCATAGGAAGGGGATTCGAATGGTTAAAGGTCCGTTGACAAATGCAGCTGTGACGGGAATGATTTCGAAGTTCGAAGCCACACGCCGTTTAGACGATAGACCCCGTAGTGGCCGATCGAGCACAAGGCGTAATGCTGCTGAGACAGTTCAGGAAGAAATGGAGACTAGCGGGTTCGTCTATGCACGGGGAAGTCAGCGCTCGTGCAGTCGCACGTCGCACCGGCATTCCATACACTACTGTTTGGTTGGCACTTAGGCGTACCCCCCCCATGCTATCCGTACAAAATCCATCGGCATCATGAACTGTTACCTGGCGATTTAGTGAAGCGGAGGGCATTTGCGATTTGAGCGTTTCAAAAGATGACGGAAGATGACGATTGGTTGAGTAACGTGTTGTGGTCCGACGAAGCTCGTTTCACGCTCCGAGAGTCTGTCAACGCCCACAACTGCAGAACTTGGGCTACCGAAAATCCTAGAACTGTCGTGGAAACTCCATTGCACGACGAGAAAGTCACGGTATGGGTTGGATTTACCACATCTACCCTTATCGGGCCTTTTTTCTTCGAGGAAATGCATGGTTCTGGTTTTGTAACTGCTACAGTGACGGGTGAGAGGTACGCCGATATGTTACAGAATCGCATCATCCCCAGCCTTGCTGATAAACACCTGCTGGAACGTACGATGTTTATGCAGGATGGCGCTCCACCCCATATTGCTAGATGCGTGAAAGATCTCTTGCGCGCGTCGTTTGGTGATGATCGTGTGCTCAGCCGCCACTTTCGTCATGCTTGGCCTCCCAGACCTCAGTCCGTGCGATTATTGGCTTGGGGATTACCTGAAGTCGCAAATGTATCGTGATCGACCAACATCTCTAGGGATGCTGAAAGATAACATCCGACGCCAATGCCTCACCGTAACTTCGGACATGCTTTACAGTGCAGTTCACAACATTATTCCTCGACTACAGCTATTGTTGAGGAATGATGGTGGACATATTGAGCATCTCCTGTAAAGAACATCATCTTTGCTTTGTCTTACTTTGTTATGCTAATTATTGCTATTCTGAACGGATGAAGCGCCATCTGTAGGACATTATTTGAACTTTTGTATTTTTTTGGTTCTAATAAAACCCCATTTCAGTCCAAGCATGTGTGTCAATTTGTACCTCTCTATCTACATTATTCCGTGATTTATTCAGTTTTCAAATTTATAATCACATTTTGATCACCCAGTACAATAAGTTTCCTTTAATTTACGACTATGGTCACAAACTTTCTGTTACCAGATTACCTGTTTCGGTCTATAATGACCATCATCAGATATGTTTCATAAAAACAAAGTCCTAATGTATTGCACTGACGATGCCACTATGGCTGCAGAACATTAGGACTTTGTTTTTATAAAACAGATTTGATGATGGTCATTATAGACCGAAACCGGTAATCTGTAACAAAAAGTTTGTGGCCATAGACGTAAATTAAAGGAAACGTATAGTCTAGACATTGATAGTGTTGATGAGGCCGTTGTTAATGAATTGTTTATAAGTTTTTTACGTTGATGAAACATTGATTTTATCGTCACACGTAAATGAGAAGTCATGGAGTGATAATATAACTCATGTCTCCTCAAACCGATAGCAAATGGATAAATCCTGTTAATAACTCATGCAGGGGGTAATAATGGCTTTGTTTGTAATACGCTTGGCATGTGGACGTCAAACGAAGCAATGGGAAATTATCACTACCACACTAATAGACAAAATTAGGAAAAGTGGTTGACAGAAAATGTGATCCCCAGTTTAAAACCTAACTCTGCACTAATTTTCGACACTGCTCCATTTCACAAAGTTAAACGTCTAATTCCACTACAGACGGCATTAGAAAGTGGCTAACAAAGCGTAACATGCTGAAACCTGTTCTGTATGAACCAGAACAAAGAACAAAGCCAAGGATCGTCGAGTATTCCGTCGATAATATTCTACAGGCTGCTAGTCACTTTGCTTTACAATTCCTCCTTACTACCCAGACTTATCCAATAGAGAATATTTTGTCTATTGTGAAGGTTACGTAGTTTTAAGCAACGGTCTCTGTAACTTAGCATCTGTAAAACATTTGTACGAGGAGAAATTTAATTCAGCGAATAAAGAAGATAGAATTCTGTTGTGCGAACACACTAAATAATCTGAGCGAAATCTCTTTCGGTGATGAAATAGATAAAATAATACTACGTTTAGGTGGGGTATATAGCGACAGCGTAAGTGATTACGGTGATTCTCACTCTGAAGATGATGAAGCCTCACAAGCCAGAACATTATGATCACCTGCCTAGTACCTGTAATATCCAGCTTTTCCACGGATAAATACTGCGTCGCATCAAGGCATGGAAGCAGGGAGGCATTGTTAGGTCACAGGAAGGAGTTGGCATCACATTCGCACAAGCAAGATACCTGATCCCCTAAATTCCGAGGAGGGATACGATGAGGTCTGATACCACGTTGAAATACATCCCAGATGTGTTCGATCGGGTTCAGATCTGGCGATTTGAGGGGCCAGCACATCAACTGCAGCTCGCTATTGTGTTCCTTGAACCACTCCATGACACTCCTGGCTTTGTTATGTGGCGCATTGTCTTGCTGAAAGCCGCCATTGCTGTCAGGGAACCTGATTGACAGGAAGGGATATACGTGGTCAGAAACCAGTGTGCGATACTCCTTGGCCGTCATGATGCCTTACGCAAGCTTCACTGGACCTATGAATGCTCATTGAATGTTTCCTGGAGCATAACGGAGCCGCAACCAGCTGGTATCCATCCTGCAGTACAGATGCCAAGGAGCTGTTCCCCTGGAACACGACGGAATCGCGCCTTACCATTGGCATGATGAAGAAGGTATCGTGTTTCATCAGACCATGCAATGCTCTGCCACGCACCAACATCCAGTGCCAATGGTCATGTGCCCATTTTAGGCATAGTTGCCAATTTCGTGTATTAACATTGGCACATGTATGGGTCGTCAGCTACAGAGGCCCATCGTTAAGAGTGTCCGGTGCTCTGTGTGTTCAGACACACTTGCGCTCTTGCCAGGATTAAAGTCTATTGTTGGTTCCGCCACAGTTCACCGCCTGCCCTGTTTTACCAGTCTACCCAGCTTACGACGTCCGACATCTGTAGTAAGGGGTGGTTGGCCAACCCCACGACGACTGGAAGTGGTTACACCTTCCTTTCGCCACATGTTGAAGACACTCAACACAGCACTTCTCGAACACAGGACAAGTCATGCAGATTGAAGGCTTTCACGACCGGATGACATTGCTGTTGATATACTTTTCGGGATGTGAGGTCGTGGTCCAAGAACTTTTCTGCTCCTTACGTTTCGTCCAGGCTGCGCTGGACTTCCTCAGAGGCGCTGCTCCGCTGAGTCTTGCCGACTGACTGGTCGGGTGTCTGAGAGCGACTTATATATTGTAAGAAAGGGGGCGTGGTTCAGGTGACACGTGATGAGCAGTGATAATCCATAGCAAAGATAAGGTTGACTATCGATTACCACCTTATCAAAGATAAAATTTGCTAGCAATTTTGTAGAGCCACTGTCCATATATCGCTAAGTTTCATAGCCTCCTCTTTCCTATTAAAATTATCGTGATGTTTATAAATTTCAATAGCTTCTCTATATAGCCGTGGATAGTAATTTAACGTTGTAGATAAAACTTCGGTATCCGAAAACTTCACTGGGTGGTTGCCTGGTTGAAGAGCATGTTCCGCTACAACTGATTTTTCTATTTTTCCAAGTCGACAAAGACTTTTATGCTCTTTCAGTCGTGTGTTTACGCTTCTTTTGGTAGTACCAATATAAACTTTACCACAAGTGTGTATAAAATTCCATGTACCTGTGGTAAAGTTTATATTGGTACTACCAAAAGAAGCGTAAACACACGACTGAAAGAGCATAAAAGTCTTTGTCGACTTGAAAAAATAGAAAAATCAGCTGTAGCGGAACATGCTCTTCAACCAGGCAACCACCAAGTGAAGTTTTCGGATACCGAAGTTTTATCTACAACGTTAAATTACTATCCACGGCTATATAGAGAAGCTATTGAAAATTATAAACATCACGATAATTTTAATAGGAAAGAGGAGGCTATGAAACTTGGCGATACATGGACAGTGGCTCTACAAAATTGCTAACAAATTTTATCTTTGACAAGGTGGTAATCGATAGTCAACCTTATCTTTGCTATGGATTATCACTGCTCATCACGTGTCACCTGAACCACGCCCCCTTTCTTACAATATATAAGTCGCTCTCAGACACCCGACCAGTCAGTCGGCAAGACTCAGCGGAGCAGCGCCTCTGAGGAAGTTCAGCGCAGACTGGACGAAACGTAAGGAGCAGAAAAGTTCTTGGATCACGACCTCACATCCCGAAAAGTATATCAACATACAAGTCATGCAGTTTTCGAAATGCTCGAGTGAAGCCTCCGAACCATCACAATCTGTCTTCGGACAGCACACTCACTGATACTACATGCACCATGCGTGTGTCTGACTAGAAGTCATTCCTCTCCTGGTGAGGGTGCTATTGCCTGGAGGTATTTATATCGACAGTAGGTCGGTGGTCATAATGTTCTGGCTGATCACTGTAGCCAGTTCATCCATCCTGGGAACCGAGAATCTCAGCAATTTTTGCCTTTTATGAGTATTACTACTGTTAATGTTTTGGTCTTGGGAATCCAAGACCATATCAAAATCTCTATAGTATTTCCTGAGAATAGCCCAGACATGCAAAAAGAAGTGAGGATTGGACTACGGTTTATACATGGTCCAGTCACATTTAATGTGACCACTGCGTAAGCTCGAAGCCAACATGGAATAGTCATTCACAGATGACAGTTGGAAGACTAGCAATGGATAGTATATAACGTGAGTTGGTGGGAGCGGTTGGGACGTAGGAAACAGTGCAGTCATTGTCATAACGCGGAAATGGAATGATTTACCTGGCGTGCAAAAGGCCATTGTGCCAAGGATGGAAGCATTTATGAAATGGCTAAGTTTGTAAACTGTTCAGATGCTGCTGTGGTTAAAGAATATTGCACATGGTAAATTGGCGCTATCCAAAATCGGCGCTGAGGCAACTGTGGTACCCATATGACGGAAGGGGAGGGGGGGGACACGCCTGTGAAGATCCGAAGGGGTGAGTAGACTTGGAATTGTTGAGCAGTTGACCTCCCAGATGAACCAAGGGGCTACCAGCATTGTCTTTTCAAGGACCATTCAGCGAATGTTGCTGTGTATAGTCCTCTGCATGGTTCATGCACCCGTGTTGACTGGTGTTTATGGAGCCAAAGAGTGGAATTTGTACTTCAGTAGCGCTAAAGTATGTCCACAGGTGGCCTTTTCAGATGACTCACGTTTCATGCTCCATCAGAAAGGTGGTCGTTGGGGTGTCTGGCCCTGCAACAATCGTTGGAAGTGTCCAGGTCGGAGGAGGGAGCGTTATCGCCTAGGGAATGTTTTCGTTGCATTCCCTGTGTGATCTCGTCATTCTGGTAGGTGAAATGGATCAACATAAGAATGCATCTGTCCTTGGAGGCCTTCCCCCCCCCCCCCCCCCCCCCGCATGCAGTTTGTTTTTTCTTCAGTACAATGGTGTCTACCAGTGGTACTACCCAACATACATGTTTTGAAGAGCACCAGGATGAGTTTACCATACTCCCCTGGTCCCAGACCCCACGGATTTCAGCCCAACGGAGAACTTGTGGGACCACCTCGATCGGGCTGTTCACTCCATGGACTCTCAACCGAGAAACCTATCACACCTGGGCACGGCTCTGTGGTTGGCATGGCTCCACATCTCTATTGGTACCTTCAAGAACCTTACTGACTCTCTTCCTGCATGTTCGCAACTTTCGTTTGTCCTAGAATGATTGAGTGACCGAAATAATGAAAGCACATCTCCAGTTCAATACTACCACTATCTTAGGCAAGACAATACCACAGATCCACTCCCGCCCCATTTCAGCGCATACCACTTCCTGCCGATCATGTGTGTTCACGGCATTTTGTTGCTTTAGAAATACATCCTGTGATGCCTCTCAAGCTGTCGATTTTAAACGGAGAAACACGAAGCACAGTGAGTAATTGCTGCGCTAACTCTGCTGCTGTCGAATATAGGAATGATGAGACAGAATTTGTCGTACTTAGCCGTCAGCTGCCCTCAATATATTCGCCAGTCTGCACCATAGCTTCCTCCACTGTATTTGACTGAGTCCCACCTTCGTACTTCACTGTACATTCTCAATTTGCACTATAACTTTGAGATTGTTATCGGCTGCTGTCCTGACGTTAACATGCATGTTGCAGTTAAATGATACGTCCTGGTGAACAGTAATTTTGATACAATAGCTCGACACTACATAGTCGCTGTCTACCTATCCTGTGAAGCTACATCTGTTCGATTTACACGACTCATCTGAGAAGCGAAGTATCATATTGATGTTGCTAAGTCTGTGTAGGTTGGCATAACCCATTCGAATTTGTGACAGAAAAAAATGTCTGCGAAAGACGACGTATTTATCCCAAAAACATAGGGGTGCATACGGATGTACGCTCCACCATGCGCTGTATAGCCGCTTGCAGCGTGTTTGTTTTAGCTGAGGGATGTTCATAGGTGATGGAGTTGTCTGCAAGTAGACCTGTGGTGGAGATGGTTTTTGACCTGAACTACCTAAGTCTATTGCACATTAATAGAACCAGAAATCCTGTGCGTTGTCATCGGAAGCGTTAGCTGCCGCAAAATGCCTAGCAGTAATCATCTGGAGCGAGATGACGTAGAATGCATATCTCGAGCTCAGATCCATTTCCTGGAATCTTAGGAAAGCAACCCAAGCACCAGGAGCTGACAAGTCGGTGAGCTAAAGCAGAAGAACATGTCAGGCTCAAATTCATGTGCATGGATTTTTAAGAAGGGTGTGATTTACCCACTAAGAAGTGACCGTCTAGGAGGTGAGCGACGGCAAATCCCGTCGCTATTTGACCTACACACTGTGGTACTACAATTCAGATGGAAGTGTAAGAGGAAGTAAGATGACTGCTCTTGCTGGAGCAAAAATTGACATTGGTTTCTTCCTTCTTGTAGTTGTTTGCTAATTGTTATTTCTCTAGGCACTGGATTTGATTCTAAATAAATTATTACCACTAAGCATTTGCATACTATCAATGTATATAGTCTGCTTTAGACAGGATACAATATCATTGTCGGTTCACTATCGAACAGTGCGTGGGGGTAAAAAACGAGCAACACTGTGGTTAAGTCCCGAATCTCCCACTACTCTTGCAGCAGCTCCAAATTATGCATGGAAGTGTGAGGTTGTTGCACTAATGTCAATGATACAGTGGATAGTGTATTGGAATGTCTGTCATACTTTTAGATGTTTACTCAGTCACTGTGAATATGAGGCTGGGTTAAACATTTGGGAATGGGTTGTCAGCAGACAGGTATTTCGCTACTGTGCACAAGGCAGGCATGTTTTGGTTTGCAGAAAGCATTTCCTCTCAGCACATAGGGATGTCTTTGAAGTCAAAATCCTTAACACACATATAAATAAGCTATTTTTCTAGGGCAGCACCGACTTGTGTATAGAATGGAATTTACTGGACAAACCAGTGCGAAGATTAGAGGGGGGAGGGAAGGAGGGAGGAGATCTGTGCGCTTCTAAGTAACGTTTTCGACATTATGTGTGTCTACTTCTTGCTTTGGCCTACGGAGACTATCGTGCAAGAGCAACAAACGTAAATAAAAGATGTGAGGGCTTTTCAATTGGAATTATGCGCTTTATTCCTTGACAAGTATGTGATAACAACGATGTGGCTGGAAGGTTTTGTTATTGGGAAGTTATTGTATCCCGTGCGAAACGACACCCAGCTGGTGTGAGTGTGGACATACCATAATTTTTCGGACGCTATACATATATACATGATAATCATGTAACTTGTCGGGAATATTATGCTCTTAGAACGTAAAGTTATTGTGGTTAATGTTCTGACATATCACCAGACGTGGGTGGGAAGCGATCAGACTACTATTTCCATAAAAAAATTACGTATACCTAGCAGTAAGGGGAGGATAGATTTGGCGTGGGGAATTGGGATTTCAGCGTATTGACTTGTATATTTGACTGTAAGGGGTGACATTTCGTGAACACCTACACAATATACCAACGAAAGGGTTCAACTGGATCTTCCATAGTGTGCAAACAGTGCAGCCAGTACGGCTGTGACATCACGGACAGCAGAATGCCCTTTCATCGGCTCTCGTAAGCAGATCCCCACATGTTATTTGTCACAGTATCGACTGCAGTGTTTATAACAAGTGCACCAACCCATATCAGCGATGTCTTTCCAACCCTTTCATCCATGGGAGCACTGTTGATTATCACATAATTTTTGATGCCTGTACTTCACAATACCAGTTTGAGAGAGCACTCGCTGGACAGTGTGTCTAAGGCGTTCAACCTTACCGGGTTGCCTCCAAACACGTCTCCGACGATTGTCTCGTTGAATGCATATGCGGCACTCATCGGTGAAGAGAATGTGATGCCACTTCTGAGCGGTGCATTCGGCATGATGTCGGGCCCATCTGTACCGCGCTGCATAATGTCGTGCTTGTAAAGATGGACCTCGCCATGGACGTCGGGAGTGAAGTTGCGCATCATGCAGCCTGTTGCGCACAGTTTGAGTCGTAACTGTACGAAAACCAACATGGTGGCGATGCTGTCAGGGTTCCTCCGAGCCATAATCCGTAGGTAGCTATCATCCACTGCAGTAGTAGCCCATGGGCGGCCTGATCGAGGCATGTCATCGACAATTCCTTTCTGTATCTCCTCCATGTTCGAACGGCATCACTTTGGTTCACTCCGAGACGCCTGACCACTTCCATTGTTGAGAGTCCTTCCTGGCACAAAGTAACAATGCGGACGCGATGGAACCGCGGTAGTGACCGCCTAGGCATGCTTCAACTGCAGACAACACGAGCCGTGTACCTCCTTCCTGGTGGAATGATTGGAACTGATCGGCTGTCCGACCCCTCCGTCTAACAGGCGCTGCTCGTGCATGGTTGATTACATCTTTGGGCGGGTTTAGTGACATCTCTGAACGGTCAAAGCCAGTGTGTCTGTGATACACTGTCCACAGTCAACGTCTATCTTCAGGAGTTCTGGGAACCGGGGTGATGTAAAACTTTTTCTTGATGTGTGTATATAGGAGGTTTGGATTCGGCTGGAGAGCGTGCGAAGTTGAAGGCGACCGCTCACGGTAAGCAGGAAATCCGGGTTCGAGTACACAATGCGGCACATATTTCCATCTGTTTCAGTGGAGTAATACATACAGGGTGATCCATTGATACTGACCAGGCCAAATATCTCACCAAATAAGCATCAAACGAAAAAACTAAAAAGAACGGAACCGGTCTAGCTTGAAGGGGGAAACCAGATGGCGCTATGGTTGGCTCAAATGACTCTGAGCACTATGGGGCTTAACATCTGAGGTCATCAGTCCCCTAGAACTTAGAACTACTTAAACCTAACTAACCTAAGGACATCACACACAACCATTCCCGAGGCAGGATTCGAACCTGCGACCATAGCAGTCGCGCGGTTCCGGACTGACGGGCCTAGAGCCGCTCGGCCACCGCGCCGGTGCTATGGTTGGCCCGCTAGATGGCGCTGCCATAGGTCAAACGGATATCAACTGCGTTTTTTAAGATAGGAACCCCCATTTTTTATTACATATACTTGTAGTACGTAAAGAAATATGAATGTTTTAGTTCGACAACTTTTTTCGCTTTGTGATAGATGGCGCTGTAATAGTCACAGACGTATAAGTACGTGGTATCACGTAACATTCTGCCAGTGCGGACGGTATTTGCTTTGTGATGCATTACCCGTGTTAAAAGGGACCGTTTACCAATTGCGGAAAAGGTCGATATCGTGTTGATGTATGGTTATTGTGATCAAAGTGCCCAACAGGCGTGCGCTATGTATGCTGCTCGGTATCCTGGATGACATCATACAAGTGTTCGCCGGATAGTTACGTTATTTAAGGAAACAGGAAGTGTTCAGCCGCATGTTACACGTCAACCACGACCTGCAACAAATGATGATGCCCGAGTAGGTGTTTCAGCTGCTGTCGCAGCTAATCCACACGTCAAGGTGGGCAACGGAAAATTCACTATGGCTGCGACAAGTGGAACATCAGCGACCTTGGCGGGTTAATGTATGGTGCGGCATTATGAGGGGAAGGACAATTGGCCCCCAGTTTATCGATGGCAATCTAAATGGTGCAACGTATGCTGATTTCCTACGTAATTTTCTACCGATGTTACGACAAGATGTTGCACTGCATGACATAATGGCGGTGTACTTCCAACATGATGGATGTCCGACACATAGCTCGCGTGAGGTCGAAGCGATATTGAATAGCATATTTCATGACAGGTGGATTGGTCGTCGACGCTCCATAGCATGGCCCGGATCATCGGATCTGACGTCCCCGGATTTCTTTCTGTGGGGAAAGTTGAAGGATATTTGCTATCTTGATCCTCCGACAACGCGTAACAATATGCGTCAGCGCATTGTCAATGCATGTGCGAACATTACGGAAGGCGAAGTACTCGCTGTTGAGAGGGATGTCGTTACACGTATTTCCAAATGCATTGAGGTTGACAGATATCATTTTGAGCATTTATTGCATTAATGCGGTGTTTGTAGGTAATCACGCTGTAACAGCATGCTTTCTCAGAAATGATAAGTTCACAAAGGTACATGTATAATATTGGAACAACCGAAATAAAATGTTCAAACGTACCCACGTTCTGTATTTTAATTTAAAAAAACCTACCTGTTACCAACTGTACGTCTAAAATTGTGAGCCATATGTTTGTGACTATTGCAGCGCCATCTACCACAAAGTGAAAATAGTGGTCCAACTAAAACATTCATATTTCTTTACACACTACACGAATATGTAATAAAAAATGAGGGTTCCTATTTTTTTAAAAACGCAGTTGATATCCGTTTGACCTATGGCAGCGCCATCTAGCGGGCCAACCATAAGGACATCTGGTTTCCCCCTTCAAGCTAGACAAGTTTCGTTCTGTGCAGTTTTTTCGTTTGACGCTTATTTTGTGACATATTTGGCCTGGTCACGGTCAATGGACCACCCTGTATATAGCCACTGCACGAAATTCGTATTCAGCGAGTAATTTGGAATAAAGCTCCCTTAAGGGGAAGTGGAATCTTGCCGCTGCCGTGTCTGCGAGTACTACCATCGCCGGCGTTAAACTGCCGAGACCGGTGTTCTGATACGTCTGCACGTCGACTAGTGCCGCCGTGCAGACTGTGCGTTGGGAGCGCGAGCCTCGCCACGCCGGCGTGTGACACAGCGGCCGACGCGACATTGAGGCGGCGGCGCGCCGTACTACGGCTGGCGAGCGGCCACGCCGCATTCCGCCCCGGCTGGACCTGCCAGCGGCGCGCCCGCTGTGGCCGCCGGAGCGGGAGGGTCGCAGGCGCCACACCCCTGCGCCGTGGCCCGGGCCGGCCGCGGCTAATACGGACACACCGAGCCGCAGAAGGTCGCGGCACCGTACACATCTGCCCACTCACAATGGCAGGGGGCCGAAAGTAACTACACTACTGGCCATTAAAATTGCTTCACCAAGAAGATGACGTGCTACAGACGCGAAATTTAACCAACAGCTGTGATATGCCAATGATTAGCTTTTCAGAGCATTCACACGAGGTTGGCGCCGGTGGCGACACCTGCAACGTGCTGACATGAGGAAAGTTTCCAACCGAATTCTCATACACAAACAGCAGTTGACCGGCGTTGCCAGGTGAAACGTTGTTCTGACGTCTCGTGCAAGATGGAGAAATGCGTACCATCACGTTTCCGACTTTGATAAAGGTCGGATTGTAGCCTATCGCGATTGCGGTTTATCGTATCGCGGCACTGCGCCTCGCGTTGGTCGAGATCCAATGACTGTTAGCAGAATATGGAATCGGTGAGTTCAGGAGGGTAATACGGAACGCCGTGGATCCCATATCACTAGCACTCGAGATGGCAGGCATCCTATCCGCATGGCTGTAACGGATCGTGCAGCCACGTCTCGATCCATTGAGTCGACAGATGGGGACATTTGCAAGGCAACAAGACGTTTGCAGCAGAATGGGCTATCAGCTCGGAGACCACGGCTGCGGTTAACCCTGACGCTGCGTCACAGACAGGAGCGCCTGCGATGGTGTACTCAGCGACGAATCTGGGTGCACGAATGGCAAAACGTCATTGTTTCGGATGAATCCAGGTTCTGTTTACAGCATCATGATGGTCCCATCCGTGTTTGACGACATTGCGGTGAACGCACATTGGAATCGTGTATTCGTCATCGCCATACTGGCGTATCACCCGGCGTGATGGTATGGGGTGCCGTTGGTTACACGTATCGGTCACCTCTTGTTCGCATTGACGGCACTTTAAACAGTGGACGTTACATTTCAGATGTGTTACGCCCCGTGGCTCTACGCTTCATTCGATCCCTGCGAAACCCTACATTTGAGCAGGAGAATGCACGACCACATGTTGCAGGTCCTGAACGGGCGTTTCTGGATACAGAAAATGTGCGACTGCTGCACTGGCCAGTACATTCTCCAGGTCTCTCACCAACTGAAAACGTCTGGTCAATGGTGGCCGAGCAACTGGCTCGTCACAATACGCCAGTCACTACTCTTGATGAACTGTGGTATCGTGTTGAAGCTGCATGGCAGCTGTACGTGTACACGCCATCCAAGCTCTGTTTGACTGAATGCCCAGGCGTAACAAGGCCGTTATTACGGCCAGAGGTGGTTGTTCTGGTTACTGATTTCTCAGTATCTATACACCCAAATTGCGTGAAAATGTAATCACATGTCAGTTCTAGTATAATATATTTGTCCAATGAATATCCGTTTATCATCTGCATTTCTGCTCGGTGTAGCAATTTTAATGGCCAGTAGTGTAGCTCATTACATACCGTCATCTGTCCAAAAGTTACAACTCAGTGTGTGTTCCTGTATTTTCTACACGCAGTCTCAAACTAACTGATAAGTTTGCTACGTCATTCCTCAAGAACTCAACAGGAACACGACTTGCGACCCCACAGCTGTTATTCTAGAGTTCGCTAAGTGTTTCTGGTTTGCTTCGCTCGAGCATATCCCTCAAGTTTTCCTCTGATATCGAAGGCGAGAACGTCTCATATTTCTTCATATCCACAACACATTGCATAGTCATTAGTTTTGTGCGGCAATATTTTATTGTTTGTTCATCCAGAACGTCTTGGCTCCCCAGTCTGGAACCGCGTGGCCGCTACAGTCGCAGGTTCGAATCCTGCCTCGGGCATGGATGTGTGTGATGTCCTTAGGTTACTTAGGCTTAAGTAGTTCTAAGTTCTAGGGGACTGATGACCACAGCTGTTAAGTCCCATTGTGCTCAGAGCCATTTGAACCATTTTTTTTTCTTGGCTCCCTTGTTGTTCCCTCCACCACCGATTGACCTGAATTATAGACTGCCGCACTTCCTACCTTGCTGTATTTTTGAAGCTCTTCTCAATGCTTAATCATCCGGGCTTTAAAAGAACATAAACTTTATAGGATCTGAAAAAATATAAAAAACATTATTTTTAGTCCATGAAACAAAATATCTTTGATTGCTGTCTACACATAACATCAATAAAAATCCAGAACTCCAAACAGAGTTACGTTCCGCCCACACTGTAGGACCTATACACGCTCGTGACACCGCTCTGCAACAGAGCGCTTGTTGTCTAACTGACGAACTATAACCTCCATTCACAAACATTTATTTTGCCACAACTGTTCCACCTTACCTCTGTCATATGCTAATGTTTTATAAATACAAGTGGATACAGGTAACACACACACACACACACACACACACACACACACACATACAGACACTAATTTTTGTCTTAGACAATTGATAGCATTGCCTCACAAATAAACTGAAATATTTCCAATCCCTCGGTTCCGAGCTAAGTTTTCGGGAGGTTTCCATTATCAGGCGAATGCCGGGAAAAATGGTTCAAATGGCTGTGAGCATTATGCGACTAAACTTCTGAGGTCATCAGTCCCCTATAACTTAGAACTACTTAAACCTAACTAACCTAAGGACATCACACACATCCATGCCCGAGGCAGGATTCGAACTTGCGACCGTAGCGGTCGCACGGTTCCCCACTGAAGCGCCTAGAACCGCTCGGCCACCCCGGCCTGCCGAATGCCGGAAAAGAAGGTCCCCTCACAAACATTCCCTGTTCGGAATTCCTGAGCCTCACTGCCAGCCTGCCAGGACAGTTAGCTGAAACGACTTTATAATCGGCAGGCTCTCTAAAAACTCGCTCGGCTTCCTGCACTGGAGGGAGAAAAAGTAATGTCTTTACTGTAGTCACCGATAGCTCATTAAGGCTAAAAATCGCGTTCAGGTGCAAGCAATCATCCCACAACAACACCTAAAATACCTTGGAATTCACCTGAACGAACTTTTTAAACTGCCGAAAAAAAATCGAACATGCAAAATAAGACAAGCAGAGAATAAACTAAACCGAGTAGGACTTGTGAAATATAAACGGTCCAGTCAGTTTAATATAACCACCGCCAATGTTCAACGTCAATGTGCAATAACAACTCACAAATGGCAGGTGGCAGCACTAGCATTGGAGGATATACGAAGCACGTTGGGGAACACGGAAAACAGTGCAGTCGTTGTCATAATGTGGAAACGGATCGATTCATCTGACTTCGAAAAGTGTATTTGAAATGCCTAGCCTAGCAGGACAGAGCGGATTAGGTTGTGGAAAGGGGACAAAATGAGCTCCTGTCAGTTGCACTCAACATACAAACTTTATTTATCAACACACAATATTACAACAAAGATGAAAAACACTTAAAACTTTAATCGACCTCCCTTGATTAACTTTAGATCGGCTGTAGGCCACACTCAAAATCCAAGACACAAGAAATTGAATTACAAGGTTCTTCTGGAGGTATCAACCAAAAATATTTTCTACATCTTCAATCTAAACAGGCTGAAGGCCTTAGCAATTTAACTTAAGTGGAACTTGGCTGGAGTACCCAGTTAAGCAATAAAGAGAGTTATAATCAAAAGACAGAAGGCCCTATCTTCAAACATTTCATGCAAAAGGGGAAAACAAGAACATTAATTTAAGAAATATTAAAACTCGGCGCCGGCCAGAGTGGCCGAGCGGTTCTAGACGCTACAGTCTGGAACCGTGCGACCGCTACGGTCGCAGGTTCGAATCCTGCCTCGGGCATGGACGTGTGTGATGTCTTTAGGTTAGTTAGGTTTAAGTAGTTCTAAGTTCTAGTGGACTGATGACCTCAGAAGTTAAGTCCCATAGTGCTCAGAGCCATTTTTTTTTAAAACTCGGCTGAAGGCCGCACTTCAACCAAATAACTAAAACCAAAACAGGAAAATTACTATGTAGCACACAAGGAACGGCGCTCAGACGTTTCCAAGGGTCGGCCTGGGATCGTAACACTAACGCCCGTTTAGGTGAGACAGGCAGCCTGTGCAAGGACTGCTTAAACGGAAGGCAAACCAACCGACAGACAGCCGACGAACCAACCAACTATCTGCTTAAGGCCACCAGACCAAAAACACTACAACCAAAATGGCAGCGAGGCACAGAGACCAGTAATACTCGTCTTCAAATATTGGTGTGTTAATAAGCCAGATCACAATAACTACTGACATACGAGGGCTGTCCAGAAAGTAAGTTACGATTGATCGCGAAATGGAAACCACATAGAACATCAGAAATATTTTATTTGTAATAGATAGCTACACCTTCCAGCTACTTCTCTTCGTAGTCGCCGTTCTCACTGAGACATCTGTCGTAGCGTTGAACCAACTTTCCAATGTCCTCATCATAGAAGGCAGCCGCCAGTGCTTTCCGCCAATTCTCTACGCTGGCCTACAGCTCGCTGTCTGTGCAAAAATGTTGTCGTCATAGCCAGTGGTTCATGTGAGCAGAGATGAAACTCAGAGGGAGACAATTACGGGCTGTACTGTGGGTAATCAAACATTTCCAATTGGAAACGATACAGGAGCGTCTTCATTGCCCCTGCAGAATCCGGCTCAGAATTGTCTTGAAGAAGAAACAGCACGACGGTTATGTAATGTTGGCTGCATAGCTTCAGGCGAAATTTCTCAGCAGGCCCTCGTACTTGGCGGTACACACTATTTTCTAGACATCTTTACGCGCTCACTGTGAGCTCAGAAATGAGAAGACCGACTTGATGCTACCTAGGGTCATATTAGAGACACTGCCCAACACAGCTGTGCAGAGCTTTATCGGATTTTCATATTCGTTTCCATTTCGCGATCAATCGTAACTTACTTTCTGGACAGCCCTCGTACATGAACATCGCAACGTCTGTGGAACTACACGCCGTGGCGGCCAGCATCAACACGGTAAGAAAACACTCACTCGCTGCTCTGTCGCAACCGACCAACTGGCTACTGCAGTACATAGACAGCATTACAGCATTTAAAGTATTGCTCAGTCGAATTGGCACCGGGTACAGAGTGTTGCACGAAACACTGCCACAAGAAACTGGAACACTCGTAAAACGAATCACTGATGAAGAACTAGAACAAATAACCGGCGGACACACACACACACACAAAACCGGAGGCCCGCCGGATTGGTCGTGCGGTTCTAGGCGCTACAGTCTGGAGCCGAGCGACCGTACGGTCGCAGGTTCGAATCCTGCCTTGGGCATGGGTGTGTGTGATGTCCTTAGGTTAGTTAGGTTTAATTAGTTCTAAGTTCTAGGCGACTAATGACCTCAGAAGTTAAGTCGCATAGTGCTCAGAACCATTTGAACCATTTTGAACAAAACCGGAGGACGGTCGGTGACGAAACACACGTCGTCTGACCAGACGACTGACCAACATCCAACCAAGGTCGTTGGCACTCAGACCATGTATGTGAGCAACGGTCGGGCGAGTCTTGCCTATCTGGAGCTCACTGCAGCTCCAACTCGACTCAACCCGATGTCCGTCGGAAACTGGGAGACACGGCGATCCGGGCACACTGGCTCGGACCCAATCATGCAGATGTAACTCTTGCCCATTGGCCACGACGTCTCCGCACAAGAAGGAACAGAGCCACATCCAGGAAGATGACCCAGTGACGAGGCCCAGAAACGGCCAAAAGACCAAGCACACGTCGCCAAAAGAGGCGACCAACTGAACGACCGACCAATGGTCGACCCCGCTACCATCTCCGTCCGTTGGACAGTTCGTCCTGTATCGCGAGCGGTCGGCGAGTACTGGCTGTCGGCGCCTCCCTGGCGCTCCGTCCCCGACTACTGCTAAGTCCCGACTGCACTTCTGCTGTGTTCCAACGCCAACCTTTCCAGGTCCTATCTCCCCCTACGACACACGACGACCGGGGAGTTTTAATATTTTTTTGTGGGATCTGAAATTTAAAAACCTGTCTCACACCGGCCTGATTTAGCTCCACTGATCAGGATAGTAAAAAACATGCGTATATTAAGTGAATTTTCATTCACAAAGCAGGCTTATCACATTCACACAGTTCAATACTGTTCTATCCAGATTAAATTGAGCTTAACTTAAATTCCACAAGGCAGTGGAGCAATTTCTCCTGAAAACATTTGTAATAATTATTAACTTTCGGTGATCACATGGGGAAGACCGGAGATCTGCTGGTAAGACCGTTTATTGCCATTTATTAAAAGTAATAAACTGGATATCTTGAGCGTACAAAACGGCAGGTTCGTCCAGTGTAAATCAAACGTTCCCCACTTATCCCGTGTAACACAGCCTAGTAAGCAGACACTGTCAATAATAATCAGTTAAATAATACGCGAACACACTTACTTTAGTTTAGTTCATGTATTAAATTCCTTCTCATACACAATCTCATCAAGATGGCGACTAGCTCAACAATACATACATATACAGCTTCGTTCTTTCACGGCTAATCGGCAAGATCTCAATCATTCTTTTCATAAGAGAAAACATAGATAGCACAGAAGCTATTTCATGGAGTAAATGCATGCTCCAAGGAATAATTGGGCTTGAAACTACTTTGCATTGATAATCATCGTATATTAAAGTTTAGGAATCGGTAAGATAAGAAGAGATATTTCCAGATATGTACTGAGTTATATAATTTATAAAACATTCTGAAAATATCTCGGAGAGACCGCTGCAAGAGACATTCCAGAGCTATAGCCGTCCAGCAAAGATAATACGGCAGCGCTAATATCAATACGCGCTGCTGCTGCCACTCACGGGCGACCCCGACAGCAATTCAGTGACACCAGTAATTGAAATTAAAATGACGAGGCGGCCGTACGGTCAAAACAAGATGTTAAACAATAGATGGCACGAACATGAGCCACGCACGGCTCAGTATCATCATTGGCTTTCGGGCCAAGGGTGGAAGCATTTCCGAAACAGCTACATTCGTAAACAGTTCGCGTGCCGCCGTGATGAAGTACACCGTGCACGGTATCGAGGCAACTGTGGTTCACTACGGGAATAGATGACAAGGGTGATCGACGGCTGTGGAGGTATGTACAGACCAATATATGTGCAACGATTGATCAACGGACAGCCCGGGTGAACCAAGGGGCTACCAACAGTGTCATTAAAGACCATTCAGCGAACATTGCTGCGTATGGGTCTTCGCAGCGTGCGCGTTGTTCATGCACCCACACTGACTGCTGTTCATTGGCGGCGAATTTATGCTCCATCGGAAAGATGGCCCTTGGCGTGTACAGCGTGAAACGACTGAAAGAAAAGAGCCTGCAACAATCATCGGAAGGGTCCAGGCCGGAGGAAGGAGCTTTATATTTTGGGGAATGTTTTCGTGGCATCTCGTCATTATGAAAGGTACAATGGATCAATACGGGTTGCTTCTATTCTTTCGGACCATGTCCACCCCTACATGCAGTTTGTTTTTCGTCGGCAAGATGGCATCTACCAGCAGGACAATGCAATGTGTCGCATGGCTCACAGTGTACGTGAATGGTTCTAAGAGCTTTGCCATACTCCTCTGGCCACCAAACTCTTCCGATTTAGCCGGCCGTGGTGGACGAGCGGTTCTAGGCGCTACAGTCTGGAAACGCGTGATTGCTACGGACGCAGGTTCGAATCCTGCCTCGGGCATGGATGTGTGTGATGTCCTTAGATTAGTTGGGTTTAGGTAGTTCTAAGTTCTAGGGGACTGATGACCTCAGAAGTTAATACCCATAGTGCTCAGAGACACTTATCTTCCGATTTATACCCAATCTAGTCGCGTTCTCGCTTCCCGAACACGGGGTCCCGAGTTCGATTCCCGGCGGGGTCAGGGCTTTTGATCTGCCTCTAGATGGCTGGGGGTTTGTGCTGTCCTCATCATTTCATCCTCATTCATGAAAGTGGCGAGACTGGACTGAGCAAGGGTTGGGAATTTGTACGGTCGCTGATAACCACGCAGTTGAGTGCCCAACAAATCATCATCATATACCCAGTCTAGAATCTATGGACCACCTCGATCGGGCTGTTCGTAACATGGATCCTCATCCGAGAAAAAAATGGTTCAAATGGCTCTGAGCACTATGGGACTTAACTGCGGAGGTCATCAGTCCCCTAGAACTTAGAACTACTTAAACCTAACTAACCTAAGGACATCACACACATCCATGCCCAAGGCAGGATTCGAACCTGCGACCGTAGCGGTCGTGCGGTTCCAGACTGCAGCGCCTAGAACCGCTCGACCACTTCGGCCGCCCCATCCAAGAAACCTAGCACAGCTGCCCATGGCAGTGGAGTCGGCATGGCTCCACATCACTATCCGTACCTTTCAGATCCTTACTTACTCTATTCCTGCTCATCTTGTAGCAGTCCGCGCTGCAAAAGTTTGTTATTCAGGCTTTTAACAGGTGGCCACAATAATGAGACTGGACAGTGTATAGTGTGTTATGCAGAGCGTCCAGTCTCATTTTTTACGCAAGGTGTAAAAGATAACTCTTTACAACGCACCACAGTGGTGTAGAGGAATTCGAGACGAACAATTCTATACGGAACACTTGTGGTATATCGAGTTGGGAATGTACCTAAAACTATCCTACAAAAACAACCTACACTATAGCGCATGCGGGTCGCGCAAGATTTTCATATTCTCTCGCTCCTAGAGAAAACGGAAATAGGACCTATTTGGTAGGAAATGTAATCAAATTTAGTGCTGAAATATGTTTTCGCCTGAGGCCGCGGTTTTCGAATTGTACAAGGAAAAACGTACAAAACAGACCAAAGGCACCCGCATCCCCACACTCAAAGCCTACGGGTCGGGAATTTTAGTATGTTTTTCACACACTTCTTCCTGCCATTGTACAAAAGTTTGCAGCTACAATAATTTATTATTTGCCATACTCAATCTGCTTTGGTTCTCATTTACTGTGCTTTGACGCACCGGATTAGTCGGCTACTTCGTTAACATTACTAATTTAAATGTGGACCTGACGCTAATAAAAGAAAAACGACTTTTTGTAAACGTTTCGCAAAACCTAATTGCCTTGACAATTCGATCCAAACTTAACCCTATAGGCACAGTAGTTTCTAGTCAGAAAACAAGGCGAACACAAAGATTTGTTGCAAGTAATTTTATGGTGCTGAAGTGTACAAAACTGTTAGCTAAAATTTACACAAACGTCTATTTTAGGATTTATAAGTGCACAACTAAGCCGGTGGCGTAATAGGCCTAGACAATAAAGCCCGAAAATATCGAATACAGGAAATAATTCGTGTAGTCGTAAATTTTTGTACAGTTGTATGAAGGAGTGCCACGAACAACAAAGTAAAAAGCGAGGGGCGAGCGCGGCCGCCAGGTTGCGTTTGAAGCTCAGTTTTGTACGTTTTTCTTGAATACCTCGAAAGACGCGGCCTCTAGCGAAAATGCATCTCAGTACAAGCTTAAATCACATTAAATTTCCTAAAAAACTTTTGCTATTCATATTTCCTCTAAGATGAGAACTTTGCACATAGAGACGTAGAGGATACGAAATTTCGCGCGACGCGCATGCATTGTGGCTTAGATGGCTCTTTTAGGCTAGTCTGGCATACTTATCCCACTTGATGGATCACAAGTGTCCTATAAAACTGTTCGTCTCGACGTCTCTTACAGCACTGAGGGGTGTTGTAAATGACCCTGTATACAAAATATTCGTTTGCTGAGTACTTGCATACGGAATGCGAGCCTGGATACTGTCATCCAGCCAAACTAAGAAGATCACGTGCAGCACTAGGGTCATGCTAAGAATAGACTGGCACCTAGCACGATTTTCCTACTCCACCATTACATCAAACTCTCAATACCATAAAAAATAAAGTACAGATACAAGCAGCAACCGTTTGATGTTGGTTTAACAGATTGAAATACCCTGTATCCACGAAATCTCTACTTCGCATCAAACGTAGAACCTTCAACTACCCACATTTCAAATATATTTGCAGCTTGCACTTCATTCTCAAAACGCACCAGACAATACCAACAGTCACTTGTAAACAGTGACCAAATACATGAGATTCTTCATAGGTCGACTGCACCAGCCGGAAAATGTGATTATCTAGCATAGAAAGAAAGAACTGGCAACAGTACATTAGCTAGCATGGAAAAATTATGACTCCAAGGCAACAGGAATTATATAAATCAGACTATACAAAGCAACAGGACACAAAATGCTATGACATACTATTAACAATCCCTGCTGAGTTTGTTTTCCAGAGAGGTTTTTCCTCGTGCGTAATATGAATGCCAGGAGTAAGTAATAAGAGCATCCTCCTCCCATTTTCCCTTTCACCAGTCTTACATACTACGTCCCAAGATTAAAAATAAATAGTGCCACAACTGCATTAACTACCAAGTGGTTATAATTAAAGTGCTGCTGTTTACAGAGGTCCAGTGCGGGCTGTAATTATCGTACGGCAGCGAAACTTGATAGATATTCTAATCCGTATGTGCGAAACCGATTTACGCTGGAAAAAAATTAGTTCCAGTTTTGGCTACCAGGTGTAAATCTGGCGTTGTGAGAGCGAAAAAGACGCATAGAAATGTTTCTATAGGTAATTAGGAGCGGGACGTGGGCAGAAAAGGTCAAACAAGTGAGAAAAGCACCTGCTGTTTTTATTATTAACCGCCGCTTACACAATTTGTTCAGTATGAACACCGAAGACGCAGACGAGATGCCGCATCCGTAAGACGGCATGATCAACTGTTGCTCGCAGCAGTTCCGGCGGAATTTGAGCAACGTGTTCCTTTATCCTGGCCTTCAGACCAGGTAGAAACCGAACATGTCTTTAGTAAAAGCGATCTGTTAGATATCCCCACAGCCAATAGTCGCAGGGTTTCAGATTAGGTGATCATGCAGGCCACGCATCCGAACAACCTCTGGAGATACGTTTGTGGAAGATTGCGTTCAGCAGATCTTTCAATGGGCGAGCGACCTGAGGTGTTGCCTCATCTTGTATGGAAACAGTGGTTTCCACTCAGTTCCACGCCTCCAAAGCAGCAACCACATGCTGTACAAGGAGGTGTCGATAACGAGCAGACGTCAAAGTAACGGGTGATCAAAAGTCAGTATAAATTTGAAAACTCAATAAACCACGGAATAATATAGATAGAGAGGTAAAAATTGACACACATGCTTGGAATTACATGGGGTTTTATTAGAACAAAAAAGAAACAAAGTTCACAAAATGGCCGACAGATGTCGCTGGACAGCAAAACATCAGTGACTGCGCATGACAATCGTGTATAAAAGGAGCTGTAATGGGAGAGAGAAAGATGCGCCAGCAGTCGCGGCATGTTGACGTTACCTGAAAAGGCGCTTTTAGTGAAGCTGTATTATCAGAATGGGGAATGTGATAGTTCTGCCTTACGATCCTATCGCCATAGGAAGGGGATTTGAACGGATAAAGGTCCGTTGACAAATGCAGCTGTGGCGAGAATGATTTCGAAGTTCGAAGCCACGGGTTGTTTAGACGTCAGACCCCGTAGTGGCCGACCGAGCACAAGGCGTAATGCTGCTGAGACAGTTCAGGAAGAAATGGAGACTAGCGGGTTCGTCTATGCACGGGGAAGTCAGCGCCCGTGCAGTCGCACGTCGCACCGGCATTCCATACACTACTGTTTGGTTAGCACTTAGACGTACCCTCCGATGCCATCCGCACAAAATCCATCGGTATCATGAATTGTTACTTGGAGATTTAGTGAAGCGGAGAGCATTTGCGGTGTGGGCGTTTCAAAAGATGACGGAAGATGACGATTGGTTGAGTAACGTGTTGTGGACCGACGAAGCTCATTTCACGCTCCGAGGGTCTGTCAACGCCCACAATTGCAGAATTTGGGCTACAGAAAATCCTAGAACTGTCGTGAAAACTTCATTGCACGACGAGAAAGTCACGGTATGGGTTGGATCTACCACATCTACCGTTATAGGGCCTTTTTTTCTTCGAGAAAATGCGTGATTCTGGTTTTGTAACCGCTACCGTGACGGGTGAGAGGTACGCCGATATGTTACAGAATCGCATCATCCACAGCCTAGCTGATAAACACCTGCTGGAACGTACGATGTTTATGCAGGATGGCGCTCCACCCCATATTGCCAGACGCGTGAAAGATCCCTTGCGAGCGTCGTTTGGTGATGATCGTGTGCTCAGCCGCCACTTTCGTCATGCTTGGGCTCCCAGGTCCCCAGACCTCAGTCCGTGCGATTATTGGCTTTTGCGTTACCTGAAGTCGCAGGTGTATCGTGATCGACCGACATCTCTAGGGATGCTGAAAGACAACATCCGGCGCCAATGCCTCACCATAACTTCGGATATGCTTTACAGTGCTGTTCACAACATTTTTCCTCGACTATAGATATTGCTGAGGAATGATGGTGGACATATTGAGCATTTCCTGTAAAGAACATCATCTTTGCTTTGTCTTACTTTGTTATGCTAATTATTGCTATTCTGATCAGATGAAGCGCCATCTGTCGGACATTTTTTGAACTTTTGTATTTTTTTGGATCTAATAAAACCCCATGTCATTCCAAGCATGTGTGTCAATTTGTACCTCTCTATCTACATTATTCCGTGATTTATTCAGTTTCGAAATTTATACTGACTTTTTGATCACCCGGTACATCTGACATATCCTCTGGGTGTATTATCTTCAAACAAGAACGGACTGAGGGTAAAGATGCCCGTAAACCCACACCACAGTCACATATGGTGGGTGCAGTGGCTCTATGCTTTTCGTGCACAGCACGGGGTTAAAAAGTATATCAAATTCGGCAGTACTGTATATTCACTGCGCCCTGTAGTGTTAAATGTGCCTCGTCACTCCACAGAATGTTGCTCGGCCACATGGCATCAACTTCGAACCGCGCCAAAACCGAAGAGCAAACTCAGAACCACACTGCGGATCATGAGGTTCAGCTGCGGCACCGTCTGGGTCTTGGACTGGAACTATGTAAAATAACCGCAAAACTCTCTCTACTGTTGACATGCGATGGACAATTCTCTTGACACTGTAAGAGCACTAGCGCTACCCAGGACACGTTCTGCATGATCAGTTAGAGCAATAGCAACCTCGTCAATAACCTCCACCGGGATAGGACACTTTCCTTTTCCAGGTACCACACCAAGCTCATCCTAGTTCTCAAATTTCATCTAAAACAGTTTCACTAACAGCTCACACTCTTTCTTTCCGATAGCCATACTGTTTACTCACATTATGGCTTGTCAAATGATAGCGTGGACGTCATAGTGTCATACAAAGCGTGTACAGTGCCAAATTTGTACCTGGTGGCCAAAATTGGAACTAATTTTTTTCCAGCGTATATTGGTTCCGCATTAACGCATTGCCGCGTCTACCAAGTTTCGCTGCCAGCCCACACTGGTCCTCCGTGAGTATCTGCACATTGGTTATAATCATTCGGTATAAATGGCTGAAAGGAAGCTGCTCGCCATCGAAGTTCCCCACCACTACCATGTCTACCAAGTTTCGCTGCCATACGATAATTACAGCCCACACTGGTCCTCTGCAACTATCTGCACGTTGGTTATAATCATTCGGTATAAATGGCTGAAAGGAAGCTGCTCGCCATCGAAGTTCCCCACCTCTACCATGTCTACCAAGTTTCGCTGCCATACGATAATTACAGCCCACACTGGTCCTCTGCAACTATCTGCACGTTGGTTATAATCATTCGGTATAAATGGCTGAAAGGAAGCTGCTCGCCATCGAAGTTCCCCACCTCTACCATGTCTACCAAGTTTCGCTGCCATACGATAATTACAGCCCACACTGGTCCTCTGCAACTATCTGCACGTTGGTTATAATCATTCGGTATAAATGGCTGAAAGGAAGCTGCTCGCCATCGAAGTTCCCCACCTCTACCATGTCTACCAAGTTTCGCTGCCATACGATAATTACAGCCCACACTGGTCCTCTGCAACTATCTGCACGTTGGTTATAATCATTCGGTATAAATGGCTGAAAGGAAGCTGCTCGCCATCGAAGTTCCCCACCTCTACCATGTCTACCAAGTTTCGCTGCCATACGATAATTACAGCCCACACTGGTCCTCTGCAACTATCTGCACGTTGGTTATAATCATTCGGTATAAATGGCTGAAAGGAAGCTGCTCGCCATCGAAGTTCCCCACCTCTACCATGTCTACCAAGTTTCGCTGCCATACGATAATTACAGCCCACACTGGTCCTCTGCAACTATCTGCACGTTGGTTATAATCATTCGGTATAAATGGCTGAAAGGAAGCTGCTCGCCATCGAAGTTCCCCACCTCTACCATGTCTACCAAGTTTCGCTGCCATACGATAATTACAGCCCACACTGGTCCTCTGCAACTATCTGCACGTTGGTTATAATCATTCGGTATAAATGGCTGAAAGGAAGCTGCTCGCCATCGAAGTTCCCCACCTCTACCATGTCTACCAAGTTTCGCTGCCATACGATAATTACAGCCCACACTGGTCCTCTGCAACTATCTGCACGTTGGTTATAATCATTCGGTATAAATGGCTGAAAGGAAGCTGCTCGCCATCGAAGTCCCCACCTCTACCATGTCTACCAAGTTTCGCTGCCATACGATAATTACAGCCCACACTGGTCCTCTGCAACTATCTGCACGTTGGTTATAATCATTCGGTATAAATGGCTGAAAGTAAGCTGCTCGCTATCGAAGTTCCCCATCTCTCAAAGTTACAAAATGTAACAGTTTCTCGATTACAACTGTTACCTTTTTAAGACGATTCTGGCTTTCGTTCATCACCTTGTCCCCTGATGTCTACAGAGAAACTCCTTTCTTTCAATACCGTGATCCGACCTCTTCTTAGGAAGGGAATGAGCAGCATATCAACATCTGCATCTACATGGTTACTCTGCAGTTCGCACTTAGGGTCTTGGCCGATGGTTTGCAGAACCATTGTGAGACTATTTCCCCACCGTCCCACTCCTGAACAGCACGCGGGAAAAATGAACACCTAAATCTTTCCGTGCGAACTCTAATTTCTCTTAGTTTTCGTGCGAACAACGATTTCTCCTTTTTTTGATTGTATATCAAATGGTTCTGAGCACTATGGGACTTAACTGCGGAGGTCATCAGTCCCCTAGAACTTAGAACTACTTAAACCTAACTAACCTAAGGACATCACACACACCCAGTCATCACGAGGCAGAGAAGAATCCTTGACCCCGCCGGGAATCGAGCCCGGAACCCGGGCGCGGGAAGCGAGAACGCTACCGCACGGTATGTATGTCATTTCTCGCTGTTACAGATAACTTGTCTAAATCATTTTGCAATCAGTTTGATATTAGATGACTGTAGTTGAAGGTAATTGACAGCGTCATCTCCAAACAATTTAAGAAGAGGACTAAATTTGTCTCCTACATAGTTTATACTGAATAAGAACATCAGAGGAGCTGTGACACTACTTTGGAGAATCCAGATATCACTTCGGTTTGCTTTCCCATCAATTACTACGAACTTTCGCTTTCTGACAGGAATTTATGAATCCAGTAGTACAATTGAGACGATACTCAATAGGTCGCAATTTGACCAGAAGCTGTTTGTGAGAGAAGGTGTTAAAAGCCTTCTGGAAACCTAAAAATACTGAATCAATACGAGGATCCCCTCGCGGTAGCATTCATTACTTCTTGTGAATAAAGAGCTGGCCGGTGTGGCCGAGCGGTTCTAGGCGCTTCAGTCTGGAATCGCGTGACCGGTACGGTCGCAGGTTCGAATCCTGCCTCGGGCATGGCTGTGTGTGATGTCCTTTGGCTAGTTAGGTTTAAGTAGTTCTAAGTTCTGGGGGACTGATAACCTCAGATGTTAAGTCCCATAGTGCTCAGAGCCATTTAAACCATCTGAATAAAGAGCCTGTTGAGTTTCACAATGGCGATATTTTCTGCATCCGTGCTGGTTATGTGTCTATAAATGCTTTTCTTCGAGGTATTTATATTGTTGAAACACAGTATGTTTCCAAAATCTTCCTACAAATCAATGTAAATGATATAGGTCTATAATTTAGCATATTATTTCTGTTTTCTTTCTTTGGAGTAGGTGTGGCCTATGCAACTTTCCGATCTACCATATAGCAAGCGTAGATCTATCCCAGTGGTGGTTTCCAATGGAGGCGGTACATGCCACTAGGCCACTAGAGGGTACTGAAGATATCAAAGAGATAATTGCATCAGCGCAACCCCTCACATCTAGGCAGTGCTAGTACGATTGCACTATTACCAGTACGTGTGGTGAGTGAAGCTACATTCGTCAGCCAAATGCATAGATGAAGTTTATCAGTAGTTTCCAATCCTAAACATCCCTCCACGAAAATCTATTCAACTACAAATGAAAACTGAGTACCCTTGACGCCTGTAAGTAGTATGAGACGAAATTAAAAGTTTTCTGTTCTTCCTGCTATACCACATCTAACAACACTGTTTCCCGGTAACAACAATTGATTTTATGTACCAAGTTGTTCAGATACGACGTGATTAAGAACGCCCAAGTCAATCTTCTCTTAGGACCTTCTAATATCATATTCGCTTTCGGAGTGTTACCAGACTCTTCGCACCAAGATCTGTTTAAGTAATAATATTTAACTATTATTGTATGTTTACACAGATGCTGGTTAAGTGACAGAAGTTTTCACCAAGCGAGGGTACTGAAACACATCAAATCATTTATGGAAGCAGTGAAAGAGGACCACAAGCTTGATGTTCGAGTGTTTGCAGCTATCTTAGCATCACGAGCTAAGAAAGTGAAATAAATTTCGAGGGATCATTCTTCCAGAAATCCAGTTAATTGCATGAGATGGTTCGAATGGCTCTAAGCACTATGGGACTTAACATCTGCGGGCATCAGTCCCCTAGACTCAGAACTACTTAAACCTAACTAACCTAAGGACATCACATACATCCATGCCCGAGGCAGGATTCGAACCTGCGACGGTAGCATCAACGCGGTTCCGGACTGAAGCGCCTAGAACCGCTGGACCACAATTGCATGAGACGCAGAACTTTTTAAAAAATTACCAACGAGTTGATGGCAAGTGAAGTTTGTAATACGTAATTCAAAATTTCGAATGCCCATCCATCCACTGTAGTACAGTTTCGCACTGGTTTCTACAAGATACTGTTGACTCACACTTTCGTTTGCACCTCTTCACAGGCTCCATTCCCGAAGTTCGCTAAATATAATCCTTGTGAATGGAACGATGTTATCTCAAAAGAAACAAAGCAAATAAAAGGGAATTCACTGAGTTAAGAAGAAACTTCACTTCATTTGTTAGAAATGTGAGCCCCGGTAAACTGGTATACGAGGAAGTTCTGAGAGAGAGGTTAGAATCTGGGCGTTTGTTACGTATTTTATTTGCATTCGTTATTTATGAAGCCATTAACGTAATATTACCGTCCGGAAACGGCGAGGGACGGAAGAGGTTCTTCAAGATATAATCTCTGCATCTCCGGTCCAGACACTTCAAAGCTTTTAAGGCAATTCGTTACGGTAAGTACAACCTCCTTTTTTGTCTGCGGAACGATTGGTGTTCTTAGTCCGTATCTAATTATCTTCTCTGGAATATGTTCTCAGCTCTATTCGTCTCTCGAGATGATCAAAAACCTTTAATAACAGTCTGCTGGCGTCATTCAACAATACTCAAGGAAACTATTATTGCGTCATCAGTTTTCTGACTCGTTTGATGGGACTTGACACGACTTCCTCTACCGCATCAACCTCTCCGTCTCAGTCCAGCACTTGCATCCAACGTTCTTGGTTATTTATTGGACGTACTCCAATATATGTCTTCTGCAGCTTCCTGTAGCACCACGGAAGGAAATTTTCTTTGCCTGCCCTAATATGCTTCTTATATCCTCCTTGCTTCGCCTGTCATGCTTTATTCCGCTTTTAAGGCAGCAGAATTGCTACACTACATCTACTACGTCGTTCCTAATGTTGATGTCAAACTTGTTGTTAATGCCATTTCTGCTACTCCTCGTTACTTTCGTCTTTCTTTGGTTTAATCTTATCCGTTATCTTACATTTTATCTGCTCATTAGAGCAAGTTGCATGAAAAGAAAAGACCCAGTGAGTGTTTCCATTCATTGATAAACGAAAAGAATTGAATGAACAAATTCCCTAACCGCCGATATATTTTGCAAAACTTTTCATGATGATAAAAAGGGAATACCGAACAGCAAAAAAGAACTGAATGCCAATTTCATAGCTACAATGAAGAATTTTATTAAAATACGTTATGAAGAAAATCCAAAAAACATTTATTCTGTAGTACATCTTCTGTACTTGCACTGTATACAGCGGAAGATACTTTCTTCTACCGTAATTTTTGTCACATCCTGTTCCATTGCTTGAGAAAAATGCTTACCTAACCTTCTGTATTTGTCACATTTAATGATAGAAATGGAAGACTGATATTTAGCGAGACATATGAGACGTATAATACATTCTTACAAACATTCATCAGAACTAGTTAAATTTCATATGATGCCCTTCTTATGATGTAGACTAATCCATTCCGCTATTTTGAGTGTCCATTTTGTCCGGCTCTTATTTTTTTCCATTTTTTAATTCGTGTTCGGTCGATGGGACTGGGATGTTCTGTACTATACACCATACTCCCCGGACGTAAGTCCTTGTGAGTTTGATTTGATTCCGAAGATGAAGCAACACTTCGTGGCATTCGCTTCAGAACTGTTCCAGAGATTCGACAGCCAGTAGACCGCTGCAATCGTACCATCAACAGAACAAGCTCTGCTAACGGTATACTATGCCTTCCACACCGCTGGCAACGGGTTCTACACAACGCTGGTGACTACTTTGAAGTGACAGGTGCTGACAGGTGCAAACATGTAACTCTTTTGTATCGGTTGTGAAAAAATAGTTGCCACTATTTAAGTTGCAACCCTCGTATACATACCGTGTAAAGAAAACTTACTTTAAACTGAGACGTTCCACATAATTACGACATGTCGCGTTCATGATCTATGGAACAAATATTAATGTAATCTACAATTTAAGAAGATACCGATCCAGTGTTTCAGTGTCAAGAGCCACCTGTATCGTTTACAAAATAATAAGGACCAATAACATGCCACACAGTAACGTTTGTGCTACGAAGTGGTTTCTAGTGCGTTAGATGTAGCTTGGTCGGTGCACAGTAGTAACTAAAGTTTCGTTTGTTGACATACCCCGACAAATGAAAATGGGCCCCCTCAGTCATAATGAAATAGTTGTGAAAATCGAGCAGAGTATAGGTTATCCCCGACGCTGTGTACAAGACTCGTGAAGTGCTTGCTGATCTCTGGGCAGTAATGATGCACCACTTCGAGCTTGTAGGGATGAAATTGAATGTCCAGATGCAGTATTGGTCGCACATTTCTGTCCGACATGTTAAGCGGTTGAGAATGCCGATGAACTCGCTCTGAACTTTGTTGAAAAGCAGCTGTTACTGCTGCAATGTGTTCTGAGAAGACAACCGTTCGTGGTCTTCCGGGTCGCAATTTGTTCGTTTGCACATGCTGTTGCTCTGAACTGCTGAACACATCCCGTAATCGACTTCTGCGACGGAAAGATGATTACGACCAATGTCCAAATGTTGCCGAGAAAAATGGTTGCGTAATAGTGACAAATTCATCACATCTGAGAAGAATTTCAATTGCGAGCGCACGATGTTCGTTTGGCCAACAACTCATCCTTGAGTATTGTTCGATCGTTTGGAATCCGCACAAGGGCGGATTAAAGAAAGAGCCGAGCCGCTACATTTGTTACCAGGTAGTTCGATCAACACGCCGGTATTTATGGGATGCATCGTGAACCCAAATGTGAATGCATGGAGAGAAGACGACGTTCTTTTCGCGAAACACTGTTGAGAAAATTTAGAGCGCTGGCTTTTGCTACTGACTGCAGAATGATTCTACAGCCGCCAACGTACATTTCGCGAAAACGCTCGAAGATAAGATGAGAAGAATTAAGCCACGTTAGGAGGTACATAGGCAGTCGTTTTGCCCTCGTTCAAGTTCCGAGTGGAACAGGTAAACAAGTGACAAATTTTGGTACGAGGTATATGTATTTATGTAAATGTAGAAGTACATCTGACTGGTAATACTTCGAACTATACTACGTTTTGTATCGCGCCTGGGAGGCGGCGCGTGAGTGTGCTCCTGAAAAGTGAAGGGTAGGCAAATGTAGGATGCTAGGAGGAAGAGGTGAGGTAGAACACTTGGTACTGCAATTAAAAGTGGTTTTACTTACCTTTGGCTGAGATGAGCACGTAGGTGCGAAGCTGTACATCAAGTTACAAGGGAAGATTTTTAGTGGCTCCCCCACTATGAAGTAGAAACAGTGTTGCTTGGTCGTCTACTCGGAATCAATTGGGCTGAATCTGGAGCGGCGCTCGTAGAGCTGCACAGCGCCGGCTAGAGGGCGCTGTCGTCGGTGTCGGTGTCGTAGTGTCAACCTAGTAGAGCGCACCTACGTTGCGGCATCGTAGGTATCGATACCACACTACGCACTGGTACGAACATCAGCTCTCTACCACGAAGCCGTGTTCAACAATAGCGCGCAATTTACAACAATTAACGACGCACCTCAAAGGAATTACCTGAATGGCACGAAAATCGGTAGATGATAACAGTTTCAGAAAAAGTGGATATTTATTCAAGAGAAAGAGCTTAACAAATTGAGCAACTCACTTCTGACCCTAATGCAAGTACACTCCTGGAAATGGAAAAAAGAACACATTGACACCGGTGTGTCAGACCCACCATACTTGCTCCGGACACTGCGAGAGGGCTGTACAAGCAATGATCACACGCACGGCACAGCGGACACACCAGGAACCGCGGTGTTGGCCGTCGAATGACGCTAGCTGCGCAGCATTTGTGCACCGCCGCCGTCAGTGTCAGCCAGTTTGCCGTGGCATACGGAGCACCATCGCAGTCTTTAACACTGGTAGCATGCCGCGACAGCGTGGACGTGAACCGTACGTGCAGTTGACGGACTTTGAGTGAGGGCGTATAGTGGGCATGCGGGAGGCCGGGTGGACGTACCGCCGAATTGCTCAACACGTGGGGCGTGAGGTCTCCACAGTACATCGATGTTGTCGCCAGTGGTCGGCGGAAGGTGCACGTGCCCGTCGACCTGGGACCGGACCGCAGCGACGCACGGATGCACGCCAAGACCGTAGGATCCTACGCAGTGCCGTAGGGGACCGCACCGCCACTTCCCAGCAAATTAGGGACGCTGTTGCTCCTGGGGTAACGGCGAGGACCATTCGCAACCGTCTCCATGAAGCTGGGCTACGGTCCCGCACACCGTTAGGCCGTCTTCCGCTCATGTCCCAACATCGTGCAGCCCGCCTCCAGTGGTGTCGCGACAGGCGTGAATGGAGGGACGAATGGAGACGTGTTGTCTTCAGCGATGAGAGTCGCTTCTGCCTTGGTGCCAATGATGGTCGTATGCGTGTTTGGCGCCGTGCAGGTGAGCGCCACAATCAGGACTGCTTACGACCGAGGCACACAGGGCCAACACCCGGCATCATGGTGTGGGGAGCGATCTCCTACACTGGCCGTATACCACTGGTGATCGTCGAGGGGACACTGAATAGTGCACGGTACATCCAAACCGTCATCGAACCCATCGTTCCACCATTCCTAGACCGGCAAGGGAACTTGCTGTTCCAACAGGACAATGCACGTCCGCATGTATCCCGTGCCACCCAACGTGCTCTAGAAGGTGTACGTCAACTACCCTGGCCAGCAAGATCTCCGGATCTGTCCCCCATTGAGCATGTTTGGGACTGGATGAAGCGTCGTCTCACGCGGTCTGCACGTCCAGCACGAACGCTGGTCCAACTGAGGCGCCAGGTGGAAATAGCATGGCAAGCCGTTCCACAGGACTACATCCAGCATCTCTACGATCGTCTCCATCGGAGAATAGCAGCCTGCATTGCTGCGAAAGGTGGATATACACTGTACTAGTGCCGACATTGTGCATGCTCTGTTGCCTGTGTCTATGTGCCTGTGGTTCTGTCAGTGTGATCATGTGATGTATCTGACCCCAGGAATGTGTCAATAAAGTTTCCCCTTCCTGGGACAATGAATTCACGGTGTTCTTATTTCAGTTTCCAGGACTGTATTTATTCGGCTTGTCATTCGTTGATAGAGTTACTGAATGACCTCCAGATGGATATCATGCCAAATTCTGTCCAATAGGCGCTTTAGATCGTCAAAATCCGGAGCTGGTTGGAAGGCCCTGAGCGCATTGTTCCAAACCTTCCCAATTCGGCGAGATCCGTCGACCTTACTGGCCAAGGTAGGGTTTGATAAGCACGAAGACAAGCAGTGCAAACTCTCACCATGTGTGGGCGAGCATTATTAAAAATGTTCGAATCTGTGTGAAATCTTATGCGACTTAACTGCTAAGGTCATCAGTCCCTAAACTTACACACTACTTAACCTAAATTATCCTAAGGACAAACACAGACACCCATGCCCGAGGGAGGACTCGAACCTCCGCCAGGACCAGCCGCACAGGCCATGACTGTAGCGCCCTAGACTGCTCGGCTAATCCCGCGCGGCTGAGCATTATCTTGCTGAAATGTAACCCGAGGACGGCTTGTCTTGAGGGTAGCAAAATGTGGCGTAAAATATCATCGACGTACCGCTGTGCTGTGAGGTTGCCGCGGATGACAACCAAAGGGGTGTCCCCCTATGAAATGAAATGATGGCACCCGAGACCAACACTTGTGGTTGTAGCGACATATGGCGGCGACAGTCAGGTCTGTGTCCCACTGTTGTCCAAGACATCTCCAGATGTGTCTTCTCCGGTCATCTGGACTAAGTTTGAAGCAGGGCTCATCACTGAAGACAATTCTATTCCAGTTAGTGAGGTTCCAGGCCGAATGTGCCCGACACCATAGGTCAATGGTAGTCGGCGCAGGGGGCACCTTGAGATGTGACCCCTTTCTGTGAGCCGCTTGTTAATGGTCCTTGTGGTCAATGAAGCACCATTTGCACAGCGGATCGATGATAATGATGATTTTAGGGCTCTGAGTGTCTATCTGGCGATTATTCGGTTTCACACTACATTTGTAAAAAGCTTGAGCTTATAATTTGCGTCGTTCTCCTCTTTCATCTTCTTCTTGTTCACTTCAAGGAATAGGCCGCAACCCTGTTCCGACCTCCGTCTAGCCTTGTGATTTAAAAACAAAACACGAAAATAAAATTCATCCTATCATCTTTAATGTTGTTGATCTGTCAATTCTATTGCTATTAACACTATATTAATGATTTTTAGATTAAGACAGTCCAATTTAATCTGAATAAAGGCAACATTTGTTTTGCGTGACTCGTTTGGACTCAATTTGTTTGGGGGTCATCAGTCGCTGTGTCGTTGATATTTTTCTGCATGCGCTCTGGCTATACTGCTGGTTGAACTGTTGTTCTGCCTGTATTGCTAAACACTCAAAACAGGGCACAAACTGCACGCAAACTCTTATGGCCGGCCGGGGTGGCCGAGCGGCTCTAGGCGCTACAGTCTGGATCCGCGCGACTGCTACGGTCGCAGGTTCGAATCCTGCCTCGGGCATAGATGTGCGTGATGTCCTTAGGTTAGTTAGGTTTAAGTAGTTCTAAGTTCTAGGGGACTGATACCTGAGAAGTTAAGTCCCATAGTGCTAGAGCCATTTGAACACTCTTATGTAATGTTAATTTGTTTATGACGGAAGGAAGGATGATTGGGGTTTAACGTCCCATTGATATTGAGGTCAATAAAGACGGAACACAGGCTCGGAATGTTTCTAGGATGGGGAAGGACATCGACCGCGCCCTTTCGAAGGAACCATCCCGGCAATCGCCTGGAACGATTTAGGAAAATCACGGAAAACCTACATCTCGATGGCCAGACGCGATTATTAGCGACATTACCCTGTGGGGGGGAATCAAGACAACAATCGTAGCCCCTTTTACACCTGACTCACGTCGTATTAATTTTTTATACAATACAGGGATTAATGAAAAGTAAAGTGGGCCGCTGTGGCCGAGCGGTTCTAGGCGCTTCAGTCCGGAACCGCGCTGCTGCTACGGTCGCAGGTTCGAATCCTGCTTCGGGCATGGCTGTATGTGATGTCCTTAGGTTAGTTAGGTTTAAGTAGTTCTAAGGGGGCTGATGACCTCAGATGTCAAGTCCCATAGTGCTTAGAGCCATTTGAACCATTTTGATGATAAGTAATACACACATAGTCCTCGTAGGTAGGGATAGTTTAATAAGTGTAATAGAGAAAGATTCGCCAGAATTGCATCTTGGGTTAAACATTTTCGTGTTTCAACATTGTTACAAAGTAAAAGAATTTAGGAGATAACCGTACATGGTCTCTCGTCGAAGATACACCATCCCATCATTTTCATTGATTCAGAATCATGGGGAACCTTGTCGGACGGGTGTTCTGAACACTGCTCTTTTAGAATGCTAGTGAAGGCTCTTAATCACTGCATGATCGTTCGAAATGAAGACTCTGGTATAACCGTCCGTTGGCGTTCATCAATCGGATTTGCCAAGAAATGAGAATTAGTAACAGTTGCAGGTGTGGCATAGAAGTGGTAGGTAGTAAATGTTTGCGGAGAACACTCGGAAGACAACAGGGTAGTGCCCAATTGTTCAACAAATATGTTGTTGAGTTGAGTGTTGCAAAGATGTGGTCCTTCGTGGTGTGCCGGGCGCCGGTTCGTGGTCCCATTCGGCGTATGGCGGCCCGGTCGGCGCTCCGGGACACCAGCCGATTTCACAACCGGTTATGAAATACGGGCCTTATATGTATTGGCGTCCGGGCCGTACTGCGCGTTCTAACAACGCGAAACGCACCGCCCCTCACGATCGCGAGATAACGCACCGAAAGCACTATTTCTCGGGCAGCTACAACTTATTCGCTTTCTGTAGCCGTGATTTCAAACGCACGTCTGTACGGTACCGATGGACCCGGAGGTAAGCCGGTTCAAATGCTGGTGATGGAAAAGTGCTCACTGTCACTTTTGGTCCGCAAGTGCTGGAGTGGTGGTGGCAAAAAATGTTCAAATATGTGTGAATTCCTAAGGGACCATACTGCTTAGGTCATCGGTCCCTAGACTTACACACTACTTAAACTGACTTAAACTAACTTATGCTAAGAACAACACACACACCCATGCCCAAGGAAGGACTCGAACCTCCGGCGGGAGGGGCCGCCCAGTCCGTGACATGATGCCTCAAACCGTGCGGCCACTCCGCGCGGCGAGGTGGTGGCAGAAAGTCTTTACGCCGTCCTGGATTAAATTCCACACCTCTCCGCAGTGTCTCATGAAGTGAGGGCATCTGAAATTTTTGATATGCTATCTGTCCGTGGGATGGGTGCGCTAAGTTCGCCGGCTACCTTGACACTATTCGGAAAAGACTAAGTGCTGGCACTGCGTTTCATCCTCTCCTTCCTCTCATCATCATCGTCAGACAACACAAAGATGTTACTACTTTGTAGCCGCGAGGGATTAGCCGAGCGGTCTTAGGCGCTGCAGTCATGGACTGTGCGGCTGGTCCTGGCGGAGGTTCGAGTCCTCCCTCGGGCATGGGTGTGTGTGTTTGTCCTTAGGATAATTTAGGTTAAGTAGTGTGTAAGCTTAGGGACTGATGACCTTAGCAGTTAAGTGCCATAAGATTTCACACACATTTTGAACTACTTTGTACGCACATCCACTACACTCCTACAGTAGAAAAAAAAACTCCGTCCTACAGATCTTGAATACCCAATGGTACCGACCGGCTGCCGTGTCATCCTCAGCCCTTAGACGTCACCAGTACACCACTCTCCCGGCGTTGTCAGTTTTCGTGACCAATGTCGCTACTTCCCATTGAAGTAGCTCCTCTATTGGCCTCACAAGAGCTGAATGCACCTCGCTTGCCAACAGCACTCGGCGGACCCGAACGGTAACCAATCCAAGTGCTAACCAAGCCCTACAGCGCATAAACTTCGGTGATCTGACAGTGTCACCATTGCAGCAAGGTCGTTGGCATTCCACCATCGTCAAAACTCTCGCGTAGCCACAAGGAAAGAGGACAACGTACACGGCGGAAGAACATTATTTCACCTCGGCGACTGAACCCACACCTAGGGGAATCCACGCCAAAAATGCTATACGACATTTCTATAGTTTTTCCTACAGCCTAACTCTTATTCCGACTGATACGCAGTGCTTTGCAAGAAAATAGCGTCTCTGTGTTGAAATACCCGAGATGTATCTCAGTTACAGCAGTGCAGCGAGTATTCAGAAGGAATTATGCAAAGGTACCGCACCGCACGCTGGTAGCGAGAATTTAGGGACACTGTTTGTTTCTGGAAACAGAAATGTACCCGTCGTCGAAATGTGTCACGTGCAACCGTGAAGAGGGTGAGGGAAAGTTTCGTAACCAATAAAAAAAAAAAGGTCTGTGCAATGCATGAACTTGGAATGCTGCAACAAACTGCGTGGAAGATTTGCGACGGTGGTTACATTTCAAATCGTACATTCTGGACTTTCGCAACAAATGAGATCCTACCTACCATTTACCTGGAAATCTTATTCGCCACACTGTGAGAGCGTGTAGCACTGAACATCCCACGAAATTCCGGCCCATGAACGAGATTCGCCGAAGGTTAATATTTTCTGTGCAGTGTCACAGTCCGACCTGTATGGAACGTTTTTCTTCCTTTAGCAGACTCTGACGAATACCTCTTACGTCGACATGTTACAGTTGTGGTTGTTTCCACAACTGACTGCTGATTCCGAGAATGTAATCTCCCATCAAGAAGGGGGAGCCACTCATCAGAACTTCGATTTTTGTCGCAACCTAAGCGACGAACTTCTGCGTCGTTGGTTTGAACGTAGTGCTGATGATGATGTGGCTGCGTTAACTTGATCCCCCCGCCCCCCCTACCCTCAGCTCTCCGGACCTAATGCCTTGTGACTTTTTTCCTTTGGGTATACATTAAGGAGCGTGTTTACGTACCCCTACTGCGAAGAGCAATGGAACAACTCAGAGGACGGATCAGTCCTGCTGTGATGACGATTGATGGGATATTCCTACATATGGTATGGAACGAACTTGACTAATGCTTGGACGTGTATCATGTGATCCGAGGAGCAGTCATGATGAGATTCTCCGTAACACTGATCTCGATGGATTATTTTATGAACATATCAATACAATTCTTGCCTACACACTGAACCAGATTATTCAACAGCCCATTTAATATTTTAAGCTGAAGCATGTCATATGTTCTTAATTTACTAGGAGAGAAAATTACCATTTTTAACACACAAAACGTGACATTTGTAACTGTTCGTCCTTCGATCTTTTAACAAGTTAATACACTACTGGCCATTAGAATTGCTACACCAAGAAGATGATAAACGGGTATTCATTGGACAAATATATTATACTACAACTGACATGTTATTACATTTTCACGCAATTTGGGTGCATAGATCCTGAGAAATCAGTACACAGAACAACCACCTCTGGCCGTAATAACGGCCTTGATACGCCTGGGCATTGAGTCAAACAGAGCTTGGATGGCGTGTACAGGTACAGCTGCCCATGCAGCTTCAACACGATACCACAGTTCATCAAGAGTAGTGACCGACGTATTGTGACGAGCCAGTTGCTCGGCCACCATTGACCAGACGTTTTCAATTGGTGAGAGATCTGGAGAATGTGCTGGCCAAGGCAGCAGTCGAACATTTTCTGTATCCAGAAAGGTCGTACAGGACCTGAGACATGCGGTCGTGCATTATCCTGCTGAAATGTAGGGTTTCGCAGGAATCGAATGAAGGGTAGAGCCACGGGTCGTAACACATGTGAAATGTAACGTCCACTTTTCAAAGTGACGTCAGTGCGAACAAGAGGTGACCGAGACTTGTTACCAGTGGCACTCCATACCATCACGCCGGATGATACGCCAGCATGGCGATGACGAATATACGCTTCCAATGTGCGTTCACCGCGATGTCGCCAAACACGGATGCGACCATCATGATGCTGTAAACAGAACCTGGATTCATCCGAAAGAATGACGTTTTGCCATTCGTGCACCCAGGTTCGTCGTTGAGTACACTATCGCAGGCGCTCCTGTCTATGATGCAGCGTCAAGGGTAACCGCAGCCATGGTCTCCGAGCTGATAGTCCATGCTGCTGCAAACGTCGTCGAACTGTTCGTGCGGATGGTTGTTGTCTTGCAGGCGTCCCCATCTGTTGACTCAGATCGAGACGTGGCTGCATGATCCGTTACAGCCACGCGGATAAGATGCCTGTCATCTCGACTGCTAGTGATACGAGGCCGTTGGGATCCAGCACGGCGTTCCGTATTACCCTCCTGAACCCACCGAGTCCGAACCGAGCTAACAGTCATTGGATCTCGACCAACGCGAGCAGCAATGTCGCGATACGATAAACCGCAATCGCGATAGGCTACAATCCGACCTTTATCAAAGTCTGAAACGTGATGGTATGCATTTCTCCTCCTTACACGAGACATCGCAACGACGTTTCACTAGGCAACGCCGGTCAACTGCTGTTTGTGTGTGAGAAATCGGTTGGAAACTTTCCTCATGACAGCGCGTTTCAGGTGTCGCCACCGGCTCCAACCTTGTGTGAATGGTCTGAAAAGCTAATCATTTGCATATCACTTGCATCTTCTTCCTGCAAGTTAAATTTCGCGTCTGTAGCACGTCATCTTCGTGGTGCAGCAACTTTAATGGCCAGTAGTGTAATCAAAATAATTAAATTTGTTTTGATCTCTTATTTTGAATAGTATGGAAGTACAGTGAATGCAGTATGTAATATACAGATCAAGTTTCAGTAGGCAGAATTTAAACTATTGTCACACAGAGGTCACAACATACTAATTATTGGGTAAAGTTACATTTCAATATCTGTTAAAGTTTTTATGTTATTAAATTTCAAAATACTAATAAAAATGCAGACCGCGACGACCAGATTCCCTTAAAGTCTGTGCGGTGCAGACGGCGACTGCTTAAGGCACTGGACCGCACAGATCTTCTGTGCTGATCCTTGCCACGGGGTTCTCAGCAGCTTAAGGGGGGACGTTGATGAAAAATACACACTATTTCAAAAATGCACCAAATCCACAGTTTTGGAGACATGGCAATGAAATTTTGTACCACGTTTTACATGAAAGTATCACATTTATAAATAAAATCCTTTGATTATATATATTCAACTTTTTTTGGAATGAAATATGTAGTTTTATTTTCCAAAAATGTTGTATGTTCCTCTTTCTCAGGAAGTATTCAAGAGATTTCTACAAAAATTTCTCTATTTCATCTCTTTATATATTTTTAGCTTCTCTCATGAGGTTTTTGGGTCAAATAGGAGAATTTTCGTAACATTTTAATTATAATTCCACAAGCACAATTTTAAATTCAGGCAAAATCCCAAGCACTTGGCCCCATATCTCAGCTTTCAATCAGAATTTCAAAATTTGCTCTTGAGACAACGTTTATTTGGTTTACAGAAATATGTTTACAAAATTTCATAATTATAGCATTAATAGAATCTGACGAAAAGGTACATAAACTTTAAAAAACAAACTGTTCAGGAACCACAATTTAAAGTTCAACCTAACTTTTTTCCTCATGTCACTTCTTCAGAAGGCACCAAATTTGTACTCTAGGTCGTCTTTCCCTTCAAGGCTTCTCTTCTAGTTTCTTGTTGTCTGTCTTCTTTCCTTTACCAGGTCTTCAACAACTTTTCAGCTGCAGAACACACTTTTCGAGGAAGTGCAGGATCGATCAGAAACCTGTAAGTGGGCTTGACAAGATCCAGGATACGATTTGGAAGCCTCTCCTTGTGAATGTGCGGGTGGTTATCCCACTGAGCTTGGCGTGGCAGGGAGGCCGCCTCACACTTTTAATTAATTTTCAGGCACTTCGGATGCGATATCAACATTGAACCTTTGGGAACTTGTTGTCCATGAGTTGTACTAACAAATAAAAAATAAATCGAAAATTAACATTTTTGGTCAATTTCATTAACGTCTCCCCTTAAGAAATGGGAACTGCGACATCGTGCAAGTTGAGTGCGCGTGCCGAGTCCGGCGCTGAGTGACGAACCCGCGGAAACCGCTGAGCCGATAGCACAGTCCAGCGATAAGCTGCGAGCCTGCTTAGCTGCCGCCAAAGATTGGTGCAGGTCGCGGGAAACACCTTGCGTCGTGTGGCGCCCGTTTAGCCTACACTGCAGGCGTTCACCGTAGGGCCGGTTGAACTCTGCTCGCCGTTGCAGTCCTGCCACGTACCAAGTAGTGGGTCGACTCTGAGGCTGGAGAAACGCGGCGCTTTCAGCATTAATATTGCCGGGCGTTTCAGTCTGTTTAATGTAGGGGTTTATAGTTTTTTAGAGCCAAGCTGTTTTTTAAACATGTGGTTCGGGCACATTAAAGAAATGTTTTAAATATTTTATTCAGAAAGCTAAATCAAAATCTGATAAATTATAAATGCATTGACGGGAAAAAATCGCAGCTGTAAAAAATAATTACTGTAGAGTAATGAAATTTCGGTAATACATTTATACACGGTGTTACAAAAAGGTACGGCCAAACTTTCAGGAAACATTCCTCACACACAAAGAAAGAAAATATGTTATGTGGACATGTGTCCGGAAACGCTTACTTTCCATGTTAGAGCTCATTTTATTACCTCTCTTCAAATCACATTAATCATGGAATGGAAACACACAGCAACAGAATGTACCTACGTGACTTCAAACACTTTGTTACAGGAAATGTTCAAAATGTCCTCCGTTAGCGAGGATACATGCATCCACCCTCCGTCGCATGGAATCCCTGATGCGCTGATACGGCCCTGGAGAATGGCGTATTGTATCACAGCCGTCCACAATACGCGCACGAAGAGTCTCTACATTTGGTACCGGTGTTGCGTAGACAAGAGCTTTCAAATGCCCCCATAAATGAAAATCAAGAGGGTTGAGGTCAGGAGAGCGTGGAGGCCATGGAATTGGTCCGCCTCTACCAATCCATCGGTCACCGAATCTGTTGTTGAGAAGCGTACGAACACTTCGAGTGAAATGTGCAGGAGCTCCATCGTGCATGAACCACATGTTGTGTCGTACTTGTAAAGGCACATGTTCTAGCAGCACAGGTAGAGTGTTCCGTATGAAATCATGATAACATGCTCCATTGAGCGTAGGTGGACGTAACTAAAATGAGCTCTAACCTGGAAATTAAGCATTTTCGGACATATGTCCACATAACATCTTTTCTTTATTTGTGTGTGAGGAATGTTTCCTGAAAGTTTGGCAGTACCTTTTTGTAACACCCTGTATAGCTAACATATATAAGGATTAACAAGGCAAGATCACAGTTGAATGTAGGTTCGGGATACGACATTGCAAATTTAATATGCTACTACGTTAATACACGGTGTAACAGGCAGAATTTTGAATGCAAGCATGCGAACTTGCATGCGTTTTGTTGTACAGGTGCTGGATGTCAGTTTGCGATATGGAGTACCACGTCTGTCGCATTTATTTGTAGACGACGCTGAAGTTGTCGTCCGATTATGTCCCATATGTGTTCGATTGCAGACAGATCTAGTGACCGAGCAGACCAAGACAAGATGTCGATTTTCGGTAGAGCCTATTGGCTTACAGCAGCGGTATGTGGGGGAGGAAGGAAGAAGGAAGGAAGATTGGGTTAAACGTCCCGTCTATATCGAGATCATTAGAGACGGAGCACAAGCCCGGATTGTGTCAAGGACAAGGGACGCAACCGGCAGTGCCCTTTCAAAGAAACATTCACGACATTTGCGTGGAGCGATTAAGGGATATCACAGAAAACCTAAATCTGGATGGTCGGTCGCTGTCGTCCAGAATGCGAGTTCAGTGTACTACCCAAGACTGACGTACAAATTTGCAATTAGGGTGCGTCGGATAACCACGGAAAAGCGTCTACATATCATAACTCCAGGTGTGGGTCCAGGCCTCCTTCTGACCAACACACAGGAATCACTGGCACCGAAGCAGAATCATTTTTCAGCACAAAACAATAGACCTCCTCCATGCCCTCCAATGAGCTCTCGCTTGACATCACTGAAGTCGCAAATGGCGGTGGTATGGAGTCAGAGGAATGCACGCTACAGGGCGTCTTTCTCGGATCTATTTTTCATGCTTTCGAAGATTAGCTCAAGGAAATGTTATGAATTTAGAACAGTTAGCTGTGTTTTATATGCGGCAGATGTGATGTTAAGAATCTTGAAAAAAAGAAGGATAATAAATAAGAAGAAAATCTAATTGAGGAATAAACTCGATGCAGAAAGCAATCGGGACTGCAAATCTGCTAGTATCGTATGGGCTTGAAAAATAAATCTGACTAACACTCTGTTTTTGAACAAGAGACAAATTAGAACGAAATGGCAAGATTCCAGCAAATGGGAAAGGAGAATATGGTGTTTGCTATTTATATCCCGTGTAACTGTTTAAGGAAACCATGAAAAACAACTTCAGGAAATAGTGGGAACAGTAGATTTTTCTCAGAATGTCTATGAACTGAATATTAATGAAATGAAAACAGAACCATTGCACATAACGGGAGGAAAGCTAGTGAAATAATGTTGAACAGAGGAACACTAGAATATATTCCAGAATACAAAAGTCTAAAAAATATCAATTTGTTCACACTTCTGAAATTTTTAAAACAAGCGGTTGTTTTTTGTATTCGTACGATTAATGATAGTTGTAATATAAAAAAATGTGTAGTAGGTGAGGAGGGTTGTTGGAGCGACATAGTTGGATGTGGGAAGGAAGAAATGAGGAGGACCCTCAATCAAGCTTTTGGAAAGGTAGGACGAAAATGGTGGATAGGGGAGGGAGGAGAGGGAGAAGAGCTTTGGTACGGAGAGAAAGAGGAGTTTTCTGTTAAAGCTGGAAGGGCGAGTACATCTCCGAGCGGATTTCGTGGTCGGTTAGGGGAGGTAGTTAAAATTTCGTTACGTCAGGACTTGGAAAGTGGGTTGGTGTAAGTTTGTGGGGATGTGTTGGTACAAGCGTAGCGGAGTACAAGGGTTAATTTTCTGGGATCAAACAGTAAGATGGATGACTTCTAGTTTGCGGGAAGTTCAGGAAATCTGAAGGTGTTTAATGCGAGGGAGCACAGAGAGGTAATTAATAAGTTCATACAGCATCCTAGTGGGGGACTGAAGACGGATACAGAAGACAATGGGGAGTGCATGGCGTTCCACGATTTGACAGAGTCGTAACGGTTTTATTGGAGCAGAAATTCTGGTGAAATTGGCACAATGGAAGATTGGTTAAATTAACGCTTTATAGGTATGGAGCCTGGTGAAGGGATTCAGTCCCCATGTTCGGAGCGTTCGAAGTTTCAGTACTGACTATGTGGTTCAGTGGGTCCGATTGCATATAAAAGTCTCGGGGTTCGATCCTTGGTTGGTCCTAGGATTTTGTATGTATCACTTATCACTTTCTTTACCTGCGTCAGTGTTTGATGACATGAAAAGTACTGGGATGTACTGTAGTTCAGAGACCACGTCAAATTGTAGGTATCTCTATAACAGGTTGGGTAAGTCATTTCTAAGGCCAGAGGGATGTACAGGCTTACCACTTGCGTTTAGTGGAGATCACTGCCTGACAAAAAGAGTGAAGCAACTGGAAGATATGGTCGGATGTCAACGTCACGTTGTACGCAAACACACCATCGGAAGGTATGTGAATGATTAGAGTAGCACTTGTATGTGACGGGTAGAACGGTCTTTATCTGAAAGCGTCGAACTGCCGTCACCCCTCACAAACTACCGGCGCCCTTAGAATGTTCGTGCACCAGGCTCATGTTGTTTCTGATGGAGACGGCCTTACAAAGGAGCTAGAACACCTACAGTCGGTATTCAAAGATAATACTTACTCTCCACATCAGATTAGTACAGCGCTAAGGAGGAAGAAACGTGACCACCTACAATATCAAGAAGGAGCTGTTCAAGTCCAGGATATTCTTTCCATACGTCAGTAACCTTTCGTTTACAGTAGACAGGATCTTAAGGAAACATGAAGTAATCTTCCAGCCACCGGCAAAGATTAGTGTCCTTCTCGGTTCGGTAAAGGACGATCTGGGTCTGCGGAAGGCCGTGATTTACAAAACTCCTTTCCAGTGTGGCAAAGCTTACATAGGTCAGACGACACGCAGAGTACATGAGAGCTGCGTTGAACAAGAGCGCCACCCTCGTCTTTCACAGTCCCGTCAGTCAGGCGTAGCTGAGCATTGTATCACCAAAGGCACTCTATGGATTATTCTGCCACAAAAATCTAGGCTCTAGAGAGATCTTTTGGAATTCAATAATTAACGAAGCTGTGGAAATACGTCTAGCACAAAATCTTGTAAATCGTGACGGCAGCTTTAAATGGGACAAAGCTTCGGACACGGTGATTTCTTTAGTTCCTTTTGAGAGAAATCATGTTATTCATGATAAAACGTGTGGCCACCTCTGACATTTGTTTTTAGCGACGCGAGAGCGCATTCCGACTGAGGGCGCACATGTAGTTTCGCTTCTATGCATGCGTCTGCGCGCCACAGATGGAACAGTATTTGTAGAGGGCGCAGACTTCGATAGAGGACGCTCCCGTGACCGCTGCCATGCGCATGCGTTTCCGCATCAATTTTTGCAATAAAGCCAACACCATGGACTAGCAGTCTCTCTCCCCCTTCCCCCCCCCCCTCATCTGTCCGGGTCCTCTCACCCCCTCCCCATACCCATATACCTTCGTATTCTATAGAGCAGTGTTTTCCATGAATGTTCATTGTTGTGCGTCCTCTTTTTACAGTGCTGCGAACAGAAACCAGACTGCCGCCATGTTTTTTTTTAATTGTGCCTGTCTATTTCCTAAGTGTTTTTAATCATAATCATTGAGCTCCTTGTTTTTTATGTTTTCTCCACAACTTTTTCGCCATTTACCAGTTTTAAACAGTCCGTTTTATCATCTCTTTTTATTGTTATATCCGCTCACTGTTTCTTTATCTGTAGGTTGCAGAGCGGTGTATTACACTGCTGCCATCCCGCCCCCCCTCCTCCTCTGGGGGAGGAGGGGATGGAAATATAATAAAGGAAAAAAAAGTAGCAGTCTCTCCTCTCCAACCCCCACCTCCTGCTGCGCCTTCTCCATTGTGTCCCTCCTACCCTCCACCTCTACACCCTTCATATCCTTTCCTGAGGCGGCTTCCATCAACTTCCCCTCCTGGATGGTGCCCTCTCTCCCTCCATTTATCCCTCCTATCAACTATGACTCTCATCTCCCCCTCCCTCCCTCCCTCCCTCTGTACTTTTACCAGGTTCCCTCTCCCCACCTTTCCACCCTGTTTTTTTTTTCCACTTACCCACTCCTTGATTCCATTCTCCCCCTCCCCCCCCCTGAGTCCTTTTTCTTTCCCCTCCACTATCTTCCCCATTTCCTTTCTCTTGTCCACCCTGCTTCCCCCTTTTCTGTGCCCTCTCCTTCCATCAGCTCCCCCCTTTCCATCTCCCCCTCATCTGTCCAGGACCTACCCCCCCCCCCCCATACCCACATGCCTTCATACTCTATAGTGCAGTGTTTTTCATGAGTGTTCAGTGTTGTGCGTCCCCTTTTTACAGTGCTGCGAACAGAAACCAGACCGTCGCTGTGTGTTTTTTAATTGTGCCTGTCTATTTCCTAAGTGTTTTTAATCAGCATCACTGACCTCTTTGTTTTTTATGTTTTCTTCACAACTTTTTCGCCATGTACCAGTTTCAAACAGTCGCCGTTTTATCACCTCTTTTTATTGTTATATCTCCTTATTATGTTCTTTAACTTTGTCTGTATGCTGCAGAGAGGTTTATTATGCTGCTGCCACCGCAACCCTCCCACTGGGGGGGGGGGGGGGGGGGAGAGATCGAAATCCAATAAAGAAAAAAAAAAGCTAGCAGTCTCCAGTGGCAGACACTCACCTGAAGATGGCTAGCGGTTGCCAGTCGAAATATTGTGGCAAAAAGTCAACACAATCCGGCTGCTATCCCGAAACTAGAGAATATTCAGCATGCTGGGAAAACCTCAAGAATTGTATTAGTGTTGTTCGTAATTTCTGTTGTTAACAGGCCTGATAACATACATAAAGGGCACGAACAGCGCCAGATGTGGAGTGATCACTGTGTGGTACAAGGAGAAACACTGCACTAGCAGCAACTGACGGCCTTGAAAGGAGCCTCACTGTGGGTCTCCATTTGGCTAGCTGGTCGATTCGTGCAGTATCCAGATTTGTGAGGCATTCGAATGTGAAAGTGGCCCAGTGTTGGACTAATGGAAATATTAGGGCAGGTATACTCACTGTCAAGGTTTTGGTAGATCATGATTAACTACAATAAGGGGCTATTGCCATATTGTACAAGAAGCACATCGTTGGGCCTTCTCATCTCCAGCTGCCATCTGAGAGAAGTAATGGACTCCCTCCAACATGCTGTGTCACCTTGCACCAACTGAACCCTTGGTGTGAGGCTAGCAGCAGTCACACTAGGAAATAACCGTCTTCTGTGTAGGTCGTCGTTAACAAACGGCTGCATCTGGACAATTACCACAACTGGACTGCTGATGACACGCATCACATTGCGTACAGCAATTGTGGTGTACTGAGGTACCACACAAGAAGAGTTTGCGACAGCTGGTACCAGAAGTACCATCGACGTCTGTCCGCAGCAGGAACATGGCTGCGTGCAAACAAATCACGCTTTCCACAAGAATCATGTCCTCTCCAGCGGCAGCCTCGCCAGGAAGAAAGATGCGCGCTTGAGTAACCGTACACAAACAGAAGTTTTCGGTTGCATGTTGTAAGTCAGGCTGAGTCTTGCTAGCGAGTTCCTGCAGAATGCTCGTCGTGTCTTCAAGTCTTCATATCGTCGAGCGAGATAGAAACAATGTTTCGTCTTCAGTATAAACAGAACAGTGAATAGAATTATCTTTTATGGACAGAGACCGCCTGCCTAGGGATTTAATCGAGTACTGTTAGTTTGGAAATGTTCTTCGTATAGCACAAAACACAAAATTAGACTTCTTCTGACTTTAGTTCAGAGAATGTTATTTAGTTTGTGTTCATGGAATTGTTCTCAACGTAGGACAGATAGGCTAAACCTATATTCTACAAAGTTGAGAAACCAAAGTTGAGTATGCGCAAATAAAAGTGACCCGGAAGAGCGGCACCGTTAACAGAGGATGAAAAGACCTACAGTTACTTTCAACAGGATGGTACAACTGCTCATCCAACCGGTCGAACCTTGGAGCACATTTACGCAATCTTTACGCCTGACAGAGTAGTTATCAGAGGTCACTCTGGACACGGCCCTAGCTGATCACCCATGTCACTTATTCTGTCATTGTGCAGTTACTTTATGAGGGTAGCCCCCATTTCCAAGGTGTATCGCAACAGCCCCCATAGTCTTTAAGAACTGCAGCAGAACATTTCGGATGAAACTGCAGCAATTCAAACAGTCCAGCTTCGACTCGCCTTCAGCAACTTGCTGGCCAAGTCCAAAGAAGTGCCAAGAGATGAATAGCGGTCACTTCCAACGTCTACCATAATCAGGTTAATGCTGAATTTCCTTTCTTCTGCTGTGTTTCTTTATATGCTGGAATGCTTTTATGTGGGCTACTTTTACACACATCAAAAACAGATTTGCATCAGCTCGGTTCCGAGAGTTCCGCAACCTGTACAGTAGCGTGGAATAGAAATCAACATCATTTCCGCTCTTTTTATTCTTCATGAAAACCACACATTTCATTTTGTATCACCGTACAGCGAGGTGGAGGTCCAAATTGCTGTTCACACCAGTACCTCTAATACCCAGTAGCACGTCCTCTTGCATTGATACATACCTGTATTTGTCGTGGCATGCTATCCACAAGTTCATCAAGGCACTGTTGATCCAGTCACTCCTCAAAGGCGATTCGGCGTAGATCCCTCAGAATGGTTGGTGGGTCACGTCGTCCATAAACAGCCCTTTTCAATCTAACCCAGGCATGCTCGATAGGATTCATGTCTGGAGAACATGCTGGCCACTCTAGTCGAGCGATATCGTTATCCTGAAGGAAGTCATCCACAAGACGTGCACGATAGAGGCGCGCATTGTCGTCCATGAAGAAGAATGCTTCACCAATATGCTACCGATATGGTTGCACTATCGCTCGGAGAATGGCATTCACGTGTCGTACAGCCGTTAAGGCGCCTTCCATGACCACCTGCGGCGTACGCCGGTCCCACATAATACCACCCCAAAACATCAGCGAACCTGCACCTTGCTGCACTCCCTCGACAGTGTGTCTAAGGCTTTCAGCCTGGCCGGGTTGCTTCCAAACACGTCTCCGACGACTGTCTGGCTGAAGGCACATGCGACACTCATCGGTGAAGAGAATGCGATGCCAATCCTGAGCGGTCCATTCGGCATGTTTTTGGGCCAATCTGCACCGCGCTGCATGGTGTCGTCGTTGCAAAGATGGACCTCGCCATGGACGTCGGGAGTGAAGTTGCGCATCATGCAGCCTATTGCGCACAGTTTGAGTCGTAACACGACGTCCTGTGGCTGCACGTAAAGCATTAGTCAATATGGTTGCGTTGCTGTCAGGTTTACTCCAAGCCATAATTCGTACGTAGCGGTCATCCACTGCAGTAGTAGCTCTTGGGTGGTCTGAGCGAGGCGTGTCATCGACAGTTCCTGTATCTCCTCCATGTCCAAACAACATCGCTCTGGTTCACTCCGAGACGCCTGGATACTTCGCTTGTTGAGAGCCCTTCCTGGCACAAAGTAACAATGCGGAGGCGATCGAACCGCGTATTGACCGTCGAGGCATGGTTGAACTACAGACAACACGAGCCGTGTACCACCTTCCTGGTGGAATGACTGGAACTGATCGGCCGTCGGACCCTCTCCGTCTAATAGGCGCTGCTCATGCATGGTTGTTTACATCTTTGGGCGGGTTTAGTGACATCTCTGAACAGTCAAGGGACTGTGTCTGTGATACAATATCCACAGCCAACGTCTATCTTCAGGAGTTCTGGGAATCGGGATGATGCAAAACTTTTTTTGATGTGTGTATTTGCCCCACCCTGTATTATACTATTGACTGTGTTACTTTCATTGTGTGTGTGTTGCCCTAGAACCCACAAATCCATCATAGAAGAACATCTGTATTAGTCTTCTTCTGCGGTAGAGAGATTTTCATCAAAGTGGACGCAAGCAGTCCACAGCAGCGATGAATCGCTTGTCGGCACTACCCCGGACGATCATTGCCCTTCGGTATGACAACGAACTTGGAGAGCCCCATTCTTCAAAAAAATGGTTCAAATGGCTCTGAGCACTATAGGACTTAACATCTGTGGTCATCAGTCCCCTAGAGCTTATAACTACTGAAACCTAACTAACCTAAGGGCATCACACACATCCATGCCCGAGGCAGGATTCGAACCTGCGTCCGTAGCGGTCACGCGGTTCCAGACTGAAGTGCCTAGAACCGCACGCCACACCGGCCGGCGCCCCATTCTTCCAAGGATCTCAAGAGACATGGTAGTTTTACTACTTTAGTCATGGTATGAGGAGCCATTGGGTATGACTTCAGGTCACGCTTGGTAGTGTCTGGCGGAACTCTGGCAGCACAAAGCTACACCACTGACGCCATGCGTGCTCATGTATTACCTCATATGCAACAGTATGATGGTCCCATTCCTCAACAAGAGAATTCCCGTCCATACACGGTTCGTGCATCTATAAACTGTCTGCATGATGCTGAGACACTCCCATAGCCAGCTAGACTCCCATATCCGTCCCTGACAGAATGTGTGTCGGACTCATTGCCAATATCCAAGATCTGAAGAAGCAGATACAGTAGTTGTGGACCAGCTATCCTCTCCTGACTCCATTAACAACTTAATTAGTGCGTGGATACAGGCCAGTGGGAGTGGAATGTCTTACTGATAGGAAGACTCATACTACCAAGTTCTTTGTAAATCTGACTCGCTACTGTAATTATAGAAATCAGATGGCAGTTATAAGAGTCGAGCGGCATAAAAGGGAAGCAGTGGTAGGGAGGGGAGTGAGACAGTGTTGTAGCCTATCCCTGATGTTATTCAATCTGTATATTGAGCAAGCAGTAAAGGAAACAAAAGAAAAATTTGGAGTAGTAATTAAAATCGATGGAGAAGAAATAAAAACTTTGAGGTTCGCCGATGACATTGTAATTCTGTCAGAGACAGCAAAGGACTTGAAGGAGCATCTGAACGGGATGGACAGTGTCTTGAGAGGAGGATATAAGATGAACATCAACAATAGCAAAACGAGGATAATGGATTGTAGTCGAATTAAAGCGGGTGATGCTGCGAGAATTAGATTAGGAAATGAGACGCTTAAAGTAGTAAATGAGCTCTGCTATTTGGGGAGCAAAATAGCTGACTATGGTCGAAGTAGATAGGATATAAAATGTAGACTGGCAATGGCAAGGAAAGCGTTTCTGAAGAAGAGAAATTTGTTAACACCGAGTACAGATTTAACTGTCAGGAAGTCGTTTCTGAAAGTATTTGTACGGAGTGTAGCCATGTATGGAAGTGAAAGGTGGACGATAAATAGTTTGGACAAGAAGAGAATAGAAGCTTTCGAAATGTGGTGGTACAGAAGAATGCTGAAGATTAGATGGGTAGATCAAGTAACTAATGTGGACGTATTGAATAGAATTGGGGAGAAGAGAAGTTTGTGGCACAACTTGGCTAGAAGAAGGAATCGGTTGGTAGGACATGTTCTGAGGCATCAACGGATTGGCCTGGGTTGTTTGGGAGAAGAGACCAAACAGCGAGGTCATCGGTCTCATCGGATTAGGGAAGGATGGGGAAGGAAGTCGGCCGTGCCCTTTCAAAGAAACCATCCCGGCATTTGCCTGGAGCGATTTAGGGAAATCACGGAAAACCTAAATCAGGATGGCCGGACGCGGGATTGAACCGTCGTCCTCCCGAATGCGAGTCCAGTGTGCTAACCACTGCGCCACCTTGCTCGGTGCATCAAGGGATCACCAATTTGGTACTGGAGGGCAGCGTGGAGGGTCAAAATTGTAGAGGGAAACCAAGAAATAAATACACTAAGAAGATTCATAAGGATGTAGGTTGCTGTAGGTACTCTGCACAGGACAGAGTAGCATGGAGAGCTGCATCAAACCAGCCTCTGGACTGACGACCACAACAACAACAACTCTCTTAAACCGTGAAGTTTCGTTTCGTTTCCCGCCCCCTCGTGAGTACTTCTTGTTTTAGTCAGGCAGCGTGTGTAGAGTGACTTGATAACTTCCTGCGTATCTCTGACTTCCTGAATAAACTATTTTTCGCAGGGGACTTGCTTTCAAACCAGCATTGTAGAACAAACAGTTGAGGACGTTGAGTGCTAGAACTACTGAACAGATCAAACCAGTGAGAAGACGAGGGGGACGGATAGATGAACAGAGAGACAGAGAGAGAGATTCGACGAGTTCTGCACGACCTCGAACATGTGGCAACAGAAGTAACCAGCTGTCATGCTACACCTGGACGTCGGTTTTTGCTCGACAGCCGAGAAGCAGTGTAAGTTTTTGTGTGGCTCGTATAAGAGAAGCGCAAGATGAGGCCCCGGGCGAATTCCTTTCCGCTGCAGCGAGACCGCTGGGAGAGAGACGGGGGAACCTGTTGTCGGCGGGCCGTGGGTCACATCGCGTCCTCTGCGCTATGCGGTGCCGGCGATAAGGGGCTGGGCTGACGTAAGCCCTATCTGGAGAGCGCGGCTATCGGTCGGGCGCAGAACGCCCATCTAGCCGATAGCGAGCGAGCCAAAACGTGTTGCGCGCTATCAAACGCGACGCCTAAGTTAATAAACTCTCCGCTTGCAGCGATTGGAACTAATCGAGCCTGCAAATACTCCGTATAATATGCATGGGGAAGTTTTGCGTCGATACGACTCCAATAAACCCGGTGTCTGCAGGGCTAAACTCAATCTCCTCAACATATCCTTAAATACACTCCTGGAAATTGAAATAAGAACACCGTGAATTCATTGTCCCAGGAAGGGGAAAATTTATTGACACATTCCTGGGGTCAGATACATCACATGATCACACTGACAGAACCACAGGCACATAGACACAGGCAACAGAGCATGCACAATGTCGGCACTAGTACAGTGTATATCCACCTTTCGCAACAATGCAGGCTGCTATTCTCCCATGGAGACGATCGTAGAGATGCTGGATGTAGTCCTGTGGAACGGCTTGCCATGCCATTTCCACCTGGCGCCTCAGTTGGACCAGCGTTCGTGCTGGACGTGCAGACCGCGTGAGACGACGCTTCATCCAGTCCCAAACATGCTCAATGGGGGACAGATCCGGAGATCTTGCTGGCCAGGGTAGTTGATTTACACCTTCTAGAGCACGTTGGGTGGCACGGGATACATGCGGACGTGCATTGTCCTGTTGGAACAGCAAGTTCCCTTGCCGGTCTAGAAATGGTAGAACGATGGGTTCGATGACGGTTTGGATGTACCGTGCACTATTCAGTGTCCCCTCGACGATCACCAGTGGTGTACGGCCAGTGTAGGAGATCGCTCCACACACCATGATGCCGGGTGTTGGCCCTGTGTGTCTCGGTCGTATGCAGTCCTGATTGTGGCGCTCACCTGCACGGCGCCAAACACGCATACGACCATCATTGGCACCAAGGCAGAAGCGACTCTCATCGCTGAAGACGACACGTCTCCATTCGTCCCTCCATTCACGCCTGTCGCGACACCACTGGAGGCGGGCTGCACGATGTTGGGGCGTGAGCGGAAGACGGCCTAACGGTGTGCGGGACCGTAGCCCAGCTTCATGGAGACGGTTGCGAATGGTCCTCGCCGATACCCCAGGAGCAACAGTGTCCCTAATTTGCTGGGAAGTGGCGGTGCGGTCCCGTACGGCACTGCGTAGGATCCTACGGTCTTGGCGTGCATCCGTGCGTCGCTGCGGTCCGGTCCCAGGTCGACGGGCACGTGCACCTTCCGCCGACCACTGGCGACAACATCGATGTACTGTGGAGACCTCACGCCCCACGTGTTGAGCAATTCGGCGGTACGTCCACCCGGCCTCCCGCATGCCCACTATACGCCCTCGCTCAAAGTCCGTCAACTGCACATACGGTTCACGTCCACGCTGTCGCGGCATGCTACCAGTGTTAAAGACTGCGATGGAGCTCCGTATGCCACGGCAAACTGGCTGACACTGACGGCGGCGCTGCACAAATGCTGCGCAGCTAGCTCCATTCGTCGGCCAACACCGCGGTTCCTGGTGTGTCCGCTGTGCCGTGCGTGTGATCATTGCTTGTACAGCCCTCTCGCAGTGTCCGGAGCAAGTATGGTGGGTCTGACACACCGGTGTCAATGTGTTCTTTTTTCCATTTCCAGGAGTGTATTTGCCATACAAAGGGTAATGAGCGCGACAATACCACCGAGTGAGGTGGCGTAGTGGTTACCACACTGGACTCGCATTCGGGAGGACGATATTTCAAACCCGTGTCAGGCCATCCTGATTTAGGTTTTCCGTGATTTTCCTAAATCGCATCAAATACAGGGATGGTTCCTTTGGAAGGGCACTGCCGATATCCTTTCCCACCCTTCCATAATCCCACCTTGTATTCCGACTCTATTGACCTCGATGTCGACGGGACCGATATTTCTGTGGGGCTAAGGCTTGTGGAGTAAAGGTTCGTGACTGTGTTGCGGGTCTGTTTAGGTTCCGGATTCTGTGTGCTCTGGTGGGAGCGAGTTTTGGAGGGTGTGGTATATGTAGTAGGGTTTTTCAGCTATGAGGGAACGAGGGGGAGGTTTGGAGGATGTTGTAGAGGTTGTGCACCATGGTACTTCAAGGCAGGAGTAGGAAGTGAGCGTGGTGGAGAGTTTTTTGAGGTGGTGTTGTGCATGTTGCTCTAGTTCCTGGAGGGCAAAAGGTTCAATGTGTGTTATGGGTTCCAGGAATTTGGGATTGCATAGCAGTAGAATTTTGTGGATGGAAAGAAAGTATTGTAAGGAAGTTTGGGCTTGGTTGATATTTTTCTATTCTCTCCCTCCTCCTCACGACTATACCGCGTAGACTGTCTTTGACAGTGGTATCAAACCGGCGAGGAAGGGAGTCATAAATTTAGTCCGGAATATCATATCTAGGTGAAGACATTAATCGGCGATCAGTGCAGCAGTGGTGTATGTCGATAGTTTATGCTGCACCTACCTACACTGGAAAATTCCTGACTGCATGAAACAAGACACTCCGAAAATATCTATTACTCTGTGGTTTGTGAGAAACACAACAAATCGTAACGACCTAAAACACATTTCCCCTACATTTGACTGCTTTTACATGAATTACATCTACTACATCTACTTCTACATTTATACTCCACAATCCACCCAACGGTGTGTGGTGGAGGGCACTTTACGTGCCACTGTCATTATCTCCCTTTCCTGTTCCAGTCGCGTATGGTTCGCGGGAAGAACGACTGCCGGAAAGCCTCTGTGCGCAGTCAAACGTAGAGCAAATGTGTTTTAGGTCGTTACGATTTGTTGTGTTTCTCACAAATCACAGAGTAATAGATATTTTCGGAGTGTCTTGTTTCAGGCAATCAGGAGTTTTCCAGTGTAGGTAGGTGCAGCATAAGCTATCGACACACACCACAACTCCACTGATCGTCGATGGATGGCTTCAGCTGGATATGATATACCGGACTAAACATGTTGACTCCCTTCCTCTCCGCTTTAGTACGTGAGTAATCTAATCTGAGGTGACAAAAGCCATGGAATATCTCAAAATATCGTGTCGCACCTCCTCTTGCCTGGCTTAATGCAGCATCTCGACGTGGCACGAACTCAACAAATCGTTGGAAGTCCCCTGCAGAAATATTGAGCCATACTGCCTCTACACCCGCCCATAATTGCGAAAGTGTTGCCGGTGGAGGATTTTGTGCACGAACTGACCTCACGGATATGTCCCTTAATTGTTCGACAGGATTCATATCGAGAGACCTGTGTGACCAAATCATTTGCTCAAAATGTCCAGAATGTTCTTCAGACCAATTGTGATCATTTTTGGTACGACGACACGGCACATTGTCATCCATAAAACTTCCATCGTCGTTTGGGAACACAAATGGCTGCAAATGGTCTCCAAGTAACAGAACATAACTATTTCCAGTCAGTGATTAGTTCAGGTGGACCACACGACCCAGTTCATTCCATGTAAACACAGTCCATACCATTGCGGAGCTACCACCAGCTTGGACAGTGCCTTATTGACAACGTATGTCCTACCATCATCTCTTACCAACTCAAATCGGGACTCATCTGATGAGGGCGCGTTTTTCCAGTCGTCTAGCGTCCAGCCGATATAGTCACGACCTCAGGAGAGGCAATCCAGGCGATTTCGTGCAAATAGCAATGGCACTCACGTCGGTCTTCTGTTGCCGTAGCTCAGTAACGCCTAATTTCGCCGCACTGACGGATACGTTGGTCGTACGTCCAACATTGATTTCTACGTTTATTTCAAGCAGTGTTGCTTGTCTGTTAGCATTGACAACTCTACACAAACGTCCAATATTGATTTCTGCGTTTATTTCAAGTTTTGTTGCTTGTCTGTTAGCATTGACAACTCTACACAAACGTCCACCATTGATTTCTGCGTTTATTTCAAGTTGTGTTGCTTGTCTGTTAGCATTGACACCTCTACACAAACGTCCAACATTGATTTCTGCGTTTATTTCAAGTTTTGTTGCTTGTCTGTTAGCATTGACAACTCTACACAAACGTCCAACATTGATTTATGCGTTTATTTCAAATTGTGTTGCTTGTCTGTTAGCATTGACAACTCTACAGAAACGTCCACCATTGATTTCTGCGTTTATTTCAAGTTGTGTTGCTTGTCTGTTAACATTGACAACTCTACACAAACGTCCAACATTGATTTCTGCGTTTATTTCAAGTTTTGTTGCTTGTCTGTTAGCATTGACAACTCTACACAAACGTCCAACATTGATTTCTGCGTTTATTTCAAGTTGTGTTGCTTGTCTGTTAGCATTGACAACTCTACACAAACGTCCACCATTGATTTCTGCGTTTATTTCAAGTTGTGTTGCTTGTCTGTTAGCATTGACAACTCTACACAAACGTCCACCATTGATTTCTGCGTTTATTTCAAGTTGTGTTGCTTGTCTGTTAGCATTGACAACTCTACACAAACGTCCACCATTGATTTCTGCGTTTATTTCAAGTTGTGTTGCTTGTCTGTTAGCATTGACAACTCTACACAAACGTCCACCATTGATTTCTGCGTTTATTTCAAGTTGTGTTGCTTGTCTGTTAGCATTGACAACTCTACACAAACGTCCAACATTGATTTCTGCGTTTATTTCAAGTTTTGTTGCTTGTCTGTTAGCACTGACAACTCTACACAAACACCGCTGCTCTCTGTCGTTAAGCGGAGGCCGTCGACCACTGCGTTGTCCATAGTGAGAGGTAGTGGCTGAAATTTGGTATTCTCGGCACACTCATGACACTGTGCATCTCGGAATACTGAATTTCCTCACGATTTCCGAAATGCGTCCATCTCCAACTACCAATCCGCATTCAGAGTCTGTTAATTCCAGTCGTGCTCTTATGATCACACTGGAAACCTTTCCACATGAATCACCTGAGTACAAAAGACAACTCCGCCAATGCACTGGCCTTTTATACTTCGTGTGCGCGATACTACCGCCATCTGTATATGTGCATATCGCTATACCATCACTTTTGTGGCATCAGTGTATGTTACTAAGCGATTATGCTGTAACGGTTATCACAGCACAACTTGCATGTTACCTGTCTTGCGGATTCCATGCGCAGCAAAAATATGATTTTCAATATTTCGCCTAATTACTGACCAAATTTAAAAATTTAAAATGCTATCATAGTATACTTGTTAAGAGATAATATACGTAGGTTGGAACTTAAATAGTGGGAACACTGCTGTGGAGACACTATGCAATGGAATATACTATTGTCCCTGATAGCACACGTTGTTGACACACCTACTTTACCTCCGAAGAAATGGACTCGCTCGTCCCACGTCAACGGCGTGCGCAAGATCGAGGGAAACACAGTCACTTGTCAGCGAGCAGTCTAACGTAACTGTGCCACTAAGTTTTCGAAGCAGTATCAAAAGAGTTGGATCAAGATTGAATTTTCCAGTGGGAGGGCAGCACGACAGTGTCATCAAGGTCTTCAAGAGACGTGCTGAGAGTCGGCATTGCCGTACAGAACAGTGGCACTTTGGGTAAAAGCCTTCAACGAAGCTCAGAAAACTGTGGGAAACATGCATCGGGCAGGTCGTCCTAGCGTCTCCGAAGAAGAAGTGCATGCTGTTACCATGTTAGTGGACAGTGATCGACGCCATACGATTCGTGAGCTCGCCCACGAAACCGGATTTGCGCATACGACTGTGCTTCGCATCCTGAAGGAACGCCTGGGCATACGAAAAATTGCATCACGATGGGTTCCACATGACTTGACGGAAATGTAGAAATGGATGCGTACCCTCCGCCCCCAGTGACCGAGCGGTTCTAGGCGCTTCAGTCCGAAACCACGTGGCTGCTACGGTCGCAGGTTCGAATCCTGCCTCGGGCATGGCTGTGTGTGATGTCTTTGGGCTAGTTAGGTTTAAGTAGTCTAGGGGACTGATGACCTCAGATGTTAAGTCCCATAGTGCTGAGAGCCATTTGAATCATTTTTGGATGCGTTACGACGTTCCTCAGACGCACTTGGAGCGCTATGAGCGCGAAGGAGAGGCTTTCTTACGCCGTATCGTAAAGCTGGATCAGACATGGTCCACATCGTACGAGCATAAACTAAAACCTCTATCCAACGACTGGCGTCATTATGGGTCGCCGCGAAAGGCGAAAGTGCGTCAGAGTCCCAGTATGGTGATTCTCGTGTACGACTGTGATGGTGTTATCCTAGCACATTACGTTCCTCCACGGCAGACCGTCAGTGCACAGTATTACTGTTCGTTTTTGGAGCATCACCTGCGACCAGCTATGCGAAAGAGGCTGTGACACTTCCTGCGCAATCCACCCATCATTTTGCACGACAATGCGCGGGCGCATACAGAGCAAGCTGTGACTGCTCTGTTCGGTCGATGGGACTGGGAAGTACTATACCATCCACCCTACTACCCGGACTGAGTCCCTGTGACTTAGATTTGATTCCGAAGATGAAGGAACCACTTCGTTGCATTCGCTTCAGAACTGTTCCAGAGATTCGACAGACAGCAGACCGCTCCATTCGCACTATCAGCAGAACAGGCTCTGCTAACGGTATACTACGCCTTCCACATCGCTGGCAACGGTTTCTACACAGCGCTGGTGTCTACTTTGAAGGACAGTAACAGGTGCGAACATGTAACTCTTTTGTATCGGTTGTGAATAAATAGTTGCCACTATTTAAGTTCCAAATTTCGTATTATTTTGAAAGTTTAACTACAATAAGACAAGTATTTCAGTTAGAAACTGTATGTTTGTCTTGACGGTGCGCAAATACCCGGACTTTATTCATCCAGTATTTGAGAATGAGAGCACTTTGCCGCTTCCAACAAACTTTACACATAATTTTGAACATTTACGAGCTTTTTTGCTCCTTGAGACTCCACATTAAATGATGAAACGAAAAACGTCGATGGCTTATTATGAAACATTTTCGCCGTTCAGGCAGTAAAACTTCACCATGGCTCATGAGGTTTTAATTTCTTATTTTTTGGTACTAACTCTGTTCGCAACACACTTTGCAGACAGTATCTACGCAAAATTCTACCATTGTACGACAGATGTTTCAGGGGATATGACATCATAAACATTGAAACAAAAACTTGCTTTTGCTTAAAATGCAGCTTAAATTACCCGCACTATGTGCATCCAGTGTTTCATAATAAGAGCAGTTAGCGATTTCCAACAAACTAACAGCATAATTTTCCCTTTTATAAACTGATTTTCGCTTATATGCTAAACGCCAAATATTTAACACATTAATTCATTTGTGAAGTAATCAGACGTCCGGAGCTGTTTTATATATGGGAGTTCCATACTTGAGCGAATCGGGAGATTACTGGTATTGGTATAATCAGAGAAATATGTGTTGTTCACATGATTTTTGAACTGTAATCTGTCAGACACACCCAACAAAGTATCAGCGAATGTGAAAATGGACAGCGTAAAATGTTAATGTATAAATGCTTTTCTACTAGAATGACAAGTAAAGATTCAGTCACTAATGCGCTAAAACATTACGACTACCTGTTTAATTGTATGTTGATCCACCTTCGGAACATAGTACAGCAGTGACTTGCATGGTATGGATTATACAAGTCCTTTTTTAGGTTTTCAGAGGTACGAGGGTTGAAAGTTTAATAGTGGCAACTGTTTATTTACAGCTCGTACAAAATAGATACGTGTTTCAAAGCTTTGCTGACCTTCAGTGTAGTCACCAGCATTGTGTATAAAAATGGCTCTGAGCACTATGGGCCTCAACTGCTGAGGTCATAAGTCCCCTAGAACTTAGAACTACTTAAACCTAACCAACCTAAGGACATCACACTCATCCATGCCCGAGGCAGGATTCGAACTGTAAGTAGGCTGTCTATGTTTTCTCTATGTAAGTAGGCTGTTTAGGTTTTTTTATTGGTAACGCCACCTCTGTATGAAAATCACTGGCTGTGCTGTGTGAAGTCTGTGGCTGCTTTGCATTGTTGTAATACTCGCCATTGTAGTGTTGGGCAGCTGGATGTGAACAGCGCGTAGCGTTGCGCAGTTGGAGGTGAGCCGTCAGCAGTGGTGGATGTGGGGAGAGAGATGGCGGAGTTTTGAAATTTGTCATGAACTGCTATATTTATATATGATGATATCAAGGTAAATACATTGTTTGATTCCTATTAATATCTTTCATTTGCTAACTATCCCTATCAGTAGTTAGTGCCTTCAGTAGTTTGAATCTTTTATTTAGCTGGCAGTAGTGGCGCTCGCTGTATTGCAGTAGCTTGAGTAGCGAAGATTTTTGTGAGGTAAGTGATTTGTGAAAGGTATAGTTTAATGTTAGTCAGGGCCCATTCTTTTGTACGGATTATTGAAAGTCAGATTGCGTTGCGCTAACAAAATATTGTGTGTCAGTTTAAGCACAGTCCTGTACAATTGTTCAAAGGGGACGTTTCATATGTCGACCCTTAGCCGAGGATACCTCACTGGAATCTTCTGATTTTTTCTTCTAGTTTGTGTAATTAGTGTAGATTTTGTTTACTGCTAGCGCGTAATTGTAGAGAAAATCTCCTTTGTAGTTGCAGTCTTTCATTGTTGTACAGTAAAACAGTTGTGGCATGCATGTAGATTTGCACCAAGTATTTCGCAGCTGCAATTAACTAGATATTATTTTCAGTGCTATGTTAATGTGTTCTCTTACTTTTGATCTTCAAATTGTGTTTTTCTGTGTTGTCGTGTGAAATACTGTGACAAAATTTTAGCTTTTGACCAACATTGTATCAATAAGTGTGTGCATTTGATTTCTTTGTTATTGTAATTATGACAAATTTTATCAAATCATTATTGGCCACTGCCCAAAAAAAATTTGTAAAATTTTTTGTGGGGAGCATGGGGGCTATGTAAGTAGGCTGTTTATGTTTTCTCTATGTAAGTCGGCTGTTTAGGTTTTTTTATTGGTAACGCCACCTCCGTATGAAAATCACTGGCTGTGCTGTGTGCAGTCTGTGGCTGCTTTGCATTGTTGTAATACTCACCATTGTAGTGTTTGGCAGCTGGATGTGAACAGCGCGTAGCGTTGCGCAGTTGGAGGTGAGCCGTCAGCAGTGGTGGATGTGGGGAGAGAGATGGCGGAGTTTTGAAATTTGTCATGAACTGCTATATTTATATGTGATGATATCAAGGTAAATACATTGTTTGTTCCCTATTAACATCTTTCATTTGCTAACTATCCCTATCAGTAGTTAGTGCCTTCAGTAGTTTGAATCTTTTATTTAGCTGGCAGTAGTGGCGCTCGCTGTATTGCAGTAGCTTGAGTAGCGAAGATTTTTGTGAGGTAAGTGATTTGTGAAAGGTATAGTTTATTGTTAGTCAGGGCCCATTCTTTTGTACGGATTATTGAAAGTCAGATTGCGTTGCGCTAACAAAATATTGTGTGTCAGTTTAAGCACAGTCCGGTACAATTGTTCAAAGGGGACGTTTCAGAACCTGCGACCGTAGCGGTCACGCGGTTCCAGACTGAAGCGCCTAGAACCGCTCGGCCACCCCGGCCGGCAGGACATTGTGTATAAACCGTTGCCAGCGATGTGGAAGTCGTAGGATACTCTTAGCAGTGCCAGTTGTGTTGACAGTTCGAGCAGCGCGGTCTATTGCCTGACGAATTTGTAGCAATTCTGATGCGAATGCCGTGAAGTGTTTCCTTCTGTTTAGAAATCGATTTGAACTTACGAGGGCTTAATTCAGGGGAGTGGCAAAGGGTTATACACAATCCTGGTGACTACTTTGAAGGCCAGTAAAGCTTTGAAACACGTATCTATTTTGTGAGAGCTATGAATAAATGATTGCCACTATTAAAGTTACAACTCTCGTATAAGGAACTATGTGTCTACGGACAGGTAACGCACTTCCCGTAAATTACGAGCTGGTGATTCGTGTGCGTGAAATTGGCGCCCGGTTGCACTCCAAATTTCATCAGACGGGTTCAGGTCAGGCGAATTCGGTGGCCAAAACCTCAACATGAGCTCTCTGTCACGCTCTTAAAACCAATGTGTCACGTTTCTGGTCTTATGACACGAACTGTTATCCTGTTGGAAAACGCCATCGCCGTCAAGCACGAGTAGATGTAGATGTTCAACAGTTCACACCGAGCAAGGTGGCGCAGTTGTTGGCAAACTGGACTCGCATTCCGGAGGACGACAGTTCAAATCCACGTGCGGCCATCCTGATTTAGGTTTTCCGTGATTTCCGTGAATCGCTTCCGGTAAATGCCGAGATGGTTCCTTTGCAAGGGCACGACGACTTCCTTCCCCATCCTTCCCTAATCCAATGGGACCAATGACATCGCTGTTTGGTCCTCTTCCCCCCAAACCAACCAACCAACTAACGTTGATGCAGTTCACAGCTACCACGGTGGCTTCGGGCACCACCACAGGCTCCACGGAATCCCAGGTGAATTTCCCTCATAGCATGATACTGGTATCACTGGCCTGCATGTGTGGTACGGTGCATGTTTCGACTTGCCATTGTCCTGGATGGTCACCACCCACTTGGTATAACAGGAAACGTGATTCATCTGACAAGGCGACAAATTTCCATTGATCCACGGTCCAATCTCGACTATCTGTGCCAACTGCTGTTGTAATTAAGACACAAAGGATTTATAGACATTGGCTGCGAGAGGCATTGATTCAAATCAGTGAGAAAGGTTGAAAATTTCGGAACGGAATTCGAACCCGACGCTCCTGCTTACTAGGCAGATGCGCTGACCACTGAGCCATCAGGACACAGGGGCGATTCTAGGCCCCACAGTATGGAACCGCGCGACTGCTACGGTCGCAGGTTCGAATCCTGCCTCGGGCATAGATGTGTGTGACGTCCTTAGGTTAGTTAGGTTTCAGTAGTTGTAAGTTCTAGGGGACTGATGACCTTAGAAGTTAAGTCCCATAGTGCTCAGAGCCATTTGAACCATTTGACACAGGGGTCATCGCAACTGCACAGACTACCCTAGCCCGCCTGCTGTCAGACCCAAATTCTCAACCTATGCACACACTACAAATGCAGTGACCCTTGGCCATTGTCCTCGTTACGCGCGGAATTCCCTGATTCCTGTAAGATTTCGAGTCTGGTGTGCATCCGCACTGAAGAAATCACTGGCCGTCTTCACCTCAATTATATATACGCAAGTGTAATTGACAATGCCTTTGGCTCAACGTGGGAACACGTAGGGGTCGTCTGTTGTAGAGATGCCTGTTCAAGAATGTGCACTGAACGGTATGCTCCGAAACACTTGTGCTTGCGCCAACGTTGTACTCCGTGACCAGATCCGCCAGAGATCTCCACCAATCCTATTTTATAGAGCGGGTAAAAGTCTTCGACCTTCATGTGGCGAAATGAGACGTGAACATCCAACACCTTGCTGCCCACTCATGGTTCCACTGTCCTTCAACTGCTTTCTATTGATACTTACGTCAGTAGCACATGAACCGTCGATAACCACGGCATTTCGAGATATTCGTTGCCATGGACCACGCCACAATCGTATGCCCTTTTTTTTTTTACGATGTCTTTTACTTCAGACATGCATGTCTGAAGGAACAGACGTCGTAAAAGAGAGTACGTATTACAAACCTCGGCTGCCAAAAAATGACGATAATAACATTGGTCTAGATCCATTGTAGTTTCTTTTTCCTTGTTGAGGGAACCACATAATCTGCGACCAATAGCTAGTGTAAAGAATGTGGATCAATCTGGGGAGCCGAAGTGGTTAAGGCGATCTTTCGCAAAAAGCAGGAAATCTGGGTTCGATTCATAGTCCGACAAATTTTCGAATGTCACGAATTGGTGTATACTATGCTAATGATAAATACTATACTAATGATAAATATTTAAAACCGTCGTATCTGTGTGTTTGAAACGAAACTGATAAATGAATTTTCATGGGGTTTTCGCAGATAATCTGAATATAGTTTTGGGCACCGTACATACTTTATGTCATCGAAGTCGGATCAAAAGAAGAAAAAGATACCCATGTGTATATGTATATATGTTCCTAATCTCTTCCGAAAGCACTTGACTGACTTCGACAGAACTTGGTACAAACATCGCTTACTGCCTAGAAAGAATCGCTGTGGGAGTACCTATCAAATGGGTGGGGCGAGAACGAGAAAGTAGTGTAGGTCACGACACGCTAGTGCCCATATTTTATCCGTCCACTGTTTGAGAACAAGTACACTTAATGATCTAGAACAACCTTTACACGTAATTTCAGACCTTTATGAAATTTTTTCTCGCTGCGCCCCCGAAATGATGAAAGGAAAAAAAATTATCGCTTACTACATTATCGCTGTTCGCGCAGGAAATTGCTTGATCCATTGTACTCTCTTTTTCCCTGTTGAGGGAACCAAATAATCTGCCAACAGTAGCTAACGTAAAAAATGTTGCATATGGAGTTTTGGATCAATCCGGGGAGCCGAAGCGATTAAGGCGACAGTTCGGGTTTGCTACTAACTGTGCTTTCGGCACATTAACAGTGTTGATATATACACTGAATATACCTGCAAAGTTATACCACTATACGACAGGATATATGACGTCATAAACAATGAAATGCATGTAAAACTGCCGTATCATGCATGACGCTTAAATTTATTATTATTAACCCGGTGAACCGATTCTCGATGAAATTTGGTAAGGAGATAGCTCGATCTCTGAGGAAGAACATAGGCTACTTCATAAACCGAGTAGGAACTTAAACTTTGTGTTCTGCCTTACGGCAGGTCTTGTCACGGGGGAAACCTCGTCAGAGTGGTCCACCGCACGAGAGTCTAGGGAAGTGATTCCAGCAGTGGTTTCCCGTCCCTTGCACTGGGGATGATGAAATTATGATGATTAGGACAACACAACTCCCAGTCCCTGAGCGGAGAAAATCTCCGACCTAGCCGGGAATCGAATCCGGGCCCCTTGGCGTGACAGACCGCCACGCTGACCATTCAGCTATCGGGGTGGACAACCTATTAGTACAAAATACTTATTGATCTCAAGAATATAACGCGAATTACAGAAAAATATTTAAACTTCATCATAGAACAATATTTTCACTCTGCAGCCGAGTGTGCGCTTATATGAAACTAGCTGGTAGATTTATAGTGTTTGCCTGACTGAGACTCGAATTTGGGACCCTTGTCCTTTGCAGGCAAGTGCTCTCCCAACTCAGAAAGCCACCCACGACTGACAGCCAGTCCTCAAAGCTGTACTTCTGCCAGTACCTCGTCTCCTACCTTCCAAACTTCAAAGAAGCTCCCCTGCGAAACTTGCAGATCTAGTACTACTGGAAGAAAGAATATTGCGGAGACATGGCTTTGCTACAGCCTGGGGGATGTTTCCAGGATGAGATTTTCACTCTGCAGCGGAGTGTGCGCTGATATGAAACTTCCTGGGAGATTAAAACTGTGTGCCAGACCAAGACTCGAACTCGGGACCTTTGCTCTATCAATTATTTTTTGCTTTGCCTACTGCGTTATTGATTCTCGCAGTATCTACAGTCTTCGACAAATTCAGACGCAGATAAAGATTTTTCAGTATTTCCCCGCTCTTCGTCACGCCACGACGCTCCATAGCGTCATGTCGGTGCCACCAGCCGATACAAATACTCCATTCAAACTAATATATTGTGGACTTGGATTTTAAAATGGTGTCCTTAATTAAGACTGAAACATAATGGAATATTGGTTTACGATATTAGGAGGCATTAAATGTTGTGTGGTAAAGAACAGTAATCAGCTAACAGCTTTAAAGAGCCAAGTAATTGCAATGGCACGAACAAACATGTGTAGACCAGTAAGATTGTTAGTGGTACCCTCACTGGAAGCAACTAACATATTCTCTAGTAGTGTTTTGCTTATTGGTTTGGACGCTTCATGTAAGGGATGTCCTTATTTGTTTGAACCTAATGTGGGTTGCGCACAACACTTTGAAACAAACATATAATTAAAACCTGTTGCTACTTGTCGGTTTTTCTGGGCTAAGTAAATGCCCTTTGCTATGAAATAAGTGCTTAAAGCAGGCGAAATGATTACAAGCAGACTGAATGTTTAAAGTACCGGGTGTTATGACAACAGTCGCATATAGTCAGACAGAGCGAATGGTTACGAGAGGGTAGGCTTATATTTAATAAGCACAGTTGCAGTATTTGGATTTGTGCCGACATTAATTTGTTTGTAAACCGATTGTGGATGTTTACCTGATCCTGTGTGGAATCGTTACCAGGTCTATTTTACAATAAATGTAGCTGTTATTTACCTGCATTTACCCTTATATGCAGATTCAAAGTGGTTGACGATACCCAGAGCACAAAGAAGGAACTCCAATCGTTCGTGGGCAAGATAAATTATGATGGCAAATTTACATCTAGTGTTGTGTAGAAAAATTTCATCAGCCCACCGCTTGTCATACAGGGTACCTGGGCCGGCCGCGGTGGCCGTGCGGTTCTGGCGCTGCAGTCCAGAGCCGCAAGGCTGCTACGGTCGCAGGTTCGAATCCTGCCTCGGGTATGGGTGTGTGTGATGTCCTTAGGTTAGTTAGGTTTAAGTAGTTCTAAGTTCTAGGGGACTTATGACCTAAGATGTTGAGTCCCATAGTGCTCAGAGCCATTTGAACCATTTGAACAGGGTACCTGAAACTGAAAAAGTGTGTGAAGTCTGCTTCCTGAATAGCTCCATTTACACTAAGCAGACATGTACTCCTTGCAACACGGAGCTGGAGCCTTGTTGTCAGATAAATTCCCAAACGGCATCCGGCAACTGTATACAATCCTCTAAACCACAAATATCGGTAAATCTGAACGACAGCAAAAAAAGGAAGTACTGGCTATTATTTACAGTATTAAGAAATTGCGTGTTGTCTTGCACGAAACAAAATTCGGTAATTTCCAAAAACGCCTGCAATCGATATATATCGAACGCCCGACTGTCGCGGAGAAGGATACCGATTTTGTTTACAGCGATCGGAATTACTATGACAAAAGACGAACGATATGGATTTCGGTTATAACGATGGCAACGTCGGAAACAATACATGAATATTATCGAATGACGACTTTAAATTAATTTCACTTACCTTACTCGTCATCGGTATCTTCGTGCTGGACAATTCTGCGTGATGTTTATACTGTACGTAGAAGTCCTTATTTTTCACGGCCGGGGTACACTCCAGCAACATCTCTTAAGAAAACTGACAAAATCTCACAGGAAAGTTTTATATCACGTAAGCGCAAATTGTGCAAGTGGATGTACTGAAAAATATACAGTTCATCTCGGTCTCCCGGTCATCCTTTTTTGAGGATGATTTTCAGAGATTTCCATAATCGTTCGATATTCTATGTGTGCACAGACGGATCATGAGAAAACACCAATTCGACGAAATGGTTTACAATCTCGTGGTCAAATCCCTCTTCCTTCAAAGTGTTGTACGATGTCCATCCATCTGTAATGACTTTGGTGTCAGGCAAGATGAAGTTCTTAATAACAGGCACTAAAGTTTGTTTAGTATTGGAATACACTTTCACAATGAAACATTATCTTGAGCCTCTTTCTATGCCTTATAGCATCCAAATGCGTTCAGTTACGTTCTGAAGTAGTCATTTCCCGTATTTTCTAGTTCTTATGTGCAACTCATCTATTTGCACAATCTTGTTGACACGACCTGTTGGACCATTATCATTAGTCACACGAACACACTTCTCACAGAAACCGTAAAAGTCGCCAACGGTATTAATCGACAGCCCAGTTTCCAACACTATGTTTTCCAGTATATGATGTTTAATCCAGCAGGAAACCAAGATGATAATCTGTTGTCAGTTTAGAATTATCAAACTATGTGTTTTTCCTTATTCTTGTTCTTTTCCTACATTTGCTACTACACAACTATAATGGTAACTCCCAATCGCTACTTTTTTATTCAAGTTTGACGCAGTTCTCCCCATAACAATCCAACTTCTAATGTCGTGATTCGCCAGCAGATGGTACTCCCAAAAGAAATGTAAACAATTTTCGACATACTTAACCTAGGAATCAAATCACGTCATGTGAGACTAACATTACTGGAAGCTGTAGCTGCTTCGGTCATCTCTACGAGACTACTGAAAATAAATATTCCTTACCACTCATTATGTGTCTATGCTCTCGCTCGAAGCGAGATCCTTCGCCGCCGATTATGTGTCATCGCCGTAAGCAAAATGTATACCCCGCTCTGCGACAGTCGCGCATGCGACACATATCGTTTGCAGGCATTGTTGGAGACTATCCCAAATTCTATTAGTTTAGTGAATACAGCCTACTAATTTCACCCTCTGGCTCGTAGTGAATGTACATATAAAATAAAATTACAGCACAACCGCAGTAGTTGCTGTGTCCAGTCGGTCCAGCGCTAATGATGCCACGACAGTCATGTTTGGGCTAGTACTCTCAGCCATACACCAGGATTGACTCAAGGAGGTGTAATTAGTCGTTGGAGGTGTCAGACATTTGAAGTAATAGCTGGAGAACTTCATGTTAAATGGCAATCATCTCCAGCTGCAATAACTAAATGGTGTTATGTTCCACTCTCAAGTCGCTAATCGCCGCTCCTACCTGGACATTACCGTCACTATGGGCGGATTAAATGGGCGGGAGGAGTTGGAGGTACCTAACATTCCATCACTCCAGAAAGACTCAGTGAGTGGGGGCAATATTTGTACCGCTCCTGATTACACTAGTTGCGTTTTCGATGGGAAGAAGTGCAGGGGGCGCGGCAAGCACATTAAGTGGGATTAAACAATAGTTCATATATCGCTACTGCAGCTACAGTAAGCCCTCTTGAATACATAAATGCTGATTAAGAACTGTGTTTTGTCTACGATGATTCTGACTTTGTTCATCAGTACTGATTTTACCTCGTGTTACTTGCAGTCTTAACGTCAGCTCTCTACGGCATTGTCGGTAAACGGTTTTGGTTTCTACACGTTGCGTGGTATGCGGCTCTGATATGTGTAGTTTATACGTGTTTTGGAAGCAGGAGTCCCACATTTAAAATTTATTATTTTATTTGATTTATTTGTATTTCAATTCTTTGCGACTAGGGTTCAAATGGTTCAAATGGCTCTGAGCACTATGGGACTTAACATCTGTGGTCATCAGTCCCCTAGAACTTAGAACTACTTTAACCTAACTAACCTAAGGACATCACACACATTCATGCCCGAGGCAGGATTCGAACCTGCGACCGTAGCGGTCACGCGGTTCCAGACTGAAGCGCCTAGAACCGCACGGTCACACCGGCCGGCTTTCGACTAGGGAACGCAGCCACTGTTTTCGCTGTGACCAATAATAGTCCCAGGTTTCATCCCGAAAGTTGGACTGCTTACGAGAACGTGCGCTTGAAAGTGGGGTTCCACCCTCGAAACCAGTCGCAAGTAAATGAAATGCATACGAATAAAATGGAAGCAGTCAATTATAGGCGTGTAAATTCCATTTCAGAAGCAGTTTATAGGTTACGGATCGGGAAATAAAATTCTCTTTCGAAAATATGCCTAGTTTAATGTCAGGCTATAACACTTACCTTAGTCTGTCCTCCTCCTCCATAAAACCTTTCCTTGAAATTTTTCGCTAAAAAAATTGATGTTTTTCATCCGCCTTTGTTACGTTCAAAGTCTCGGTTTCCCTTAAAACTATCTGAAATACTATCGTCTATAACGACTTAATTTTGTAAACTTGTGTAGCTGGTGAAACTATGGTCACTATCTTTAGTGACACTAGTTTGAAATTCAAGGTAGTAGCTGAAAATTTTGAGCTATCGAGACTGCATGTTGTACTAATAATTTTGTCTGTAGACATGTTTAGCAAGTTTAAATAAAGAGGGAAGGGTAAGCAATACAATAAAACTAATATATATCCAGTCATTTTTTATGTCTGAAACATCGACGGCAGTAAGAGCAAATGCGGAAGTTTTCCTGCGTGTAAATGTTTCACTAACAGACAGAGGTGTGTCGAGACGATCCTGTACCCCTGGTAGAACTGCCAAAGCTGCGTCCCCAACTTGTAGAAGTTTCATGAAAACGATTTGTTTTTCAAAAATTTTTCTTTAGGAACTATACTGAGTAAAATGCTACACACAGTAAACTCTATGCCTCATTGTAGTAAGTCAATTAGAAATCATATCAATTTTGTGCAAAAATTGAAAATATAGCTTATGGCAGCTGCTGTACGTTGGTTTTGGTATCACGCATAACAAAGAACAGATTTTATTCGCTCCTCGTAAATTATTAATAATTAGTAAATTATTGATTAAAAATAAAAGAAGAAAGCTACATATAATGAATAACGAAGAAAATATACTTTTCCAGAAAATTAGTTTTATTGTAGTTTTGCTTTGCATTTCCTTGTTTTGAGTGAAGGAAACTCGTAGATTATGTCACTGACGTCAAGTTTAGCAACTGTTCATAATATTTCGACACAATGCTGAAATTTGACGATCTGCTTTCATCTACACTTGGTCGTCAGTAATTTGTATCATTTAATTTCCTGGAAATTCATTCAAAAGATACTACAGTCTCTAACATTTTCATAAACATCCTCAAAGCTGTTTCGATGTTTAGATAAACATCTCTTGACATCAACTTAATTCTTTCTTTGTTTCTTTTTCTGATCAGTTTTTGCGCCCCGTTTGTACCTGCACAGTTGGCTGTGACCTCTTACTAGATCGTGGGTGAAAAACAAAAGCACAGAACCAAATTGAAAGCATTAATCCGGTATTTAGTCCTTAAAAACTGAGATTTTACTTCTGAAACGATTCTGCTGCTGCAAAATCAGTAAAAATACATTGGCTGACAACGAGAATGGACTGCAAAAACTGGGCATCGGTATGAGGTGTCGGGCGTGCAGAGGCGAAGAGGCCAAGTGGTGCGGAATATAATTTTTTAGGAATATGCATTCGCTGATTGTTACATGCATATGCATGTGTGGAACCGAAATAAACAGTTTTGCATACAAATGGTTTTGCACATCAGCAGACCGTGAGGGTAGTTGCATGCGGTGACATTTAAGAGGCAGACCCATTACTCTACCTAGATTATCTCTGACGAGCTCATTTCCGATGCAGTTCGTAAATGTACCCAACGGCGTTCTAAATTTCAACACAGTGCTCTCACTTCATTAACGGACAGCTGTAGCTACTGGTAAGAGCAAAGGTTTCTAATTATAAAATTTCACTGTCATAGGGAGCGGACAGTAACAAAGGAAGTGAATGTGATATGAAAATGAGTGTAGGTCCACTTGTAGAGCAAAACAAAAGGCACAAGTTGTGTCGATGTCCCTAAAAAAATTTTGGGATGGGAACAGTCAGTGAAAATCGGGAATTGCATGACGGTATGTACACAGAGCAGCATCTATATATACGAGATGTGGCCATATAGGTTTCATTACCATCTTGAAAAAACATAGACGTATGGCTTTTAATAAATTCTTCTTCATTGTGGGGCCCATATTCACATATACGTAATTAATTTTTTGTTTGTTTCCAGGCACGTGTGCACTTACTGTACACTTTGGACTGCCATGTCACAGCAGTGTAACATGTGCCCTGTCACGCACATCACAACAGATGACACTATAGGTCTATGAATTGTAGCAATCGTCTCCAGCAGGGATAGAGTTACTATTTGAGATCACTTAAATACTTCACAGCTTTGTGTTTAAACATACACACGCTTTCGACGTCATACGACGAAGTTAAGGACTTTTTTGGGTACCTTGTCATTGACATACTGATCTTGCACCTGGCCCAAGGTGTAGCTACGTGTTCGCGATGTATATCAGGCAAGACAACTAGAATTACGTCACAAGTTCGCTGTAGGGCCCATATTTCCCGTGGGTATTGGCTATAATAGATCGCTAGAGGGCCAAAACAAAATGGCGCGGTCCACTGATAAAATAGTGTTGTGAGATAATTCTGTTCTTCATCTGAAGTGGAACAGCACTGCAACAATCCACGATCAGTTATCAGAAATATATGGAAACAATGCACTATCGTATGCCACAGTGATTGGGTGGCGAAGATACTGCCAGTGAGGTCAGACAAGTCAGTATGATGAAGAACAAAGAGGCAGATGTGTTCTCTGAAGAACTGGGAATCACAAGACCGGTATATAACAACCAAGACGAGTGGCAAAATGAAGGGTTTCCAGAAATAACTAAAAGAAGTCGCCTTTTATGAGTCGTCAAATTTTGTTTTCAATGATCGGTATATAATTTCCTAGCGACTTATCATTAGATGGTAGACACTGAATGTTTGGAGCATTAGAGGGTGTCATGTAGCTGTGGCAAGATGTAAAAACGAAACAAGTGAGTACAGACTGTGGCGAGACTATTTACATTATGAGATCGACTTAAAGACATTATTTACAATTATTATCAAACATTGGTCAATTCCTGGTGCGCATATTACTCTGAAAAATGTAATATATATTTCCCAATAACGTTAAATCTATAGCGCAAAACAACCTTTGCCATAGGTAGCAACCCCCGCGTGCGTTACAGAATATAAATAAACTAAAGGGCGTGACTGATGTTATGTTCACAGAATTTGCAATGGGACAGAGACTTTCTTTCCTCAACACTCACATTGTGTGGTGACTGTAGTAAGTATATATATCGATTTATATTAACACTCATTATTACAAAAGTAACATGTATCTTTGCTGCAAAATTGACATGTGATGTTTACAAAGTCTGTCAAACTAAGAATTTAAATGATATTGCGTCTACAGTTTAGTGTTGAAGTTACATTTGATATGTCTCCTTTCTTTAATGTTACAGAATTAAGTTTTACTACATAGTTATTTATTAATTTTTATTAGATTTTGCATCATATTTTGGATAACCTGTTCCATCAGTTGCAACAATTTTAAAATTTATGTAATGCTGAGCATGATTTTGATGTTAGTATTTATATTAATTTCTGATATTTATTAGGAGCATTTCGATTATTTTAATTTTCACATTCACAAGAAAAGAATAAACCTGATAGCTCTCAATCTTGTTAATTTATGTACCATAAATGTTATTAACTTATTTCTAAAATAACAGTTACAGTTGCACCACTAAAGTCAACCAAATTAATATTTGTTGCAGTTAAATTTTTTTATGAATTCTGAATCTAATTATGAATTGCAATAAATAAAAGAAAACTTGGATCACAAACTGTTGTTGTGCCAAATTCAACATTAGTCTAAATGAGGCAATAATATTACTTTCATGATGAAAATAATCATCTTTCCTTACAAACATTCCACAGCTAAAATCAAATACTTCCTGGAATTTTATTAGTAAGAAGTTTTTCATCAGCTGGAATAATTTGATTGTTAAATCCCAACACATTTACAATACTATCTTTTACATTTATACCCAATTGAGTATTACTTTCAATAACTGCTCTATTTAAAATTATATAATATATTATGTTATTTTGTATGAAAAAACTTTTCAAAACTTTTCAAACTATATTGACCAACAGGAACTTCAATCACTTATGCTTCACAATAAAGTTTACTGTATTTGTATGTAACATTTGGACTTTAAACTTTTGTATAAAAACCAATTCGTGCAGCTTTCCTTATAACTCTCTCTTACAGGTACTTTTAATGATTTTTTAAGAACTTATGAATTACTGCTTAACTGAAACAACCAACTTATTTATTATTAATCAGTTTTTACTAATTTAATGAGCAAAACAAAATGGAATCCAAAAATAAGATTTTGAGAGAAGAAATCAAAAATAAACATGGTAAACTTTCCCTGACTTAATTTCATGCATGGTAATTGATCCAATCAGATGTGGAAAAACAACATTACTGATGAATAATTATATTTTATATCCAGGATGGCAAAATTGGAAAATATTAGTCATGTGTTCACTCAAGGAGTTTATATCAACAAAAATAAGAATTTATGAAAATGTGTAAAAAGGTTGAAGAGAATATTGCTACTTTTATTGAAAACAATGATGACATTTTATCATTGGATGTTATTTTTATGTGATGATTTCATTCTTGAAAATCACGATATAGTTGGAAATATTTTACTGACATAGATATAAAGGAATAGATTGTTTTTATTTAGATCAGACACAGTCAAAAACACCTAAACAATTAGTCAGAGATAATCTCAATGTTTCAAACACGTTGAGATAAGATGATAAAAATTTAAATTATACTTACCATGAGTTTGTTGGCGGAGATTTAAACCTCAATGGTTCTAAGGAAAAACATAGTAAATGGTGGAACGAGTATCAGTTCGGTTTTTTTTACGATGCATAAGGCAAGAAAAATTAATGATGGAAAACATCAAAATAATAGTAAAAATTAATTGATAATACGCAATAAAATTAAATTGACTTAAAAATCTGTCAAAATGTCTTGTTCGACTATACTTATCGTGTATTACATGAGCATAAAAAGAACTTACATAGGCTATTCACTATTTAGAAAAGTCATCTAGAACATCAGTCTGGAAGTAAGGAAACGGTTGTGAAAGCATTTTTTAGTGTGTAGCGTATGCGGATGAGAAACCTGAATAACAGAAAAACAAGAGAGAAGACGACTAAAAGCATTGGAGATTCGGTACTATAGAAGGAAGGTCAAGATCAGCTGGAGAGAGAGAGTTACCGATGAACAGGTTCTGAGAAGAACATAGGAAGCCAGATCTCTGTGGAGCCACATCCAAAGAAGAGAAACTCACAGAAAACATTTTAAGAGTCAGTAACATCACTGGAGCTACTGAGGGAAGAAATCGCCAGGGGCGACCAAGGATTTCCTATATGTAGCAGGTTATTAATGATGTGGGAGGCACTACATACGCGGAAATGAAGAGGAAGGCAAACAGAAGAGGCGAATGGGGAAGTGCTGCAAACCAGTCTCAGGGCTGTACATTATATGAAATGATCGTGTGGCATTGTTGGCCCGGAGGCCCCAACGGGGGTAGTTCGGCCGCCGGGTGCAGGTCTTATTTCAGTTGACGCCACATTGGGCGACTTTCGCGTCGGTGATGATAATGAAAGAATGTGAGGACACCACAACACCCAGTCCACGAGTGGAGAAAATCCCTAACCCGGCTGGGAATAGAAGCTGTGCCTTCTGCATGGTAGGTAAACACGTTTCCACTCAGCTAAGCAGGCGGACTGTACACTAGAGAGAGAAAGAGAGACAATGCGTTTGGACTTCGTGAATTCATTTTCCTACACATTTATTTTGTAAAAAATTTGACTCGTGCACGTTGCCTCCACGTTTGAGTAGTCAAGTTTTCTTTCATGCGAAAGTATACTTTCTACTTACGTAGAGTTTTGCTCAGGAGATACATTGTATATACCGTACTTGCCACGCTTACCTTTTTTTTTTTTTCGTTAGACGCTGATGCAGATTTCCGAGACGTATAGCGACGGAGATGTCATAGTAAATTATTGTTTTCACCACACAAACTCTTTTTTTTCAGGTTATTAAGAAATTTAAGCAACATACGACAAAGATGCTTGTCCCTGCATAACTCGGACCTATAAGGCGCAAATGGCTACACTTTTAGGCCCTGTAGTATGAGGTTTGTAGCTAATGATCTGGTTAAATACTCAGCATTCCTCCGAATTCAATTACAAAGTCATATCGCGGTATTGGGGATATATTTCAGGGCATAAAATGGGTTCGTCATTTTTTTTATTAATATTCGGGTATAGTTTAGAAAGGAGTGTCAGAGCAAGTTTTTCAAGTTATTCGGTTTGGAATATTTGTCAGTTTGTCAGCAATTTGTAACAAGTTCACGATGTGCCTGTAGATTAACTTAAGCACTCAATCTGCTTGAGACCAGTGCATTTCCAGCTACCAATACATCTTCACACCGAGGACAAACTTCGAGACAAGGAAAGTACTCTCATAAGCGCGAGGTTTCACAAGTGAAGCCGATATTGAAGAGAAAAATGCTTGGCCTGACAATAGCGGAAGGAGACCCCTATAAAAAAATAAAATTAAGAAAATCGGTAAGAAGTGAGTAAATACCTGATTACAGATCCAAATGTTCACGGTTCCACCCCCATCAGATCTAGGATTTTTCTATCATTTATCCGTTATTTCACCTTTGGCAAAGACTTGTTAATGGGACAAATCCCGAGCTGCACTGTGATTCGGAATCGACATTAAACTCTAGGGTCCACTGCAACTGGATGGATACTACAGTTAAAATGGCGTATTATCTGCAGTAGGATACTGCTGCTTACTGTTATTTAACCTTCGAATTGATACCAGGTTTAATACAGTATGGCTCAATAGCTCTCAACGTTTAGAGAGCCAGGGCAAGATGTACGTAGAAATGGCGTCCATGACTGTTCCGGATGCACGGACATACTCTGAGATGGTGGAACAGATGCGAGCCGTGTAATTTCATCGATCGACTACACACTGATGACACTACCCAAACTATTTCGAAAGCATAGACGTTTCGCAAGCAGTGAGATATGAAAGTTCTAAGGAATGAGGAGACGCGCTTTAAGTTCTCTAAGACTATAGATAGTGCGATAATGAATAACTGAGTAGGTAGTTCAGTTGAAGGGGAACGGACATCTAAGAAAAAGGCAGTAACAGAAGTTGGAAAGAAAAAGTAAGTAACTGCGAAGAAATCATGGGTAATAGAAGTAATACTTCAGCTGACCGATGAAAGAAGGAATTACAAAAACGTTCAAACAAATTCAGGAACACAGAAATACAAGTCACTTACGAATGTAATATACAGGAAGTGCAGGAAAGCCAAGGGGAAAAGGTAGCATGAAAAATATGAAGAAATCGAAAAGGAAATGATTGTCAGAAGTACTGACTCAGCATATAGAAAAGTCAAATTACAGGCTATGGCGGTAACGTTAAGAATGCAATGGGGATTCCACTGGTAAATGCTGAGAAGAGAACGGACAGGTGGAAAGGTTACAGTACTGAAGGCTTCTGTGAGGGGAGGCGACTTGTCTGGCGACGTGATAAAAGAAGCACGAGTCGACAGGAAGAGAGAGAGGACCTAGTACTAGAATCAGAATTTAAGAGCTTTGGACTACTTAAGATCAAGTAAGGCAGAAGGAATAGATAACATTTCACAGATATTTCTAAACTCAGTGGGTGAAGTGACAACAACACGACTACTCACGATGATGTGTATAATGTATGAGACTGGTGATACAACATCAGACTTTCGGAAAAACAACATACACACAATTCCAAAGACAGCGAAAGCCGACAAGTGAGGGAATTAAAGTCATCTCTTGCGTCCAAGCTGATGACAAGACTAATACGTAGAATAATGAAAGAGAAAACTGCGGATCTGTTAGATGACGATCAGTTTGGCATTAGGAAAGGTGAAGGCACCCGAGAGCCAGTTCAAACGTTGCGGTTGAGAATGGAAGCTAAGAATGAAGGAAAACCAAGACACGTTCATACGATCTGTCGACCTGGAAAAAGCGTTGGACAACACAAATTGGTGCAAAATGTTGGATGTTCTAAGAAAAATAGGGATAAGCTATAAGGAAAGGCAGGTAGTATACAATATGTACAAGAACCAAGTGAGAACAGTAAGACTGGAAAACCTAGAACGAAGTGCGCGGATTAAAAAGAGTGTAAGACAGTGATGTAGTCTTTCGCCGCTACTGTTCAGTCCATATCTTGAAGAAGCAATGATGGAAATAAAAGGAAGGTACAAAAGCGTGATTAAAATTCAATGTGAAGTGACATCAATTATAAGATTCGCTGATGACATTGCTTTCCTCAGTGAAAGTGAAGAAGAATTACAGGATCTGTTGTATGGAATGGTCAGTCTAATGAGTGCAGTATATGGACTGAGAGTAGGTCGAAGAAAGACGAAGGTAATGAGAAGTAGCACAAAAGAGAACAGTGGGAAACTTACACTGAAGCGCCAAAGAAACTGGTATAGGCATGCGTATTCAAATACAGAGATATGAAAACAGACAGAATACGACGCTGCGGTCGGCAAAGCGTATAAGGCAAGAGTGTGTAGCAGTTGTGAGATCGGTTACTGCTGCTACAATGGCAAGTTATCAAAATTTAAGTGAGTTTGAACGTGGTGTTGTAGTAGGCGCACGAGCGATGGGACATAGCATTTCCTAGGTTATAGGTGATTTTCCCGTACTATCATTTCACGAGTGTACCGTGAATATCAGGAATTCAGTATAACATCAGTCTCCGTCATCGCTGCGGCCGGAGAAGATCCTGCAAGAACAGGACCAACGACGAAGTGCAACCCTTCAGCAAATTGCTGCAGATTTCAATGCTGGGCCATCAACAAGTAGCGTGTGAACCATTCGACGAAACATCATCGATATGACCTTTCGGAGCTGAGGCCCACTTGTGTACCCTTGATGACTGCACAACACAATGCTTTACACCTCGCCTGAGCCGGCCAACACCTACATAGGACTATTGATGACTGGAAGCGTTGTCTGGTCGGACACGTCTCATTTCAAATTGTATCCAGCGCATGGAACGTGCTCGAGTATGGAGACATCCTCAGGAATCCATGGACCCTGCATGTCAGCTGAGGAGTGTTCAAGCTGGTGGAGGCTCTGTAATAGCGTGGGCCGTGTGCGGTTGGAGTGATATGGGACACCTCATACGTCTATATGCGTCTCTGACAGGTGACACGTACGTAAGTATCCCGTCTGATAACCTGCATCCGTTCATGTCCATTTTGCATTTCGGCAATTCCACACATCCAGAATTGCTACAGAGTGGCTCCAGAAACACTCTTCTGAGTTTAAACACTTCCTCTGACCACAAAACTCCCTAGATATGAACATTGTTGAGCATATCTGGGATATGTGATTTGATCCAGTATAAATAGTTCTTGAAAGCTTGCGATTATGAAAACAATAGGTTTGTTTACAAATCACATTGTAGGTCTTATTTCTGTGAACTACTTGTAAAAACATCTTTGTAATTGTTTTGTTTACGTAAGATATTTTCGATGTTTAAAGTGTACAACAATTTGTGTGTGATGTTTAGTGTGTGTGAGACTCTGCACAAATGGACCATTAGAAATCAGTAAGTACAAATTCTTCTAAATTTCGCCACTAACTTCACAAAGGGATCGATTACCAACTAAAAAATCGCGTGTTTCTTATATACCCTCCGTCGGAGGTTCGAGTCCTCCCGCGGGCATGGGTGTGTGTATTGTCCTTAGTGTAAGTTAGTTTAAGTAAGATTAAGTAGTCTGTGTGCTAAGGGGCCGATAACCTCTGCAGTTTGGTCCCATAAGATCTTACCACAAATTTCCAATTTTCTTATATATTGCAGTAAAGTCAAGTTAATGAAGCAGACTCTCACATATAGACATCAATAGAATTGGCATAATATACACAAAAAACGCACTTGAAAATGGGAATCATTTCCCGAAACGCGTCGTGTGAAAAGTAAATAAAGAAAATAGTGACTTGTAGTAGAAGTTTTATTTATAAACAAACCTATTATACCTGGGATACGGCGGCCGGTGTGGCCGTGCGGTTCTAGGCGCTTCAGTCTGGAACCGCGTGACCGCTACGGTCGCAGGTTCGAATCCTGCCTCGGGCATGGATGTGTGTGATGTCCTTAGGTTAGTTAGGTTTAAGTAGTTCTAAGTTCTAGGGGACTCATGACCTCAGATGTTAAGTCCCATTGTGCTCAGAGCCATTTGAACCTGGGATACCTTGCAACGTGCTGTTCGGAAGAGGTCTCCACCGCCTCTTACTTTTACAGATTTATGGACAGCCCTGCATTATTCATGGTGTCAGTTCCCTCCAGCACTACTTAGACATTAGTCGAGTGCATGTCATGTAGTGTTGCGGCACTTCTCCGTGCCCGCGGGGGCCCTACACGATATTAGACAGGTGTACCAGTTTTTTTGGCTCTACAGTCTAATACTATAGTTGGGGATCACGAAGTAGACGAAGTTAAGCAATTCAGCTGCCTAGGCAGCAACATAACCCATGATGGATGCAGGAAGGAGAACATACAAAGGAGTCTATCGCTGGCAAAAAGGGAATTCCTGGCCGAGAGAAGTCTACTGGTATCAAAAATACGCCTTAATTTGAGGAAGAAATTTGTGAGAATATACTTTTGGAGTACAGCACTCTATGGTAATGAAACGTGGACCGTAGGGAAACCGGAATAGAAGAGAAAGTACTTGAGATGTGGAGCTACAGAAGAATGCTGAAAATCAAGTGGACTGGTAAGATAGAAAATGAGGAGTTCACCGCAGTATCGGCGACGAAAGGAATATACCGAAAACACTGACAAGAAGAAGGGACAGGATGACAGGACATGCGTTAAGACCTCAGCGAATAACATCTATGGTCTCGCGGTTAAGGGGATCCGGAAAGGCTCAAAATCATGAAAAGTTCAATTTTTACTTTTTTGCGTTTTCTGAATCTGCAGCCTATTACCTTTTAATAGATATATAATTTATTCAATTCCAAAGACTACAACTATTTTTAAATTTTTTTTGAAATGTGTTCTACATGGGCGTGACCCACTGTGGCGCTGTTAAACTGCTGTCAAATGGTGTTATTATTAACGTCCGTTTTCATCAGGTACATTTTAGTGATGTGAGATAAAGTATGTGTTGTGGCTAACCCGTGATGGTTCAATATATATCGCTGGTGTGATTGTCGATTGTTTCGTGTTTATTTACTCTGTCGTTATCTCGAAAATATTCGTAATTAATTCTGTTTCTTGAGTCTCTGTTTTGTTGAAGTATAATAATGAGTAAAAGTAAAGTTATTAGAAATCCTCTGAAGGCTTTTAAGAAAAGGAGAAATGTTGGAAAGCCAAAGGTATGTGTTATTACTGTAAACAATAAAGACGATAACCAAGTGAGTGAACCTAACCTCTCAAGTACACCTGCCCATAGCAGTCAAAGTGGGAAAGAAAATACTTCACAGAAGAAGCTTGGTTTAATGAGTGAAAACTATGAATGTTTTATGGGCGAATCGGATGTGAATGAAATATTTGATATGTCGGATCTCAAAGGAATTTTTTCAAACTGTGTAAGATGTATTCATTGTAGTGAAGTTGGTCTGGAACTCTCCATAATAAAGCACGTAGGCTTGCTAGTGAAATACAACTGAAATGTGATAAGTGTTCATACATGACCACCTTTTGGAACAGTGTTGCAGTAACTGCAACTGAAGAAAATGGTAGCAAAATCTACGAACACAACAACGAGCGATGCTTGCTTTAGACAAGGAACGCCTTCGGGCTGCAGACAGGGCTGTAAAGAGTCTAGAAATACAAGCAAGAGTAAACAGGAGGAGGAACAAGAGGAAGCTGGAGGAGGAGTTTTGCAGAGGATGAAGATAATCCATCCTATGGACCTGGAATGCACTAAAAAGTTAATCCAATCTTTGTCGCTCGATTCCCAAAACTTTTATTTTCTCATACTAATTACATGTTTTCTAAGGATCTTCCAAACATATTTGTTTCAAACTTTCAGTAAATGTTACACAGTACCTTCTGCATAATTTAACACAGCCTTTTTCCAAAAAACTGTATATTTTTGAATATATAAATAAAAATTGCAAAAAAAATGTTGTGAATTTTCATTCCAATTGAAAAAAAATCATCTTTAATAACTGAACTAAAATTTTGTAAAATCCCTGTTTTAAGTTGTAGCCCATATTCCAATAAATAATCTGTAAAAAGTTCAACTTCCTACCTCAAATACTTTGTGAGGTAAGATGTAATTTATAAGAGTTATTTTAACATTGCAAGTATAGGGCGTTCCGGAGCCCCTTAAGGCGCTCAGTCCGGAACCGCGCGACTGCTACGGTCGCAGGTTCGAATCCTGCCTCGGGCGTGTATGTGTGTGATGTCCTTAGGTTGGTTAGGTTTAAGTAGTTCTAAGTTCTAGGGGACTGATGACCACAGATGTTAAGTCCCATAGTGCTCAGAGCCAATAACATCTATGGTACTAGAGGGTGTTGTTGAGGGCAAAAACTGTAGAGGAAGACAGAGATTAGAATACATCCAACAAATAATTGAGGACATAGGTTGCAAGAGCTACTCTGAGATGAAAAGTTTGGCGCAGGAGAGGAGTTTGTAGCGGTCACATCAAACCAGTCAGATAACTGATGACTCAAAAAAGACGTTTCGTGTTAAAGCGGGAGCAGGTGTGAGTGACAAGGGTACCAGGAAATATGAGACACTCGTGTACTCAATAACTGCCCAATCCCTTTCTTCAGTAGTGACATTTCCCAGTAGCTGTCTGCTACTTTGGCTAAAACGAGTGCATGATGATCACAATCTTAAATAAAAGCTGCTTTTTTCCTAATCTTATCTGCTATCAATGTGGCAAATGTTTGATAGACAGGAGAGTTTATGAAATCTCTCCGCTCTTATCGGTATCACTTTGCCGTCAAGATAGTATGCACTACAGCCCGTCTATTACGTGCGACTGAATTAAAAAAAAAAAAATCCTCTGATATTGTACTGATAGCAGGAATTCTGTTGCTTGTCACCTTCCAGTTTCTGGTAATGTCCATTTTTTTCTTAGCGACCAGTTTATGGCAGCGATGAAACGAGTAAGCAAAGACCAAATTTATACACTCCTGGAAATTGAAATAAGAACACCGTGAATTCATTGTCCCAGGAAGGGGAAACTTTATTGACACATTCCTGGGGTCAGATACATCACATGATCACACTGACAGAACCACAGGCACATAGACACAGGCAACAGAGCATGCACAATGTCGGCACTAGTGCAGTGTATATCCACCTTTCGCAGCAATGCAGGCTGCTATTCTCCCATGGAGACGATCGTAGAGATGCTGGATGTAGTCCTGTGGAACGGCTTGCCATGCCATTTCCACCTGGCGCCTCAGTTGGACCAGCGTTCGTGCTGGACGTGCAGACCGCGTGAGACGACGCTTCATCCAGTCCCAAACATGCTCAATGGGGGACAGATCCGGAGATCTTGCTGGCCAGGGTAGTTGACTTACACCTTCTAGAGCACGTTGGGTGGCACGGGATACATGCGGACGTGCATTGTCCTGTTGGAACAGCAAGTTCCCTTGCCGGTCTAGGAATGGTAGAACGATGGGTTCGATGACGGTTTGGATGTACCGTGCACTATTCAGTGTCCCCTCGACGATCACCAGTGGTGTACGGCCAGTATAGGAGATCGCTCCCCACACCATGATGCCGGGTGTTGGCCCTGTGTGCCTCGGTCGTATGCAGTCCTGATTGTGGCGCTCACCTGCACGGCGCCAAACACGCATACGACCATCATTGGCACCAAGGCAGAAGCGACTCTCATCGCTGAAGACGACACGTCTCCATTCGTCCCTCCATTCACGCCTGTCGCGACACCACTGGAGGCGGGCTGCACGATGTTGGGGCGTGAGCGGAAGACGGCCTAACGGTGTGCGGGACCGTAGCCCAGCTTCATGGAGACGGTTGCGAATGGTCCTCGCCGATACCCCAGGAGCAACAGTGTCCCTAATTTGCTGGGAAGTGGCGGTGTGGTCCCCTACGGCACTGCGTAGGATCCTACGGTCTTGGCGTGCATCCGTGCGTCGCTGCGGTCCGGTCCCAGGTCGACGGGCACATGCACCTTCCGCCGAACACTGGCGACAACATCGATGTACTGTGGAGACCTCACGCCCCACGTGTTGAGCAATTCGGCGGTACGTCCACCCGGCCTCCCGCATGCCCACTATACGCCCTCGCTCAAAGTCCGTCAACTGCACATACGGTTCACGTCCACGCTGTCGCGGCATGCTACCAGTGTTAAAGACTGCGATGGAGCTCCGTATGCCACGGCAAACTGGCTGACACTGACGGCGGCGGTGCACAAATGCTGCGCAGCTAGCGCCATTCAACGGCCAACACCGCGGTTCCTGGTGTGTCCGCTGTGCCGTGCGTGTGATCATTGCTTGTACAGCCCTCTCGCAGTGTCCGGAGCAAGTATGGTGGGTCTGACACACCGGTGTCAATGTGTTCTTTTTTCCATTTCCAGGAGTGTAGTTGGTATGGCGATTGCCAGCTAGCTCTAAATGTGGAAAAATGTAAGCTAATGTGGATGAGTAGAAAGAACAAACCTGTACTGTTCGGATACAATCATTTGTAGTGTCCCGCTCGGCAGAGTCAAGTCGTTTAAATAACTGGTCATAACGTTGCAGAGCGATATGAAGTGGAGCGAGCAAGTGAGTACTGTGGTAGGGAAGGTGAATGGTCGGCTTCGGTTTGTTGGGAGAATTTTAGGAAAAAGTGGTTCACATGTAAAGCAGAGTATGCATAGGACGTTGGTGCGACCGGTTCTTCAGCATCGCTCGAGTGTTTGGGATCCGTACCAGGTCGGATTGACGGAAGGTATCGCTAAGTTCAAACAACACGTAAGTGCTACGGTGATGCTTGGGAAGTCAGATGGGAATCAGTTTATAGAAGGCGACGTTCTGGCTAGAAACACTACTGAGAAAATTTAGAGTACTGGCGTCTGAAGCTGGCTGCCGGTCGATTCTACTGACGCCATCTTACGGTGCGGTAAGGACCACGAAGATAAAATATGAGAAATTACAGCTGATAAGGTGACATGTAAGTCGTAAGGACCACGCAGATAGAATATGAGAAATTACAGCTCATAGGGAGGCATACAGACAGTGTTTTTCCCTCGCTCTATTTGCGAGAGGAATAGTAAAGGAAATGACCAGTAGAGGTACAGGGTACACTCTTCCATGCATTATACTGTGGCTTGTGGAGTATCTATGTAGATGTAGCTACAGAACTGAAGAAAACTCGAAGAGGTGCTCAGCAAGCAGGACTAATTTTCTTTTCGGTGACAATGGTTTCTGGAAGCTCAGCAATGTTATTGATGACAGTATTTCCCTTGGCAGCACACTTGCATCTCGTTATCTCAGAACGGATTGCAGTAAAGCTGAAAAGCAGACTTCGAAAACGACCCGCTTCGAATTCTAGCTCCATCCCTGTTTTGTTTGTATTCTGTCTCAAAAGACCTTGACGTCGACCTTACGTTAAACCTCAACTTTTTTTTTCAATTTGTGCTGTGTATTAGGTTTTTCTCCGATAATATGGGAACACTGTGAAATGATAAGCTATTTGTTGAATTTTTTTTCCACGTCACTCACTGCAGGTGGACAAAGACGCAAAATTCCTTTGGCTGTTGCATTGCACACACATTAACAAATCACATGAAGTGCATGACGGAAAATACTAGTATAATATCCATCCCCTTGTAATGTTCCATCTGCCTACAGAATAAGACCAAAATGGCTGTAAGCTTTTATACCCGCCCTAATCTCTTTTATCGTTTGCTCATGATCCCTACACGGCATATACGTCGAAGAAAAGAGAATGATTGCGCAATCTACCGGGAGTACCCGTTCACTGGTTATACTCAAGTTTTAGCGAGAACAACGCAGTCCTTCCCATTTTAAGTTTCCTGGCACCTCTACTGCAATTTATGCGAACTACACCAACCTTTTACTACCCTAGGAACGAATTTTCGGTTTCATTTAATGTTTGTTGTCTGACTTACTTCATAAGTACCAAAAATATCTGGAACAAATAGCAGTAACAGTTTTAATGTGAGCTCTTAACAGTTTATATGCATTTTTCCAAAATCCGCCCAAAGAAACTGTCTTCCATTCACCTCCTCAGCTGAAGTGGTGTGAATATCCAAAGATGTTTGTGAAAAGAATACTATCAGCGTGTTAACAGTTTTTAACAGCCATTGTCTTTCACTTACACACTATTTATACGTACTCCCACTTCTTAGCTATAATATTCTTTTCTAGAGAACAAATGCACAAAATATGAACATAGTTTGCAAACGAATATCGATAAAAAATAGCAAAAGGGTCATCGTAAACACCTGTTCAAAATACTGAGTACCGTATGAGTACATATACCAATCAGTTATTCATATCAAAAACAAAATCGGTAAATATTGCTCTGTCTGGAACCATGGCCCAAGATCTAGACTGAATTTACATTCATCAAAAAGAATAAACGTAACACTCATAACTATATGTTCTACAAAGGAATAAAACTGAACAAGAAATTCACCATTGAGATTTAACAAATTGTAAAATCAAATTTATTTCGAATAGTAGTTACATCATACAGGACAGTGAAGGTTTACTTAGATAATAGAGAGCGAGGGTTTGATGAAACGTAATACGGGTGAATAATAATAATAACAATAAATATGCCATTTCACACTACACTTTCGCACTGTTTTCTTCTCTTTTCTGGAAAACCACATTACCAAAGCTCTGCAATACACAATACTAATATCTTCTCCTCATCCTGAGCTCAGTATTTTACTCATTATAGAGAGAGCCGACCTATGTCTTCAGGCAAGCAAATAGGAAGTTGCGGTATACAACATGGAAATCACCACCTAAGGACACATTATCAAACTATGTGTGTATAGTATGTATGCTGCGTGCAGTGATAGGCACTGAAAAATGAAAGAACAGTGTAGCCCCTATCTTTTTGTGTTGTTCAATAACTTCTTCGCAAAACAGTATCGTACACAGGGGATAAACAGAATGGGATTGCGCAGTTTTAAACAGATTGGCTCTGTATTAGGGGGTGTCGAGGCTTCATTCTCCATCCGGTCATCCTGATTTAAGCTTTCCATAGCTTCCCTAAAATACGAGGATAAATCAATTACTATCCGTGAAGTAGTTATAAAATTTTATTGTAATCAAATAGGAAACTTACAAGAACATCACTATCGATGTAGTCTCCTTCCGTTTCAACGCATTTGGTGCATCGTTGTACAAGCACTCTTATGCCCTCATAAAAGAAGGTTCTCGGTTGAGCTGCGAGCCAGGAATGCATCGCTTCTTGCACTGCTTCGTCCGAGGCAAATGTGCGGCCCCTTAAGCCCTGTTTGAGTGGACCAAAAAAATGATAGTCAGAAGGGGCAAGAGCGGGACTATATGGAGGATGATCCAGTACTTCAGATTTGAGTTTCAGCAGAGTGGACAGCAGTATGCGGACGGGCATTGTCGTGCAACAACACAACACTTTTTGACAGCAATCCTCGGCGTTTGCTTCGAATTGCAGGCTTTAGCCTGGCAGTAAGCATTTCACCGTAACATACACTGTTTATTGTTGTGCCCCTTTCCCCATAATGTTCCAGTACTGGACCTTACAGTCCCAAAAACCCGCAAGCATCAGTTTCCCTGCGGACGGTTGGGTCTTGAACTTTTCCTTGCACGGAGAATTTGGATGTTTCCATTCCATACTCTGCCGTTTAATCTCCGTCTCGTAATGATAGATCCATGTTTCGTCACCAGTAATGATCCTGTCTAAGAGATTGTCCCCTCCGTTACCATAGCGACCCAAATGGTTTTTGCAGATGTCCAAGCACGTTTGTTTATGCAACTGTGTGAGTTGTTTTGGGACCCATCTTGCACAATCTTTATGAAACCCAAGTCTGTTGTGAATGATTTCGTAGGCAGAACCGTGACTAATTTGCAGACGATGTGCCACTTGGTCAATATTTAATCGCCTGTCTAAAAGAATCATTTCACGTGAACGCTCAATGGTTTCTTCATTTGTGGCGGTAAACGGTCGTCCAGCTCCTTCATCGTGCGTAACATTTGTGCGACCATTTCGGAATTTTTCAGTCCATCTGTGTACTGTACCGAAAGCCTTCGATGAATTTCGGCCCCTGGTACGCCTTCCGGCCACAAAAAAACGGATCACTGAACATTACTCTTTTTTGGTCCAAATAGACAGCGGAGCAGCCATGATTAACAGCACGGCAGCGATAACGAAACTAATCTAGCAAATTGAAAATTCCAAAGATATAACAACAAATAAAGCATGCGTCATCAATGTAAAACTACAGTACTACAAAATAAACAAAAATATAACTAAATTGCGGATAGTAATTGAGTTACCCTCGTACTTATGGCAAATTCCAGGACGGTTCCTACAATAAGGCCACGACCATTACCTGTCGCATCCTTGTGAACCTGTACCCTTAAGTGTGTAACTGCTTGTATATATGAATTCATGTTTCTTTTGTTCTAAAAGTATGCTGCCATGACATCTCCAATATACTTTTAAAAGCAATACACACATGAGTAAAATTACAAACTACTAATGCTACTACGGATTTCAAATGTTTCTTTCCATTGCGTATCGCTTCATAGTACTACCTTCTGGTATGTAAACGGTGCGACGGGTTCCCGAAGTTTCGCAATAATTTTATAAACGTTTGCTATTAGGTTCACTGCTTTGATTGTTTTCATTAAAGTACACTTACACTTATTGATGGAGAAATTACATTAAGTGCACCAAGTGCCAATACAGAGACGTGACGGAAGCGAAGAAACAGCGCTACGCAAGTATACGGGTGGCGTAGTATCGCGTACACAAAGTATAAAAGGGCGTGTGTTGACGGCGGTGTCAGTTGTACTCAGGTGAAAAGGTTTCCGACGTGATTGTGGCTGCGCGACAGGAATTAATAGTCCCTGAACGCGGGGTGATACGTGGAGCTTGACACACGGGACGTTCAGTGCCGGAAATCGTTAGGGAATTCAATGTTCTGTAATCCACAGTTCCAAGAGTGTGCCGAAAATACCAAATTTCAGGCAATACCTCTCACCATGGACAACACAGCGGCCAACGGCCTTCTCTTAACGACCGAGAGCGACGACGTTAGCGTAGAGTCGTCAGTGCTAACAGAAAAGCAACACTGCGTTAAGTAACAGCAGAAATCAATGTGGGACGTACAACGAATGTATCCGTTAGGACAATGCGACAAAATTTGGCGTTAATGGGCTGTGGCAGCAGACGGGCGAGGCGACTGCCTTTGCCAACAGCATGACGTGGTCTGCAGCGCCTCTCTTGGTCTGTTGACCATATCGCTTGGGCCCTAGATGACTGGAAAATTGAGGCCTCGACAGATGAGCCCAGATTTCAGTTGGTAAAAGCGGATAGTAAGGTTCGAGTTTCGAGCAGACTCCACGAAACCATGCATCCAAGTTGTTCAAATGGTTCAAATGGCTCTAAGCGCTATGGGACTTAACATCTGAGGTCATCAGTCCCCTAGACTTAGGACTACTTAAACCTAACTAACCTAAGGACATCACACACGTCCACGGCCGAGGCAGGATTCGAACCTGCGACCGTAGCAGCCGCTTGGTTCCGGACTGGAGCGCCCAGAACCGCTCGGCCATATCGGCCGGCTCCAAGTTGTCAACAAGGCACTTTGCAAGCTGGTGATGGCTGAATAATGGTGTGCGGTGTGTCTACATGGAATGGACTGGGTCCTTGGTGAACTGAACTAATTCACAGACTTCGTATTCCCAAATAAGGATGGAATTTTTGTGAATGACAAGGCGCCATGTCAGTGGGCCACGCGATTAGTTTGAAAAACATCCTGAACATTGCGAAAGAATGATTTGTCATCCAGGCTGCCCGAAATGAATCACATCAAACATTTGTGGGACATAATCGAGAGGTCAGTTCATGCACAAAATCCTACATCGGCAACGCTTTCGCAACTACGGACGGCTATAGAGGCATCAGGGCTCAACATCTTTGCAGGGGATTTCCAACGACTTGTTGAGTATATACTACGTCAAGTTGCTGCACTCCGCCGGGCAAAAGGAGATCCGACACGATGTTAGGAGGTGTCCCATAACTTTCGTCAGCTCACCATAGGTAATGAACGAAACAGAATTTATCACCTGCATTCAGTAAGTTGTTGAATGAGTTGCATCTCTCCTTTTACATGTTACAACCAGGTAATTCATTTGCTGTCGAATAGATCCATCAATGTTTCGTTGACAACAGCTTGATCCAATACATTACCAGCGCACCACGTCAAACGTTAGTTCCAGGACAGCTGAGTATAAACATGGCTTTGCAAATACTACCGAAGCTCTGACGGACGTTTGCCAGTCACACAATACTATACCACCCTTCTTAGCTTATAGTACTGTGGCACACTGTGTTTCTACACGCTAACCGCTTGCCGAAATGAATTCTTTCTCCGTAAGGCGAACTTTCCAGTACAGACGCCAATGTAAGACGGCCAACCTCCTCGGTTTGGCACATAGGACGCCATTCATAACCAGAGACCACGCAATAGCTGCTGATACATTTCAGTGTCGGGCGCTGTTTCGACTTCTGAACAGATGGGGTTTGCCCACTGACCTGTGTCTACTGTACTAGAGACACCGTGTACGTACAAAGAGCGCCCCATTTCACACATATCCTATCAGAGGCGTTCAATAAGTAATGCAACATCTCTTTTTTTCTGCCAGTCGCGATTGAAAAAATGCAAACTTTGATGTGGGACATCATGGAATGTTCCCGCTTCACGCCCTATAATTTCATCAAGTACCGAAAAGTGGTGGCGCCATACGTAGCCTTGGCGTCTGTGAAGGAGGTGCGTTCCAAGCAGATATCTGTCACTGAGTTGCTTTTGGCGAAAAACCAGATTATCGCAGATATTCATAGGTGCTTGCTGAATGTCTACAGGGATCTGGCAGTGAACAAAAGTACGGTGAGTCGTTGGGCGAGGCGTCTGTCATCATCGCAACAAGCTCGCGCAAACCTGTCCGATTTGGGATCAAATGCCAGAGAGCAAGAGGGAGAACAGTAACAGTGAGAGGAGACAGTAGTAGTAGGACAGAACGAAGGAGACTGTTGCTGTGAGACAGGGGACAGTGACAGTTACAAAGATACGAAGAGATAGTGACAGTAAGTTGGCCTGAATGAGTGAGTGAGAATGGACAAGTGGGAGTGGATTCGTATGAGCGACTTCTAGTGATGGACTAGCGGGTGCGAGCGAGTTACAGTTATGGGAGCTTGTGGAAGCGAGAGGTTGCATGATGAAAACGACGCGAATATGTTCGATGCTAAAATTTTTGGGAAAAATTTGAAAGGCACTGAGGTAGAATGAGGCAGCTGCTGGCTCACTTTTCAATCAGAGTCTTTTAAACATGAGCATATTCGCCTTTTTTGAGCTCCGATAGGAACATTTTTCCCGCAGGTACAAATTATTCCAACTCTGTAAGTGCTATATTTATTTTACAAATAAAAGCCGCCCTTTTCTTGCCGCACTGTAATTTATTTCTGCCAGACGCGTTCCGATTTTTTTTTCTAAGGTATCGTCAGTGGGGTACAGAACGATACAGTTTTGTTTTGATATGTGTTATTTTTACATTATCAAACAGTTCACGTCGCATTTTTATGTAAATAAGTAATTACTTACAGTTTGTTTGCATCCAGAAATAACACATATCAAAACAAAACTGTATCCTTCTAGATCCCACTGAAATTGCCTTAAAAAAAAAGAAAAAAAAGGTCGAGACGCGTAAACGCTTCTGGGAGGAATAAATTACTGTGCAGCAAGAAAAGGCGGCCTTTATTTAACAAGCAAATATTTCCGTGCTTGCTGCGGAGAATAGCCACGCAGACAAACTTTTCTGAAAATGTTAATTTCATTTCAATATTCGATATTTCTGAATTTCTGCTGCTGTTATACGGTGGGAAAGTTGTAATGTCATGTAACTATGGTTTTATTCATTTTTTGAAATGCGCAATTGAACATTTCCAGTTTCTCTCTGTTTCTTTCTGTTTTGATACCAGACCGAGATGCATTGATTGACTTTACATAGGATATAAAATTCGAAGAATTTCTCACTGGATATTCCTACAAGACTTATTTTAGGTCTTATGCATAGCTCTTCTTAGTGGTGCACGAGTTCCTGTTAAGTTTCCTCTGTCAGTTTTCATACTCTCTTGAAGGAATATTGAGTATTCATACATAGAGTGTTTCTGGGAGAGCGCGGCAAAACTACATCAGAATGGCCATCGATCCTCTTGATTGGAAATCCTTTGTTTTAACCACTGCGCCACATCATCATCATCATTTAAGACTGATTATGCCCTTCAGCGTTCAGTCTGGAGCATAGTCCCCCTTATAAAATTCTTCCATGATCCCCTATTCAGTGCTAACACTGGTGCCTCTTCTGATGTTAAGCTTATTACTTCAAAATCATTCTTAACCGAATCCAGGTACCTCCTCCTCGGTCAACCCCAACTCCTCCTACCCTCTACTGCTGAACCCATGAGTCTCTTGGGTAACCTTGCTTCTCCCATGCGTGTAACATGACCCCACCATCTAAGCCTCTTCGCCTTGACTGCTACATCTATAGAGTTCATTCCCAGTTTTTCTTTGATTTCCTCATTGTGGACACCTTCCTGCCATTGTTCCCATCTACTAGTACTTGCAATTATCCTAGCTACTTTCATATCCGTAACCTCAACCTTATTGATAAGGTAACCTGAATCCACCCAGCTTTCGCTCCCATACAACAAAGTTGGTCGAAAGATTCAACGGTGCACAGATAACTTAGTCTTGGTACTGACTTCCTTTTTGCAGGAGAGAGTAGATCGTAGCTGAGCGCTCACTGCATTAGCTTTGCTACACCTCGCTTCCAGTTCTTTCGCTATGTTGCCATCCTGTGAAAATATGCATCCTAAGTACTTGAAACCTGTTCTAACTTTATTCCTCCTATTTGGCACTCAATCCGTTTATATCTCTTTCCCACTGACATTACTTTCGTTTTGGAGATGCTAATCTTCATACCATAGTCCTTACATTTCTGATCTAGCTCTGAAATATTACTTTGCAAACTTTCGATTGAATCTGCCATAACAACTAAGTCATCCGCATATGCGAGATTGCTTATTTTGTGTTCACATATCTTAATCTCACCCAGCCAGTCTCTTGTTTTCAACATATGATGCATAAATAATATCCATAAATAAAATCCACTGCACCACTTGTTAGACAAATTTTCATATTAGGAGATAAATGGAAAATGGAGCAGAAAGACTGTTCACCGCCCAGCGTGGCATACTGAACGTACACTAACACTGAAGTGGCCTTTCGAGGTGAGCGCGGGACTGTCTTCACTGCACGTCGCGGCTACTGGGAACTTGAGGGCATTTCTTACGCAGCGGGAACGTTTTCCTAACAGACTGATAAACCAGTTCCAGTGAGGAGGAAACTGATAAGTTAGTCTTCCACATTACCACGTAGGTAGGCTGACTCACACTTCATGCACAACACCATGAATCTTATGATAAACAGTTGCAGAACGGATATAAATCAGTCAAAGACCTCAAACAAGCATAGTCTACGGCAGAAGTACATGTTCAAAGCTTGGCATAGGGGCCACTAGCCCTCCATCAATATAAGCAAACGCAATATAATACGTTTATTCGTGTTCCACACATCGGTACTGCCGTTGTTATTGAAACTGTTTTGGTGCGGTACTTGATAAACACGGAAGCTTAGCTGCTATCTCCGGTTAACACTCAGAGTACGGAGGCATCTGGATAAATGGTTACTGCCCTTATCTGGTGCTGGATCTCAGTTTTTCCTGTTTTAGCAACATTTTTCGACCGCTGAAATTACGTGCAACAATTCCTCATCTCCTCTCCCATTCCTCCATGATCTCACGTCGTTCTAGTGAACGCTCGTTTCTGACACACTGTGAGGATGCTCTCTGGAGCAATTACATGGACTCATACGCGCTGGCTACATGTCTTCGGCAACGTTATGACTACAAGAGTGCGGAAGTACGAGTTAGTGTAGAATCTTTTTGGCCCGGACGAAAGAGACAACAGCGCAACAGTTTATTGTCATGTGACAAATTCGTTATCTAGTATTTTTTAGAAAACAAAGAGATTTATTTATGAATCAGTATTTCACAAGTCATTAAGGTAAAGATTTCGACAAACAGCCTTCTGGAACAGGTGTGAAATACACTATCACTTTCGTGCCAAGAGATGCAGCGATCGAAACAGCATATCCAGACACTCTGGGATGATAATAGCATTGAAACAGCGTAAAGCTGAAATACTAAACACCTTTTTCCAAAGCTGTTTCACAGAGGAAGACCACACTGCAGTTCCTTCTCTAAATCCTCGCACGAACGAAAAAATGGCTGACATCGAAATAAGTGTCCAAGGAATAGAAAAGCAACTGAAATCACTCAACAGAGGAAAGTTCACTGGACCTGAAGGGATAACAATTTGATTCTATACAGAGTACGCGAAAGAACTTGCCCCCCTTCTAACAGCCGTGTACCGCAAGTCTCTAGAGGAACGGAAGGTTCCAAATGATTGGAAAAGAGCACAGGTAGTTCCAGTTTTCAAGAAGGGTCGTCGAGCAGATGCGCAAAACTATAGGCCTATATCTCTGACATCGATCTGTTGTAGAATTTTAGAACATGTTTTTTGCTCGCGTATCATGTCATTTCTGGAAACCCAGAATCTACTCTGTAGGAATCAACACGGATTCCGGAAACAGCGATCGTGTGAGACCCAACTCGCTTTATTTGTTCATGAGACCCAGAAAATATTAGATACAGGCTCCCAGGTAGATGCCATTTTCCTTGACTTTCGGAAGGCGTTCAATACAGTTCCGCACTATCGCCTAATAAACAAAGTAAGAGCCTTCGGAATATCAGACCAGCTGTGTGGCTGGATTGAAGAGTGTTTAGCAAACAGAACGCAGCATGTTGAGAGGCGTCTACAGACGTTAAAGCAACCTCTGGCGTGCCACAGGGGAGTGTTATGGGACCATTGCTTTTCACAATATATATAAATGACCTAGTAGATAGTGTCGGAAGTTCCATGCGGCTTTTCGCGGATGATGCTGTAGTATACAGAGAAGTTGCAGCATTAGAAAATTGCAGCGAAATGCAGGAAGATCTGCAGCGGATAGGCACTTGGTGCAGGGAGTGGCAACTGACCCTTAACATAGACAAATGTAATGTATTGCGAATATATAGAAAGAAGGATCCTTTATTGTATGCTTATATGATAGCGGAACAAACACTGGTAGCAGTTACTTCTGCAAAATATCTGGGAGTATGCGTACGGAACGATATAAAATTAGTTGTTAGTAAGGCGGGTGCCAGGTTGGGATTCATTGGGAGAGTCCCTAGAAAATGTAGTCCATCAACAAAGGAGGTGACTTACAAAACACTTGTTGCGCCTATACTTATTGCTCATCAGTGTGGGATCCGTACCAGGTCGGGTTGACAGAGGAGATAGATCCAAAGAAGAGTGGCGCGTTTCGTCACAGGGTTATTTGGTAAGCGTGATAACGTTACGGAGATGTTTAGCAAACTCAAGTGGCAGACTCTGCAAGAGAAGCGCTCTGCATCGCGGTGTAGCTTGCTGTCCAGGTTTCGAGAGGGTGCGTTTCTGGATGAGGTATCGAATATATTGCTTCCCCCTACTTATACCTTTCGAGGAGATCACGAATGTAAAATTAGAGAGATTTGGGCGCGCACGGGGGCTTTCCAGCAGTCGTTCTTCCTGCGAACCGTATGCGACTGGAACAGGAAAGGGAGGTAACGAGAGTGGCACGTAAAGCGCCCTCCGCAACACACCGTTGGGTGGCTTGCGGAGTATAAATGTAGATGTAGATGTAGATATGATTGTCTAGTTTGAGATTCAAATCTTGTAGCAATTATTTTAAAATTGGGTTGAGGCTGGTGAGATTTTTTTCAGTATAACCTGAGGTATGTCGTATACTGTGCCATCGAGGGATCGTTAATTTGTCTGTAGTAGGTATAGGATAAACACAAATTGTAAAATAAGATGTCACAGTATACGATGACTATGAAGATAATGGAGAACAGTGACTGAACAAGATACAATAATAGCTCGCTATTAAACACGAGAAAGCAGAGAACTGAATTAAAACAACCGGCAGATTGATGAGTCTGAAAAAAGAAAAAAAGCACTCAAGAGGAAGTACTTCGGTCCACGGGTAATTATAAAACAAACACTGGCTAAATGAAGTTTGTCAAGAGCACGGTACACAATTACGCGAAAGAGGAGGCGGAAGAGAAAGGAGGAAATACTTCATCGACATTTTGTTTGCTGCCTTGTACAAAATGCGACTTTGAAGGTAATCTGTTTTATCTGTCTGAGACGTCTCTCCTGTTAATAAGGAGAACACACTTCGCTAACATTTCAGTTTCTTATGAACCATTGCTTCCCAAGGTGGGCTCTTTTTAGCAAACTGTTTTCCGACAGGAAACGCTTCGTATAGTGTCCAACAAGAACAGACTGCGTCTCAGACAAGGCAAGTTTTATGCTTAATGCATTTCTACAAATGATGATGGGATTGTAATAGATACTATACTGAACCATTCACAGTTGTCGATGTTCAAAAAAATGGTTCTGAGCACTATGTGACCTAACTTCTGAGGTTATCAGTCCCCTAGAACTTAGAACTACTTAAACCTAACTAACCTAAGAACATCACACACATCCATGCCCGAGGCAGGATTCGAACCTGCGACCGTAGCGGTCGCGCGGTTCCAGACTGTAGCGCCTAGAACCGCTAGGCCGCCTCGTTCTGCAGTTGTTGATGTTTTTAAAGGCTGGCAAGTATGATTGAGTTTCTGGTACTAGCACGCTTTTACACTATAATGAAGGAAATAACACTAACTGAATTCTGCGCCGGTCTTTTGCAGAGTATGACGTTAAAAGCATAATGGAAACAAATCGTGTTTCTTTCAAAAATGAATTGATGACTAATACGCCCGCTAAACCCGCAGGGCAGAACAGGTGATTAGGATTGTGGAAAGCGCCAAATAAGGCGTCGGTCAGGTTCACTCAAAATTGTAATTTATTATACACTCCTGGAAATTGATATAAGAACACCGTGAATTCATTGTCCCAGGAAGGGGAAACTTTATTGACACATTCCTGGGGTCAGATACATCACATGATCACACTGACAGAACCACAGGCACATAGACACAGGCAACAGAGCATGCACAATGTCGGCACTAGTACAGTGTATATCCACCTTTCGCAGCAATGCAGGCTGCTATTCTCCCATGGAGACGATCGTAGAGATGCTGGATGTAGTCCTGTGGAACGGCTTGCCATGCCATTTCCACCTGGCGCCTCAGTTGGACCAGCGTTCGTGCTGGACGTGCAGACCGCGTGAGACGACGCTTCATCCAGTCCCAAACATGCTCAATGGGGGACAGATCCGGAGATCTTGCTGGCCAGGGTAGTTGACTTACACCTTCTAGAGCACGTTGGGTGGCACGGGATACATGCGGACGTGCATTGTCCTGTTGGAACAGCAAGTTCCCTTGCCGGTCTAGGAATGGTAGAACGATGGGTTCGATGACGGTTTGGATGTACCGTGCACTATTCAGTGTCCCCTCGACGATCACCAGTGGTGTACGGCCAGTGTAGGAGATCGCTCCCCACACCATGATGCCGGGTGTTGGCCCTGTGTGCCTCGGTCGTATGCAGTCCTGATTGTGGCGCTCACCTGCACGGCGCCAAACACGCATACGACCATCATTGGCACCAAGGCAGAAGCGACTCTCATCGCTGAAGACGACACGTCTCCATTCGTCCCTCCATTCACGCCTGTCGCGACACCACTGGAGGCGGGCTGCACGATGTTGGGGCGTGAGCGGAAGACGGCCTAACGGTGTGCGGGACCGTAGCCCAGCTTCATGGAGACGGTTGCGAATGGTCCTCGCCGATACCCCAGGAGCAACAGTGTCCCTAATTTGCTGGGAAGTGGCGATGCGGTCCCCTACGGCACTGCGTAGGATCCTACGGTCTTGGCGTGCATCCGTGCGTCGCTGCGGTCCGGTCCCAGGTCGACGGGCACGTGCACCTTCCGCTGACCACTGGCGACAACATCGATGTACTGTGGAGACCTCACGCCCCACGTGTTGAGCAATTCGGTGGTACGTCCACCCGGCCTCCCGCATGCCCACTATACGCCCTCGCTCAAAGTCCGTCAACTGCACATACGGTTCACGTCCACGGTGTCGCGGCATGCTACCAGTGTTAAAGACTGCGGTGGAGCTCCGTATGCCACTGCAAACTGGCTGACACTGACGGCGGCGGTGCACAAATGCTGCGCAGCTAGCGCCATTCGACGGCCAACACCGCGGTTCCTGGTGTGTCCGCTGTGCCGTGCGTGTGATCATTGCTTGTACAGCCCTCTCGCAGTGTCCGGAGCAAGTATGGTGGGTCTGACACACCGGTGTCAATGTGTTCTTTTTTCCATTTCCAGAAGTGTAATTTAAAAACATCTTTAAACCAAAACGGCACGTAGCCGAAGCTTTAGAACTACGAGTTTCAAAAACGCAATTATTTCACAGCTGAGGGCCTCCCAACAAGAAATCTTAAAATTCAACAAAATGAAAAAAATGCAGTTAAAATAGCGAATAAAATAATTAGAATATATATGGTATCATAGCTAGGCTGGAAAGCCTCAAGGTAAAATGGATAGAACAAACATATCCAAGGTGCAACACAAGCGGCTGAGGGCCACAATTAAATTTGAAAATTTTAAAATATATTACCATACTCCTTTAAGGTAGAAGGGTAATTTCAAGAATAAGGTTTTGAGCGGTTTAAGGGCCACAATTAATTTTACAAAATTCAAAAAATTCATAAAGACCAGTAAAAACAAAAATTTTTAAATCATTGGCTATGATAGATCATAAACAGACAATTAAGCACCGGTGAGAAGAACAATACAGAAAACGGCACTCAGAAGGCTTCCAGGGAAGTTAGTCAGCCCTCGTTCACTTAGGTGAGACAGGTGGTGAGCGCAACTACACTTGATCGGTCGGAACCCAACCAGGGGACAGCCAAGGACTGACCGACACAACGACTTGCTTGCCACCAATCAGTACATGGGAACGCAGACACAAAAGGTTACGAACGTGATTATCCACAATGAAATATGTATTAGCTGCCAAAACTACACAGCATGTTGGACAGCGACAACAGATGAGGAAAGGACGCTGCTTGAAATTACGTTAGTTGCCACGGCAGGTAACCGGAACACTAACAGACGCAAGGCAGAAAATTCCGCTGGTGCACTCGATTTGTAGTCAACCAATATAGTTAGTTGCGTCGGATGGCGGCTAAATTTCAGCAATAGAAACACTCTGTGTTGCTCACAGGGAAACCTCCCCAACAGCGAACCACCGAATTGAACCACACAGCATGAATGGTTGGGTAGTTGAAATCACTAATCAACTTTGACGTCCTGGATCGGTGAACCACGAAGCTCGTAGCGATCAGACAGCTCCACACACGCTCCGACACTGCGCAGGCACCGCCAGCGGACCCAGCCGACTGCATCGCGCGGAGATAACTTCCCTGGTCCGCAGCAACCGACCGACTCCGCAGAATGCCGACAACATCTAAAATAGTCGTCAGTGGAACTAACGCCAACTGCACACACAACCTGACAAACACTTGTACGAAGACCTGAGCGATACCCAACAGTAACGAAGCACATATGAAGACAAATCGGGAGTCGATGCACACACACACACACACACACACACACACACACAGCCGACTCATGAAAGATTGGCGAGCCAAAACGCATCGTCCGGTAGGACGACCGACCAACGATCCACCAAAGACCGTGGCCCGGCTCAAGTGATGCGTGGCGGCAATGGTCGGGGCGAGCCATGTCGACGCAGACCTCACAGCTCCAACTCGACTGCTGTAGTGCCGCATTGCAACTCCCTGACTGGCAGGTCCGGACTGCGCTCCAGACGAGCTCCATTTGACTGGCAGACCCGACTTCCCTTACGACAGACAACGACCGGGAAGTAATCGCAGTCGAGCAAAGATACTACGAGAGGGGATATACAGAGACACGTTGCTAGCGCAGGTCACGGTCAGGCAAAGCAGTAACTCAGTGACAGTAGTAATTCAAATTAATGTAGTGAGGTGGAAGTACATTAAAAAGAGGGTGTAAAATACATGATGGCGGGAACACGAGACATGCACGGCTCAATGACCTCGTATGAAAAGTGTAGTCAGTACATGAGAAAAAGCATTGAACCTTATCAGATCGGTGACGAGAGTGTGAAGGGAAGCTCAAGTCATATTGTTACTTCATACCGCGCGTTGATACGTTCCCGTATAGATTACAGGAGCATGGTCTATCACAACGCTGCTAAAAATACCTATTGCAGTACAAAACCTTACGTATCTGCATAGGAACTATGCTTTCTTCCCCAACTGACGCCCTCTTTGCGGAGCAACAGAAACGCCTCTACATATTCGCAGAGCAATGCTGTGTGATCGTTGTGTTATACAAAGAATGGCAGATACTAATCATCCACTGAAAAAGTGCGAAACGCTTACTCAAATTGGATACTGCAGAAAGAGAGGAAACAATAGTTTCACATCTACAACCGCTACGAAATCTGGAAATATCTGTTGGTACGTCTCCTGCGATTTATTGATTGTTCAAGAATTGAAAGGACTGGACTCAAATGCTAATTAAGCACCATTCATAAAACACATAATACAATTTATTTAAAACCATGGAACAAGTCAAATATTATCTTTAGAGAATATTTAAAACACCTACCATAAGATTTAGTAGAGCCTTCAGGCCTAGGTAGAGCTTCGAAATAACAATTATTCTGAAATGCTAATGACAAATCAACGCCCAAATTGAGTGTAAGAGCAAGTTCACATGACAAGCCCTTAATGCGCGTTTTGATAATGCGCGTCTATAACTAGATATCTTTTATGCATGCCGTACACATGCTAACGGGCGTTTTAACAAAGCGCGCGTTGAACGCTGCGCTAGCGCTCGACTGTTGTCAGAGCGCGTCAACGCGCGCTTTGAGATCATTGATGAAATAATTTGTTAAATGAACTCGAACATTGTCCGCCTGTCGTACAGCACGCCCGCTATAATGTGACACTAGATTTTCCAGCGGTCGAGTGTGAAGAGTATCTTCATAATTGTAGTCATCCCTCATTCTGACACATTTGTGAAGTGTACATATCGATTTTACGATCTTTTCTGCAAAACGGGTGTTAAAATCTAATGGCCTATGTCAAATATGTCATTTACTGCACATTCTACCAAAAGTACATTCGACATACCGGCGTGCTAACGTCAAACGGTTATAATTTTTTTTTTTTTTTGCATAAATTAGTGGCCTTCTCCCATAAGGCCGCATTAAATTCTCCATCTTCCCAAATGCTTCATTAGCCACTATCACGTATGGCAACACTATTGGTCTATTTTGTATTAACAATGCCTTTGGTTCAGGTAGGTCTAATGACCTTCCTGTCAGCTTTTTGTACAATAAAGAATTCTTGAATATACCTGAGTCACTGTTTTTACCGTAGGCACCTTTGTCAACCCATACAAAACAACGGTTTGCATCCACTAGCGCCATTAAACTAGCGAAAAATAATTTTTGTAGTTATAATACATTGAACCCGTATATGTTTCCAGTCCAAAGTTCCCAAACAACTGGGAAACTTTGAGTGCTTTTCAAATATAGTGGATATTTCATACCACTTTTCTTTTGTTGGTTTGCTCATAACAATGAGTCTCAATTTACTCCAAATCGCTTCACATACATGTCGCTGCACTAGATCTGCCAATTCTATGGTTCAAATGGCTCTGAGCACTATGGGACTCAACTGCTGAGGTCATTAGTCCCCTAGAACTTAGAACTAGTTAAACCTAACTAACCTACGGACATCACACACATCCATGCCCGAGGCAGGATTCGAACCTGCGACCGTAGCGGTCTCGCGGTTCCAGACTGCAGCGCCAGAACCGCGCGGCCACTTCGGCCGGCTGCCAATTCTATAATTGTAGCTTAATGTCCCAAGTGAACATCCTGTGACCAAATATCTGAAAAAAAACATAAAACCTTAATATAAATATTTGAAAAGAGGCTAAGAGACTGTTCTATTACTAAGTTCTGTTGTCATCCCTGCAAAAAAAAAAAAAAAAAAAAAAAAAAAAAAAAAAAAAGTGGAAGAGTTTATAAGATAATAAAGACTTAAATCTGGATCAGGAGCTTCGAAAAATTCGCCATATATTCATTATAATAGACTACGATTTCTACAGGCATCTATAGCTAACAAATATACAGAATGTGGTTTCGATGCAGATAATACATCAGCTTCGTCAGACGTTGCTGACGTGGGAGTAAGTTCTGCCTCTAAAAAGAGTCCTAAATCTAGTCCAAGAAAAAACAAAAATTAAGTTCTGCTGACGAAAGATTTGCAAGCATTAGAGCAAAGTTTAGCACAGAAAAATGTTTCGGAACCAAAAGAAGATGACGATGAAAACAAGCTGTTTTGTTTGTCACTCGTTAAAGAGATTAAAAAAATCCTGAATATAGACGACTTCATACTAAAATTAGCATTTATAATTTAATCTTGCAAAACGAAATTTTCCTTCAAGGACTGTAACATCAGTCATTTGAAAATCAAGATTATCATAACCCGTAACCACAATGAATAAATTATTTTTTGTCACAAGAGCAGCATAGTCAAGCTTCTGCCAAAGGCTTTCAATATCATGATTATAGATCACAGCAGTCTAGTGTGCCAAATAATTTAGCACGTGATGGTTATACTATAGCAATGTGTGGTGTAACTGCCAGACACCACACTTGCTAGGTGGTAGTTTTAAATCGGCCGCGGTCCATTAGTACATGTCGGACCCGCGTGTCGCCACTGTGTGATCGCAGACCGAGCGCCACCACAAGGCAGGTGTCGAGATACGGACTAGCACTCGCCCCAGTTGTACAGACGACGTAGCTAGCGATGCACCCTGACGATGCCTCGCTCATTTGCAGAGCAGATAGTTAGAATAGCCTTCAGCTAAGTCAATGGCTACAACCTAGCAAGGCGCCATTAGTAACATTGCATGTATCTAAAGAGTCTCACTTGTATCGCCACAATCTCCAGATGTACCAAAAGGATGGATTAAAGTTAAGTATTCCAGAAGCTACGTACTTTTCTTTATAGCATTCATTACGTATCCTGTTTCAGACCTCACGCCATCCTGCTTTAGCTTAGCGCGTGCCTTTCGGCTTCCTCTCATTGTGTCTAGGCTGTCTTGTCTAGACACAACACAATGGGACCTCTATTGCCAATAACACACACTCCATCGCCAGCACCAACCAGTGCCAGCAATGTATCGGAGTTACAGTTATTCTGCGAGTAACAAAACGATATTTTTTCTTTAAATTTTCTTCCCTAAACAAGTATTGATTTATAAATAAGGGTGTTGATTAATAAAAGACTTACCTCAATGCAATTGCGAGTTTTTCTTCTGGTGAAGTACAATATCGCACATCTTTTATGAGAGCCAGTAAATCACCAAATGATTTGATGCACATTCTGAAATAGTTAAAAAATTTTCGTCCCTATTCCTTACCTTAGGATACTGGCTTTCAGTCAGCCTGTATGAAAAAAATGGGTGGTCCCAATATCTCCATCTTCTGTCGTGTCGTTTTTGCCGTCGGTATAAAATCACCGTTAAAACTGTTTCTACGTCCATCTTCGACAAATGTAGAACTCAAGCTGAACCAGGGCGGCCGCGGCAAAGCGCATTCAACGCCTGAGAAGCGAGTACCATGCGAACAATATACAAAAATTTTGTGCGCGTTCAACGCGCGTTAAGCGCTTGTCATGTGAACCTGCTCTAATGATATAAGAATTATTAAGCAGTTTTTTTTTACTTTAAACGAACAAGAAATAATTTTACTAATGGGAGTCCCAAATGGAAAGATCAAGTGCTCTAGGAGCTATACCAATGTTAAAATAAAATTTTGCAAACAAGAAAAATTACAGAATAACAGCATTATCATAAATACAGCAAAGCATAAGAATTGGTCTAAATCACCCCAATCGTCCAGGCAGGAGTGAAGTGGCACGTCCAGCACTGACATTCCATCTGACCCGCCACACTGACCATTAAGCTAAGCATGGTAGCAAAACATGTCTTTCTTTCAGCGATCGCAGGGTCGGCGTGGTTAGATTGGATTTGGCAAGGTTAGTTTTAGGGGTGGCCAGATGCCCTTCCTGCCGCCACCCCATTCCCCCAGGGACGGAATCACTATACCCCAGCTGTCTGCATCTAGTGTGAATCGGGAAATAGTGCGAACGTGTGTCAAATGTCTGCGACACGCGTAACTGATGCGAAACATGGGAACCAGCCTGGTATTCAATTAGCGGGATGTGGAAAACCGCCTAAAAACCACATCCAGGCTGGCCGGCACACCGGTCCTCGTCGTTAACCCGCCGGGCTGATTCGATCCTGGGCCAGCGCGCCTACCCGAGTCCAGGAAGCAGCGCGTTAGCGCTCTCAGCTACCCTGGCGGGTAGTAGCAAAACATGTCTATGACATACAAAATACTCTCTTAGAAATACACATAACAAGCTTACAGTGTGGATTCAGCTTAGGACAGATCGATGAAACAAAATCTTCAGTTAAGCGATATAAAAACGCAATGAATAATCTGTGTTATGTTTATATCTGTCTGTCCTTCTCCAGCAGTAGTAAACGACTCCAGAGAAGCTCCAGGAAGAGGTTAGGTTAGACCAATGGCTTAATTTAATACGAGAGAAGACAGCCCACAAGAAGTAGCACAAAGTGCCTGAACATTTAAGCAGGCGTTGGTCCCGGCGGAGGTTCGAGTCCTCCATCAGGCATGGGTGTGTGTGTTTGTCCTTAGGATAATTTAGGTTAAGTAGTGTGTAAGCTTAGGAACTTATGACCTTCACATTTAAGTCCCATGAGATTTTACACACATACATACATAAGCAGGCATCAAAATCTGTCGTACATAGAATACCCCAGAATGGACAGAAGTGCCGCTAATCAGGGGACACTTACAATACAGGGAAGCTGAACAAAACTACTCACGAGAACCTAGCCAAAGATCGGGTACAATCAGTACAACTAATGACCGTTCTGGCTGGAACCGTTACTGCGAAGCCATGAACGAGCCGTCGAATTAACCTGCATCAAGCACCACTCAAGTGTTGCACAGATGTTCAGTTAAAAGATGTTCCGGGAACGTTGAACTGGTTGCTCTTAGTCTCCAGGAAATAATGTCGTGTCTCACATTTCGTGTTTCGTTGCGATAACAGTCCTTGCTTTTTACGAGTCATTGTTTTGCGCAGTCAAGCTATAACATAAGCTGCAGTTCTTCCGCAAACAAAGCCCAATTTGCCGTCGAAATCTTTTATCTTCTGGTGTCACAAATATTCTGCGTACTAGTAAAGCAATGGCTGATGTACACTACAGGAATATCTTTTTCTTATTTCTTTGTCATTATTCCATTTTGTGTAGAAAATGGAGTAATTTAATTTTATGTTATTTCCAGATTTAGTTTAGTTTTTCTTTGAAAATAAGAAATTTAAGTTGAGTGAAACATAACACCTTCTAAATGCTATGCCTTATTGCTGTCCCCTACTTCGTACTTTCATTTTCATACCTTGATAATTTTGTCCCTTTAACACTTCCAATACATCTTCAGCTATTTTCTTTCTTGGCCTCCCTTTTGATTTTCTTCCTCAGAATTTTTCTTTCGGATATGTCACAAACTTACTCTGTCCTGTGAGTTAACAGCACTTAAATACCGGGTGATCAAAAAGTCAGTATAAATTTGAAAACGGAATAAATCATGGAATAATGGACACACATGCTTGGAATGACATGCGGTTTTATCAGAACCAAAAAAATACAAAGTTCAAAAAATGTCCGACAGATGGTGCTTCATCTGATCAGAATAGTAATAATTAGCATAACAAAGTAAGACAAAGCAAAGATGATGTTCTTTACAGGAAATGCTCAATATGTCCACCATCATTCCTCAACAATAGCTGTAGTCGAGGAATAACGTTGTGAATAGCACTGTAAAGCATGTCCGGAGTTATGGTGAGGCATTGGCGTCGGATGTTATCTTTCAGCATCCCTAGAGATGTCGGTCGATGACGAGACACTTGCAACTTCAGGTAACCCCAAAGCCAATAATCCCATGGACTGAGGTCTGGGGACCTTGGAGGCCAAGCACGACGAAAGTGGCGGCTGAGCACACGATCATCACCAAACGATGCGCGCAAGAGATCTTTCACGCGTCTAGCAATATGGGTTGAAGCGCCATCCTGCATAAACATCGTACGTTCCAGCAGGTGTTTGTCAGCCAGGCTGGGGATGAAGCGGTTCTGTAACATATCGGCGTACCTCCCACCCGTCACGGTAACAGTTTTGCTGTACAGCGCCATCTGTCGGACATTTTGTGAACTGTTTTTTGTTCTAATAAAACCCCATGTCATTCCAAGCATGTGTGTCAATTTTTACCTCACTATCTACATCATTCCGAGGGTTATTAAGTTTTCAAATTTATACTGACTTTTTGATCACCCGGTATATGGCCGAAAGAGTCAGCCTTCAGGAATTGTGAAACGAACTGTGTCAGCCAGGACCGGGTGCCACAAAGAGCGCAGATTCTACACGAGAAGGGGAAACTCACAGACGTCTATTATCTATTGAGGCCAAAGCGCTGTAGTGTGCGAGTGAGACACACGAGAACTTACGTCATAGAGTAACCCAGTAGAAGAACTTTGTGACCAGGGAGATGTAGCAGTGTTAAATGTGGCAGACCTAAGATCTGCCATAAAGGGCAACATTTATGAAAACTATTTAATTCTGTAGTAATGCAGGGAATGAAGGCACAGTAGTTTTAAACTACCACCCTCCATAAATCTTCATGGTGATCCCACTAAAACTTGAATATTGATCATATCTATAATATTTAGGTTTTGCTGTTAAAGTGAAATTAACAATTTTTGTAAAAAAGACCTGAATGCTAAAATATGAACGCTTTGGTCAATCTTCACGATCGACATTTCATATAGAAGCGCATCATTAAAATGACCAATGTTGTAAATATCAACTTTGTAACTTTATTTGTTTAAAAGATATAATAAATTTAAATTATTAGTATTTTCAGTTAAGCATCAGGTCATCATTTCCTCCATGCAAAACACATTGAACGATGACAGCATGACACCTTATTGAATCATTAGGTAACAGAACATTTGTTGTGAAGTTGAGTGCATCATAATTACTTTTGTTCTTTATTTATTTATCAGAAAGCACATTGGTGCAAGGCTACTGGCCGTGGCATTCAAAGCTAAGATGGAAATTGTATTGGTTTTATGCAAAAGAATTTAACGTTTATTATGTCATGGATATTATTGTTACTGTATTTAGAACGTGAAAGTGGTCAAGCTTTGATTATTTAAATATGTCAAAATGTAAAATAATGCAGAATAAGCTGTAGCCAATCAGATGGACGGCTTCAGGAAGGGGAACAGCACTAGTCAGTTGAGCGAGAATATTCGGCGAGCGAGAAACGCAGCCGGGGACGGGCAGAGGGACAGTGCTGGCGCAGACGCGAAAGCGGACAGTTCAACTGGAGACACTAAAAGGTACAATTCGGATTCAGACGCGAAAGCAGACAGTCAGTCTTTAGGCAGCTGGGAAGTGAAACGACTTAGAAAATTTCGCGTTGTGTGGTATCGCGGGACTTAATCCCTGAGCGGTGAGCAGCCGCGAGTCTGGTGCGAACGCTAACTTTTCGCGTAGGTAACTTGTATATCGCGATGAGATTGTGAATGATCGAATTGTGTCAAATGGATATGCGCTCGAATGTAACAGTAACTCTAAATACGACCACTTTCGCTCCTAGTTTGCTTTCTGAATAACATTATTCTAACCAAATCGCAACTGTGTGGCCTACACCATTTATGGGTCGTTAATTTAGCTCCCTATATTATTATTACTGTTATTGTATGTTACGTTAACTTTGTATTTCGAAAACTTGCCACCAGACAGACAATTTAACCAAAGGATCACCAGTGTCTAATTTAGCTCGTTAATGGGACACGTGCGGTTCAACACCTAGACGAGTTTGAGCCAAGACATATCGAATAAGAGGAACCGCATGTGTGGCCGAACATATCTGGGATGTTAGCTCGCAGTCTCAATAAATCTCCAAAATTTTTGTTTACCTTCTTTGGATAGTTGCCATGAAGTTCCTCTGCTCGCTGATCTCTTTCAGAACATCTTCATTGGCTTTTCTTTCCGAGTAGTTAGTCCTCGTTACCTTCTTCAATAGAGTCGAAAATCTATGGAGTGGAAAGGAATTACTGTTGTCAAGATACACAAACTCCGTGCCTATGGTACGACGTAAGGTTTGCCCGCAATTGCACTACTGATTTTGATTAACATCAGACCGCTAATGGACACCGCTAATGGACACAGATCCCGTTGAAAAGCACCGTGAGTTTTGCGCACGCTACTCATAGGCATTTTAAAAATTTGCATTCGACATTGGAAATGAACTTGGCAGACATAAATGCTAGGGCACGTCACTCGAGTGTGACAAGCGTCGCAGCTCAGGCGTCGCTAATTTCTTTGTTACAGCAATAGAAGAAATGGCTACCACTGTTTTTTAGGCTTTTTAGTGAACTTTAGCTATTGACGAGTCTCAGTTATCATAAATTATGCTCAGATGGCACTGCGAAGTGGCTTCCTAATGTGCCAGTTTGAACGTGTTCCAAAAGACTTCCAATTTGGAGCTATGACACGCAGCAAATTAGCTACTTATCACACATTGCCATGTTTCAGAAACTATGTTCGTCGGTTTTTACTTTCTGTAATCTTTGTTCATCCTGAGGGAAATTAAAAAGTTAAGCTTTCATAATCGTTCACCGCGTGGCAAGAACTAAATGCCTACTGTGAAATAAGCACATGGTCTTGAGAGGTGATTAATATCACGAAAATGACAGGCTGACATAGCCGCGCGGGATTAGCCGAGGGGTCTAAGACCCTGCAGCCACGGACTGAGCGGCTGGTCCCGACGGAGGTTCGAGTCCTCCCTCGGGCATGGGTGTGTGTGTTTGTCCGTAGGATAATTTAGGTTAAGTAGTGCGTATGCTTAGGAACTGATGACCTTAGCATTTAAGTCCCATAAGATTTTACACACATTTGAACATTTTGAACAGGGTGACATAAATACAGGTTAACTACATGTGAAAACGGCTCTAACGGTATTTTCATTCGCTGGCTCAGTGGCAGCACACCACATGCTACCAAATGTATTCAGCACTTGTCTCACAAATATATGGCGATGCTCTCAAAATAAATTATCCCTATGATTTTATGCCTTCATTAAATTTTGCGCCTCTAATCATGATAACTATAACTACATTTTCGAGGTAGTAGCCTATGAAAGGAACTTTTCCTCCTTTAATGAATTTAGATTGGCATCGATGAAGCAACAGTTTTTCATTATTGCTGTTGCTAATAAATAAATGTGTGAATGTAGATCAGATGCATCTAATATCAAACTTTGCTCTTAGCGCAGATTGTAAACATGTCATATCAGCGCCAATTGACTATTTCGTCTTGCTGATGGCCTCATGTGCAGCGTGCTATGCTCGTTCCATAGATCTTTCTGCTCTATAGCCTTCACCGAAATTACATTCCTATCGCTTCAAAGCGCTTTCTATCTTCGGTAGTGTCTACTTTTCCCAGCAATATAGGAGCACAGTCCATGTGAAGGTCTTTATAAATAAATGAAACAAAATCAATAAATCATAGAAAGTTACTAGTATGTGATTATTTTATTTAACCATTGTATATCGATTTGCAAAGGAACAGAAAATAGACTCTCCCTACATTTTGGAAAAACACACTGTATTCATTTGTGTACAACAAATAGTGTCATACTACTAATTGATGTAGCACATGAGTAGTGTAAGGTGGCAGAATAAATTAAGGTCAATTTCGCACCTTACATAAGAGTTTTATACATCGTAACAGGAAGGTGAATATGACACCTAACTTACTTCGGCGGTAGTGAGCAGATTAGCCTATAAGTACGAGGGCAGTTCAATAAGTAATGCAACACATTTTTTTTCTCGGCCAATTTTGGTTGAAAAAACCGGAAATTTCTTGTGGAATATTTTCAAACATTCTCGCTTCGTCTCGTATAGTTTCATTGACTTCCGACAGGTGGCAGCGCTGTACGGAGCTGTTAAAATGGCGTCTGTAACGGATGTGCGTTGCAAACAACGGGCAGTGATCGAATTTCTTTTGGCGGAAAACCAGGGCATCTCAGATATTCATAGGCGCTTGCAGAATGTCTACGGTGATCTGGCAGTGGACAAAAGCACGGTGAGTCGTTGGGCAAAGCGTGTGTCATCATCGCCGCAAGGTCAAGCAAGACTGTCTGATCTCCCGCGTGCGGGCCGGCCGTGCACAGCTGTGACTCCTGCAATGGCGGAGCGTGCGAACACACTCGTTCGAGATGATCGACGGATCACCATCAAACAACTCAGTGCTCAACTTGACATCTCTGTTGGTAGTGCTGTCACAATTGTTCACCAGTTGGGATATTCAAAGGTTTGTTCCCGCTGGGTCCCTCGTTGTCTAACCGAACACCATAAAGAGCAAAGGAGAACGATCTGTGCGGAATTGCTTGCTCGTCATGTGGCTGAGGGTGACAATTTCTTGTCAAAGATTGTTACAGGCGATGAAACATGGGTTCATCACTTAGAATCTGAAACAAAACGGCAATCAATGGAGTGGCGCCACACCCACTCTCCTACCAAGAAAAAGTTTAAAGCCATACCCTCAGCCGGTAAAGTCATGGTTACAGTCTTCTGGGACGCTGAAGGGGTTATTCTGTTCGATGTCCTTCCCCATGGTCAAACGATCAACTCTGAAGTGTATTGTGCTACTCTTCAGAAATTGAAGAAACGACTTCAGCGTGTTCGTAGGCACAAAAATCTGAGCGAACTTCTCCTTCTTCATGACAACGCAAGACCTCACACAAGTTTTCGCATCCGAGAGGAGCTCACACAACTTCAGTGGACTGTTCTTCCTCATGCACCCTACAGCCCCGATCTCGCACCGTTGGATTTCCATATGTTTGGCCCAATGAAGGACGCAATCCGTGGGACGCACTACGCGGATGATGAAGAAGTTATTGATGCAGTACGACGTTGGCTCCGACATCGACCAGTGGAATGGTACCGTGCAGGCATACAGGCCCTCATTTCAAGGTGGCGTAAGGCCGTAGCATTGAATGGAGATTACGTTGAAAAATAGTGTTGTGTAGCTAAAAGATTGGGGAATAACCTGGTGTATTTCAATGCTGAATAAAAACAACCCCTGTTTCAGAAAAAAAATGTGTTGCATTACTTATTGAACTGCCCTCGTATGTAATACAAAAGGGATGACATTAAATTGACGGTATTAACACACCACTCCTATACAATGCATGTCAATGAGCAGAAGGTGAAACAAGTAGCGAGAGGAAACGTTTTGTGTGGAAGCCAGCGTGGGCAGCTGCAGAGGCCGCAACTCGGGAGGCACTACGGAAAGCTCGTAAGGGGGGCGTCCCGCAGCAGGAGTCAGTGGCTGGACAGGTGACGCGTACCGCAGAGCGAGTAACGGGCCACCAGAAGTAGGACAGAAAGAAGGTTTAGAAAACTGCGTTTCGGACTTCCAAATGGATGCGAACAAAACCAGTGATGCAGTTGATCACGTGAACAGCGAATGGTACACACGTGAGCGGGCACGAAACGTCCGATTGGCGGGAACTAACTAGGCAAAATAATGTGCCGAGATTTCGACGCAGTTCAATGGTAGGGCCCTTGCAATTCTTAGAGAGAGTTTCCACAAAATAAGAGGAATGCTCCGTTGGTCGAGAAAAACAGTGACGTGGAGAACGAAAGAACCTAGGAGGGGAGAGAGTTCGGCTAAGAGAAGGACGAGAGGGAAATTTTCGTGGACTCTTCTCTGAATTGGCGTCAAGTGCAGAACGGACCGCATAGTGCTCTGTACGATGCGTTCACTGCGGCTGACATTCAGCTAGATATTGACTGTAGCACCGTTGAGCTCCCACTGTGGAGAAACGAACCAGCCAGTTAGTTAATTGTCCTTGCGAGGACTGAGAGGGCATTTTAATATGCATGCTTTCATAACATTGTCACATTGTAAACTGTGTAAATGCGTGTATTTCTGTGATAAGTCTGCAACATTAAACCAATTTTTTTTACAGCTTACACAGTCGTTGTTCATCAGACACAGGCCTTACAGTAGGGTAGATATGTTCCAAATTTTTGGGTTTACATAGCGATGAAAACTTGAATTGGAAAAAGCATATTACTGAATTTCTCATACAATTAATTTCAGCTACTTTTGCTCTTCGTATAATTGCTAATCCTAGAAATTAGGGAATCGGCCTCCTGGCATTCCTTAAACATTTCCATTTTTTATGAAACGATTTTCTTGGGGAACTCATCAAATGGAAGGAAAGTATTGATTGTACAAAAGCGAGCGATAAGGATAATATGTGTTTATTCACGGAAGTCATGTACGTTTCTTCATGGAGCTAAGCAATTTAACTGTGCCGCAGTACATACAAGGTGATACAGGAGGAAAAATGCATACTTTGAGGAGTGGTAGCGTCCTGAACAAAATATCTCATATGAACATTGTCCTGTTCTTAACAGTTTCCGAGGAAACAATGGGGAACTGAACAAATGCAAGTAATAGTAAATGAAACATTGTAATCTAATGTTTTTTTTTTAATTGCACACATTTCCTCACAAAAAATGTTCAATAAGTGCACGCTGAACTGCAGTACATTTTGCAGCTCTGGCAGACAGTTGCTGTGTTACTGATCTGAGTTCATACGGGGAGGCGAGTCCCGTATCGAATCCCCCTCTACTTGAGCACAAGCATGTAAAATACGACCGAGAAGTTCGTCCTTTGTGTCCACTCTGCGCTTGTAGACTTCGCTCTTAAGCCAACTCTACAAACAGTAATCTAATGGAGCAAGATCGGGTGACTTCGGTGGCCAAGAAGTGACTCCACATGTTCGTCGCTAATCCACGCGCACGTGAAGTGCGCACTGAAATGGTCAGTAAAGACAACACTACGAAGACTAATGTCGTTGCGGTTGTGTCCGCATCAGAGGTGAGAGAGGACGAGCGCCTGACACCCGCGATTTTCGAACAGCTGTATGTCGGATATGGTTAAGGAAAGGGCATGTGTTTGTCTGAAGTTTTTTCCTTGAGAATCGGCAATACTATCTCCCTTCAAAGCATGTACCTTTCCTTCTACTCATCCTGTACGTTGTGATAGATCTTATTTCCTTTACCCAAAGTATATATCATTTAATATGTGTTGGAATTATGTGCGGGGCAAAGATCCAGTATATGCGAGCATGCACCAACAAGAGACGTATGCGAAAAGAAAAATGAACATATACACTATGTGACCAAAACTATCTGGAAACATGAATGACTTACAAGTTCGTGGCGCCCTCCATAAATACAGCTGGAATTCAACATGGTGTTGGCCCACCTGTAGCCTTGACTACAGCTTCCACTCTCGCAGGCATACGTTCAGTCAGGTGCGGGAAGTTTTCTTGGGGAGTGGGAGCCCATTCCTCACGGAGTGAGGAGAGGTATCGATGTCGGTCGGTGAGGCCTGGCACGAAGTCGGCGTTCCAAAACATCCCAAAGGTGTTCTATAAGTTCAGGTCAGGACTCTGTACAGGCCAGTCCATTACAGGGATGTTACTGTCGTGTAACCACTCCACCACAGGTAGTGCACTATGAACATGTGCTCGATCGTATTGAAAGATGCAATCGCCGTCCCCGAATTGCTCTACAGCAGTGGGAAGCAAGAAGGAGCTTAAAACATCAATAGCGCCACGCAAAACAACAAGGGGTGCAAGCCCCCTCTATGAAAAACGCGACCACAACATAACACCACCACCTCCGAATTTTACTGTTGGCACTACACACGCTGGTAGATGACGTACATCTGGCATTCGCCATACCCACATCCTGCCATCGGATCGCCACCTTGTGTGCCGTGATTCGTCACTCCACACTACATTTTTCCACTGTTCAATCGTCCAATGATTACGCTCCTTACACCAAGCGAGGCGTCTTTTGGCATTTACCGGCGTGATGTCTGGCTTATGAGCAGCAGCTCGACCATGAAGTCCACGTTTTCTCACGTCCCGCATAACTGTCATAGAACTTGCAGTGGATCCTGATGCAAATTCCTGTGTAATGTTCTGGATAGATGTCTGCCTATTACACATTACGACCCGCTTCAACTGTCGGCGGTCTCTGTCAGTCAACAGACGAGGTTGGCCCGTACGCTTTTCTGCTGTACGTGTCCCTTCAAGTTTCCACTTCACTATCACAGCGGAAACAGTGGACCTAGTGATGTTTAGGAGTGTGGAAATCACCTGACCAAACTCGAAGTCCGTGAGTTCCGCGGAACACCCCATTCTGCTCTCAAACAATGTCTAATGACTAGTGAGGTTGCTGATATGGAGTACCTAGCGTTAGGTGGCAGCACAATGCACCTAATATGAAAAATGTATATTTTTGGGGCTGTCCGGATACTTTTTATCACATAGTGTATGTATTTGTATTCTAATGTTTCCTTAACCCGATATCAAATTTTTTCGCTTTTCAACTATCGGCCTCTTCTAGTCCGTGATACTGGGGGGACATATTGCGTGTATGTCAGAAAAAAGAATATATTTTTGTAATTGTTTTTTACAGTGAGTCTTCTGGAAAAGGAGGCAGTTTCATTAATTTCTAAATTCTTTCATTCTAAAAATGATGCCTTGATGTACCGTAAGCTGCAAACTTCGGAACACATGGCGACATTATTTAGGAGTGTACTACATTGCATTCTTTATCATGGAACTGGACGCTGCATCGTCTTCTTCAAGAAAGAAGAGATAAATATCACTCTGTTTAAAGGGAAGTTAATACTTTGCATATTAATCAATTTAGACTGTTACAGCGGCAATTGTAGCGAGAGACTGTGGAAGAGCGAACTTAGACGCGTGTATTGCTGCTGGCTGCTGGTGAAAGTATCCGGCAGCCACACACCTCGCACCTGCTTACGGCGCCAGTACTTAAATACCGGTATAAAGTTCGCTAGTGTTATTCTGTCATAAATAATCCATCACAATTTCAAAAGGGCAATGATGTCCATACCTAAAACACTAGAATAAAAAATTAATTTTATTATCCATTATTGAAGCTGTAAGTAAATGAAAGTGGAATTCAGTACGCAGCAGCAAAGATTTTTGAGAATTGCCCCGTTCCATAAAATGTCTGACAGATAGCAAAGCAAGTTTTAAGTCTAGCTTAAAATCATTTCCCCTGCATAACCCGTTCTATTCCACTGACGAATTTCTACTAAAAAACTGGTATAAGAGCACTTGATTTAAGTGTAGTTGCATGACTAGGACTAAAATGATAATGGGATCATTATTATGAATACATATCCTGTAAACTGACTCGTTCTACTTACACTACTGGCCACTAAAATTCCTACACCTCGAAGATGACGCGCTACAGGCATGAATTTTAACCGACAGGAAGAAGAAGCTGTGATATGCAAATGATTAGCTTTTCAGAGCAAACACACAAGGTTGGCGCCGGTGGCGACACCTACAACGGCCCGCATCTCGTGGTCACGCGGTAGCGTTCTCGCTTCCCACGCCCGGGTTCCCGGGTTCGATTCCCGGCGGGATCAGGGATTTTCTCTGCCTCGTGATGGCTGGGTGTTGTGTGCTGTCCTTAGGTTAGTTAGGTTTTAGTAGTTCTAAGTTCTAGGGGACTGATGACCATAGGTGTTAAGTCCCATAGTGCTCAGAGCCACCTACAACGTGCTGACATGAGGAAAGTTTCCAACCAATTTCTCATACACAAACAGCAGTTGACCGGCGTTACCTGGTGAAACGTTGTTGTGATGATGCCTCGTGTAAGGAGGAGAAATGCGTACCACCACGTTTCCAACTTTGATAAAGGTCGGATTGTCGCCTATTGCGATTGCGGTTTATCGTATCGCGACATTGCTGCTCGCGTTTGGTCGAGATCCAATGACTGTTAGCAGAATATGGAATCGGTGGGTTCAGGAGGATAATACGGAACGCCTTGCTGGATCCCAACGGCCTCGTATCACTAGCAGTCGAGATGACAAGCAGCTTATCCGAATGGCTGTAACGGGTCCTGCAGCCACGTCTCGATCCCTGAGTCAACAGATGGGGACGTTTGCAAGACAACAACCATCTGCACGAACAGTTCGACGACGTTTGCAACAGCATGAACAATCAGCTCGGAGACCATGGCTGCGGTTACCCTTGACGCTGCATCACAGACAGGAGCGCCTGCGATGGTGTACTCAACGACGAACCTGGGTGCACGAATGGCAAAACGTCATTTTTTCGGATGAATCCAGGCTCTGTTTATAGCATCAGGATGGTCGCATCCGTGTTTGGCGACATCGCGGTGAACGCACATTGGAAGCGTGTATTCGTCATCGCCATACTGGCGTATCACCCGGCGTGATGGTACGTGGTGCCATTGGTTACACGTCTCGGTCACCTCTTGTTCGCACTGACGGCACTTTGAACAGTGGGCGCTACATTTCAGATGTGTTACGACCCGTGGCTCTAACCTTCATTCGATCCCTGTGAAACCCTACATTTCAGCAGGATAATGCACACTGCATGTTGCAGGTCCTGTAAGGGCCTTTCTGGATACAGAAAATGTTCGACTGCTGCCCTGGCCAGCACATTCTCCAGATCTCTCACCAATTGAAAACGTATGGTCAATGGTGGCCGAGCAACTGGCTCGTCACAATACGCCAGTCACTACTCTTGATGAACTATGGTATCGTGTTGAAGCTGCATGGGCAGCTGTACCTGTACACGCCATCCAAGCTCTGTTTGACTCAATGCCCAGGCGTACCAAGGCAGTTATTACGGCCAGAGGTGGTTGTTCTCGGTACTGATTTCTCAGGATCTATGCACCCAAACTGCGTGAAAATGTAATCACATGTCAGTTCTAGTATAATAAATTTGTCCAATGAATACCCGTTTATCACCTGCATTTATTCTTGGTGTAGCAATTTTAATGACCAGTAGTGTAATTTCGATAAAAGAATCGTTCACATGATCTCTGTAACAATTAGCTAACTGGCAGCTACAAGTTTTGTCTCGTGCAGAGCACTGCCAATAACGGAGGTTCAACAGCGCTAGCCTGTTGTCGGCGTTTGGAGCGGCACAGCTGTCTGCGACCGCACCTCGCACTGAAATAGCCTTCTTGGGACCTGAGGACCAACAAGTCGTAAAGCGGCTGACTGGGAGGCGGCGGCAGTGAATTATGCAGAGAGTGTCAGGGGGCGCCGCCTCCCCGTCCTCGCTGAACTCTGATCGGCCACGCGGCCGTGTGGCAACAGGCCAGGACACGGTGATATCGCACCGGCTGTGACCGCGCGGCGCGTATAAAACTGGCGTGACCGCAGTTTCAGCGGAGTTAATCCCATTTTCAGCTCGTTAAAGTCAGTGCGTAACAGCCGCAATAAAATAACTCTACCTTTGTGTTGCGGAAACCAGAGCGCTCTACGTCATGGAAGATGCTAGCTGTATTTCTTGTGTCACGACCATCATACTATTTCTCCTAGTAAGGGTGTTCCCTTTACTTCTTATCTCACATATTTTTTCTAACACAGCTTTCTTCCGTTATTTATGTCTTGAATTTTTAACGTCCTTCTATAGGAAGGAACTATGATAGGACACCTTTTGTTCTCCAAACACATAAATCATCTTACGAACAGCGCGAGCAGCAATCTGAAGCTGTTTACTGACGACGCTGTGGCGTACAGAGAGCAGTCGTCGTTGAGTAACTATAGGGAGATACAAGATGACTTAGACCAAACTTGTATTTGGTGTTATCAGTTTTACCTTGCTCTAATTGCAGAAAAATGTAAGTTAATGTAAACGATTAGGAAAAAGAGTCCCGTAATATTCGAATACAGCATTAGTAGTGATTTCAAAAAATGGCTCTGAGAACTATGGGACTTGACTTCTGAGGTCATCAGTCCCCTAGAACTTAGAACTACCGGGTGATCAAAATTTCAGTACAAATTTGAAAACTGAATAAACCAAGGAATAATGTAGATAGAGACGTACAAATTGACACACATGCTTGGAATGACATGGGGTTTTATTAGAACAACAAAAAAAATACAAAGTTAAAAAAAATGTCCGACAGATGGCGCTTCATCTGATCAGAATAGCAAAAAGTAGCATAACAAAGTAAGACAAAGCAAAGATGATGTTCTGTACAGGAAATGCTCAATATGTCCACCATCATTCCTCAACAATAGCTGTAGTCGAGGAATAATGTTGTGAACAGCACTGTAAAGCATGCCCGAAGTAATGGTGAGGCATTGGCGTCGGATGTTGTCTTTTAGCATCCCTAGAGATGTCGGTCGATCACGAAACACTTTCGACTTCAAGTCTTTCACGCGTCTAGCAATATGGGGTGGTTCTAATAAAACCCCATGTCATTCCAAGCATGTGTGTCAATTTTTACCTCTCTATCTACATTATTCCGTGGTTTGTTAACTTTTCAAATTTATACTGACTTTTTGATCACCCGGTACTTAAACCTAACTAACCTAAGGACATCACACACATCCATTCCCGGGGCAGGATTCGAACCTGGACCGTAGTGGTCGCGCGGTTCCAGGCTGCAGCGCCTAGAACCGCTCGGCCACCCCGGCCGGCTATTAGTAGTGAGCCGCTTGACAGAGTCACATCGCTTGAGGACAGGGTCTCATGCAAAATGATCGGAAATTCGATTTTTAATTGCATTCTTTGTAAGGTACATGTGTCTAGAATGTGGGGACGAAAAGGTTTTTTTAATCCGTGCGATAAAAAAGTTTCTATAGCCCATTGTTGGAAGCAGTGTCACGGCCGCCGTGGGACGCTTTCAGCCGGAGACGGCCGACTCAGGTAGAAAATTTGTAGCGCCATGACGCACGTTCACAAAATGATTTATATTGCAGTATGTATGAGAATATATTCCTCGAAAAAGCTGACGAACAACGTGTGCTGTCTGCCGAACGCAGCATATCCAGCTCAGCTCAGCCATATCGACAGAGAGATATGAAGTGGAACGAGCAAAGAAGGATGGTGGTAAGGAACGCGAATGGTCGAGTTCAGTTTACTGGGAGTATTTTAGGAAACTATGATTCATCTGGAAAGGTGATCGCTTATAGAACACCAGTGTGAACAGTTCTTCACTGTTGTTCGAATGTTTTGGATCTCCACCAGGTCGGATTAAAGGAACCCATCGACGTAATTCAGAGCCGTGCCGCTAGATTTGTTACCGGTAGATTAGATCAACACGTGAGTGTTACAGAGAAGCTTCCTGATCTGAAATGGCAATCGCTGGAGGAAAGACGATGTTCTTTTCGTGAGCCACTGTTGAGAAAATTTAGTGAATGGTCATTTGAAACTGACTACAGAACGGTTTTACTGCTGCCAAAATACATATCGCTTAAGGAGCAAGAAGATAAGATAAGAGAAATTAGGACTCGTACAGAGGCATACAGATAGCCGTTCTCCCCTCTCTCTATTTGCAAGTGGAACAGGTAACGAAATGACTAGTAGCGGAACAATATACCCTCCTCCATGCAGCATACGGTGGTTTGTGGAGCATGTATGTAAATGTAGATGTAGATTTCTGTACGCTCCTAATTTGTTGTTCTCAAAATTTCACAGTCCACTTTTCATTTCTATACACATTGTCTGTTGACGTAGACTGTTTGGACCTTCTTCCATGTCGAAATTTGGAAACGAATTTTCAAATTCTGTCTTCATCTACTTCTGATATCTGCTTTGTTTCAGTGACGATATTTAAACTGTTATTTACAAAAGAATGGAAAACGCGAAAGTTGATCTCGGGGAAGATCAGAACGGGATTCGGACAAATGGCAATACTGAGCGTGCGACTTATCTTAGAAGAAAGACTGAAGAAAGGAAAACCTACGTTTGTAGCATGTGTAGGTTTGGAGAAAGTTGTTGACTATGTTGACTAGAATAACGAAATAGTTCGCTGATGACGGATGTCAGTGTCCAACAAGTGCAACATTTCGGGGAGCGGGCACGTTGCCATGATCAGTGGCGCCCATGAATTGACTGCTGAGGGACTGGTGTGGCGCTTTTGCTATTCCTCCATTCCCTCCAACCTGCCACTCTATCTGTAACACGACTGTTCAGCTGTTCCTTTACTCGAATCTCGACAGATTCTGTAATGCCACAGTCCCATAAGTTAGACGTATGCGCCGGAACATTATTATCGTAATCGATTCCTTGTAACTCTGACAGGCAGCGTTCCGCGACTGCCGACTTGTTAGGCTGCTACAGTCTGGTGTACCCTCGGTGTACTCGGCAATGATCTGCGACAATATGCGCCATCTGAGCTATATATGTCTTTCCACATTAGCAGGGTATCTGAGAGACCCGGAATTTCATGTCCAAAGTCGTGTTTGACAATACCAAGCAGTGCCCGTGTTTTAGCTGGTGACTGGAGAACAGTTTTCACGTTCTGTTTCCGGAGAATTCGTCCTATCTTTCCAGATTTTGTGTCACAAAATACACTACTGGCCATTAAAATTGCTACACCAAGAAGAAATGCAGATGATAAACGGGTATTCATTGGACAAATATATTATGCTGGAACTGACATATGATTATATTTTCACGCAATTTGGGTGCATAGATCCTGAGAAATCAGTACCGAGAACAACCACCTCTGACCGTAATAACGGCCTTGATACGCCTAGGCATTGCGTCAAACAGAACTTGGATGGCGTGTACAGGTAAAGCTGCCCATGCAGCTTCAATACGATACCGCAGTTCACCAAGAGTAGTGACTGGCGTATTGGGACGAGCCAGTTGCTCGGCCACTATTGACCAGACGTTTTCAGTTGGTGAGAGATCTGGAGAATGTGCTGGCCAGGGCATCTGTTGAACATTTTCTGTATCCAGAAAGGACCGTACAGGACCTATGGTTTCGCAAGGATCGAATGAAGGGTAGAGCCACGGGTCGTAACACATCTGAAACGTAACGTCCACTGTCCAAAGTGCCGTCAATTCGAACAAGAGGTGACCGAGACATGTAACCAATGGCACCCCGTACTATCACGCCGGGTGATACGCCAGTATGGTGATGACGAATACACGCTTTCAACGTGCATTCACCGCGATGTCGCCAAACACAGATGCGACCATCATGATGCTGTAAACAGAACCTGGATTCATCCGAAAAAATGACGTTTTGCCATTCGTGCACCCAGGTTCGTCGTTGAGTACACCATCGCAGGCGCTCCTGTCTGTGATGCAGCGTCAAGGGTAACCGCAGCCATGATCTCCGAGCTGATAGTCCATGCTGCTGCAAACGTCGTTGAACTGTTCGTGCAGATGGTTGTTGTCTTGCAAACGTCCCCATCTGTTGACTCAGGGATCGAGAGGTGGCTGCACGATCCTTTATAGCCATACGGATAAGATGCCTGTCATCTCGACTGCTAGTGATACGAGGCCGTTGGGATCCAGCACGGCCTTCCGTATTACCCTCCTGAACGCACCGATTCCATATTCTGCTAACAGTCATTGGATCTCGACCAACGCGAGCAGCAATGTCGCGATACGATAAACCGCAATCGCGATGGGCTACAATTCGACCTTTATCAAAGTCGGAAACGTGATGGTACGCATTTCTCCTCCTTACACGAGGCATCACAACGTTTCACCAGGCAACGCCGGTCAACTGCTGTTTGTGTATGAGAAATCGGTTGGAAACTTTCGTCATGTCAGCACGTTGTAGGTGTCGCCACTGGCGCCACCCTCGTGTGAATGCTCTGAAAAGCTAATCATTTACATATCACAGCATCTTCTTCCTGTCGATTAAATGTCGCGTCTGTAGCACGTCATGTATGTGGTGTAGCAGTTTTAATGGCCAGTAGTGTAGAATAAAGATGATGGACGCCCATCTCTAAGGTTCCGCCAGCAGTCACGGAAAATTTCCAGTCGGAATTACACGGAATGGGTTGTGACCACATTAAGGTTCTGACACAGACATCTCACTTCTGGGATTCTGTCGTTAATGCCTCTATCGAGATTCGAGTAAGAGAACAGCTGAGAAATCATGATAGTGGCTACATCCTCAGTAAGACCTGGAAACCCACACTTGTGAGGAGAACACGGCAGGTACCATAACTCATTTTCCCAGAAACTTCGTGTGGTGTCACCGCCAGACACCACACTTGCTAGGTGGTAGCTTAAATCGGCCGCGGTCCATTTAGTACATGTCGGACCCGCGTGTCGCTACTGTGTGATCGCAGACCGAGCGCCACCACAAGGCAGGTCTCGAGATACGGACTAGCACTCGCCCCAGTTGTACGACGACTTTGCTAGCGACTACACTGACGAAGCCTTTCTCTCATTTGCCGAGAGACAGAATAGCCTTCAGCTAAGTCCATGGCTACGACCTAGCAAGGCGCCATTAGCCTCACATAGTTTGATAGTTATCGTATGAAATGTCTCATCAAGAACGTTGTAAACCAAAGGACTATATAAAAGTTAAGTATTCGAGGAGCTGCATACTTTTCTTATTAGAATTCACTACTTATCCTCTTCCAGAATTCACGCCCGTCTGCGTTAGATAGCGTGCATTTCGGCCTCCTCTATCTACAAGGTGTTGGCACATTTGCCAACACATCACTTCGCACAGTGGAGGACGGGTCAAAATAATCGATCACCTGTCTCGTTCGCTTCTCCGTAGATACTCGATCGTTTCTGAGAAAATTATGTTCAAAGTTTTCGATTTACTTTGTATTCCTTTTAGCGAGTAAATGGTTGAACTGACGTGGTGGCACCGTTGCTGGCGTCGCGGTTTCAAACTTCTGCGGCCCGTATTCTAAAGACGACTATTGTTTTTATTTTTGTTTTTCATTTATCTATCAATAGACGTAGAAGATTACTACGCCAACATTTTCCAGTGTATATTGATGTAATGTTGTCCTCATTCGTCTACTAATCTTATGTCTGGTGAATGAACAATAAATGAAGGAGAAAATTATTTCGGTATTCCTGTAGTGTACCTTGATTCGTAATCAGTTGATTGCGCCAGTATTAGGTCAAGTGATCCGTTACTGCGTGATTTGACGCTAAATTACTGTCAACGCGTGAAGTCTTCAGCAGTGCTAAACGAAGCTTCTTTCCTGAGCCAGATCCGTACAGAGAAATATCACTGAGGCAAATCTGTCATTGTGCGATGCTCGTGGTATTCGACATTTCCATGTTTCGAACGTTTCTACGATCAGTATCATCGAACCGAATCCCTGGACCTTCCTGAAGAATAAGTATAAGAATAAAATGTAAGAATGAGTGTAAGTATTGATAAAAGAATGAAATATAAGAATATCGGAATTTAGAAAGATTATAACCCCTGAAAATATCGTAAAAACATATATTATATTATAAATGCATGAGATTGTGAAACACAGTTGTAATTTTATAAATATGTAAAAGCTTTTTATCCCCCAATATCCTCTAACTTGATAAGAAAAATACGTGTAGTAACCTCTTACGGACATGCGATCGATAAAGAAAAAAAAGATAGTAAAATAAAATAAATAAAAGGAATAGTAATCACGTTTAGAATATGGGACGCAAAAATGAGACACCACAAAGCTAGCCCTGCACCACCATTCCAGACGAGATTATCGCGAGCTGAAAGACATCTAAATTACTTCGAAAACTTTGACCGTCGTTTCCTCATAAATGGTCTCGTATCTACGGATAAGCCAAGACAAGTGATCGCTTATTTTGACTGTCTTCCACCGTGCGAAGTTCCTGAGAAATCGGGTTATGGAATTTGCCGTGTTCTTCTCGTAAGTGTGGCTTCCCAGACCCTATTGAGGGCGCAGCCACTATCATGGCTGATCAGCAGTTCCCTTACTCGAATTGCGATAGAGACTTTAATGATACAGTCCCGAAAACTAGATGACTGTGTCAGAGCATTAGTGTAGTCATAGTCCATTCCGTGTAATTCGGATGGGCAATTTTCATCAATAGTCCAATGTCGGTGTTGACAGGCCCAGGCGAGGCGTAAAGCTTTGCGTCGTGCAGTCATCAAGGGTACATGAGTGGGCCTTCGGCTCCGAAAGCCCATGTCTATCATGTTTCGTCGAATGGTTCGCACGCAAACACTTGCTGATGGCGCAGTTTGCGGAAGGCTTGCATTCCTGTCCCGTTGGACGATTCTCTTCAGTCGTCGTTGGTCCCGTTCATGCAGGATCTTTTTCCGGCGACAGCAATGTCGGAGATTTGATGTTTTACCGGATTCGTGATATTGACGGTACACTTGTGAAATGGTCGAAGGGGAAAATCACCTGCTACCTCGGAGATGCTGTGTCCCATCGCTCGTACGCCGGTTATAACACCACGTTCAAACTCACTTAAATCTTGATAAACTGCCATTGTAGTAGCAGTAACAGATCTAACAGCTGCGGAAGACACTGGTTTTCTATAGGCGTTGTCGACCGCAACGCCGTATTCTACCTGTTTACATATACCTGTATTTGAATACGTATGCCTATACCAGATGCCGTGTCATCCTCAGCCCACAGGTGTCACTGGATGCGGATATGGAGGAGCATGTGATCAGCACACCGCTCTCCTGGCCGCAAGGCAGTTTCCGAGACCGGAGCCGCTACGTTTCAATCAAGTAGCTCCTCAGTTTGCCTCACAAGGGCTGAATGCACCCTGCTTGCCAACAGCGCTCGGCAGACCGGATGGTCACCCGTCCAAGTGCTAGCCCAGCCCGACAGCGCTTAAACTTCGGTGATGTAACGGGAATCGGTGCTACCACTGCGGCAAGGCCGCTGGCCGGTTGTACTTAGGGCGGTGGACAAATAGTATTTTCACTATTGAATTGTGATTCGCAAATTAATTTTTTTTTACTTTCCGGGTAGCAGTGAATTACTTGTACGTGGCGTCTTCCAGCGTACGCTCACGGAACTGCGTCAGGCGACTGCTTTTATGGATAAAATAGAACGTCGCAAAGAGCAACTACATTTCACTGCTCGTTTATTTCTAGCTAGGGGCCGTTAATAAAAAGGGAACTTCTGTGAGTGGGCTTAGGTCACTACGCTTCAATTTTAAGGAAAATAATGGTCAGAGGTCATGATGCGGAATACATTTCACACTAGATGTAACTGTTAGAACACTAAAAAATAACGAAATTTTTATAACATTTCTTCCATTTCATCGTTGCTGGTGGTACAGCAATTGGTTTAAGATATGACATAAAACTACAGTCTTGGTTGAGGAGGTTTTTATTTTCAAATTTCAGTGATCTGTTTCGCCTGTGGTAAGCGTCTACAGATTATAAAAACCGGTCACGGCGCATCCCGTTCATAAAAGTGATTGCACTATGCGAATACATGGGTAAAATGAGATTAAGGTATCAAAAAGATGAAAATCCCAAACACCTGTCAAGTGATTTCCTTACTTGTTGCTACGAAGCTCTGTTGTGCGTCTGTTCCTAACTTGTGTGGCGTCCTTTATACATGGCAACGAGTAGGGAACCGACTTGACAGACGTTGGGAATTTTCAACTTTTTGATATCCAAATCGCATTTTGCCGATGTATTCGCTTCATGTAATCATTGTCACGAACAGCTTTCGCCGTGACCAGTTTCTATAATGTGAAGATGTGTACTTCTGCAACAGACTACCTAAACTTTTATTTAAACATATCAACTCCGCATAATGCCAAATTCGTATGTCCCAGTCGAAGGTTGCATATTTAACGGCTTCCAGGAGAGACAAAAATGTCATTTTCTTTTTTCATGTAATTATTGAGTGAATTTAAAAAAGTAAAATACTATAATACTGTAATTATTAAGAGATATATTCTTACGCCAAGGGCTTGACACAATGAGTCAAGTATTAAAGTTAAATACTGTGAACATATCTTGAGGCAGTGTAACTCATGGTTCGCAAATTACCCAAACTGTGTTCATCCAGTATTTTATAATAAGAACATTTCCAGCAAACGTAATTTCAAACCTTTTCAAACAAGTATAACTTCTGAATTTTTCACTGGTCTATGAATGAATGATCCGGAACTAATTAAACCAACATAATTCGTGTTTCGCGTCTTCTATAATAAAGGTTTTACGTACTCATCGTCAAAAATTAACCGATTTGTAAAGTTATCAGGCATTTGGTGCTGTTTTATATATTGGAGCTCGATTCTTTAAATAATGGTGGGGGGGGGGGGGGAATGGTCAATGGTAAGGAATCTCAAGGTAGCACTCTAAATTCTCTTGAAATTATGTACTGCATAGCTGCCGTATTGCCCTTGGAACACCAGAGAGCGCGCAGGTCATAGAGTAACAAGTGAGATGTTTCATGTTCTTCACGTATCGGTACTGTTTCACTGTGAAGCCACGCATCAGTCGGACAGGACGTGGGAAAAATGCAACAGAGTGCAAAGCCGTGTCCAATGCACCGGGCTTCCCTCTGCATACAGGTCCGAATTGAGGTGTTCGGTTCTGGTGTTGTGGGGGGCAGGAGGGGTTCGCCGTTTGCTACCTACCACCTCGCTCCCCCAAATATACCTAACTTACACTTTCATTTTAACGATCCAAAATCGTCCAAGATTTTGATAATAATAAACATTGAGAGGCACCCACATACCTTGCTCATACTGTGGCATCAAGCAGTCAGGCCTGCAAGATGAGTGGTCTGCCAAGCGAGTGGATTCATTCTTATTTATCGAGTAACATGAACTCTCGTACTCACAATTAAGTTACAAATTATCCTCCTGTATGAATAATACGCAACGGAAACGCACATCTGACTATCAGTAATTTACAGATCTTTGACTGTTCACTACGCACTGGCAATACCACATTTTCTTTTTTTATTTAACGGCTTTTATCAACACGTGGCCATCGCACTGAATATGAATGGCGCACACATTATAAATTCTGGGTATCATGACAACATACAATTCGAAGTAAAGGGCCACCAATCTTTTTCTTTTCACTATCTTATTTATTCCGATAAATTCTATAACCTAAACACACAAATTCTATAACCTACAACAATAACACATGAGAAATTCCGCCCAGTGGGCATGGCTTTACATTGGTGATTCTCTACCTTATGGTCTCGTAATTATTTAACGCTACAGTGCACTTTCTGGATAGGATGGCGGATCTTTTATTATTTCTCACACTTCGACTCTCACAATCATCATCACGAAACTTTCCTCCAGACCGAGCAGTACAAAAGGAACACGCATAACCCACTACCTCTGCAGACTACCTAGCTACTCTCCCATGCAAACTACACATACCCAAATTACATGACATACACCACACTACAACATGGAATACAACGCAATAAATAGTCACAACACTATCACTTTCAGCTTTCCCACTTCAATTAGTATTTATCCCAGTTTCACACGACACTGCCCCACTTCGTAATTCTACTTTCCTACTATGAACTCTGGAGATACATTCACGTCTTCCTGTGCAATGCAAGCCAAGTGTCGTTGCTGGATAGAGGGCTGACTCACCTTGTTTCTCTCTCAGAGTATTATAGTTCGAATCAAGCGTCACGCGGAAACATATCTCGCAAAGTAATATTAAGAACATATTCATCACATACGCGAGTCCTCAACTGATATCATGGACGAGTACTTCTCTTTATCCTTTGTCTCATACACAGATTGAGACTCACACAGTACTCACCACGTGGAAGTACTCGCCTCTAATTTCAAGTCCTGCACACGCTATTTCTTAAATATTTCAACTTATAGTACACACGCTAGTAATTCAGCTCAACTTAAGCACACAGAAGTATTTCAACTTATTGCTACACGTGGTTTCATTGTGACCGTTGGTCACTTCCGAAGATTACTACGATCCCATTAATATTACCTGCCTGACATTTAATTCTCCCCACAAGAGTTCCTGGAATAGAGAAATTATTATTTCAAACTACTCTTAAATATTCCACATGCATACCATGTCTCCACTCTTTTGTCTTTACGGAGCACAACCTAGACAGGTCTTGACGGCACAAGATCCAGCGGCAGAGTGCTGAAACATGGCCGTTCTTCAGGTCATCTCGCACCTCTGTTGAGGTGGGGGAAGACCATGCTACCGTATTGGTCAGCCACATTTCAGGCGCTCAAAGCTCCGGTAACTTTCCTCTCTTTGGTTCCACCAAAGGTGACCAAAGGATCGTCTCAAAGATGATCATATATTCACATTCACTATCTGCGGTTAGCAGACGACCATACATTCATTCATTTCACAGATCTCACCAAACTGGATGTAGGGATTTATTTTGTGGGAGTGCACATGTGACCAATTAAATAAATAAATTGTCATTCTTTTGCACACTGGTATCTGGCTTCGATGTATTAATTGAAATTGAGTTATTATTAGAAAAAATATGTTGTTCAGACAAGAATAATGAAGTATGTTGTACCTATTTTCAATGTGGGGCGATACTGTACCCTTTCAACATGAACTATACAAAATGCCTTAATACAAAATTTTTCCTGGATTTTGTCTCGTATCTGCACAGGATTGGTTTGTAAATTATTGGACTTGGTAATGGCAGTGGTAGGTGGTAATCAGGTGCCCTTCCTGTCACCCCTGTGACAGACGACAGTTTGTTTTACCCCATCTCTCAGCGTCTCAGTCATCCAGTGTGAAAGTTGTGGACGTTTCTCTAAATGTTTGCCAATCGTGTATATGGGGAGAGACATGGGGACCAGCCCGGTATTCACCTAGTCGGATGTGGGAAACCGCCTAAACACCACAGCCAGGCTGGCCATCGTCGTTAAGCATCCGCGTGGAACCGATAGGGGGCGGCTCGTCTCCCCGAACACCAGAAGTAGCTTGTTAACGCGCGCGGCTACTTTGGTAGGTTAGAACGTTCTAATATAATAAAAGTGATAATTTCTTAACAACAACGCTGAATGCATCACTTTAGCATAACATCTAAAAAAATACAGTTCAGAGAGATACCGACCTGTGACCTGAAAATCATTCATCCAAAAATTTAAGAAATACATTTGTCATGAAACTGATTTACGAGATACAAAAGGAACATAATTTCACATCTTCGACAACTTCGTCATATGTAAGGGTTAATATCGAAATGTGTGTTATCGACATTTCGCTTAGTATTAAGACTGTGAACACAAGCCTGCACAGTCTGTGGCTATGCGAGCTTGTAAAGTCTTTCTGTTTCAGTCGTTTGCGCCTACGGTCGCGAAAATCAGTCTTTCTTTTACCATTCCTTAGTGGAGAGTCTACCCCTTTTGCCTTGCCTTTCTCATCAACCTGTGGTTTTCCGCTTCTAATTGTCGACTGATGAATCGTGTTGAATTTGTTGTTAGCAACAGGCATGGCCAAAACGTGAATGGACGCTTTTTCCAGACTATGCTTTCTATAGCTGGTCAGGCAGAAAGACAGTCCCTGACGGAAGCAACTGAGAAGTATTCTTTGTTAAATGAAGCCTGTAATGTTCTAAAATTTCTCGCTACTTTCGGGACTCGATTTTCAGACTGCTTTATTTAAATGAACAATTTGGTTTAACCATATTTAGTCTCTCTCTCTCTCTCTCTCTATCTTTGTCATTCACACACACATTACACATTATATTACTATACGTTCAGAAATTCGTATAGCGAACATCTAAGTCTACATGTATATTCCGAAGAACTTTTGACACAGTACCACAGCTACGCTTACTATCATTAGTAGGTTTATGTGAGGTATTGCGACGTCAGACCCCTTTTTTGTTGTTATTTAAATATACAGCACCAGTAATATTCGTACTTAACACTTATTTGAAAACTTTCTATCAGGTATAACAAATAAGCTGGACCGTTTCAGACTTCTTTTCCAGAAGGACTCGCCACAATCTGAATTACTTCAATGAAATAGTTAGATTAACTTTCTGCAGGGTCGGAGGTAGAGAAAGACCAAAATTTCAGTCGTTACTGTAGTATCGCCAGTTCCATAAAAGTTCCGTTGTTTCTCACGTATTAACAATTGGTGTGTTATCTCAGCGTATGTTATTATTTTCATGGTAAACGGCAGGAGACATAGTGTAACTGTCTTGGTTTTTTGTTACAGTACTGTATCAAGCGAGATCTATTGCTAGATAGAGTAGTTCGTGCTAGGAAGGACGCAGCATGTTATCTTGGATGGAGAGTCACCGACAGATGTAGAAATAACTTCAGACGTGCTGCACGAAAGGTTGTTGGGACCCATACTACTCATGCTGTGTATTAATGAACTTGCAGACAATATCAGTGGCAACGTCAGACTTTTCGCAGAAGATGCAGTTATCTGTAATAAAGTACTGTCTGAAAAAATCAGCACAAATCGTGATAAGATTTGAGAATGGTGGAAAAACTGACAATTTAAACGTTCATAAATGTAAAAGTGTGCGCCTCTCAAAACGAAAAACATAGTATCCTATGATTGCAGTATCAACGCGCCACAAATGGATTCGGCCAGCTCAGAGGACAACCTGGGTGTACGTAGGAACATGAAATGGAACCGTCACATAGGTTCAGTTGTAGGTAAAGTAGGTGGCAGACTTCGGCATATTCGTAGAATTAATATTATAAGCAAGCTTACTAACAGCGCATAAGGCCTGGCCAGACAGAATCCGGCCTGCCGCTGAGAATGACGGCGCAGCGGGAGGCAGGGCCGGTCAGTGGCCAGGGACGCCACACAGGCAACGGCCGGCCGCAGCGAATCTTGATGCGTCAGCTGTTACGCTGTGGAAAGGGCCGAACCCCATTATTAAGCCTGCATGCGCAGCGCGAGTGTTTGGCGTTAGACGATTTGGAAGCTTCACGCGGGACACGTTATCTTTGTGCGAGGAAATGGTAGCTCGCACTAGCGATATGAAATGTGACCAAGAAGAGGAGATGTTGGGTGCACGACAATAATAGCAAGAGAGAAAGCTTGGGAGAATACCATCGTCTGTGCATTGATTTAGAGTCTGACGAAGATAGGTTCTTCAAATATTTTCGTATGTCGCAAGAATGTTTCGAGGAACTGCATCGCCTGATAAAATGTAGCCGAGAAGTGCACAGCGAACTGGAGAAAGCCAATTGATACAAGGCACAGACTATGCATTTGTTTGCCGGCCGGTGTGGCCGTGCGGTTCTAAGCGCGTCAGTTTGGAACCGCGTGACCGCTACGGTCGCAGGTTCGAATCCTGCCTCGGGCATGGATGTGTGTGATGTCCTTAGGTTAGTTAGGTTTAAGTAGTTCTAAGTTCTAGGGGACTGATGACCTCATTAGTTAAGTCCCATAGTGCTCAGAGCCATTTGAACCATTTATCCATTTGTTTGAGGTAAGTTTTACCATTTGTGGCCTTTTTGTGCTTCAAACAGAAGTCATATAATTTATTCCATTTCAGTTTTGCTGTATCATAAGAAAGGTTCGGCGGAAGAAAGTGCTATCCCGCAACGTAGTTACGAGTGGAGTGATAAATTTATCTGCAGTGTTTACGAATACAGCAAACGACAGTAACATCTAGTTCCGTATGTCTCGCTAGAGAGAACTTTGCCGGCCGCGGTGGTCTAGCGGTTCTGGCGCTGCAGTCCGGAACCGCGGGACTGCTACGGTCGCAGGTTCGAATCCTTCCTCGGGCATGGGTGTGTGTGATGTCCTTAGGTTAGTTAGGTTTAAGTAGTTCTAAGTTCTAGGGGACTTATGACCTAAGATGTTGAGTCCCATAGTGCTCAGAGCCATTTGAACCATTTGAAGAGAGAACTTTCTACTTAATAGATTGTTTTGTTTCACTATATTCATAACATTGTCATTGAATTTAAACAAACATATTTTTGGTCGTTAACTTATCTATTCGTTCTATCGGCATAATTTATTTTAATCTTTTCACCATACTTGACTACACGCGACAGTCACCAGACCATAGCTTTTTCTTTTCGGTTAGGACGTTCAACAGTCTCAGAAATTGTGAAACAAGTGCGCCATGCAATATGGACTGTTCTACAACCCAAGTATTTACCTACTCCTACAACAGAGATGTGGAAGAAATCTGAAGAAGGATTTCTAGAACTTTGGGGGTTTCCGAACTGCCTTGGAAGCATAGATGGAAAGCATATCAGGTTAAAATGCCCGAAGGATAATGGATCCCAGTTCTTCTGTTACGAACAATTCTTTTCGCTGGTTCTCCTGACGATCGTTGATCCATACCACGAGTTTACAGTAGTTGATATTGGAATTATAGTGACAACGCTATTTCTGAGAATTCAGCTTTCTATCAAAAGTATATCGAGGGCAAAAGTATTCTACCTGCGAATCAGGATCGCGTGTATCATACAAAAAGTTGTATTGTCTAACCTCCTCTATAAGTCTTTCTGTGTTCATGATGCACGCACTACGACCTGCAAGACAAAAACCGCTTCACGCAGCTACTTCCAGCGTGACCACAAAGCAGTTGAGTGCGCCAACAGAGGCAAGCAGCCGCTCCGGCTTGCGGCGAATCTGTGACAACCCGGCGGCGGCCGGTGCGGCAGGCCGGCTGGCGGTGCGTCAGGTGACCGCCGCCATACAACAACGAGCGATTCGACAGTGCGGCCTGCCGGCTGCGGTCCAAGGCCACAGGCCGGACGGCCAGGCTGCATTCTGTCTGGCCAGGCCTTTAACGAGACAGGCCGCATTATGACTGGTTGCCTACGACCAATTCCAGTTGACAAAATGTTAGACGAAGAACAGCAGCGGAGGTTGGGGAGAAAAAAATGATTCTAGGCATCCCATGTTTGGAAGCGAAGCCTGATGTCCTAGGCTGGAGTCGAGAAAGAGCTTTTTTCGAACAGCTGAAGCCATTACATCCGATTGCCGAATAGAACTGTGGCGAAACAAGGCAACTGGAATTAATAAAACCAAAACTTAAAGGAAGAGCTCACTGCTGGTTCCCAACTACCATACCAGACGTGGAAGACGCTGATCAGACTATTAACTGGAGTGACACCCGTGCAAACAAAACTTGACGCGGTTGGACTACATTGCTGACGACGCAACATGCGACTGTGAGCACTTCTAGATGCTGGAAATCTCTTGGTCTGCCCACATTTTCCTGAAGCCTGCACGTTGGAAGACCTGGTTTCAGCGAACGTTCCAGTAATTTTTGCCTAAAAATCAATTTGACAGATACAAAGCCTTGTGTAGATGTGTTTCTAATTTGTAGATAACTGTACTGTACTGTCCTGGTTACGAAAATAATAACAATAATATTAGTAAAATACCAGCGAAGTGCAGTCAGTTGCTTGCACATGACTCGTTCGATTCACCCAAAAATACTGTTCAGTTCTATGGGACCATCAACAAAAGTGGATTAAAGGGGAACATTGAACGAGCAGCACGAACGATCACAGGTTTCTTTGACCCATGGGAGAGTGTCCCAGGAATGCTGAAGGAACTGAACTGGCAGACACGTGAAGATAGAAGCCTGCTTACCGAGTTTCAAGAACAAGCCTTAACTGATAAATCTAGACATATATTACAACCGCCTACGTATCATTCCTGTAGGGATCGCGAGACAAGATTAAATTAATTACAGCGTGTACAGAGGAATTTAAACAGTCATTCGTCTCGCGCTCCTTATGTGAATGGAATGGGAAGAAGTCCTAATAACTGGTACATTGGAAAATACCCTCCGTCATGCACTTCACAGTGTCTTGCAGAGCATGAATGTAGATGTGGATACTGGAGCAGGCGGAACTGAAAAGCTGACATGATTTCAGTCTACGTTAAAAATAATTTTATTACTTGCTAAATTCGTAGCATCGCTGTTTATATGGCCCAAAGATTTTTATGACTACCTTAGTCCTTTTTGAGCCACATTAAGGCTGAGTGGTGGGTAGTGTTGAGTCATTTTCCCTCCAATATTATGTTTATGTATGTTATCGTTTTCGAATCGCAGTTGATTGTTGACAAGAAGCTTCATTAGGCAGGAAATGTGCCATGAGGCTGTTGTCAGCTTGCTCACTTTTTGTGGACCTGCCTACGAGAGGTTCTGTAGTGGACACTACATATTGCCTTCATCACACGTTTCTGTGCAACAAACACTTTCTTCCTCAATGAAGGGTTGCGCCAGGATGTAATGTCAGATATGAGTAACTGAAACCATCATCGCCCAGCCCAAACTGCTACGGTCAGAAATTTGTAATTTGGAGAGGGTGTTGATCTTATACTGTAGCCGCCTTTTACGAACGGATTTTCGAAATTTCATCCCTAAGGGAGTGAAACAGGGGATGAAAGGTTTTTTTTTGAGAATATATTACTACTAACGCAATTTTGAAGCCAGACTTAACAAATGGTTCAAATGGTTCAAATGGCTCTGAGCACTATGGGACTCAACTGCTGAGGTCATTAGTCCCCTAGAACTTAGAACTAGTTAAACCTAACTAACCTAAGGACATCACAAACATCCATGCCCGAGGCAGGATTCGAACCTGCGACCGTAGCGGTCTTGCGGTTCCAGACTGCAGCGCCTTTAACCGCACGGCCACTTCGGCCGGCCAGACTTAACAAAATCGGTGTTTGGTTTCTCAATCAGAAATAAAGTGTTTCAGCATTTTTAGAAATTTAACAGCTATGAGGGTGAAATAGGGGGTGAGTTTTTTAAATAAATCGTTATTAAGGGACTACTAAAGTATTTTTAAAGCTACATCCACAAAAATGGTATTTGAGTTCTTGTTTACGTATAAAAAATAATTGTTTCAGTGTTTTTGGAAATTCATTCCATAAGGGAGTGAAGTAGCAATGGAATGTTTTATGAAAATATTTCATTATGAAAGCAATTTTGAAGTTAAATCTATGAAAATTTGAAATTAGTTTCTCCGTTGGAAATAAAAAAATACGTGTTTCACTGTTTTTGGAACTTCAAACCGTATGGGGGGTGAAGTGGGGGATGAAAGTTATTATGGAAATAATTCATTATGCAAGCATTTTTGAAGCTAAATCTATGAAAATTTGTCATTCTCTTCTCTGCCAGAAAAAAAATACGCATTTCACTATTTTTGGAAGGGGTCGTAATGTGGGGTGAAACGTTTTATGAAAACGTTTCATTTTGAAAGCGTTTTTAAAGTTAAATGTGGTATCCGTCTTCTCGGTTAGACATGAAAAAAAATACGTGTATATGTGTTTCTAATTTGTAGATAACTGTACTGTACTGTCCTGGTTACGAAAATAATAACAATAATATTAGTAAAATACCAGCGAAGTGCAGTCAGTTCCTTGCACATGACTCGTTCGATTCACCCAAAATACTGTTCAGTTCTATGTGACCATCAACAAAAGTGGATTAAAGGGGAACATTGAACGAGCAGCACGAATGATCACAGGTTTCTTTGACCCATGGGAGAGTGTCCCAGGAATGCTGAAGGAACTGAACTGGCAGACACGTGAAGATAGAAGCCAACTATCCCGAGAAGCCTGCTCACCGAGTTTCAAGAATAAGCCTTAACTGATAAATCTAGACATATATTACAACCGCCTACGTATCATTCCTGTAGGGATCGCGAGACAAGATTAAATTAATTACAGCGTGTACAGAGGAATTTAAACAGTCATTCGTCTCGCGCTCCTTATGTGAATGGAATGGGAAGAAGTCCTAATAACTGGTACATTGGGAAATACCCTCCGTCATGCACTTCACAGTGTCTTGCAGAGCATGGATGTAGATGTGGATACTGGAGCAGGCGGAATTGAAAAGCTGATATGATTTCCGTCTACGTTAAAAATAATTTTATTACTTGTTAAATTCGTTGCATCGCTGTTTATATGGCCCAAGGATTTTTATGACTACCTTAGTCCTTTTTGAGCCACATTAAGGCTGAGTGGTGGGTAGTGTTGAGTCATTTTCCCTCCAATATTATGTTTATGTATGTTATCGTTTTCGAATCGCAGTTGATTGTTGACAAGAAGCTTCATTAGGCAGGAAATGTGCCATGAGGCTGTTGTCAGCTTGCTCACTTTTCTTGGAAATTCGATCGCTAAGGGGGTGAAATAGGACCAAATTGATTCACTGACTCACCATCGTCCAGCCCGAACCGCTAAGGATAGGAACTTGCAAATTTGGAGAGGGTGTGGATCTTATTCTGGAAGCATCGTTTAACAAGGAATTTTTCGAAATTTCACTCCTGAGCTCGTGAAAAAGGGGATCAAAGCCTTTTTGAATATATTTCGCTATTAAGACGCGACCTACGAAACCGGTATTTGGTTTCTTAGATAGAACTAGAACAAACACGTGTTTCAGAATTTTTCGTAATTCAGCTACTAAGGTGGTACAAAGATTGGTGAAATTTTTTTGAAAATAAATCATTATTAAAGAACCAATAAAGCACTCTTAAAGCTACAATTATGAAAACTGATATTTAACTTATATGTAATAAATAAAAAGTAGTTTTTGAAAATTCAGACCCATAAAACAGTGAAACAGGGGATGGATTTTTTTATGAAATTATTTCATAACGGAAGTATTTTCGAGCTGAATGTATGAATATATATATATATATATATATATATATATATATATATATATATATATATATATTGCTTCTCTGACAGAAATAAAAATTGCATGTTTCATTGTTTTTGGAAATTCAACCCCTGAAGAGTGAAATAGGAGATGAAAATTTTAAGAAAATATTTAGTTATATTAAAAAGTTTTGAAGCTAAACCTTTGAAAATTGGTGTCACTTCCCGGATAGATAATAAGAAATATGTGTTTGGGGATAAGAGTTTCTATGAAATATCACCACAAAACGCAAAGACATGATTAACAAAAACCTAGCTCTCCAGCTACAAGAATCGCTTTTTGGTCAGAAGCAGACTCAGAAAAGACCACGCTTCTATGGCCTTAATTAGAATGAAAAGTTTAGAGCGTGCTGGAATTTGTGAACAACATAAAAATTCGAATAGAGAAAAAAAAATCTGTACAGACCAGACAATCTACCTGAGCGTAGCAGCGGGCACTAAGGTAGGAAGACGTAAATACTAACCAGCACTCCTTGAGTCTTTTTCCCTGCAATTTGAATAATATAATATAATTATTATCATAAATTATTGCTGCAGAAGCTGTGTTTTGTGTTAAGCTTACATTTGTTTCTCATAGTAAAGCCAAGCAGCTCAGATGCCACAGTGTGTTTGGTTTCTGTTGCACGAACATTAGTTGGAAACCAACAAGTTGAGTGCAGCAGATCTTTCATGACCTCCATAGAGACCCAGGTATTTCCAGTAAATAGGATTGGTGTCCGAAACAGCCTTCGGTCTGAAATTTTGTTTCGACGTGGTATTAAAGTGTGACCCAAACGTCTGAATTCTTCGTTAGTCTGGAGTTTCGAACAATGTCTGACTTCACGACGCTGCAGTGCAGTCGCAACGTGACTCATAGGTGCTCTGCATCAAGATCCTGCCTGAAACTGAGCGTGCTAGAGTTTAATCACTGACGGCGACCGGAGGTACTACATCAATTTCGTGCTGTATGTCATGCAAGCGGCGGACAATGGTGGCGTGCCTGCTACGGTGTTCACATTTTGACTTTACTTTCGCACCAGAAGAATGCATGTGTTTTCGCTCACAGTAACAAGCGTGACAACTATAGAGATAAGCTGCCGTAACTGCCGCGAATCAAACGGTGACGATAAAAAAAAAGTCCTGACAGACAACCCGACTCTATAACTGAGTTTGCTAACGCACGCCACTGTGGTAGCTATCGATTACGCTGGTAACAAGTTCTGAGTTAATGGCGCAGAGGATTTTATCGCTAGTATCTGGCTAACGAGGGGACGTGTGTTGTGTATCACGTCATCATCCTGTCGTGTATTACTAGAGCGAGTGCGGTTTGCACAGTTGGTGACAATTCGTCTACCAGGAATGATTGTTATTTCAGCCGTATAATTTGGGCAACTCGAGGGGAGTAATAATTCTGAAAGAAGTATGTGAATTTTTGGTAACCTGACAAGTTTGCATGATGAAGCATATTGCGCAAGCGTGCTTAATCGACTGTACCGTAATTTTGCGCAAGCATTCGAACTGTTCAAGCTACTCGAGGCTCGATCGATATTTAACTATTCAAGCTTCAGCAAGCATACCAACGTGCACATGATTCAGCCTTTGTGCCGACAATGTGCAGCAGGTCTGTACAAGCAGACATCAACTGCGAGGCAACCTACGTAGTGACGCTGTGTGGAGCTGTGTGAAGTAAACGAATTGCAAATTGCTGGAAACATTTATTTGCGTATAAGAAAGCCAGCCTTGTTTCCGGAACATTAAAGAGAAATTCTGTCACAGTAAGGTAAAGAGAAATATTGCGTACGTTATGCTATTAACAAAATACAAAGTACGTGACGTTGTCACAGACAGATACACCGTTATTTAAAAAAAAAAAAAAATAGATCACCCCAGAAACAAATACAGCAGGGAAAAATGGAAGGTATTTAGTATTCCGATGCCAGGAAAGATGAAGTATATAAGTGAACATTCACATATTATAAATGTGTGTAGATGTGTATTAGGCGTCTCCTTGGTTCCTTCAGCTCGATACAAATCACATTATCGATCCCAGTATTTAGTGTGGTGTTACACCTTCCCTATTTCCTGTTTTTTAATCAGTTGGGTGTTTCAAATACACTCATGCTCATAAATTAAGGATAATTGCACAATGAGGTGCCACACAACGTGGCACTACAAAAAACTGGCGCTAATAGCACAGGCACATGGAAAACACACGATACAGATCTGTAAGTCCACGGTATTGTGATGCTGAGAAAACCGCCCCGAAACACATGTGCTACAGAATGCCACTGTTTCCGTCGCATGTGCTCCGACATCAATATGGGATATGATCACCATGCACACGTACACTGGCCGCACAACGGGTTGGCATACTCTGGATCAGGTGGTCGAACAGCTGCTGGGGTATAGCCTCCCATTCTCGCACAAGTGCCTGTCGGAGCTCCTGAAGTGTCCTAGGGTTTGAATACGTGCAGCGATACGTCGACCGAGAGCATCCCAGACGTGCTCGATGAGGTTTAGGTCTGGAGAGCAGGCAGGCCACTCCATTCGCCTGATGTCTTCTGTTTCAAGGTATTCCTCCACGATGGCAGCTCGTTGGGCCGTGCGTTATCATCCATCAGGAGGAAGGTGGGACCCCTGCACCCCTGAAAAGGCGCACATACTGGTGCTAAATGACGTCCCGTTGCACCTGACCTGCTACAGTAGCTCTGTCAAAGACATGCAGGGGTATACGCGCACCAGTCATAATCCCACCCCACACCATCAAACCACGACCTCCAGACAGGTCCGTTTCAAGGACATTAAGGGGTTGGTATCTGGTTCCTGGTTCACTCCAGATGAAAACGTGGCGAGAATGACAGTTCAGACTATATCTGGGCTCGTCCGTGAACATAAACTGGGACCACTGTCCCAGTGACCATGTACTGTGTTCTTGACACCAGGCTTTGTGGGCTCTCCTGTGACCAGGGGTCAGTGGAATACACATTGCAGGTCTCCGGGCGAATAAACCATGTCTGTTCAGTCGTCCGTAGACTGTGTGTCTGGAGACAACTGTTCCAGGAGCTGCGGTTATGTCCCGAGCAAGGCTACCTGCAGTACTCCGTGGCCGTCTGCGGACTCTGATGGTGAGATATTGGTTTTCTTGTAGTGTTTTACACTGTGGACGTTCCGTATTGTAGCGCCTTGATACGTTTCCTGTCTGCTGGAATTGTTGCCATAATCTTGTGATCACACTTTGTGGCACACGGAGGGCCCGTGCTACGACCTGCTGTGTTTGACCAGCCTCCAGTCGCCCTAGTATTCTACCCCTCATAACGTCATCAATATGTGTGCTCTTTGACCCATTTTCAACACACAGTCACCATTAGCACGTCTGAAAGCCTCTGCACACTTACTCGCTGCACCGTTCTCTGACATGCACCAACACACCTCTGCGTATGTGGACTGCTGCCAGCGCCACCGTGCGACGACCGCAGGTCAAATGCACCGCATGGTCATACCCCGAGCTGATTTGCAAATCGCCCACCAGAGCGTTGTTTCACCATGTATCAGCATTATCCTTAATTTATGAGCATGAGTGTAAGTTTCTTCATTCAATCTCAAATAATTATACTAGTATTGCGAATATATCTTAAACTCACATAATTATTAACGTAATTTAACTTCTCAAAATGGCTCAGAGCACTATGGGACTTAACAACTACGGTAATCAGTTCCCTAGATCTTAGAACTAATTAAACCTAACTAACCTAAGGACATCACATACATCCATGCCCGAGGCAGGATTCGAACCTGCGACCGGAGCGGTCGCGCGCTTCCCGACTGAAGTGCCTAGAACCGATCGCCCACACCAGACGGCTATAACTTCTCCGGTTCATTAGCAGTCTTTATAAGACATATCAAGATCCTTCTCTAATCATTTTTTTTCACATCATAGCAACAAAGCCGGCCAAACGGAGAATGGCACCCCAAGCTCCAGGTATTCAGAGCACAAACTAACGTTTGTACAAGCATGTTTAGAGTGTGCAGGGGCGAAGAGGATCGATTCATGCTTGCATAAAATGCTTGCACATGAATATTCGTCGTGGTTGCATTTACGTGTGTCCCACCGCAAGTTACAACAGACCTTTTTTTTCTTTTTTTTATAAAATAACATTTTCTCAGTTTCATTCACATTTATTTTTCACAGTCTATCGACACGACGTGTTTCATCAGGTGCTCATTGTTACTTATACATCAATTGTTAGTTTCAAATTCACGGGAAGTGCGAAAAGATTTCTTGCTGGGTTATGTTAAGACGTTATTGTTTCGAAATATTGTTATCGATGTGGGAATGTACGATTTATCTGGCACAAGTAGCACAAGAACAAGCACAACGGTATCACTTTACACTTTTCCATACTGTTGTTTACATGACAAAGGCACTGATGTGTTAGTAACAGTTTAGCCTTCTTCACGCCTGCGGCGGAGTCTTTCCAAACGAGCAGAACACTATCAAGTGAAGTGGTATGAACATGCATTCGAACGTAAACCAATGAAATGGAAGAACGCCACTTATGTCACATGCATGTGGCTTTTCGTTTCAATACGGAGACAGTATCATGGCTGCCTGGGCACGGGAAGAACCATGTGGACTGATAAATACATTTAAAGAACTGGGCTCATAATCAAGTGAGAGGTAAAAAAATACCGTAGTAAACATGGTCATGCGACGGCTGTGTATTGTCTTTGACAAAGAGAAAATTTTCAATAGTTCATTTCGTAAATTCGTAGTTCTTGTTCGTCAGCTGTAGCTACAAATTGCCGCTGGAGCGCCCTGTGATCGCATATTATCACGTTGCGTACACGTCACGTATGAACAGGCCGGATCGTTTGCGAGCGCATCAGCGCATTGCATGCTGCACGCCACGCTCCGTGCGGGGTTGCCACGTTCAAAAATAGGAAAGCAGAACTCGACGTTACTTTTACCCGGACATTTTACCCTAAGAGACGGACTACCTATTTTAAATAGAGCCATTGGGTGCCTTTTATTATTTTATGAATAATCACATACAGTCAGTTTCTTGCAAGATTCGCCTTATGCGCGCCTAAACTAAAAAACAATCAGTAAAGAGCCTTATAATTCGGCATTTATGATAGCAAGTAAATGCTCAGTCTTCTATTCGTATGTGAATAAACAATTAAACAAAATAAACAATTATCTACTGTTCTGGGAAGGGAAACGAAATAACATCCAGTAACTATGGTCACTCAAATAGACTTGCAAAGAAATAACATAATATTTATCATTTGAACTCACTTTATCGATAATGTTATTTTTCTTGGAAATAATGTCGTACAGTACGGAACCGCGCGACCGCTACGGTCGCAGGGTCGAATCCTGCCTCGGGCATGGATGTGTGTGATGTCCTTAGGTTATTTAGGTTTAAGAAGTTCTAAGTTCGAGGGGACTGATGACCTTAGAAGTTAAGTCCCATAGTGCTCAGAGCCATTTGAACCAAATCATTTCGTGGAACTCTTGGCAGGAGAATTTTAAATTTCACAACAACGACATCGTCTTTCTGATTGTATCGGCTTGCAATTTATAGCGTTCCTTTGTCCAGTGGGAGTTTTCTGAATAGAGCATACTTCCGACATTGATATTATGGCCTGTAACTGCAAAATAATATTCCGCCTATTTCAATAATTCCAAATAAAATTCTTCATTCTGCTGTTATTTGAACTAAGCTGACCACTTTTCATGTACCAGAAGCTTCTTTAAAGGTAGAATCCTAATTTTTGGGTGTGATTTTCATGAAATTTTGCACATGATCAAAGAACTTGTCGTCATCTAACTCTACGACTTTTTCTAGATAAATTATCTACTGTTCCTACTGCTTGTTCATAGGCTTTGAAGGTGCAGCGCAGACCAAATCTCCTTCGCACATACGCGCCTCAATACAGGTCGAAGCGATGCCCGAGCTTGGCGGGGTGGGTTGGGTTGGCATCGGCTAATGGGAACATTCTACTTTGCCTCGCTCACTCTGCGCTTGGTGTATTTGTGTCATCGTGTGTTAGGCTTGTTATATTTATTCGTCGCACTTGACACTGTTGCCGGCCAGTGTGGCCGAGCGGTTCTAGGCGCTTCAGTCTGGAACCGCGCGACCGCTACGGTCGCAGGTTCGAATCCTGCCTCGGGCATGGATGTGTGTGATGTCCTTAGGTTAGTTAGGTTTAAGTAGTTCTAAGCTCTAGGGGACTGATGATCTCAGATGCTAAGTCCCATAGTGTTCAGAGCCATTTGAACCACTTGAACAAGGAGACCGCAGCCGATCATAGTTTCATAAGCGTCAGGTCTCGGGATTGAATATCGCTGCTAGTACTTTGTTATTTAATTCCCACGTAAGCCTAGCAATTGCATATTATCAATATTATGTACACAAATGAACACAGTATTTAGCTTTACTTGTTTTTACACTGATTCACAGAACGTAAAGATTCGATGTTTTTACAAAGAATTTGTATTATTTGTAAACAACAACACATCGAATGTTTACACTTTGTTAATCTGTGTAAAACGAAGTGTAGTTAAATACTGAGTTTGCTTGTGTACAATACTTAATAATGTACTTTATAAGAAGCAGTCTGATATGGATACCACACGGCAGTGCGCTCACCAGCACCGCATCTAGTTATACTGGGTCAACAGCATAGTGTTCTTGTAACACCTCCATCTGATGATGAGCCTGCAGTGGCTCGAAAACATGTTCGTGGTTGAATAAATCGTAAAAAAAGCGACTGATTGCACATTTATTACCAGACAAACGTCAATTTAAATCACAGTCAGCGTTAGTCATCTATAATGAATATACTTTCATTTATTATTTTCTTAATATTTATCCAGGAAAAGGGAGTAAAATTCGCAAGGAGACTGGATATGGAAAAAGGAGACACTATAAGTTTTAGTCAAATTAGTATAGTCATTTTATTTATATTATTGTATCAACATTCGTGCCAAGTATAATGTGTAACCTATGGAATACTCACGAGTCAGGATGGTACTGATCGCAGAAACAAGGAAAACAATAATTATTGCGACATACAGTATATGTTAATGAACGCCAGAGTTTTTGTATGATCATGGTTTTTTTCGATGTATCTGTTGCAAAACAAACGTGCCTTATACACTCCTGGAAATTGAAATAAGAACACCGTGAATTCATTGTCCCAGGAAGGGGAAACTTTATTGACACATTCCTGGGGTCAGATACATCACATGATCATACTGACAGAACCACAGGCACATAGACACAGGCAACAGAGCATGCACAATGTCGGCACTAGTACAGTGTATATCCACCTTTCGCAGCAATGCAGGCTGCTATTCTCCCATGGAGACGATCGTAGAGATGCTGGATGTAGTCCTGTGGAACGGCTTGCCATGCCATTTCCACCTGGCGCCTCAGTTGGACCAGCGTTCGTGCTGGACGTGCAGACCGCGTGAGACGACGCTTCATCCAGTCCCAAACATGCTCAATGGGGGACAGATCCGGAGATCTTGCTGGCCAGGGTAGTTGACTTACACCTTCTAGAGCACGTTGGGTGGCACGGGATACATGCGGACGTGCATTGTCCTGTTGGAACAGCAAGTTCCCTTGCCGGTCTAGGAATGGTAGAACGATGAGTTCGATGACGGTTTGGATGTACCGTGCACTATTCAGTGTCCCCTCGACGATCACCAGTGGTGTACGGCCAGTGTAGGAGATCGCTCCCCACACCATGATGCCGGGTGTTGGCCCTGTGTGCCTCGGTCGTATGCAGTCCTGATTGTGGCGCTCACCTGCACGGCGCCAAACACGCATACGACCATCATTGGCACCAAGGCAGAAGCGACTCTCATCGCTGAAGACGACACGTCTCCATTCGTCCCTCCATTCACGCCTGTCGCGATACCACTGGAGGCGGGCTGCACGATGTTGGGGCGTGAGCGGAAGACGGCCTAACGGTGTGCGGGACCGTAGCCCAGCTTCATGGAGACGGTTGCGAATGGTCCTCGCCGATACCCCAGGAGCAACAGTGTCCCTAATTTGCTGGGAAGTGGCGGTGCGGTTCCCTACGGCACTGCGTAGGATCCTACGGTCTTGGCGTGCATCCGTGCGTCGCTGCGGTCCGGTCCCAGGTCGACGGGCACGTGCACCTTCCGCCGTCCACTGGCGACAACATCGATGTACTGTGGAGACCTCACGCCCCACGTGTTGAGCAATTCGGCGGTACGTCCACCCGGCCTCCCGCATGCCCACTATACGCCCTCGCTCAAAGTCCGTCAACTGCATATACGGTTCACGTCCACGCTGTCGCGGCATGCTACCAGTGTTAAAGACTGCGATGGAGCTCCGTATGCCACGGCAAACTGGCTGACACTGACGGCGGCGGTGCACAAATGCTGCGCAGCTAGCGCCATTCGACGGCCAACACCGCGGTTCCTGGTGTGTCCGCTGTGCCGTGCGTGTGATCATTGCTTGTACAGCCCTCTCGCAGTGTCCGGAGCAAGTATGGTGGGTCTGACACACCGGTGTCAATGTGTTCTTTTTTCCATTTCCAGGAGTGTATTCATAAACTGTTCACGATAATCACAATTTCGCGGCGTACCACTCATGTTGATGTAAATCATCAACGGCAGACAAATGATGGTGTACGATTGATTGAACTGTTATGCAGTCTTCTCTAGAAGCTATCTCTCCATTCTGCTCGATGGTGTACGCACAATTTTGTAATCGTTTTGTATGATTCTTCAGGTGCCTGTAAAAATAAACGTCGCACAGCTTCACCAGTGGAGTACATTTTGGAGAATTTGCTTTAGTACTCCACGTTGACAGACCATCGTCATTCTGAAAATTCTCGTCGTCCAAACCCGGTTTCGTTTACCCACCTCGTGAACCGAGGAGCAAAAAGAAATAATTCTTCTCTCACGTGTGGATACCGGGAAAGGATTATGAAAATAATAAATGATTTATTAGATCCTGATAATTTGTACAGTCATAATAAATATGTTGTTGGAATTAAGTGGGAATGGAAAAAACGTGGTGGCATCGAGATTGTATCCAGAGAACTCACGCTTATGAAAATAACCGCTTACTCACTCGGCTGCACACTTCTTGAATACTTAAAGTCTACTATGGACGTCTAAAATTTCAAAAGTCGATTTTCCCGGAAAAAGTTGAGAGTTGCGTTTACCCGTTGTAAGACATCGTGGTCTCCTGACCTTCATTGCTTACATATTCCTCCCTTACAATCATGTTCCGCACATCAAGACGCTTCATTCGAAGCCACCTCGATAATATAAAGTCAATGTTGTATGAATTCATGTAAACGATATGCAAATAACTAGTAAATCGCAAGTGCGCACCGAGATTGAAATACTCGAGGCCGGCATACACACACACATTCAAGATACGACGGTCGCAGGGGCATTTAGTTCAGGAGAGGCAAACTGCACGCCGGGGAGCCGGTCCCTTCAGAGGACGAGTCAATCTATCTATGTCGGCCGGCGACAACCCGTACAGCAGACAGCATTTGCCCGAGTGAAAGGGAGAATGTCCCCGTGTTAGGGTTAAAAGCAAATTCCGCTAAATTGTGTGTGGTGCCCAGCCTGTACATTCCTTACAAACATAGCATGCAGTTTCATAGGTTTTCACAGGGAGACAGCAAACGCCAAACACTGATGCTACAGATTTCCGGATTGATCACCTTAAACGAAACGTCATTCTCCCGTTTTAGAAGAGCAATGCTGATTGGCAGACGATATTCCTGACGCCTTGAGCTGAAGGAGTAATGGAAGAGACCGAAAGATATACCCCTTCATGTCTGGCGTGGAGATGGGCCGTTCCATTGTTGCTCTTGGAGCGAGAACACATAACGAGAGTGTGTGCGCTCATACGTGTACTCAAAGAGCGAGAAAAAAGTCTCTCCTCAGTACTTCACTGGGAGAGCACCTCTGTCCAGAGTGAATCGGAGTGCGACTCTATATTGAATCTTTGCGATTAAGCGTTGTTCACTGTGTTGGCCGACACACTTATTGTGCAGTGTGAACAGACAGAGTTATAGTTAAACGCATGCGAGCGAATTTTTGAGTGGCATCGCGGTGGACTGGTTATCTGACCGGTGTACCACGCCAATAATTAGGCTAGGGGCGAATAGGAGTCCTTGACTTCATCAAGGCCTACGGAGAGTTTGATTGGCGAAGGTCAATCCAGACAGAACGAGAGTTACCTTATTTGTCAGCAGCGAGCGGCGCAGACAGCAGTCATCGCAGCTTATGGTATTGTGCGTTACAGCTCTTGCGAGCCCCATATTTCCTCCATAACAGTACACTTCACTGCATTTCACACGCTACAGCCTCGGCCGTACCTAGCAACATTCTATCGGATAATTATTCAAGTTGAGTAGGCGCGGCTCTCGGCCATTCTGCCAAGTCAATAACAATCTTAAACTTTGTACAGAAATTTCATTAGCGAATCCTATCCTTAAGAGGTAACTTCACATTCCGAAAAGAACCGGGAAACAACTTGTTCAGTTCATAACTACAATTGCCATTGTGATTTCTCAGAATTTTTACAAAATAAATAATAATTTCCGTTAGTTTCATGTTTTTCTTACACAAACTAGCACCACTCCAGCACCCAAGTATCCCAATAGTTACGTAATAAATTTTGTGAATTTTTGTTTCATTTCCTTACAACGGACGACTCCAGAAGATATTTATTGTGTGGTGTCACCGCCAGACACCACACTTGCTAGGTGGTAGCTTAAATCGGCCGCGGTCCATTTAGTACATGTCGGACCCGCGTGTCGCCACTGTGTGATTGCAGACCGAGCGCCACCACAAGGCAGGTCTCGAGATACGGAATAGCACTCGCCCCAGTTGTACGACGACTTTGCTAGCGACTACACTGACGAAGCCTTTCTCTCAATTGCCGAGAGACAGTTAGAATAGCCTTCAGCTAAGTCCATGGCTACGACCTAGCAAGGCGCCATTAGCCTTACATAGTTTGATAGTTATCGTATGAAATGTCTCATCCAGAATGCTGTATTCACAACAAGGATAAATAAAAGTTAAGTATTCGAGGAGCTGCACACTTTTCTTATTAGAATTCACTACTTATCCTGTTCCAGAATTCACGCCCGTCTGCGTTAGATAGCGTGCATTTCGGCCTCCTCTATCTACAAGGTGTTGGCACATTTGCCAACACATCATATTGCTCAAAGTTTTTCAGGCATTTCTCTTTAGAACGTTAGGAGCGTCTGTCTGACTTCTGTAGTAGTGTGGGGGTGGAAATTGCATCTTGTAGGAGCCACAGGGTAACAGGGTAAAGGGTACATCTCAGATTAATCCGTTGCGCAGATTGACAGAATAGCACCCACACGCTCACACCCTATACGTTGAAGTCGTGCCCCACACACTGTTGCAAGAATCACATCGGTGAGAGGAAGTTCGTTCGGTCCCACTTGTGGGAAAGTGTTGCCTTGCATATCTTGTAATACGACCGCATACCTCAGTTAATTACGTACACGTACGACGTGGACAAATTTACAGCGGGGAATGCAACTCGTGGAGCTACGCTCAGCCGAAGCACCTGTGGGGCTGCAGCGGACAATGACGCGGAGAGCAGGGTGGGGAGGCTAGGCCGCGGCTGGAGAGGGGAGGGCGTGTGGTGGGGGAAACACCTGCTGCTGCAGCGGCGGCGGCCGGCTGGGACTGGGGCAGCGGCCGTGCCGCAGTGCAGCCCGCGGCCGGCCCGCAATGCAGCGCCGGCGATCCATACTGGCGAGTGGCGACTGGGGCGGCCCCGCCAGCCTGCCAGGCGGACCGGCACTGGGACGCGCTGCGCCTTTACTCCGCCCCACCCGCTGTAGCTGACACTGCACCCGCTCCCTGCCCCTTTCTCCGCGCCGCAACAGGCTGACACCGCCTCACGTGTTCCGCATAGCGCGCACACACGTTCCCATGTTATCTATCTGTATCCTTACCTAAGAGGGGCGTTCAGTAAGTAATGTTACACTTTTTCTTTCTGGAAGCAGGTTTTTTTTTTTTTCAGGATTCCATGCACCGTACTATTCCCCAATCTTTTGGCTCCAAAACCCAATTTTTTCAACATAATCGCAGGTGTTGACAGATGTGAAAATTACCGAACTATCAGTTTAATAAGTCACAGCTGCAAAATACCAATGCGAATTCTTTACAGACGAATGGAAAAACTGGCAGAAGTCAACCTCGGGGAAGATCAGTTTGGATTCCGTAGCAATATCGGAACACGTGAGGCAATACTGACCTTACGAATTATCTTAGAAGAAAGATTAAGGAAAGGCAAACCTACGTTTCTAGCATTTGTAGACTGAGAGAAAGCTTTTGACAATGTTGATTGGAATACTCTCTTTCAAATTCTAAAGGTGGCAGGGGAGCGAAAGGCTCTTTACAATTTGTACAGAAACCAGACGGCAGTTATAAGAGTCGAGGGACATGAAAGGGAGGCAGTGGTTGGGAAGGGAGTGAGACAGGGTTGTAGCCTCTCCTCGATGTAATTCAATCTGCATATTGAGCAAGCAGTAAAGGAAACAAAAGAAAAATTCGGAGTAGGTATTAAAATCCACGGAGAAGAAATAAAAACTTTGAGGTTCGCCGATGACATTGTAATTCTGCCAGAGACAGCAAAGGACTTGGAAGAGCAGTTGAACGGAATCGACAGTATCTTGAAAGGAGGATATAAGATGAACATCAACGAAAGTAAAACGAGGATAACGGAATGTAGTCGAATTAAGTCGGGTGATGCTGAGGGAATTAGATTAGGAAATGAGACACTTAAAGTAGTAAAGGAGTTTTGCTATTTGGGGAGCAAAATAACTGATGATGGTCGAAGTAGAGAGGATATAAAATGTAGACTGGAAATGGCAAGTAATACGTTTCTCAAGAAGAGAAATTTGTTAACATCGATTATAGATTTAAATGTCATGATGTCGTTTCTGAAAGTATTTGTATGGAGTGTACCCATGTATGGAAGTGAAACATGGACGATAAATAGTCTGGACAAGAAGAGAATAGACGCTTTCGAAATGTGGTGCTACATAAGAATGCTGAAGATTAGATGGGTAGATCACATAACTAATGAGGAGGTATTGAATAGAATTGGGGAGGAGTTTGTGGCGCAACTTGACTAGAAGAAGGGATCGGTTGGTAGGACATGTTCTGAGGCATCAAGGGATCACCAGTTTAGTATTGGAGGGCAGCGTGGAGGGTAAGAATCGTAGAGGAAGACCATGAGATGAATACACTAAGCAGATTCAGAAGGATGTAGGTTGCAGTAAGTACTGGGAGATGAAGAAACTTGCACAGGATAGAGTAGCATGGAGAGCTGCATCAAACCAGTCTCAGGACTGAAGACCACAACAACAACAACAATCTCCGTTCAATGCGATAGCCTTACGCCACCTTACTAGGAGGGCCTTTATACCTGCTTGATACCACCACACTGGTCGTTGTCGGAGCCAATGTCTTGCTGCCTCAATAACCTCCCCATCACCCACGTACAGCTTCCCGCAGAGTGCATCCATCATAGGGCCAAACAGGATGGACAGGGGAATGTGTACGATGCATGAGGAAAAATGGTCCAATGAAGCTTTTTGAGCTCCTCTCGGGTGAAGAGACTTGTGTGAGGCCTTTCGTTGTCGTGGAGTAGTTCCTTTGCTTTTTTGTGGCGACGAACACGCTAAAGTAATTTCTTCAGTTTCTTGAGGATGGCACAGTACACTTTAGAATTGATTGTTGTGCCGTGAGGGAGGACATCAGACAAAATAATCGCTTTAGAGTCCCAAAAGGCCGTCACCATGACTTTAACGGCAGAAGGTACGGCTCAGAAATTTTTCTTCGTTGGAAAGGTGGTGTGACGCAAACGCATGTATCACCGTTTTGTTTCCGACTCGAAGTGACGAACCAATGTTTCATTTATTTATTTATTTATTTATTTTATTGTTCCGTGAGGCCAAATTAAGGTGAAGTCTCCATGGTCATGGAACGAGTCAATACATGAGTGTTATAACACGATAGTAGAAACAGATAAAATGAAATATAAGAAACATATTCAGGCGACAAGTCGTAAGTTTAAATAAAGAAAATCAACAGTGTAACACTGGAATCTGCTTAATTTTTCAGCTCTTCCAGTAGCTCCTCTTCAGTTTAGACTTAAAAGTGTTTGGGCTACTGCTAAGATTTTTGAGTTCTTGTGGTAGCTTATTGAAAATGGATGCAGCAGAATACCACACTCCTATCTGCACATGAGTCAAGGAAGTGCATTCCACATGCAGATTTGATTTCTGCTTAGTATTAACTGAGTGAAAGCTGCTGACTCTTGGGAATAAGCTAATATTGTTAACAACAAACGACATTAAAGAAAATATGTACTGTGAGGGCAATGCCAGAATTCCCAGACTATTGAATAGGGGTCGACAAGAGGTTGCGAGGTGCCGGGGCTAGCAGTGTATTTAACACTCAATTCTTCTAGAATCTACATATGTTCATGATGCTCTGAGCCCCCCCTATTCTAGCTCCAACTTTTGCTGTTGCACAAGGATAAAAAAAATACGCGAACTGACTCTAATCAACCCTGCCAGTGGAGTAGAAGAGAGTTTGGCACCTGCAATAATTTAATTTGATAAATAAGTTAATTAAGCGAAGGTTTCATTAACATAGTGAGGAATGATGTGGTTGCTCTACCTATTAACAGAATGAAAGTTCTGTCCAAAATAACAATATGATTTATTAAGACTAAACACAAAATAATAAACAACAACACATGAAGCATTAACAATACATCAAATTGGCTCTAATTGGATACTTAAACAAACGCTGTGAAAGTGAAGTTGTCCCTAAAACTAGATTGTGAGGATTATGACGAAGTGATATGTGCAGCCAATTCCTAGCAACTCAATTCTTAGAGAAAACACATAGCCAACCCAACATTAATTGCTGCTACCCAAGACAGAACAAAGAAAAAGACGAACAGGCGCACTATGCTGAGCTCTGATTATCACCTAGGAAAATCCCTGTCTGCCGGTGCTGCGGACATACATTACCAAACCGACTTCTTGACTCCCAGGACACGATCTGCCGTACCGGAGCCGCTGGCTGGTTGCTTCGACGTCCTCGACCGAAAGGCGAGAGCCAACTCCCCACCAGAGCACCCGTACAAAACCGAATACAGAACATTCCCGCCCCCACGACAGTGGCCGTGGTTAAACGTTCCAATCAGCAACTCGAAAACCGGCGGAAAATTCCACTCCATTGCCGGAACGCTACCATTCCACCAATGGAGATTCTTGGCGCCAATTTCTGCGCCGATCTTGCTACGTCACAGAGCTGTGCCCTGAGCAAGCCAATCACAGTTACTATTTTGCAGAAAGCGCGGGAATTTTCCCGCCACAGCTGCCTGGGTACACAAGTCATTCCCACGCCTCGCTGGTAGCCCGCCAGAATGTGTTTTCGCTAAGTTTCTGCGAAGTAACGGAACCTCTAGCCCAGCCGCTACTTCTGGCCCTGTGGGTGTGCCTCTTGACAATGTCGGCGTCTGGAAAGCATTCACTCGACCCCCTCACACCTGTCGGCTTATCCTTTCAAAGTCAGACCGAGCCCGCCTGTCACTGGACCACCCGGGTGACGAGAGACGCTGCGTGGGAAGTCCGCGTGTGAAGGAATAGCAACTTTCCACCGCATGCAATTAGAGAGGAGAATCGTAAGATATAAATATGAGAGGAGGTTCATGCCACCTCTCATAGCCCCTACGCCATTTTAGATTGTAATTGGTGTGCGGTTGGCTCACTTAGGAGCAAGGTAGTGAGTCAATCGCCCAAGAACAATCTCGCAAACTGGCTGCACATACCGCACTCTATAAAGAAAATCACTGCAACTGAAAAATGCAGCTCATAGAGGGAGGATTGTTTATGATGGAGCCAACATCACCTTCTTAATATGGAACACTAACACTCACATCACACATCCATACCCAGGGAGCCCCTTCCAAACACCGATTCACACAGACATTCACTCTCTAAATATGGCCCGGACATGTGAGCCAAATATGGAGCAATTTATTCTTTACAATCAGAGTTGGAGTGCTCCGCAATTAAATGCCCAAAATGTTACAACAATTTTAATCATTAAACTAACCTGAACTCACTCACACATGATATTATTTAAGTTAACAATCTCTTTGTGAGCTTTCAGAATCTAATTACAACCTCCGATTCATTCTGTCTCCCTGCAGCAAGAATAACCTTTACAAAATGTTCCCTGAACTGATGGTCCATTCACAATGACAGTGGTGGTATCTGCTTCAGTTTATGGGGACTTCAGGCACACTGTTTGCATACACACAACCATAAATACAAGATACAAAAAAAACATGGTGTGGAGAACAATACAGTAATTTGTAATAAGAATTACAGTGTAAAACAAACACATACAAGGTATCACATACATTACAAAAACAACACTTGAGAAAGAAATTTAAAAAAAAAACAAGGTTCATGGGACATTAAGTTGTGCGTGCACATTGTACACTGTTCACGACTGTGCTGAGAATGAGGCACTAAATCACATTGTTAGAAATGTTCGAAGCACTTCACAAATTCATTAGTTTCTCTGAGGTATGTTGAGTCATATGCATTGATGCACGTGGTTCCATGTCTTGAGCATTGGAGGGGGACTTTTGGGATGGGGCCACAGTACTGACATCACATAGGGCTAAACGTCGGGTGTTGTTGCTACGTTGTTGCAACAGCAATAGGGAGTGCTGGAGCGTCTGCAGTACGCTGTTGAGATTGAAGTCAGACCCACGCATATGATCACGGCAGTACGGTAGGAAGACACAGTGATAGGCCCTCCTCACGTCGATTAATTGTCTCTGAGGTCTACTTGTTGGGATACATCACTAGTCTAGGTCTCTTCTCTCGCTGGACAGTACTTTACGTTTCCCAATATTGCAGTTCGACGAGGGATGATGGCACGTGGAGTGACTCCACAAGTGTGTGAGGTCATCCATACAGGATCGAACTAGAAGCGACGATTGCCAAAACTGCTCTCTAATAGAGAGGAGAAGTTAGAAATGAGACCATACATTTGTTAGTGTGGCACGATACTGCTTTGTGCATGCAGATCGGCCAATGCTAGTGAGTTGTAAAAACCCAAACAGGTGAGTATATAGCGTCCCTTTCTGTCCTGAGGCACATGAGACGCCGGTTATGACACCATATGTGATCTTCTTCGTGTACTCACGACAACGTGGTCTGCCGCAGGGAATCCCTCCAAACGGCTGCCGCGTCCGGAGAGCTAGTTGGCTGTCGCGTGTGGGTCGCGTGTCAGTGTCAACGACCAGCCTCACTTTCACTTGTGGCCCGGCGAGGGCTGTCTGCCGCCTAATCCCTCAGGTATAGAGCCCGGTGACTGTCAGCTTGTAGGACCGGATGCTCTCGAGCCCTTCACGTCAGGTGGCGCGCTGACGCTCTCTTCTGCAGGTAGCCGATGACCTCTTGTTTTTGCTCCGGCTGGCCTCTGCATTGCCACGATCCCCGTCATCTGCACAATTCTTACAAAAATCTTATGCCTCACTTTTCCCCATGACCTTCTATGTTATAATAAATTTACATAACGATACATTGATGGTCTGTCATTTCAGACACTCTAATTTTAATTTTATAGTTATTTATCTGTAGCTATCTTGGTGTATCTAATCTAGACATGGAAATAATTTATCTTAATATTCGTGTAGAGACCGATCTTAGTATTGTACATGGTGTGTGATAACTGATGCTATGTAATGGATGAACAACTAAATGTGCGGGCCCGCACTAATATTACTATTAATTATATAGACCGACAGTAGACATGCTCAAGAATTAACTACCATTTGCCAACGATCTACATTCTATGTCTTTTAATTAAATTATGTTGTTATGCAGGTCTAAGTTTTACTGTGCTATACAGAACATGCAACAATGCTACTTTCGCTCGCCCGTCGCCCCTCCATCTCGGGTCTGTGGTTTGGTGACCTGAAAAATAGCATCTTAACAAGCGCGCCAACCACTTGTGGTAGAAAACCGCCACAATATTAAGGATCTAGTTATTGTAAAATCCTAAAGTTTAATTTATCCTAGTATATGGTACTCTCTTATTATTATTATTATTATTATTTTTTATTTTTATTTTTATTTTTTTTTTTTTTTTACCTTATACAACACTCTTACATAATTACTGTTACGCTGAGATATCTCGCTGCTCGCCGCTATTGACGACAGTGATGTGCGCGCCGTACGACATGGCCTCCGAGTTCTCACTACGCCTCACTGAAACTCCAGAGACTGGTTTAGCCATGGCTGTACAAGACAATAAATTTATGGTTGCAACTTCTTTTTCTATGTTATGCAGTATTCGCGATCAAAGCACACCTTTCCAGAGGCAATGTAATATGACCAAGCCAGGACTGGTTCCTGTTGAGGATTCAGTCGCCCAACACACGCCAGCTACACAGTATGTCACGAATATCCAAGTATAAGTCCCTGGTTATTCATCTGTGACAGTCACGAGCAGCACGCTAAATCCCAAACCAGCACATTGGCATGGTAGGCTTTATACCCGCATTTCTCTCGTCTAAGGCACCATTGGAGTCAAACGCTCACAGGTTCACCCCGACTTGCAAGACAACGATGCTGGCGCAGCTATGCAAAAAGCTATACTGCCCATATTCATCCTCGAAATCACGCAATATACCACAATCTTGCAGTGCAATGACGCGTGCCTGCAAGCATTGGTATGAACGTCTCACGAACTGGTTGTGTCCGCTATGGAGCGAATCACGAGTTCTCAGAACGCTTCTAAGAGCACGTTCTTGTATGCGCCCGTTTGTGCGACATCTCGTCACTCATCTTTATCCCTTTACATGGACACCAGATTGGAAAGGACAAAAACATTGCTCACGGAAAGGTAGTGCCTCTTATCGCATTGACAGTGGAGCTTGCGAACATAAACAGAAAAAAAATTAGCAGCAGTAAATTCTTATGCGAGAAAACGCAGCGTGTTAATACTTTAATTAACAATCTTAATCTATTAATGCGACGAGTATTGTTCCCCGAAGAAAAGTTCATATCTTTGCCTATTCTACTATGTAGACCACTTACACTACTACTATAGCAAGGTTCATGTATTTGCCCATTCTACTATGTACACCACTTACACTACTACTATCCCACGAACTCCTTTATGTGAGAGATGTGGTGGAGTCCTATGGACTTCTTTCCTTTCAGCGTCTCCAATTCATAAGCATTGTGATGAGCTGCTCTCCTTATACGGTACGGGCCGTTGTAAACAGAATAGAATTTTTGGCATTTCATTTTTTGTTTGTTCGAAAGTCGGAAAGACTTAACGAGCACCTTTTGTCCAATTTGGAAGTGTCGTAGACGAGCTCCCCTGTCGGCACGTCTCTTCCTGACCTCTGCTGCAGCCCGTATCCTCTTGAGAGCCAAATCCACTATGGCTTGGTGCTGCGTTCGCGATCTTGGTGGGAAGTTTACGACCTTGGTTATCAAGTCCTTAGGAATCCGGTTTTTTAGTACTGTAATGGGTGCCAATTTTGTTATCCCATGGGGTGCCTCATTGATCACCTCCTGGAAGTCTTTAAGGAAAACGTCCCATGTCGTGTGCTGTTTGTTACAGTACAACCGGCACAAGTTTCCGAGTTCTTTAATAACCCGTTCTGCAGCATTCGAGCTCGGATGGTGCGAAGATATAAAAATGGGATCAATTTTACATCGACGCAACGTCTCCTTCCAGGTTTTTGACTTAAACTGTGGCCCGTTATCAGAAATAATTTTACTCACATGACCAACCTGTTGTAGGAAATCCCGGATTAGGGCTCGTGATACAGTTCGTCCTGTCGCCCTCTTCAGTGGCGTAAAGGTAACGTATTTGGACGTTAGTTCAACAAACACTAATACGTAAGTATATCCTCTTCTTGTTCTTGGCAAAGGTCCCATCAAATCTGTTGCTGCTAATTGTCTTAATTTGGTCGGTACGATTGGGTATAATGGTGCCTGCATGCTCACAGTGGTGTGCTTAGCCTTTTGGCAGTCTTTACACACCGACAGTACCCTCCGTATTCGACGCTCCATGTTTCGAAAGTAACACATGGTCCTTAGCTTGAGATTGCACTTGCGTGGTCCGAAGTGTCCATAGCTGAGGTGAGTATGCCATATAACCTTGTTTATTAGGTGTTCAGGGATGCATACCCCCCATTCAGTGTCATTGGCATAATTTCGGTGGAAAATTATGCCTTTCCGCAAGAGGTAGAACTGCCTGATGGTGGCGTGTCTTCTGTCTATCCATTTCTGTTTCAATAACACTAGGGCAGGGTCCTTGTCTTGTTCCTTCTTGATGTCCTGCATACTACAGGTAATAAAATTTTCAAAGGCTACTTTCTGCATATAAAAAAGGCAGTAGTGATTTTCCTCCAGATCTTCTTCCATGTTGTGCTCAAATCCGATCGGTGACCGTGACAAGGCGTCTGCAATAATGTTCTGACTGCCGGGGATATATTCTATCGAAAAGTTGTACTGCTGCAGATATGATGCCCACCTAATGAGCCGCCTGTGATTAAGCTTTGCAGTCATCAAGAACTCGAGTGCCTTGTGGTCTGTGTAGACCCTCGTCTTGCGACCAAACAGAAGGTATCTGAATTTTTCAAATTCCTCACACTCTTGGCTAGTACTCTGCTACCAAACGCAATTGTCTTCCACACCCTGTTTCCTTCATGTACATAGTCTTGGAACACCATGACACCCAGACCTGAGTATGAACTGTCCGTTACTATGCAAAGCTCTTCTGCTAAGTTAGGGTGTGATAGGATGGGTGCTTGTAATAATGCGAATTTTAATGCTTTCCATTCGGATTCGGCCGCCTCATCCCATTCCCAAGGAATCTTCTTTCCTGTAAGTTGATGCAACCTAGGACTGCTCTGAGTTTTGACATGTATAAAGCGGTTGTAAAAATTTATGATCCCCAAGAACCCCCTTAACTGCTTCTTTGTCGTAGGAATGGGAAACTTTTCAATCGCTTCGATCTTTTCGGGATTTGGCGCAATGCCCTCACCCGTGATGATATGTCCTAGAAATTTGACAGAGGACGTCCCAAAATTCGATTTTTCGATATTGATAGTCACTCCGTATTCCTTGAATGTCGCAAGGAGTTCACCGAGGACCGCATTGTGCTCTCCCCAAGATTTCTCCGCGATCAGCAAATCGTCCACATAGCTGGTGACATGACGTTTCAAATTATCGCTTAGTATGCCGTCCAGTCCCCGAATGAATGCGGCAGACGAAATGTTCAAACCAAATGGGAGACGACGAAACCGGTAACATCTTCCAAATGCTAAAAAGGCTGTGTACTGTCTGCAATTTGGATGGAGCTCGATCTGCCAGAAACTCGATTTTAGATCAACTGATGAGAAGATTGATATTCCATGGAAATTTTGTAAGAGTTCCTCCAATCGTTCCGGTCTGTCTGTTTCGGGTTCTATTATGGTATTAATTTGTCGCGAGTCCAAGACTAAACGAATACTACCATCTGCCTTCTCGACTACTCTTAACGGGTTATTATAGGCTGAAGCCGTAGGTTCTATTATTCCTTCACTCAGCATTCGCGCAATTTCAGCTGCTACTTTCTGTCGATATGCCAAGGGGATTGGATAGGGTGGCACACGAAACTGGTTGTGCGGACGTACACGAAATTCATATTGGAAGTTCTTTATTGATCCTGTCTTGGGAAGGAAGACCTCCGCATGTTCTACTAGTAATTTATGAAGTTCTTTGCGGTGGTCGCACCTTATATTCTTTATTGCTTCCACTTTTTCTTCTATTTTCTCCTTTATTTCTCCCATTATTCCGACTTCATTCTCATCCGTGTCCTCTCCCCTACCCGCAACGTCGACCTGTTCTTCCTTTCTGTCTTTCAGACACGCATAGTTTATCCGTACACAGTTAGACGGTAGTTGAGCTGGGATCAGCTGGTCGTCGAACTTAATGTGGACGGGATTCCCTTTCCTCAAAACCACTTCACCTCGTCCTAGATCAACTATCGCTTCATGTTCATTTAGGAAGTCCGTTCCTATTATCATGTCGATCGCCAGATTTGGCACGATCCAGAAGTTAGACGCTATTTTGTGTCCTTGGCAGGAGAATTCCAGTCTTGTTTGTTGGGTGACCTCTGTACATTTACCCGCTAATGCCCCTTTTATTTTGGTTTTCTTGACCGATAGGACAGGCCAGTACATCTCCTGAGAGCACCTCTTGTATGCTGCCTCAGATATTGCTGTTATGTAGCTTCCACTATCTATTATCGCATTCATACTCTTTTCAGCTATTGCTACTGTGATAAGAGGCTGCCGATCTTGTCGAGGAGTTGCTTTATGTTCCTCGAGCAGGATTTCTGATAAATCTTCGTAATGTATCATCCGTAGTTGGCCAGGTCCGAGATTACGTGCGAAATTCCGGCGGCCTGTGTTCGCACTAGTCTGGCGTCAATCCCTTGTTAAGCTCCCCCTCCTCTGACGTGCATTAGGATTTGCGGGTCTAGTTTCAATCTCCTGGTTCCACTGTTGTCCTTGGTTTCGCTCTCTCCAATTACGGTCGCTTTGCCGTTCGTTATTCCTCCTATCCCAGATTCCTTGTCTAGATTGACCCCGCTCCCTGACGTTCTGGTTTCCGTGTCTTTGGTTTCCATAACCTTGAATAGCGTAACCTTGACTTCCGTAACCCTGGTTTCCTAACCGACCAGTGCGATTATGCGATCTGTTGTCGTCTTCCCTTCCTGGCCCGTGGTATTTGTTACTTTGCCCCTTCTTCCTGTCCTTTGCGTCTTGTTTATCAAAGACTACTTCGAGTTCGCGCAATAGACTCTTGAATGCTTCTATGTCAGATCCACACTTGCCGACAAGTGTCTGTTGGTACCTAACTGGCAATTTGGAAAAGCAAAATTTAATGATTTCTCCGTTGCTATATGGACTATCTAAAAATTGATTTTTCTTGAGTAACTCATCAAGAAATTTGGTTGCTCTCCTATACCCGGACACTTCCAGTTCAGGACAAAATATTATTTCCTCTTTAATCCTGTCCTGCGTTTCCTTTGACCAGTAGGTCCGCAGGAATGCACCAACAAATTCCTGATAAGTCCTACACCCCGCATCTTTTCCGCGGCTTGGCCTTCGATGTGTCCACACATGAATTCTAATTTTGCCTGGGTTGGCCATGACGCCGGTAATGAATTTGTAAACTGCATCACCCAGCTCTTCGGATGCATCGACCCTCCATTTTCTTTGAACTTCTGGAATTTAAGTATCGACAGGAAATGATTCTGATCAAAATCCTGTCTGATCCTCGCACTGGTGTTGTCACTCGTTTCCGATACTTGCACGTCTGCTGAGTGTCCTGTTCTATCTTGGTGATAACTGTGATGTGCTACCTCTGTATCACAGTGGAAGTGGCACTCAGAATTCACAAGTGGGCTACAATTATTGGAGTTATTACTCGCTGTTTCTGCGTGTGCATTGTTAGTTCCGCACTCGGTCATTGGGCTAGAGCACGGCGGGCTTTTCCTCGGAGACACAATGCTGTGTACTCCATCATTGGTATCCGAACGCGCAGTGCTCGTGTGCCCGTTTTGCTCTAGTTTTGCTATCCGACTCTCTACTTCTTCCATTCGTTTCGTGTTGTTCGCAACCGCGATATTACCCTGAGTTTTTAAGAACGCTAGGGATTTTGAGTGGGATTGTGTTGTACGTCGCAAGCGCCCTGCGAGTTTAGAAGTTGCTTCCGCGACTTTCATTGCCCCTATTGCTGCCGTTTTGGCCAGGCCTGCTACTTTTTGTGCAGCCATTGACATTTGTTTTACTTCTCCACATTCTTTCTTTATTGTTAGTAATTCCCCACGAATTTCCCCTATATGCGAAATTATTGCCTCAGTGTCCTTCTTACGCTGTTCGTCAGCTTCTTCCTTCTCCTTCTTACGTTGTTTCTCCTCTTCTTCCTTCTCCCTCTTACGCTGTTCGTCAGCTTCTTCCTTCATTGATCGTAGGAAGCTCAGTATAGGGTTAATGTCATCATTTTGATCCTCGTCACACATGGGTGATGTAACTCTGGACACCTGGGCGCTAGAGCTCTGACGTGGCCGAGCTGGCCCCTGTCTGCTCTCGTTCGTTTGATTATAAACTTCTGCTACCGTCTCGACCTGTGTGACTGTCTCTGTTTCATCCTCTACCTCCCTATCATAATCACGGCCGCAACGCTGCTCTAAGATCGCGTCCAAATCACCTTCCTCATCAATGACCCTGGCGTCCTGTCCTGCTAAAAATGTGCCCATCTCATCTCCGAACCTATTCCCGTCGGTAAACTGCCCCTTATCCATTATGCTATCCTCTTTTGTTTTAGCGTCGCTCGATAATAGTCGTGCCTTACTTCTCGTTATCATTCATGCAAAACAAATTTATCAAAAATGCACAATAAAATTAATCTACTCCATATATTTTTTACACATAGACCTAAAGTTTCAACAACGCCGCTCCAACGCTGTAATTATACGCACGATTTGTTGTGGTACAGAAACCGCACACAAACCCAACAAAGTGTGATGTGATACGGACACACCATCAAAGGAACACAAAAACAATGAACAAAAAAATATATATATACTGAAAACAAAAACTGTAATCATGCGCCGCTACTTAAAAGTAAACGCGGAACTACCAGAAAAAACTTGGGTATTAATCAATAAAAAAAATTAGAGAAAAAAAATTTGAATGTTCGTACTAAGAATACTGTTTGTTAATCAGTGATTCTCAGGAAAGATCCTGGCAGGGTCGCCATATTATGCGAGGTGCCGGGGCTAGCAGTGTATTTAACACTCAATTCTTCTAGAATCTACATATGTTCATGATGCTCTGAGCCCCCCCTATTCTAGCTCCAACTTTTGCTGTTGCACAAGGATAAAAAAAATACGCGAACTGACTCTAATCAACCCTGCCAGTGGAGTAGAAGAGAGTTTGGCACCTGCAATAATTTAATTTGATAAATAAGTTAATTAAGCGAAGGTTTCATTAACATAGTGAGGAATGATGTGGTTGCTCTACCTATTAACAGAATGAAAGTTCTGTCCAAAATAACAATATGATTTATTAAGACTAAACACAAAATAATAAACAACAACACATGAAACATTAACAATACATCAAATTGGCTCTAATTGGATACTTAAACAAACGCTGTGAAAGTGAAGTTGTCCCTAAAACTAGATTGTGAGGATTATGACGAAGTGATATGTGCAGCCAATTCCTAGCAACTCAATTCTTAGAGAAAACACATAGCCAACCCAACATTAATTGCTGCTACCCAAGACAGAACAAAGTTAGAAAAAGACGAGCAGGCGCGCTCTGCTGAGCTCTGATTGTCACCTAGGAAAATCCCTATCTGCCGGTGCTGCGGACATACATTACCAAACCGACTTCTTGACTCCCAGGACACGATCTGCCGTACCGGAGCCGCTGGCTGGTTGCTTCGACGTCCTCGACCGAAAGGCGAGAGCCAACTCCCCACCAGAGCACCCGTACAAAACCGAACACAGAACATTCCCGCCCCCACGACAGTGGCCGTGGTTAAACGTTCCAATCAGCAACTCGAAAACCGGCGGAAAATTCCACTCCATTGCCGGAACGCTACCATTCCACCAATGGAGATTCTTGGCGCCAATTTCTGCGCCGATCTTGCTACGTCACAGAGCTGTGCCCTGAGCAAGCCAATCACAGTTACTATTTTGCAGAAAGCGCGGGAATTTTCCCGCCACAGCTGCCTGGGTACACAAGTCATTCCCACGCCTCGCTGGTAGCCCGCCAGAATGTGTTTTCGCTAAGTTTCTGCGAAGTAACGGAACCTCTAGCCCAGCCGCTACTTCTGGCCCTGTGGGTGTGCCTCTTGACAATGTCGGCGTCTGGAAAGCATTCACTCGACCCCCTCACACCTGTCGGCTTATCCTTTCAAAGTCAGACCGAGCCCGCCTGTCACTGGACCACCCGGGTGACGAGAGACGCTGCGTGGGAAGTCCGCGTGTGAAGGAATAGCAACTTTCCACCGCATGCAATTAGAGAGGAGAATCGTAAGATATAAATATGAGAGGAGGTTCATGCCACCTCTCAAGGTTCTCGAACTTACACCACATATAGCTCGAACAGCCCGTTTTTGAGCCAAAAATACCCTTTTTGTATCAGAAGAATTACCCCAAAAAATAATACTATACGACATAAGCGTATGAAAATATGCGAAGTTGACTACTTTTCGTGTTGAACTATCACTTATTTCAGATACTGTTCTAATGGTAAATAAAGCAGCGTTTAGTTTCTGAACAAGATCCTGAACATGGGCTTTGCACAACAGCTTAGTATCTATCCGAACGCCTAGGAACTTTAACTGTTCCGTCTCGCCCATTTTGTCTCACCAAAATATCGGTTCTTGTTGAATTGTGAGTTAGAAACTGTAAAAACTGAGTCTTACTGTCATGTAGCATCAAATTATTTTCCTCAAGCCACGAACTTATTTCATGAACTACATTATTTGATACTGTTTCAATATTACCCACACGATTCTTCACTACCAAGCTGGTGTCATCAGCAAACAGAAGTATTTTTGAATCACCTGTAATACTAGAAGGCATGTCATTTATATAAATAAGAAACAACAGTGGCCCCAGCACCGACCCTTGGGGAACGGCCCACTTAACAGTGCTCCATTGGGACTGAACATCACTACCACTCTCAATATTGCGGAGAATTACCTTCTGCTTTCTGTTCTTAAAGTAAGCAACGCCTGTGACGATGTTCGACAAAAATTGTTACGATCAGCCTCGTAACGTGCAAGTAATTCCGCACAGATGGTCCATCGCTGCTCCTTATGGTCTTCTGTTAGGCAGCGATGAACCCAGAGGGTATGCACCTTTGTGTACCCCAAATAGTGGAAGAGTATCTCAGCGCTACCAACAGAGACGTCCAGCTATGCAGCGAGGAATTTGATTGTCATCCGTCGATCACCTTGAATGAGAGTGTCCGCACGTTCCAACATTGCAGGTGTCACAGCTGTGTGCAGCCGGCCAGCACGTGGGAGATCGGACGGGTTTGCGCCACCTTGTTGCGAAGATTACAGGCGCCTCGCCCAATGACTCACCGTGCTTTTGTTCACTGCCAGGTCTCCGTAGACTTTCTGCAAGCGCCTATGAATATCAGCGACGCTCTGGCTCTCCACCAAAGGAAACTCAATGACAGCCATCTACTTGAACGCACCTCCGTTGCAGATACCATTTTCAAGGATACATACAGCATTGCCACGTATCGGAACTTAATGAAAATATGCGGCCTGAAGAGGATTTTCACAACAAATTCGACATTTTTTCCAAACTAAATTAGAAAAAATCTATTTCATTACTTATTGAATATCCCTCTTAGAAAACCACTCTGTCTACAGGCCACAGGTGGCCCATCGGGACCATCCGACCTCCGTGTCATCCTCCGAGGAGGATGTGGTTAGGAGGGGCGTGGGGTGAGCACACCGCTCTCTCGGTCGTTATGATGGTATTCTTGACCGAAGCCGCTACTATTCGGTCGAGTAGCTCCTCAATTGGCATCACGAAGCTGAGTGCACACTGAAAAATGGCAACAGTGCATGGCGGCCTGGATAGTCACCCATCCAAGTGCCGACCACGCCCGACAGCGCTTATCTTCGGTGATCTCACGGGAACCGGTGCAGCCACTGCGGCAAGCCCTTTGCCTTATTGTACACTCCTCGAAATTGAAATAAGAACACCGTGAGTTCATTGTCCCAGGAAGGGGAAACTTTATTGACACATTCCTGGGGTGAGATACATCACATGATCACACTGACAGAACCACAGGCACATAGACACAGGCAACAGAGCATGCACAATGTCGGCACTAGTACAGTGTATATCCACCTTTCGCAGCAATGCAGGCTGCTATTCTCCCATGGAGACGATCGTAGAGATGCTGGATGTAGTCCTGTGGAACGGCTTGCCATGCCATTCCCACCTGGCGCCTCAGTTGGACCAGCGTTCGTGCTGGACGTGCAGACCGCGTGAGACGACGCTTCATCCAGTCCCAAACATGCTCAATGGGGGACAGATCCGGAGATCTTGCTGGCCAGGGTAGTTGACGTACACCTTCTAGAGCACGTTGGGTGGCACGGGATACGTGCGGACGTGCATTGTCCTGTTGGAACAGCAAGTTCCTTTGCCGATCTAGGAATGGTAGAACGATGGGTTCGATGACGGTTTGGATGTACCGTGCACTATTCAGTGTCCCCTCGACGATCACCAGTGGTGTACGGCCAGTGTAGGAGATCGCTCCCCACACCATGATGCCGGGTGTTGGCCCTGTGTGCCTCGGTCGTATGCAGTCCTGATTGTGGCGCTCACCTGCACGGCGCCAAACACGCATACGACCATCATTGGCACGAAGGCAGAAGCGACTCTCATCGCTGAAGACGACACGTCTCCATTCGTCCCTCCATTCACGCCTGTCGCGACACCACTGGAGGCGGGCTGCACGATGTTGGGGCGTGAGCGGAAGACGGCCTAACGGTGTGCGGGACCGTAGCCCAGCTTCATGGAGACGGTTGCGAATGGTCCTCGCCGATACCCCAGGAGCAACAGTGTCCCTAATTTGCTGGGAAGTGGCGGTGCGGTCCCCTACGGCACTGCGTAGGATCCTACGGTCTTGGCGTGCATCCGTGCGTCGCTGCGGTCCGGTCCCAGGTCGACGGGCACGTGCACCTTCCGCCAACCACTGGCGACAACATCGATGTACTGTGGAGACCTCACGCCCCACGTGTTGAGCAATTCGGCGGTATGTCCACCCGGCCTCCCGCATGCCCACTATACGCCCTCGCTCAAAGTCCGTCAACTGCACACACGGTTCACGTGCACGCTGTCGCGGCATGCTACCAGTGTTAAAGACTGCAATGGAGCTCCGTATGCCACGGCAAACTGGCTGACACTGACGGCGGCGGTGCACAAATGCTGCGCAGCTAGCGCCATTCGACGGCCAACACCGCGGTTCCTGGTGTGTCCGCTGTGCCGTGCGTGTGATCATTGCTTGTACAGCCCTCTCGCAGTGTCCGGAGCAAGTATGGTGGGTCTGACACACCGGTGTCAATGTGTTCTTTTTTCCATTTCCAGGAGTGTATATCCATCTTACATCAATAAAATGCAGACCACTTTCAAATGCTTAGCAGAGGCTGTTTCCGCATGGAGGGACGGAGAAATGACCGTTAAGAACAGTGTCTATCAGTATCAGACCGAGCGAGGTGGCGCAGTGGTTAGACACTGGACTCGCATTCGGAAGGAGGATGGTTCAATCCCGCGTCCAGCTATCCTGATTTAGGTTTTCCGTGATTCCCCTAAATCGCTCCAGGCAAATGCCGGGATGGTTCCTCTGAAAGGGCACAGCCGACTTCCTTCCCCGTCCTTCCCTAATACAATGAGACCGATGACCTCGTTGTCTGGTCTCCTTTTCCCCAAACAACCCAACCAACCCTACAACAACAACAGTAACATTCTACCAGACATTGTTTTTAACATATTTCGTTGTCAACTGAGTCATCGCTTTCTAACAATCACAACAACGTTGCCGATCAGTCGAAAAGGAACTCCTTGCTCGGCTTCCATGGCGGGCGCCCCGGTTACTGTTCGAACGCTCCCATATACATCCACATCAACATGCGCAGGCCAACCTGGTGTGTGGCGGAGGGTACTTCTGGTTACATTAACCGACCCTTTCTGCCCTGTCCCACTCGCGAATAGAGCATGGAAAGAATGACTGTAAGTCTCTCGTATCAGGCCTAATTTCTCTCCGTGATGCGCAATGCTTTTCTTGAGCATCTGCCACTGGAGTTTGTTGACCATCTTACCTCTCGTGCCGACTAAATGTTCCCGTGATCTTTTCTCTCCTATCAGTCCCACCTCGTAAAGATCCCAGGCTGACGAGCAATACTCAAGAATCGGTCGAACAAGCGCCTTGCATGCCACTTCCTACGTGGACGAATTACACTTCCGCATGATTCTTCCTATGAATCTGAGCCTAGCATCTGCTTTTCCAGCTATCTGTTTTATGTGGTCATTCCATTTAAGGTCGCTCTGGATAGTTACTCCTAGACATTTACAGTAGATACTGTTTCCAGCGATTTGTCATCAATAGCAGTGGATTTCTTTTTCTACGTATGCGCAATATGTTACATTTATTTACTTTTGCGATCAACTTCCAGATTCTGCACCATTGTCAGTCCTCTGTAGCTCATCTGCAAATCGATACTGTCTTCTAACTTTACTGCCTTCTTATAGACATTCACACATCTCCTAAAAATCTTAAAGAGCTTCCGACGTTTTCTACTACATTATTTATATACACTGTATACAGTAACGGTCCTATCACACTTCTTTCGGGTACTCCTGAAATTACATATTTACATCTGTCGATTTTGTTCCGTTAAGAGTGATGTGTAGTGTTCTGTCTGTAACGAAATCTTGTGTCGAGTTACAAATACCAATACTCGGTAACCTCTTATTTTTTCACTACACGACAGGGCGCGACGTTGTCAAATGCATTCCTGAAGCCAAGGAACACGGTCTCAATCTGTGCGCAATGTCTGCAACGCTGTGGATCTCACGGAGGAACAGAGCGAGTTGAGTTTCACAAGATCCTTGTTTATGGAATTCATGTTGGTTTTTAGAGAACGTAAATCTCCTCTACAAAAACCAACATGGATTCCATAAACAAGGATCTTTTGTAGAGAAGATTTTCGTTCTCCAAAAATGTCATAATACAAAATATGTTCCATAAATCCACAAAAGATTAACGTTGACGATATAGGCCTACAATTACGTGCATCTGTCCTACGACCCTTCTCGAAAACGGGAAGGATCTGCACTTTTTTTCAGCCACTAGGTACCCTGCGTTGCCGATCCTGTGGCCGAGCGGTTCAAGGCGCTTCAGTCCGGAACCGCGCTGCTGCTACGGTCGTAGGTTCGAATCCTGCCTCGGGCATGGATGTGTGTGATGTCCTTAGGTCAGTTAGGTTTAATTAGTTCTAAGTGTAGGGGACTGATGACCTCAGATGTTAGCCGGCCGGGGTGGCCGAGCGGTTCTAGGCGCTACAGTCTGTAACCGCGCGACCGCTACGGTCGCAGGTTCCAATCCTGCCTCGGGCATGGATGTGTGTGATGACCTTAGGTTAGTTAGGTTTAATTAGTTCTAAGTCTCATAGTGCTCAGAGCCATTTGAACCTCAGATGTTAAGTCCCATAGTGCTTAGAGCCATTTTTTTACCCTGCGTTGCTCCAGCGATCTAAGATAAATTGCTGCTAGAAGGGGAGCAAGATCTTTTGCATAATCTTTGCAGAATCGTGTAGGTATCTCATCTGGTCCTGATGCATTCCCACTAGTAATTGATAGTAACTGCTTTCATATTCCGCGAAAGATTATCTCAATGTCTGCCATTTTGCCGTTCGTACTGTGATTGAAAGAAGGGATCGTGTTACGGTTTTCCACGGTGAAAAAATTTCGGAAGACCAAATTCAGTATTTCGGCCTTCTCTCTGTTACCTTCTGTTTCGGTGCCATTACGGCACGGCAGTGAATGAAAATCGAAAGATGCGTGAAGGAGGATTCGCTCACAACGTCTGAGATGATACCATGGTTGGTTTTGGCTAGGATTCTGGGAATTCTGGGCAAGAACAATACTCTGAATTATTCGCCGAGTAATTCCAGCCGGTTGCTGACAGCTAAAGGCGCGTCGCAGTGAGTATTACTCTCACTGGAAAATTCCTTCGTCCACAGGGAACAATAACATCATAGACGGGCTGTTCCGCTGCTGTTGTCTTTTAGGTGCATATCTTCACAGGAGAGATTCTAAGCTGGTTAATTACGACTAACGTGTGTTGCGGTCTTCAGTCTGAGGACTGGTTTGATGTAACTTTCCTGACCTGGCCGAGCGGTTCTAGGCGCTTCAGTCTGGAACCGCGCGATCGCTACGGTCGCAGGTTCGAATCCTGCCTGGGGCATGGATGTGTGTGATGTCCTTAGGTTAGTTAGGTTTAAGTAGTTCTAAGTTCTAGGGGACTGATGACCTCAGATGTTAAGCCCCATAGTGCTCAGAGCCATTTTGAACATCTCCTAACCAAACTATGTCCATTTCAATTTTCTTACTGTAGTGATGCCTTAGCTTCCCTCTAGAATTTTTACCCCACACACTTTCTTCAGTCACTAAATGGTAAAACACTCGACTTGATTGCCGATAGTTTTTATCATATCAAGACGTATTTCTGGAGAACCAGATCTTTGGTACGATATAAAATAAGATTTCAAAAGGAATTCATAACAACAACGTAGTAAAATTAGTATTAACCTTTCATTACTGCTCCATCAGTGCCCAACTGTCATAAGCAGTCCGACACCGTACAAGGAAAACAATTTCACCAGTAGATAGCTCATTAAAAACTACATGTTATATAGTTTGTACACATAAGAATTTTTTTGACAAAGGGATGAAATTTGTACTAGCAAATCAGCTGGAATTTGAACATAGCGAAGCGGCACAAATAGAAATATAGCAAGCCATCACTTGCTTTAATCATCAATATATTTCTGAGTGAAGTTAAATGTTATTATCTTTGCAAAAAGGAAAATATTACCTTCGCAATAACCTTCAAATCGTGTGCTACACCCTTAATTTGTATATATGTTGTTGTTGTTGTGGTCTTCAGTCCTGAGACTGGTTTGATGCAGCTCTCCATGCTACTCTATCCTGTGGAAGCTTCTTCATCTCCCAGTACCTACTGCAACCTACATCCTTTTGAATCTGCTAATTGTATTCATCTCTTGGTATCCCTCTACGATTTTTACCCTCCACGCTGCCCTCTAATACGAAACTGGTGATCCCTTGATGCCTCAGAACATGTCCTACCAACCTAGTGAATTTACACATGGCAATTTTGTAGCCCTATGCCTGTAATCACTTTCAAAACTCAAATTAACTAATTTAATCAGATTTAACCTTAAATTTCTTTTGATGTTGTCAGTGTGTGTAAGTATAATTCATTTTGTTGACTATTAAGTTTTCTAATGGTCAATTTGTGTAGAGTCTCACACACACGTAACATCACACACAACTTGTTGTATACTTTACATATCGAAAATATATAAACAAAACTGTAACAAAGATCTTCTTAGAGGTAGTCCACAGGACAACATCAAAAGAAATGGCTTAATACACGCAAAAAAACGCACTTGAAAATGGGAATTATTTCTCGAAACGCGTCGTGCAAATAGTGAAATAAAGAAAAATCGTGACTGGTAGCAGAAGATTTATTTATTTATAAGCAAACCTATAGTAACAAGTTTTATTAAATCTTTCGTAGCTGATAACTCTTACGCAAAAATGACAAACACAAAGCAGTTGAGGAATGGTGTTTGATAGGAAAAGCACACATTGGGGTGGAACCTATACAAACTCTCCGCTGAATTAATCCATTTCACAGCGCAATTCGACTTTGTTTACATGAATTTACTGTGACGTCCGACTCTATTCAAATCGAATCAACTACGATCAGCAGTACCGCAAACTATGATTCACATGAGAACAGGGAGCAGTGAATATCATTTAACAAACCTACACCGGTGCAACAGTAATTAACGCTTTCATCTTGATTCAGGCGGCAGCAGAAAACGGCTCGCTGTGGGCAAGGAGCGGCGCGCTGGGGCAGCTGTATGTTCTGACACGTCCACGAAAACAAGCAAACAACGCTGCCTGATGTTCTGATTATCAGAACGCGGGGTAACTTCCCTTCCAGAGCCATGAGCTCCCGTCAGATTTCAGTGTGAACTGCGACCGTTCGCTGATCTGGTCAAACCAATTCGACTGACTCAAGGTGATTCCAGGCACAACAGTGCGTTCTGGAATTATCGAACGTCAGACGACCGACTCAGGTCGAATAAGTCCTCCCTCGTGTCACACGATTTGTCCGAGATGATATGCAGTTCCACTGACGGAATAGCTGCAAAATGGCCCTGGCTCTTAGTCCACCACAAAATATAGACCACAAGTCTCACACACTAAGGAAAAATCTGAAGTTCTCCACGAGGGGAGGACCAGAAGGCGACGAAGGCAAACAATCACAACTACAGTACTTTCCACCAAGCCTCGGTATGGGAGCGGAATTAGCGAAAACGAAACTGCTCTCCCATCGCACAAGCCACCTGAAGTACCCCCTACTCATTGAATCTCCCCTCTTGACTGTTCTGTTGGCCAATCCAGACATAGGAACGGCGTTCCCAGCTGAGAGGAGCCAATCAGCGACACCACATCTCTCTTGTATGAAAAAAGAAGTTCTTAGACTAGGGAGGCATTGCTCTCATGGTCATGTACGAGGGGTTGAATAAAAAGTAATGCCTCCACCTTCGTTAATTCGGTTTGGACGGGAATATTTTAATAAATCAAAGGCAGAAATAATCCTTGGAATGTGATCTTTAATTACCAATATTCACTTTTCCACATAATCACCAGCCAATTGGATACATTTCTGCCAACAATGAGCAAGTTTTCTGAATCCGTCATGGAAGAAGTCGACACTGTCGGGCGGCCGGTGTGGTCGAGCTGTTCTAGGCGCTTCAGTCTGGAACGGCGCGACCACTACGATCGCAGGTTCGAATCCTGCCTCGGGCATGGGTGTGTGTGATGTCCTTAGGTTAGTTAGGTTTCAGTAGTTCTAAGTTCTAGGGGATTGCTGACCTCAGATGTTAAGTCCCATAGTGCTCAGAGCCATTTGAACCATTTGACGCTCTGTTTCCAGATATCGTCTTCCATGATCGGGAACAGATGGAAGTCAGATGGTACTAAATCTGGACCGTATGGAGGATGCCGTACAGTGGTGAGATTCAGTATCTGAAGTTCTGCTGCGGTGTTACGAGAAGTGAGTGGTTTGGCATTTTCATGCTGCAGAAAAACATTTTCCTTTTCCTTTCGGACCCTTGTTAGCCGTCGTTTCAGAGTCCGCAGCGTTGTGTCGTAACGCTCTGAATTTATTGCTGTTCCACGATCAAGGAAATCAACATGGATTACACCATCTGCGTCCCAGAACACTGTGGCCATGATTTTTCCAGCTGAGGTCTGCGTCTTGAATTTCTTTTTCTGGGGCGAGTCTTTGTGTCGATATTCCATAAACTGACGTTTCGTCTCCGGGTCGTAATGGTGCACCACGTTTCGTCTCCCGTCACAATTGAATGGAAAAAGGCGTCACCTTCATTCTCGTAACGCGAGAGGAGTTCCTGGCAAATTTCAAGTCGGTGCGCTTTCATTTCGGGAGTCAGCATTGGGGGTACCCATTGCGCACAGATATTCCGATAGCCAAGCAAAGCAATAATGTGATCCACACGTTCATGTGAAATGCCAGTTGTGCTTGCAGTTTTTCTCTGAGTGATACGACGATCGTTCTGAATCAATCTGTCAACATTTTGCTTGTGAAACTCGGTGGTTGCTGTCAAGGACGTCCAACTCTTTGTTTGTCAAGCAGGTCAGATGTTCCGGCCTCAACATCTTTAAACTTACTCGCCCAACGACGTACAGTACTCACATCAACACAATCACCAGAGACTGGTTTCATTCTCTGATGAATCTCCTTTGGGGTGACACCTTCTGCTGTCAAGAATTCAATGACTGCACGTTGCTTAAATCGCACTGACCGACCGTCTGCGAAGGGTTCCATACTTTACACTGTAACAACACAACCGTTCAAAGCCAAGGCTTCCCGCCAACTGGAGCTGTAGAGAAGGGGCTACGGAACAAGCCAGTACCCACTGCATACCAATGCTGCCAACCACTGAAGAATCACGAAGGTAGAGGCATTACTTTTCAGTCAACCTTCGTACAATAAACATCATCTTCGACTGATTGCAGTATTCTTTACTACTTGAAATGTTCATAGATCTTAAGGTATGCATTTTAAGAACCCATGTTTACTATACTTTTCTGCTTCCCATGTTCGTTCCTGTCATATCCCTAAATATTGATCATTCCTCCAGGAAATGGCTATTTTCGATTATTTGGAGATCATTTGCAGTCATTCATAGACTTCATGTTCCCAAACACTGGTGGAATTTTTATATGCTATCTGGTTCAAATGGGTCTGAGCACTATGGGACTTAACATCTGAGGTCATCAGTCCCCAAGAACTTAGAACTACTTAAACCTAACTAACCTAAGGACATCACACACATCCATGCCCGAGGCAGGATTCGAACCTGCGACCGTAGCGGTCACGCCGTTCCCGACTGAAGCGCCTAGAACCGCACGGCCACACCGGCCGGCTATGTTATCTGGTCACAATTGTTCTGGACAATTCGAGTGACTGAGTTGGCCGGCCAAATCGCCCGACATGAATCTCATCGAACATTTATGGGACATAGTCGAGAGGTCAGTTCGTACAGAAAATCCTACATCGTGACATTTTCGCTATTATGGGTGATGATAGAGGCAGTATGACTCAATATTTGTGCAAGGGACTTCCAACGACTTACTGAGTCCATGCCACGTCGAGTTGCTGCACCACCCCGGGCAAATGGCAGTCCGACGCGATACTAGGAGGTATCCGACGACTTCTGCCACCTCAGTTTATTACGGTCGCCAACCTTACTTCTATTTCAGAATCCCTAGAGACAAGGGGCTATAAATCTACTAGATTTTCTTAGGACCACCGGCTACATTAATCTAAAAAAATCGATGGGTTTTACGTTGATACAGGTTTGGTGGTCGCCAGTATTGAATCTAAAACCAAACTGACTTCACAGTGCAGGAAAGTTACATAACAACGTAATGCATAAATTTCGTTGTAAACAAACGCAGAAATAGCACAAATGACGGATTTTCACTGTATCAGTATACCAGTATGTGTACACAAATCCGAAACAAGGAGACGCTTATTTTATTCCTTTTTTCTATGGTATTATCTTGTGCGTTCACAGAGTCGGCATGATAAGCTGGATTTGCCAGTGTTAGCGGTAGAGGGTGTCTACATGACTTCCATGTCGCGAACTCCCTCCTCCCCTCCCTGGACGGAATTTGTGTACCCCGTCTGTCTGCATCTAGTGTTATCCCGCATGAAAGAGTGAGAACGCGTTCGGAATGTTTGCTGGACGATGGTACACGCCGAGTATTCCCCTAGTCGGATGTGGGCAACCGCCTAAAAACCACGTCCAGGGTGGCAGATGTATGGATACACCAACCTTAATCCTTAACTCACCGGACGGATTCCATACGGGCCTGTGTGCTTCCACGAATACCAGAAACGGCGTGCTAAGGCGCGCCAAACCTTGGGGGTCAAACAGGGAGAAGCATGTATATGGATTGGAAAAAAAAAGCGATTGCTAAGGAAATTGTTATTTCAACAGGGTAACGTACAACATTTAATCAACAACATTATGAAGAAGGCATCACTGTGTTATGTCTATTAAATATGAGTGATAAAACCAAAACACGTTTTGCCACAAATCAAGCTACAGTAAAAACTAGATTAACCGTCACTCGTTAAACCGTCAGTTTCTGTTAACCGTCACTGCTGTAACAGCATAATAATACTGTAATAACAGACTGCTCTAAGGTGCAATGACGCGTTCGCTTTGTTTATTTACTCTATTTTAGTGGGAAGTGAATGTACCCGCCCGCCGTAGAATGGTACATAAAATATGACCTTCAATTGATGTGCTAACACATCTCCCTCTTTTCTTGTCTTTGTCTCACTTGTGAGTCAACAATCACCACTGGATCGGTTTCCAGTTGTGGCGAGAAGACTGTAATTGTCGCAGTGTATCTAGCGGGCTGTGCCGTGTCACGTGTTTTCCACTGGAATAAGCTTTATTGACTAATATTTTACACTACCGTATTTAGTGCGGGTGTGTCTGATACAGTGACTTGATAAAATGTCTGAAAAACGTAAACGTGTTGTTTTATGACTTAATCAAAAACTTGAAATTATAAAACGCTTAAGAAAGGGCGAAACTGCGACAATTGTAGCTCTGATTTATGGTATTGGAAGAACAACAGTTAACGATGTAAAACGTGATGCTGATTAAATAGAACAACATGTGTCAACAATGCAGAGCATGGATGGAGATGTGGGAACATGAAAGACAATGAAACCTGCAAAATATGATGAATTGGACACTGTAATGTACCGATGGTTTATGCAAGCAAGAAGTCAGGGGATTCCACTTTCAGGGCCTGTAATAATGGCCAAGGCTGTTGAAATGAACAACAAACTTGATGGTGACTCGTCTTTTAAAGCAAGTATCGGATGGCTCGACAAGTTTAAATTTGGTCATGGCATTCGCCAACTTGATATCAGTCGAGAAAAACTCAGCGCGGATAGCTCTGTAATTGCCGAGTTCCGGGAACAATTTAAAGAAAAAATGGCTGAATTGAATCTTGTTAGGGAGCAAGTTTACAATTGTGATGAAACTGGGCTTCATTGGAAGGCTTTATCACAAAAGACATTAGCATCACTCTCTGAAAAAGCTGCTCCAGGTTTCAAAGTACAAAAAGATCGCATCACAGCTATGGTTTGCGCAAATGCGACCGGCAATCATAGGCTACCCCTTCTTGTGATTGGGAAATCAAGAAAACCTCGTGCATTCCATAATTTGAATTTGAATGCTCTCCCTGCACAATACTACGCCCAGAAAAGTGCCTGGATGGATCAATCAATTTTTTCTGACTGGTTTCACAAACAATTTGTACCTCAAGTTAGAGCACATTTGGCTAAAAAAACGTTGCCACAGAAAGCGCTATTGCTATTAGACAATGCCCCAACGCACACTACCTGTGAAATGAAAAGTGATGACGGCAACATAACATGTCTCTTCCTTCCAGCAAACACAACTTCACTTATACAGCCCATGGATCAGGGAATCATCGAAAACATGAAACGTCGTTATAGAAAAATATTTATCGAAAGTTTGCTCTCATCTGATGAAGCAACATCTGTAAAACAGTTTTGGAGGTCTTACAGTATTAAATATGGCATTTTCAATGTTGCCAGTGCATGGAGTGATTTGCCAGTGTCAAATCTCAAGAACGGCTGGAATAAACTTTGGCCTCAACCTAGAGGTGAAGAATCGGAGGAACCTGAGTGTGTGACAGTTGACGAGATGGTCAATTTGTACAATAATTTACAAATCAGCACAAATTTTACGTCAGAAGAAGTATCAGAGTGGTTAGAGTGTGACAAAGTGGACGGGGGTTTTCAAATTTTGAGTGATGACGAAATTGTTGCCAGCGTAAGTGCCACCAAAGAAGAAGAAGAAGGGGCTGATGAAGACGAGTGTTCAAACCATGAAGAAAAACAAACTATTAGCCATTCAGAGGCCGAAACAATGCTGTCCAAGTGTATAGAATGGTATGAAAGTCAAGAAGAGTCTAATGCAACACAGGCACTACTGCTCCGAAAAATACGAAATATTGCCGCGGTGAAAGCTCGAACATCAAAAAGGCAGAAGAAATTGACTGACTATTTCCAAGCTAGATAAACTATTTCACTTGTAAGTTTATAGTACAGTACAGTACTGTACATTACGTATTTTGCAACTTTTGTAGCTACTGTACGGATGTTTTTATCATGTAATAAATAGTTTTATTTGCTATTACAATCGTGTTTGTTTTCGCTCCGAAATATTATTATATTACTGTGAGAGTGATATGTGTCTATACATAAAATAATTGATTGAGGTTATGTTTTGGAGGAATACAGTGTTGCTGTTATCCGTCTATTCGCTCAACCGTCACGACCACGGTCCCGAAGATGACGGTCAATCGAGTTTCCACTGTATATTTAAAACTGCTGGTTACTCCTTTTATTCAAGTACACTAAAGGAAAAAAATCGCAGCACCTGCTGTTCACGAATGGCAGCACACAACAGGTCGGATCACTAGATTACGCGGGATAATCATGAAAGTGCTCCTGCTGTCATATGAAATCTTACCCTAGACGATAACTTCAAGTGTTCGTTCTGTTTAGCACGCGGACAGGTTCGTTGTTCCCCTCCTAACTAACACAAGGCCAGTAAGACGGAAGCAGCTTCCATCACAAGAAAACAGCTGACCTCCACCCTGCCTTCCAATGAGTTCTCACTTAGCACCACTGAAGTCGCAAATGATGGTGGTTTGGGGTCAGTGGAATGCACGCTACAGGGAGTCTGGTTCGTAACTGTTCTTGAAGTAACGGATTTGTAGCAGTTTTTTGTGTCACTGTTGCTGCTAAAGATGCAATACGATGCGCCAGAGCCATACGCCCAACACGATGGTATTCCCTCTCGGCAGTGCCACGTGCCAGCCGGAGCCCGGTCTTCTTGCGACCGTACATTCTCGTGACCACGGCTGTCAGCAATCATGTACAGTGACTACACTCCTGCCATCTTTCTGCAATATCGCAAAAGGAACATCCAAACCTCTAGATTGTCGCACAGATGACAAAATGGTAGATATCGAAATAGACGACAGAGGGATAGAGAAACAATTAAAATCGCTCAAAAGAGGAAAGGCCGCTGGACCTGATGGGATACCAGTTCGATTTTACACAGAGTACGCGAAGGAACTTGCCCCCCTTCTTGCAGCGGTGTACCGTAGGTCTCTAGAATAGCGTAGCGTTCCAAAGGATTGGAAAAGGGCACAGGTCATCCCCGTTTTCAAGAAGGGACGTCGAACAGATTGTTCGAGTATAATGACTTTCCTGGAGACTAGAAATCTACTCTGTAGGAATCAGCATGGGTTTCGAAAAAGACGGTCGTGTGAAACCCAGCTCGCGCTATTCGTCCACGAGACTCAGAGGGCCATAGACACGGGTTCACAGGTAGATTTCGTGTTTCTTGACTTCCGCAAGGCGTTCGATACAGTTCCCCACAACCGTTTAATGAACAAAGTAAGAGCATATGGACTATCAGACCAATTGTGTGATTGGATTGAAGAGTTCCTAGATAACAGAACGGCCGGCCGCAGTGGTCTAGCAGTTCAGGCGCTCAGTCCGGAACCGCGCGACTGCTACGGTGGCAGGTTCGAATCCTGCCTCGGGCATGGATGTGTGTGATGCCCTTCGGTTAGTTAGGTTTAAGTAGTTCTAAGTTCTAGGGGACTGATGACCACAGATGTTAAGTCCCATAGTGCTCAGAGCCGTTTGATAACAGAACGCAGCATGTCATTCTCAATGGAGAGAAGTCTTCCGAAGTAAGAGTGATTTCAGGTGTGCCGCAGGGGAGTGTCGTAGGACCGTTGCTATTCGCAATCTACATAAATGACCTTGTGGATGACATCGGAAGTTGACTGAGGCTTTTTGCGGATGATGCTGTGGTATATCGAGAGGTTGTAACAATGGAAAATTGTACTGAAATGCAGGAGGATCTGCAACGAATTGACGCATAGTGCAGAGAATGGCAATTGAATCTCAATGTAGACAAGTGTAATTTGCTGAGAATACATAGAAACAAAGATCCCTTATCATTTAGCTTCAAAATAGCAGGTCAGCAACTGGAAGCAGTTAATTCCATAAATTATTATCTGGGAGTAGGCATTAGGAGTGATCTAAAATGGTATGACCATATAAAATTAATCGTCGGTAAAGCAGATGTCAGACTGAGATTCATTGGAAGAATCGTAAGGAAATGCAATCTGAAAACAAAGGCAGTAGGTTACAGCACGCTTATTCGCCCACTGCTTGAATACTGCTCAGCAGTGTGGGATCCGTATCAGATAGCGTTGATAGAAGAGATAGAGAAGATCCAACGGAGAGCAGCGCGCTTCGTTACACGATAATTTAGTAATCGCGAAAGCGTTACGGAGATGATAGATAAACTCCAGTGGAAGACTCTGCAGGAGAGACGCTCAGTAGTTCGGTACGGGCTTTTGTTGAAGTTTTAAGAATATACCTTCACCGAAGAGTCAAGCAGTATATTGCTCCCTCCTACGTATATTTCGCGAAGAGACCATGAGGATAAAATCAGAGAGATCAGAGCCCACACAGAAGCATACCGACAATACTTCTTTCCACGAACAATACGAGACTGGAATAGAAGGGAGAACCGATAGAGGTACTCAAGGTACCCTCCGCCACACATCGTCAGGTTGCTTGCGGAGTATGGATTTAGATGTAGATGTAGATGTAACGATATTACACGACTTCGTTGAAACTCAGTGAGATGTTCATAACGGTGTCTTTGTTGCCTTAAAGACATTCTTTACTTGCATCAGCTCACCATACCCTATCTCAAAGATAACTAATGCTCAAGACCCTTGCAGGGTGCATTTAAAGCAAACTTGATTTTGATCCTCATTGTGGCGCTATTAGCATCAGTCTTATGCGACTAGCGCGAAATTTTAATAGACGTCGTCTTTCAGATGTAGAAACACGACCACCAACTTTCGTTTATGTTATAAGTGGGCTGCTTCTGTGTTGGCAGCGCTGTGTAGCGCTTGCATTGGATGTCTGACTGCGCTTTCTTTGTAAGAGACTCTCTGGCTGGTCGGACTCGTTGTAAGTTAATCGCCAGCAGTGATGGAAGTACAGTTGGCAGTTGGAGGTGAACAGTCAGCAGTGACGGATGTTAGATGTGAGAAGTTAGCATTGATGGAGGGTAGAGATCTGAAGTGTTAGCGTAGGCTAACGATCTGTATATGTTCGACTTGGAGATTGTTTATACTCGTGTCTGAACTGGATGTCACAACATTAACGTAAAAAATACATTATTTGGTTTGCAACAAAATCTTTCCTTTGCTAACCACATGCCTATTAGTAGTTAGTGGTTTTAGTAGCTAGAATATTTTATTTAGCTGGCAGTATTGACGCTCGCTGTATTGCAGTAGTTCGCGTAATGAAGATTTTTGTGAGGTAAGTGCTTAATGAAATGTGTAGTTTATTGTTAGGATTTATTTTTAGTCAGAGACATTCTTTTGAATTAATCATTTGAAGTCAGGTTGTAATTTTTTTGAGCAGTCAGATTGCGTTGCGCTAGAATATTGTGGGTCAGTGTTGACATGATAAGAATAAGTAAAGAGAAAGTGCGTTCAGTTTTACTCAGCTGTTTTAGAATCAAATAACGTAGAAGTTTCATCTTCTCAGTAATTCTGCAATTTAAGTACAGACACACCTATTTAAATAAGGAAGTTTCAATGTCGCCCAACTACTTCTTTGTGTTACAATTTTTTTGCCATCTATGTAATTTATTCTAGAACCACGGAGCCAAAACATTGGTGTCAGAGATAAAATAATATTTCCTTATGTCGTTATTATTTTTTGAAATGTGCATCTTCTGTTATAATGCTGATTTAAGAACATATTTTGGAATCACCTTTCGGAGTGATGTCTGGAGAGGTTTTTGTTTAGTCATATGTCCTTAAAGAGCCACATTTCTGTTTTCAGTTTTTGAATCACAGTTTTTTTTAATCTCCGACTGGATTACGTAGTGAATGTTTCCTCTGTCACATGGAGTTTTCGAGAGAAATTTCATATATTTATTTTCCATTTGTGTCAGAAAACTGGTACCGTTAGTGTAGTTTGACGGTATGTTTAAATTACGACCGCTAAAATAAATAAATTTAAAAAAGGAGAACTGTGCAGCTACCCTGATGTGGATGTTTCTCGTATATCGTACGGTGCGGAATGTGTTTCTCTACAAACACGCACATGCACACACACATACACACACACACACACACACACACACACACAGCTACGAGGTTATACATTTCCTCATGAACTAGCGAAGTGTTGGAAACAAATTTGCTTTCGATGGACATATAAGTGAATTATCTGCCACCATGTAGACCGACAGCGTGAAATGCGACTGGTCGACACGGTAGGAAGCGGAAAATCTGAGTCATTTGTTTCGGATGTATGAGGTCGTTGTCGACCGGCCTGTAAATTATCAGATGTCAGAACATATAGGGTGGACAATGTAAAATTATTGACATTCCCGGTACAGCACACATCGTAAAATTTCCTTTCCCAGTTTGCTCTCCGAGCTACTTTTTTATGTATTTCCTGTCCCTCTCCCTCTTTCCGCAAGCTTGTGTGCGTACAGTGGCGTCATTTATAAACAAAAACATTTTTTGTCACATTAGATCTTCTAGACAAAAAAATGTGGAAAAAAATTAGAAGCCGTGGTTAACATGCAGCGATGGCAATTGACCATCCAATCAGAATAAGTTCTTCTTCAGGCTGAGAAAAGTGTATCGTTGTGACCGGTTGCTATACAGTTGTTGTCAGCCTGTTTAGGTTACGGAGACACTTAGCATCGAGAGCCAAAATGAGACATTTCTGAAACACTGTCATATTGTTGTTCTTAGCTGTATACGACGAGTGACCAATAACTAATACAACGTACCGCTTGACTGCTTTTTACTCTCATTTACCATAAGAATTAACACGTTTCGGCCTAAACCATAAATTGAATCACATATAAAATGGCATCAATACACAGTATGTTGTCAGGTTTCTACATACAAATACGCAGTCTGTGATATACTGGTGCTGGAACACCAGTCTATGGCAGGGAGGACAAAGCACAGTATCGTAGTTGGAGAACCGTCAACAGATGTAGAAGTAACTTCAAGAGCGCACAGAGACGTATGTTAGAACAGTTGCTGTTCATGTTGTATATTAAAGACTTGAAAAATCTTTTGTAGACCACGTAGTTATCTATAATAAAGATTCTACTGTGTGAAAAAGTTTTACAAATATCCAGTCTGAACTCGACAACATTTCAAATGTTGAAAGACTGTCAACTTCCTCAAGATGTTCAGAAATATAAAATTGTGAACTTCACGGAGAGTAAAAATGTAATATTCTGTAATTTCAATGTCAATGAATCACAACTGAACTCAGTCAACCAATAGAGGGACGGAATACATCCCATCGACATCGAGGTCATTAGAGGCGGAGCACAAGCTCGGGTTGTGTTAAGGGTGGGGAGGGAACCCTTTGAAAGGGGCCATCCCGTCATTTGCCTGGAGCATTTTGGGGAAATCACGGAAAACCTAAATCAGGATGGCCGGACGCTAGTTTGAACCTTCGTCCACCCGAATGCGAGTGCAGTGTGCTAACCAATGCGCTACGACGCTCGGTCATCAAGCAAACACCTAGGTGTAATAATTTGTAGGGATATGAAATGGAATGACCAAAAACGCCCAAAAGCAGATAAAAAAGGTTGAAAAGTTAAGTTCATTTGCTGGTTACTGAGACAATGCAGTCATTCTATAAAACAGATTTATTACAAAACACTCGTGCGACTCACCCTAGTATAATGTTTGTGAGATCTACACCAAACGTGACTGACAGAGGATACTGAACACAATGAACAAGAATGGCCACAGGTTTGTTTGACTCACAGGAGAGCGTCATAGAAATGTTGAAAATCGTGAACTGCGACTGAAGGTTCGATGAGTCTCAACTATTCCAAGAAAGCCTAATTAGAACGTTTCGAGCACCAGCTCTACACGATTAATCTACGAATATAATATATCCCCATACGTATTTACCTGGTGCGGCTGCTAAGACAAGGTTAGAGTAAATACAGGGCGAGTCAAAAGTCCTTGGACACCTTCATAAGTCGGAAGATTAAAGGGAAAATTGAAATGTGATGATGGGAACATAGGTTTGATGTGGGGCTGCAACTTTTGGAGTGAATGTCTTTCATGGCCGCCATCTTGGAATCCAACCTTTTGGATTCAAGTCATATTTTTAAAATGGGAAGGGGGTGTATGACACATCAAATAACACTTGCTTGAGCTCTGGAATTGAGTGGTATAATTTGTTTTTGTCTATCTTGTACAGTTTAGAGGTTATTAATGTTCAAAGTTGGGAAATTACCTTCATACCGACTCCTACAACACATGTTCTACGTGTTGTCCATCCCGTGCAATGCACAACTGTAGTCGCCCAATCACTCTGACTGCAAATGGAGGAGAGTGTCTCCTGCAATTTGGTCGCAGGCGTGCTGTATGCGTTTCTCCAGGTGTCTCAAATCACGGATGCTCTTAGCATAGATTATCTGCTTAAGATGTCCCCTGGAGAAACGCATACAGCACGCCTGTGACCAAATTGCAGGAGACACTCTCCGCCATGTGCAGTCAGAGTGGTTGCGGCGACTACAGTTGTGCATTGCACGGGATGGACAACACGTAGAACATGTGTTGTAGCTGTCGGTATGAATGTAATTTCCCAACTTTGAACACTAATAACCTCTAAACTGTACAAGATAGACAAAAACAAATTACACCTCTCAGTTCCAGAGCTCAAGCGAGTGTTATTTGATGTGCCATATACCCCTCTTCCCATTAAAAAAAAAAAAAAAGCTTGTGTCCAAAATGGCGGATTCAAGATGGCGGCCATGAATGGCATTCACTCCAAAAGTTGCGGCCCCACGTCAAACCTATGTTCCCATCATCACATTTCAATGTTCCCTTTAATCTTACAACTTATGAAGGTGTCCAAGGACTTTTGACTCTCCCTGTACAGTGCGCACATAGACATGAAAGAAGTATTTCTTCAGCCTCCACAAGCCAATCGATCGGAAAGGACCCCTAATAACTGGCGCAATAGAAGGAATCCACCGCCATGCACTTCATCGTTGTTTTTCGGACTGTAGAAGTACTTGCAAGTGTACGAATGGGTGCTGAAAAGTATTACCTCCGAATTTTTATGTGAGAACTCTTAAAGCTTTTTTATTAACAGTCTACAGCTGTATTCTTCGTGTATAAATATTTATTTCTCAACATAGTCACCCTGGCGAAGAACACATTTCTCCCAACGAGAGACCAGTTAGTGAGGCCCACGAGAAAGACAGGCCGCGGCGCGTACGTCACGAAGGTAATCCTGAACTCGCTCGGTCGCTCAGCTCAGCACACAAAATGCGTTTCTAAACCTCTTAACTCGCAGCTGGGCGTGTAAGTACTAACGAGAATTGCATCTTCCACTGAAATCTGCTATTATGAAGTCTTACTGATTAACAGTACTACTGCAAAATTTAATTTAATATCGATACTCGATATAAATGGTATAACGGCTTGTTTATAGCATTTAGTCTCTTCTGCTTAGCAGTACTCATTACATGTACGAAGTGGTGCCTTAGGCAACTGATAATCATTTTAGCATATTTTTTTTTTTTTTATTGTACGCCAGTACAGCCGTAACAAATTATAAGTAGGCCCATGGACTTCCCATCATTAGAGGACTAATAACAGTAAGATTCTATAATAGCGAAATCGAGCAGAAGATTCAGTTTTCGTTTGTACGGACACTCCTAGTTACGAGTTAACAGATTCAGAAACGTAGTTTGTCTGCTGATTTGAGCGAGCTAGCGTGCGAGCACAGGACTACCTTCGTGACGTAAGCGCCGCGACCTGTCTTTCTCGTAGGCCACGCCAGTTTGTTGATGACGTCACTGTACAATGTTTGACTTTGTTGATTGAGCCACAATTTGAGCTCTGCATGCACCGCTTCACCATAGTGAAAGAGAAGCTGCATTCAGAGTCCAGAGTGCTAACCGTTACACTATGGAACCAGAACAAAGTGAAGCCCTCGAGGGTGTTCTTTCAGGTTTGCTAACAGCTAAAATCGGATGGGGCCAAGTCAGGACTGTATGGAGGATGATTGACGACAGTGAACGCAAAGCGTAGGATTGCTGTAGATGTCGCAGCGCTCGTGCTTGGTCTGACATTGCCATGCTGAAGAAGAGGGTGCTCCATGTCGGGACGAACTCTTCGAATTCGGGCTTTCAGTTCTCTGAAGGTCCCTTACGCACACATACACTACTGGCCATTAAAATTGCTACACCAAGAAGATGACGTGCTATAGACGCGGATTTAACCGACAGGAAGAAGATGCTGTGATATGTAAATGATTAGCGTTTCAGAGCATTCACACGAGGGTGGCGCCAGTGGCGACACCTACAACGTGCTGACATGACGAAAGTTTCCAACCGATTTCTCATACACAAACAGCAGTTGACCGGCGTTGCCTGGTGAAACGTTGTTGCGATGCCTCGTGTAAGGAGGAGAAATGCGTACCATCACGTTTCCGACTTTGATAAAGGTCGAATTGTAGCCTATCGCGATTGCAGTTTATCGTATCGCGACATTGCTGCTCGCGTTGGTCGAGATCCAATGACTGTTAGCAGAATACGGAATCGGTGCGTTCAGGAGGGTAATACGGAAGGTCGTGCTGGATCCCAACGGTCTCGTATCACTAGCAGTCGAGATGACAGGCATCTTATCCGTATGGCTATAAAGGATCGTGCAGCTACGTCTCGATCCCTGAGTCAACAGATGGGGACGTTTGCAAGACAACAACCATCTGCAGGAACAGTTCCACGACGTTTGCAGCAGCATGGACTATCAGCTCGGAGATCATGGATGCGGTTACCCTTGACGCTGCATCACAGACAGGAGCGCCTGCGATGGTGTACTAAACGACGAACCTGGGTGCACGAATGGCAAAACGTCATTTTTTCGGATCAATCCAGGTTCTGTTTATAGCATCATGATGGTCGCATCTGTGTTTGGCGACATCGCTGTGAATGCACGTTGGAAGCGTGTATTCGTCATCACCATACTGGCGTATCACCCGGCGTGATAGTACGGGGTGCCATTGGTTACATGTCTCGGCCACCTCTTGTTCGAATTGACGGCACTTTGGACAGTGGACGTTACGTTTCAGATGTGTTACGACCCGTGGCTCTACCCTTCATTCGATCCTTGCGAAACCATACATTTCAGCAGGATAATGCACGCCCGCATGTTGCAGGTCCTGTACGGTCCTTTCTGGATACAGAAAATGTTCAACAGATGCCGTTGCCAGCACATTCTCCAGATCTCTCACCAATTGAAAACGTCTGGTCAATAGTGGCGGAGCAACTGACTCGACCCAATACGCCAGTCACTACTCTTGGTGAACTCCGGTATCGTATTGAAGCTGCATGGGCAGCTGTACCTGTACACGCCATCCAAGTTCTGTTTGACGCAATGCCTAGGCGTATCAAGGCCGTTATTACGGTCAGAGGTGGTTGTTCTCGGTACTGATTTCTCAGGATCTATGCACCCAAACTGCTTGAAAATGTAACCATATGTCAGTTCCAGCATAATATATTTGTCCAATGAATACCCGTTTATCATCTGCATTTCTTCTTGGTGTAGCAATTGTGGCCAGTAGTGTAGTTACGTCACACACCGCCATGTTACACGCTGCAATTCGGAGACCTCTAGCGGCACAGGGTTGCACCTTGCCTCAATGAAGCGGGAAAGTCGACCGATTAATATGCACGAGATGTTTGCCACATACAAAATTCGGAGGCTTTACTTTTCAGCACATGCTGGTAGACGCTGTATCACCAGTAAGCGTAACGGTCCAAAAAAAAAGTGTAATCGACACCTATTTTGTCCTCACTGCTATTAATTTTCTCTTGCACATATGTTAAAGCTTGTAGACCGAACATGTTCAGTTCAGATGGCACTTTTAGAATGAAGAGGCATTTTGATGTGCAGTTATTAATTTCTTCAGGTGAAGAAATTTTTTTGATGCACTAACACTAGGTTTGGAATTAACAGACGATTGGATAATTTTTGGTTCCTACTGGATCGTATGGAACAGAAATTAACCAGGCAGTACACTATGATGAGAAAGCAATTACTCCTTCTGAGAAGATATCGGTTAATCTAGTGGTGAATCGAAGCCCGTCAACAATATATACTTTTGTTAAGTAAACATCCTCATAGCCCGCCCGGCTAGCCGCGCTCTCTAACGCGCTGCTTCCCGAGCGGGTAGGCGTGCCGGTCCCTAGCACGAATCCGCCCAGCGGATTAGTGTCGAGGTCCAGTGTGCCGGCCAGCCTGTGGATGGTTTTTAAGGCGGTTTTCCATCTGCCTCGGCGAATGCGGGCTGGCTCCCCTTATTCTGCCTCAGTTACACCAGTCAGCGATTACTGCGCAAACACTGCCTCCATGTACGCATACACCTTTATTATTGTAGCACGCATACATTGGGGTTACACTTGCCTGGTATGAGACGTTCACGGAGGGGGGAGGGTGGCACAGGGGGCAGAACCTCACAATAAGCCTCGGTTCGGTGTTTGGCGGCGGTGGGGTGGATGGACTGCTGTGGCCTGTTATGAACCACTGAGGGCTGCGGAGGCTCGAAGCCTCTCCGTCGTTTCTAGATCCCCAGTTTCACTACACAAACATCTTCATTGTCAACACCACTTACCTTCAACGCTTCAATGACGCCTTCCTCAGCAGTATTGTCAATGCAGAATTTTTATTTTCTTTTTAATTTCCTCGACTGTTGACCTCGACCTACAATCTTTTAATGTCTAGCGTATTTTCTTTAATGCTACATCACGTTTTCTGCTCATGTGATAATCTTTACTTTTGATATCTGAAATAAAGATGACGGTTGTTTCTTTCAACGCCAATTTAGCCGCACTCCAAAACAACTCAAAATAACCGTTTTCAGAAATGACCAATTTTCGGTATTTTATGCCTACTATTTCCTGTAATGAACGCAGAAACCGAACAAAGACTGAAAAATTCTTACTCCCTCAGTTTCAAGATACATGGAACCAAAATATTAAAGTAATATGCAAATAAAAGAAAACTTAGTGCGTCCACTCTTTGCTGATTTTCTCGAAAAGTGATAAGCGGTTGGCTACAACAAAAAATAGCGCGTATTCTCCTATTGATTGCCGGCCGGTGTGGCTGAGCTGTTCTAGGCGCTACAGTTCGGAACCGCGCGACCGCTACGGTCGCAGGTTCGAATCCTGCCTCGGGCATGGATGTGTGTGATGTCCTTAGGTTAGTTAGGTTTAAGTAGTTCCAAGTTCTGGGGGACTGATGACCTCAGATGTTAAGTCACATAGTGCTCAGAGCCATTTGAACCATTTTGAACACTGCAGTGCCCTCGCACTGAGGCCAATATAGAACCAAGCTTGGAAGTGCTCTGCCCCAGTTCGAGGCCTCAGTTAAAGCAGACGACGTCATCAAGAAGGACAGTGACAGTTAAATTTTCTGTTGAAACATACTTTGGTTAATGTTGCATTTTGTACTGCAACAGGGCAGTTTGTTAATATGTGCATCTAGTGATTATTCCATAATGAATCGCAGTTGTAAATTATCCAGTTCTCCTGTGACAAAGTAGTAAATCTTTTATTCATTGATGTAATAAAGTGAATTAATATTTCATGTGTTTTACCTTGATGATCCTTCTCCCAGGGCACTCAAAGAACCTACAGTTACGCATGGGGCGAAAGTAGTTTCGTCTGGTCACAACAACACTTACGTGTTCTTTGCACCGAGTTGCCATATTCTGCCTGCTATATTCTCGAAATTGCTTTGTCAACGTGCCACTGCAGCTGTGAATTGCACAGCGGCAGTTGTCTTCACCGCTTGAAAGCACAGGTGTGAGTGAACCCTCCGGCTACAGCCGGCGCTTTCACGCACGGGTGTAATGTCCCACACACAAAAAGAATCGCCGTCAATATCTCCTGCAATCTGTAGCTCGCCTCGACGCCGCCACACATGAGCGATTTGCCAAGCAATTTCACCCAGTAATTCGAACGCCACTCTCGGGAAGGGTTGCTGCCGAAAATGAACAGCTATGTTTAGTAGCAATGGCAGTTGATTTCCGTCTGTCTGTTAATAATTGCAAGGAAATAATTAGGAAATAATTGAAAATAAAACGGAACCTCTAATTTATTACATATGTTACGAAACTTTATTGCATGGAAACTGTAGGCTATTCTACAGGATACGTTACGTTCATCGTTGATGTCGCATGTGTCTCTTCATCTTTGTATTTCACAAATACTTTTTAAAGTTATCAATTCCTTTTTTATTTATTAGCTGTTTAGTTTAAATGCAAGTATTTACACAGTGCTTTTGAAGTCTCGATGTGTCTACAGAAATGTTGCAAGTAGGCTGTTTAATTTTTTTTTTTTTTGGTAACGCCAGGTAGCGCTCTGTACGATAATCACTGGCTGTGCTGTGTGCAGTCTGTGGTTGGTTTGCATTGTTGTTTGCTAATGTAGTGTTGGGCAGTTGGCTGTTAACAGCTCGCAGCGTTGCGCAGTTGGAGGTGAGACGCCAGCAGTGGTGGATGTGGGGAAGAGAGATGGCGGATTTTTGAGAGCGGATGATCTGGACGTTTGTCCATCAGAGACAGTACATTTGTAAGACTGGATGTCATGAACTGATATATATAATATGACTTTTGAACAATATTAAGGTAAATACATTGTTTGTTCTCTACCAAAATCTTTCTTTTGTTAACTGTGCCTATCAGTAGTTAGTCCCTACTGTATTGCAGTAGTTCGAGTAACGAAGATTTTTGTGAGGTAAGTGATTTGTGAAACGTATAGGTTAATGTTAGTCAGGGCCATTCTTTTGTAGGGATTTTTGAAAGTCAGATTGCGTTGCGCTAAAAATATTGTGTGTCAGTTTAAGCACAGTCGTGTATAATTTTTCTAAGGGGACGTTTCATATGTCGACCCTTAGCCGAGGCTACCTCACTGGAATCTTCTGATTTTTTCTTGTAGTTTGTGTAATTAGTGTAGCTTTTGTTTATTGCTAGCTCGTAATTGTAGAGAGAATCTCCTTTGTAGTTGCAGTCTTTCATTGTTGTACAGGCAAACAGTTGTGGCATGCATGTAGATTTGCACCAAGTATTTCGCAGCTGCGCTTGCGATTAACTAGATATTATTTTCAGTGCTATGTTAATGTGTTTTCTTATTTTTGCTCTTCAAATTGTGCTTTTCTGTGTTATCGTGTGAAATATTGTTACAATTATGGCGTGTGAAAAACGTAATACTAGGCTCCAAAGTAAACTAAGAAATGACAGTAAAGACGAAAGCAGTGTGTTAGTGCCACCGTGTAATGAGTTAACTAATGTTCAACATAGTAATTTGGTAATTGTGCATAGGGAAATGGAGCGGGCGGCAAACAATGGTGTAGACAGTGAAACAATTAGTGAACAGGGAAGCATTATCGATCGATCGGTCAGCAACAGCCCGGCTCAGGAATCGGGAATGACGGGACACAATCTTGCAAATACTGCAGATTCAGGTTTTGGGTCCTCACCGTTTTCTCAAATAAGTCAAGACACATTTTCTGCTTGTCAAAATGTGAATGTTGCCGGTGCAACTTCACTGCCGAAAAGCACTGAGGAACATATTTCAGACACCAGTGCATTGTTATTACAGTTAATGCAACAAATGGGACAAAGGCTACAAAATTTGGACACAATGCTTGAACAAAATCAGAAACAAATGGTTCAAAATCTTCAAAAGTTAGACACAATGGAACAACACCAGAGACAAACACAGCAACAGTTAGACGCAATGGAACAAAAGCTTCAAAAGTTAGACTCAGTGGAACATACACTTGAACAAACACGTGAAGATTTAACTACTGAGTTACATAAAATCGAATCGAAACGTCAAAAAGTCTGTAATGACGTAAAAGCACAAATTTGTGAGCATTTCCAACCTATTTTTTCGCGGCATGAAAATATATTACAGAATCACGAGGCAGCCATAAAAGAACTGCAAACTATTGTTCATGAAAATCACGACACCTAGCAAGCTAAAATTGACTCAGTTGCATCTACCGATTCGGTTACGCAACTTGCAAAAACTCAGGAAAACTTAAAGGACACAGTAGATACGATTTCAACACAAATCGACATTCTGAAACTTGGTTCAGAAAAACACACTGAGGAAATAAGTACACTATCGGAGAAAGTAGCCGAACTTTCGGATCAGTTCACCAACTTATCTGCAAAGGTAGATGATGATCTGAATGACACAAGACCTGTAGCCATCACTGACACAGAAGAGTATGAACAAATTAAGAAATTCAAACAAAATCAGAATCAAATTAATACGCAACACAAAAGAGAAATCCGGGAAGTATAAGATCAGTTGGCACAAGTAATACAAAAATTACGTATTTCAGAGGACACTCGCGCTCCAACACGGGAAGAGGGACTTAGAAATACGGAAAAGCCGCAAAATAATAACACAGGGCATTTCGGAAATTATGAAAGAAATTGGCAAGGTGCACCGAATTTTGAGATGGAACCGCCGACACGATGTAACAATGACCGATATGCTACTCGCCGATACGATGATTTTGACTATAAGCTGTTTATTACTACACGTAAATTCAAAACATTTAAGAATTCTGGCAACGACATTCATGAATTCTCTCATTGTTTTCCTCCCAACTGGTCATTAGAGCACAGATTAGAATTTATGTGTGTCTATTTAGAGAATGAACCAGCTGTAAGAATGTGATCGGTCATTCACGATTGTCACAGTGAAAGAGAATTTTATCATGCCTTCCTCTCAGCATATTGGTCTCAAGCTACACAAGACCGAGCAAAACATAGCATCATAATGATGAAACATTTCGAACAATCTGAATATTCCAGTCTTGTGAAATATTTTGGAGACATGTTGCACAAGAATCGGTACCTGTCAAACCCATACAGCCCCTCAGAACTCATCCGCATTTGCTTAATCAAATTACCTGAACATTTACGACATATTATTCTGGCAGGACGTTGCAAAGACGACATTGAAGCTTTTCAGGGACTCTTACGAGAATTAGAAATTGACACTGGCAATCGCGGACCGCGAAAACATGAACACAACAATTACAGGTCACATCCATCACAACTCCGCGATGAAAGAAATAATAACTGGACACGACAAGGCTATTCTTACAACGCAAATCGTGATCAAAACAGACACCACCTGTATGACAACAGTTGGCAGAGTAGTAATAATTACAGAGAAAGATCGCATTTCCGTAGTAATGAATATGACATAGATAACCACAGATACAGACAATATGGTAACCAAAACAATTATTATCATGGGAGACAGAATAACTTCAGAAGCAACAGTTCAGAGCACAGTTACGATTCAGGGAGACAAACGGCTCTGAGCACTATGGGACTTAACATCTATGGTCATCAGTCCCCTAGAACTTAGAACTACTTAAACCTAACTAACCTAAGGACATCACACAACACCCAGTCATCACGAGGCAGAGAAAATCCCTGACCCCGCCGGGAATCGAACCCGGGAACCCGGGCACGGGAAGCGAGAACGCTACCGCACGACCACGAGCTGCGGACAGGGTCAGGGAGACATTCTAGACCATGTGACCAATAAGAAGGAAATTACGGAATCTACCGTTATGACGACAGACGATATAATCGTAAAAACAGACTAGAATTTAATCAGAACTGGCGGGTTTCAAACAGGGCACGGCCCTCTCGACAAGGTGAATTCGTAGAAGTTAGACCTCCAAATCCCAGTAACGACGCGCGGCAACAAAGAGACAGACAATGACTTGCATCTCAGGCAGACACGTGCGCCGGCTGGCTCAGAGAAAAATAACATAGACGCTAACCTCGATAAAAATTTTAGCATTCCTTACCGACGTATACCACATGATAACTGCGTTGAAGTTGAAACTCTGCATACTGGGAAGAGTAAAGGTTTACACCACATTTCACATGTAAAACCGTTTATTGAGAGATAATCTGCTTTTTAACTTAGTCTTTGCCATAAAATTTTTCACTTCACGCTACTAGTACAATTTGTCACACTGAGAAACTGTTAACATGCAACAATGTTTTGAAGTTAACTATCCAGTCTAGAACCTAGGGAACATTTTTAAACAGAAATTACGAATGCATTGTTATAGTGACCAGATGACATAGTGTTGTTATTTGTACATTCTTGCTTGTTAGTTGCACGATTATGTAACAACTATCAGGCTTACATACTTAGAACATATACTGGTACTGCTAATGAGATTTTAATGCAACATTTTAGTTTACTTAAAAATGCATTCTGGATTTAAAGTACTTTCTGCGAGATACCAAATGACACAGTGGTTAGTTTATGTGACATCTACACGATTTTATCACGACGCTACTAATGAGTGACAATTTACAATGTTGCTTTTGCGATGTTTCTGTTTTATATCTGCACAGTTTTTCTGAATTCTTCTGGAAAGGAAAACATGTTTTAGTAGTAACTTTTGTGGTATAGCTACAATGAGACAGCCTTTTATGTAGCACAACAATACGTTACAGTGTAGTACTTTCTTGATCACGCTACTGTACGTAATATTTACGATATCTATACGCATAGCATTTCGCTTTTGTTTATTATGAGGTAAGTACATTGACTTCCACAGAACTTTGCTCACAGACGATGATAATTACGACACTTCGCACATTTTTTACCCTCAAGTAATGACAGAGATGATGTTACAACAAGACGCACAGTTTAGCGCTACAGTACACGTATTTGAGTGATTAATTTTGTACTTAAAACATTTATTTTTAAAGATATTTGAAGTACAATGATACAAAGGTTTTCCGTGATACATTTCATTCCATTGCTGTAATCTGTAACACCTGAGGGTATTATTACATTAATCCTCAGGGGGGTACACGCCCACTTTGTGTACCATGTGTTTAGCAAGCACAAGGAGCCCTAGCTAATATGGTATTTGCTTATACAACTTTACACATCGGTACCATATTTCTCTAACACATAAATTACACAGCTATCGGATTGTTTAACAGAGAAACAAACTTTTTTTTACTACGTCAGTGACACATGTTTACGCAATTACACCGTTGGATAACTTTACAATTATGAAATTGTATTTTGTCTGTTCTATGTGAACTGTTCATATATTTTTTCGGAACCATTGTGGTACTATAAGAGCTTTGAATGATGTGTTTGGTATGGGATCATGATATTTAAAGTACGTTTGAGGTAGATGACACTATTGAAGTGGCAGAGATTTTTTTTAGGTTTTGAAATTACTGGAGGAAGCTACAAAGATTTTGAGATTTGACTGAGGTGTTATGATGTTATTATTACAATGACGATGTATATTATGCTGCTGAGGTATGTTTATGATCAATAAGCTGATGCTATATGAGGAATTTGATTATGCTACATATCTGTTATGATGAAATATTGAAGTGTTGACGCAAGATTGATGTGTCGACGAATATGTATATGTGTAATGAGGTGACGAATAATGAGTAGTAGTTAGGGACTCTGGTCTGTGAAAACGGATGTTGGAAACCAAGAATCATACTTTAAGAGTTATGAAATGTGTGTACATGCGTGAATGTTTCACAATGCCGACGAAAATGTTTTGGACACTGTTATATTTATAGGATTTTGTTTCTACAGATTTGTAACGCAAATTCTTGACCTGTGAAATTTTTTTTATATGAGACTGTCACTGTAGCGGAAACTGCTGTCGTAAATATTTCGGTAAGAAAGGTAAGTGACCTTGACATAATGAGTTTTAGGCGCCCAGCTCAGAGATAGTCGTCTGACAAAAGAAAGCAATAGGTGGAGAAAAAAAAAGAGGCCATTATCCTCGCTATTGACATTTCCTAGTCGAAAGCATCGCAAATACGACACGTTCAAACTTGAAAACATATAATTACACTGTGGATCTCTTAATTTATGATATTTACTAAAATGTCTAATGAAATGATGAGAAACATTTTACATCTATTGTCTTTCTAGTTGAGAGATTTTTTTGCCTTGCGAGACGCCATTTGCCTAGTGAACGATGTTTCATATATTGCTTTATATATACATTTGCCTATTTTGTTTAATATCTAGTTTCTAGCTGCACTGCAGCATTGGTTACAATAAAATTTAATAGATGTACTAATGTAGATATTTTATGCCTACATATCCAGTGAATAATAACTTTATGATCTACTTCAAAAAAACGAGGGAGCACAAAAAGACATTTCCCCTCACAGGAATTGCATACATAATTTTTGTCAATGACTGGTAACTTTTTAGTAGTGTAAGTTAAGGTGATGCATCACTCTAGTGTTAATATGTGACAGGTATTAAACATGGCCATTTTTACTGTAATATTTTTTCTGATTGAGCTTTGTCATGTTTAGATATAAGTTACTGCATTTGCTGCTGCTGTTTGCCAGGCATAGTGCTATTAAATTTCACTTTATATTACTCTGTTAAGCCAGTTTTACTACTGGTTTATTTTTTTTGTTTGTTGCACATTGCCTTATATTAGTTGTGATATTGCATTTGCTTTGCTAATTTAGATTTACTGCTGCTTGCTTTGCCAATTTGCATTTTTTTTTTGTCATTCCTGTTTGTGTTAATTTGTTGTGTGTTGCTGCATTGCTCGTCCCTTCGTTTAGCATCTGAGCTCAGTAGATTTAAGTTAGCTTAAGAAGGGGTAGGCTATATAAGAAACTAACTATGGAGGATAAGGAAAGAATGCATTGAGAAGTTATACAAAAAAAGTTTGAAAAAAGAAAAGGTACTGTTCAATGAAGAATCATTATTCGGAAAGAGGATGTGAATAGAATACAGGAAGTAGGTATAGATAGGATTTTTGGGAATAATGATGAATGAAGGGAGATCTCCAAGAAGTAAAGGAAGTTTTGTTTGCAAAATACTGCAGTCGCTACAAGAGCGACAACGGAATGGCCTCTCTCCGCGCCAGACGTGAAGGGGTATATCTTTCAGTCTCTTCCATTACTCCTTCAGCTCAAGGCATCAGAAATATTGTCGTTTAAGGCGACCAATCCGGAAGTCTGTAGTATCGGCGTTTAGCGTTTGCTGTCTCTTTGTGAAAATCTCTGGAACTGCGCGCTATGTGTAAAGAATGCGTAGGCTGGCCCCTCCCACACAATGTAGCGGAATTTGCTTTTGAGCCGAACACAGGGTCGTCCTTTCATTCGGGCAAACGCTGTCTGTTCTACGGGTGGTCACCGGCCGACGTAGTTGGGTTGGGATCGGCCTCCTGGTGTGCGGTTGCCTCTCTCGAACTAAAAGCTCCTGTGACCGTCGTGTCTGGAATGTATGTGTGTACTCCAGCCTCGAGTATTTCAACCACGGTCCGCACTTGCGATTTATCGGTTATTTGCATATCGTTTACATGAATTCATACAACATTGACTTTATCTTATCGAGTTTGGGTTCGAATGAAGCGTCTTGATGTGCGGAATATGACTGTGAGGGCGGAATATGTAATCAATGAAATTTAGGAGACCACGACGTCTTACAGTGTCCTTAGGTTATTTAGATTTAAGTAGTTCTAAGTCTAGGGGACTGATGACCTCAGATGTTAAGTCCCATAGTTCTTGCAGCCATTTTTGAACCTTCCTAATATACATGGCGGCTGCAGCTCTAAAATCCCCTTTTCAGACTAGTTTGCGTGCAGAATAACTGTAAATTCTAACGTAAGGCTATTATTTTAAGTGGGGATAGTGAAATGAAATAAAATTAAAGTTCTGGACGAGCAGCCATCGATCGCTGCGATTTGCCCATAGACGCGAGATCTGCTGACAGTCCGCGCGAATTCAGACGGAATGCTGCGATCCGCCTCGCCTGTATGCGGCCGCTGTAGAATTGCCTTCGCTTCTGTGCAAAATGCAGCAGCAAGATCGCTTAGGCAGTGCGCAACTATGCTGCCTCTTGGTGTGTGCTGAAAGAAATGTGTAAATAGGCAATATTAAAGTAATTTTGAACAGAGTATACCGAATATAAATGATTACTGTTTACAACGTACCACAGTGGTGTAGGTGAAGTCCAGAGGAACAAATTGATACGGGGGTGTTGTGGCCTGTCTAGCAGGGAAACAATCACAGAACGCCCTACAAAGTCACCTAAGCTACAGAGCTTGCGCTTGGCGCGAGATTTTGACTAAAGTCGTCCTTGACTATTGAAAACCCCTTGTACTTGCACTTACAAAATGTAAACTTGACGTTTATGTAAGTTTTGCTTCAAAATATTGTGCATTTTAACAGCATAAAGTTACCAAAAAATGGTTTTGTTTGTCTGGCCTTCTTACTACGAAATTAATGTGCTTGTAAGGGTTATGTTTACACGAAACTGTAAACCCAATTAGGTTTTGCATAATCAACAAAAGCCTTTTTCCTTTCATTACTCTCACGGGGGAGTTTACATTAATAACGTCAACGAAATAACAGGCTAAGGCACTGGCGAAAAGGCTTTTTACACCACCGACTTTCCTGCTTCAATTGACTACTCGAGACACGTGAGCCTACTGCAGCGCCCCTAGCGTTCTATTTCCGTTCTGAGTCTCGTCTGTCGCGAGTGGTCATTGTCGTTTACGCGGCAGCGCCAAGGCAGCGTGTTTTGTGAGAGCTGTCTACTGTGCAGTTTGACATCTGAACGGTGAAAGTCAGATCAAGAGGGACTATCCTTTATACGAGCAAATCGAAATATAATAACATAGCGTTGGGACAAGCAATGATGATAAGAGTTTATTAATGACCAAAGCAAAACTCATAGTGGCCGTTCTTCTCAAATGATTCAAATGGCTCTGAGCAGTGTGGGACTTAACATCTGAGGTCATCAGTCCCCTAGACTTAGAACTACTTAAACCTAACTAACCTAAGCACATAACACACATCCATGCCCGAGGCAGGATTCGAACCTGCGACCGTAGCAGCAGCGCGGTTCCGGACTGAAGCGCCTAGGATCGCTCGGTCACAGCGGCCGGCCCGATCTCGTCCGCTGACTGACAGAGACTGCTGACAGTTGAAGAGGGTCGTAATGTATAATAGGCAGACATCTATCCAGACCATCACACAGGAATTCCAAACTGCATCAGGATCCACTGCAAGTACTGTGACAGTTAGGCGGGACGTGAGAAACTTGGATTTCATGGTCAAGCTGCTGCTCATAAACCACACATCACGCCGGTAAATGCCAAACGACGCCTTGCTTTGTGTAAGGAGTGTAAACTTTGGACGACTGAATAGTGGAAAAACGTTATGTGGAGTGACGAATCATGGTACACAATGTGGCGATCCGATGGCATGGTGAGGGTATGGTGAAAGCCTGGTGAACGTCATCTTTCAGCGTGTGTAGTGCCTACAGTAAACTTCGGAGGCGGTGGTGTTATGGTGCGGTTGTGTTTTTCAATTTGGCTCTGAGCACTATGGGACTTAACTTCTGAGGTCATTAATCCCCTAGGACTTAGAACTACTTGAACCTAAGTAACCTAAGGACATCACACACATCCATGCCCGAGGCAGGATTCGAACCTGCGACCGTAGCGGTCTCGCGCGGTTCCAGACTGTAGCGCCTAGAACCGCTCGGCCACTCCGGCCGGCGTGATTTTCAAGGAGGGGGGACTGCAACCCTTGTTGTTTTGCGTGGCGCTATCACAGCACAGTCCTACATTGATTTCTTAAGAACCTTCTTGCTTCCCATTGTTGAAGAACAATCTTGGGATGGCGATTACATCTTTCAACACGATCGAGGACGGCCAGTGGTGAAGTGGTTACACGAAAATAACACCCATGTAATGGCTGATGGACAGGCCTGCACAGATTCCTGACCTGAATCCTATAGGACACTTTTGGTATGTTCTAGAACGCCGACTTCATGACAGACCTCACCGACCGACATCAATACCTCTCCTCAGTGCAGCACTCCGTGAAGAATGGGCTGCCATTTCCCAAGAAACCTTCCAGCACCTCATTGAACGTATACTTGCGAAAGTGGAAGGTGTCATCAAGGCTAAGAGTGGACCAACACCTTATTGAATTCCAGCATTACTGATGGAGGGCGCCACGAACTTGTAAGTCATTTTCAGCCAGGTGTCCGGATACTTTCGATCACATAGTGTAGCTAATTTTACTTTCCTGCCGGAGGTCGAACTTAAATGTGTATCTGCAGTGAAGGTTGTGCATTCATTGACCTTGAAGGCGACTCGATTATATGAATGAGTATGTGCTTTCGGACATAATCGAAAGAACAGACACCACACACTCATATAATCTATAGCTCATTGACGTTATAGACACACTCGCGACGTGGTTCAAATGGTTCAAATGGCTCTGAGCACTATGGGACTTAACATCTATGGTCATCAGTCCCCGAGAACTTAGAACTACTTAAACCTAACTAACCTAAGGACATCACACACATCCATGCCCGAGGCAGGATTCGAACCTGCGACCGTAGCAGTCGCGCGGCTCCGGACTGAGCGCCTAGAACCGCTAGACCACCGCGGCCGGCGCGACGTGGTTGGCCGCTGATTTACATGCGGGCTCGAAAGCCGCACGCATGTCGAGTAGTTGATTTAGACTAGAAAATCACTTGTGTAAGACTGGCTAAAGAGAGCGAGAGGGGATTCAAACCCTCACTCATGCGCTGTAGCTGAGATGGCATTTGGAGGCCCATTTGGGGCTGTTTCCCTGCTTTATAGAACACAAGTGTCCTGTCATTATGCAAATGTCCCAAAATGCCGCGCATGAAAACTGGATTTTCCGCTGCTCATACTTGAGGTTATGTTGGTGAAAAAAAGGTAGGGTCAGATGTTTTGGATAACTCTCGGGCTAGGGACCATTTGTATACCCTACAGAAGGATGGTCTTAGTGTCATTATCCTACAGTATGAGGTCAAACTGTGAATATTACACACTTCTACTAATTAGGTAAATGGAGGAAATGGGTTGATTCTTATTGCATTTGATGTGATTAGAGTGGACTTGATAGGACTCACGGACACAGCATTAGTCGATGGACGGTCCCTCGGAAAAACCCGGGAATTTTTTTTTTTACTGTAATTCGCCTTCACTAGCAGACCAAAACCCAGCTGAGGATTCCAAAATGGCTACACACAGCAAATGGTTGAGATTTTTGCGATATTTTCCTAAGATCCGGAACTGGAACAACTTTGAAAATTTTCTTGATGTATTTATCCGTTTCCAAGATACATAGGTTCAAACTTACCCTAGTTCTACGAATAAAATCTGGTATGAGGCGAAATCTAACTAATAAATAACTGCATCAAACTGCTCAAATTTTAACGGTTTATTCTCTAGCTATTTATCTAGAAGAGTCATCTCCCCGTTTCCAAAAATCTTTATCTGTTACTGAAGACGGATACGCACAGCAATAGGCTGTAATTTTTACAACGTCTTCCTAAGATCTCGATCTCGAACACCGTTGAAGCTTTTTCTCATATTTTTATCCGTTTTCGAGATACGCAGCTGAAAGGTATATACACAGGGTAAATTAATTCAAGTTTTTCAAGAAAATGGGACCAGACAGGGTCAAATGTTCTACCGATTGTGTAATAGCGTCGCTGCTCAACAGCGACCGCTGATTCAAGGTGTTGTGGGTAATTTATTAGAGTAACTTTAGATCGAGAGATGTAAGGACGTCCCTCAAGTGTAAATACATTTTGTATCTGACGTATGTTGGATATACACCTACTCGCTACGGCCAGTAATGATGTTATATTTGCAAGATACTATGATGTTTCCTAACCGTAAAAGGAATCTCAGCAGAAATTGGAAATAATTAAGGTAAAGAATGTTGTTTTGTACCAATACAATGCGTGCATTCATAACTGATGATTGAGACAACGTATAGCGCCTACATCCAATGATTTTGTAAAGCTAATTGTTAATGTATAATCAATTTATTAAATGTGTTAATTGTGAGCATAATTAATTTTCAAAAAATCAAAATACAAGTTTTAAAGTCTATGCCAAACTGTTACTTACCCCAATTCAATATTATTTCACTGATCCTTGTCACCTTTGATTAACTATTTTTCTCAAGAAGTTATTGTCTCAGTCATATTCGATTTAACTAAATTGTATGCTAAGCAACAGCCATGCAAAATAGCTCTTTGCTAACCATATTATTTAAAGTACAAACAGAGAGCAGTGCGAAGAGCGTTACCATGGCGCAGGTAAAGGTAAGAAATTTTATTATTTCAGGGATAACACTCATTAAGCACAAGGACCATTATTTTCAGCCTGATCAAGTTTCGTTTTATTTCCAGGGCCAATTTCAAACCAATAATATTGCATTAGATTCAGTTTTCGTGTTACGTAAATTCATGCAGATTTGGCTTGGTTTAAGTTACTGACAATTTACATTTTCGCAGCTAAATTAAATTTATATTCTCGCAGTCAGAAAAGTTCAGTACAGGGCAAAGCGCATGAGTGACGAGGTAAAATACACGTTCGCATGCCATTCCCATTCTAGTAGCTGTGTTTCAGACTACTGTCAGTTACGTAATTTAAATCATATTTCAAACGTAAGTGTTTCAGAGCTTCAGATTTACCGTACTTATACACGTAAAATACGCGTGTAAAATCCCGTTTGGGGCGAAAACTTTGTTTATAAAGTGACATAGCGCGGAGAAATGTGCTGCAAAGCGTCTTCGTTATCATCTGGGAACCCCATGTTGTAGTACTGAAGCACAAGCAAAATTTTTTCCTCTTAAAATGTGGTCTGACGCGTAAAATTAGCTTTGCGCTATTTTAATTTTGTTAATACTTCCACAGCACGCTAGTGGATGCAAAAGCAAAGAACAGATGCCGTTCATAAACAGAGAATTCAGATAGTAGTTTATTCTACTTCTAATATCAAATAGTAAAAATAATACATAACTCAGTTGCTAACAGTAGCCTTGAATGCAGAAGCACAGATACAAAGGATTTATAAATATGTCACTTTTCGCCGGCCGCTGTGGCCGAGCGGTTCTAGGCGCTTCAGTCCAGAACCGCGTTGCTGCTGCGGTCGGAGGTTCGAATCTTGCTTCGGGCATGGATGTGTGTGATGTCCCCCGGTTAGTGAGTTTTAAGTAGTTCTAAGTCTAGGGGACTGATGACCTCAGATGTTAAGTCCTATTGTGCTCAGAGGCATTTGAGCCGTTTTGTAATTTTTCAATACTACGTCTATTCAGACGCTGTCGATACCTGCCCACTACGAAAGTCTGTAAATGTTATTCAGCTGGCCAATACACAAAAAGGGCTCAGTGCACAATGTTCGAACTTAAGTAGACCCACCGCTGGAGCTCCGGAGAGTGATGCTTGCATCTCACTGGCAGTGACGTAATCGTTTATGGCAGCGCCTCTGTGCCGCGGTGGCGGTTGTAGGAAACGCGGCGGCGTAACTGGCTGCGCCCGTATTTGAAAAGTGCGGCCGACTGGATAGCGGACGATACCGTAAATTTCATAATTCATTTTCTCACTGGTCATGGGCTCCACCCGACATACATATGTCGGTTTGGAAAAAGGGCTACACCTGAGTGTGACTGTGGCGCTTCGGATGGTACTCCCGACCACGTGGTTTACAAGTGCCCCCGTTTCGATGATGTAGCAGTTACATTAAGAGAACAACTACCAAACAACAACAAATATGACTTATTAAGACACAAAGCGAGTTTTGAAACCTTGAACAACCTGGCAAATGAGGTATCACGCAAAGTTCTGACTGCATACCTGAGGGACTTTTGCGATTAGAACCAACTACTCAACGTGTCCTAGTACCCTAATCCTGTACCGCCTGTGCGTGGACGGGTCGACTTGTTAGTTGGAATCTGCCACGTGCAGGGCTATGGTTCAAATGGCTCTGAACACTATGGGACTTCACATCTATGGTCATCAGTCCCCTAGAACTTAGAACTACTTAAACCTAACTAACCTAAGGGCATCACACAACACCCAGTCATCACGAGGCAGATAAAATCCCCGACCCCACCGGGAATCGAACCCGGGAACCCGGGCGCAGGAAGCGAGAACGCTACCGCACGACCACGAGCTGCGGACATGAAGGGCTAGGGGGACTGGGGTACACCTGTTCACGATTATGACAGCACCGGATATGATGTAGGTTAGTTAGTAGTTAGTAGCATTAGAAGTAGACACTAAACTAGGAACCTGCAGCGACAAGTAGTTTTGGACTGCCCAGTGTCAGGGGCACGTTCATCGGGATCAGCTCGATGAGCAAGGCCTTGAAGTAGGTTTATATCTATGCTGACACACCTGTAACGCTGCAGGCACTTAGGATTACTAACAAAGTAGGTAGTAGTGTATTGTTTAACAAATCGTAATTTGGCTATTAACATGTACTGTGTCGCACTGTCTGTAGCTCACAAATTTACTGTAATGGCTCAAATGGTTCAAATGGTTCAAATGGCTCTGAGCACTATGGGACTCAACTTCTGAGGTCCTTAGTCCCCTAGAACTTAGAACTAGGTAAACCTAACTAACCTAAGGACATCACAAACACCCAAGCCCGAGGCAGGATTCGAACCTGCCACCGTCGCGGTCGCGCGGTTCCAGACTGTAGCGCCTAGAACCGCTCGGCCACCCCGCCGGTGTAGGAAGGAAGGAATGATGTATTAGTAGTAACAGAGAGCAAGAGGGAGAGAGTGACAGTAAGACAAGACTGTAGCAGTCGGACGTAGCGAAGGGGACTGTGACTGTCACACAGAAAACAAACGGCAGAGAGACACAAAGTGATAATGACAATGAGTTTGGCTGAATGAGTTAGAATGGGATAGATGGGTATGAGCAGCTTACAGCGACGGACTAGCGGGTGTGAGTCAGTTATACGAGGGCGGTTCAGAAAGTAACCTCCGATTGGTCACAGTGCGGGTTGTGGGGGGAGTAGCGACGCCATCTGTGCGTTCACACACTCAACAGGTCAGTCGGCATCAAGCCGTGGTCGAGTGAACGTCGTACGTGCGCTAGTTTAGTTTTTGTGGCAGTTTGAAATGTGTGCTGCAATAGAAAATCCCGCCAAATGTGAAGTGCGTGCTGTCATAAGGTTTTTTACAGCCAAAGGATATTCTGCAGCAGCTATTCATCGTGAGCTTTGTGCCGTGTACGGACCAAGAGTTATGAGTGAAGGAGTTGTCCGTGAATGGGTACGTTTATTTAAAAGTGGACGAGATAACGTTCATGATGAAGAGAGGAGTGGTAGACCATCATTGGTGACTGACGAACTCGTTCAGACAGTTGATGCAAAAGTTCGTGAAAATCGACGTTTCTCAATGTCGGAGTTGTCTACTGGTTTTCCACAGATTTCTAAGACTCTCTTGTACGAGATAGTGACAGCAAGATTGGGTTACCGTAAGTTCTGTGCACGATGGGTGCCCAAAATTCTTACCGACCACCACAAAACTCAAAGAATGGCCTCTGCATTAGACTTTCTGTCACGTTATGAGGACGAAGGAGAACCATTGTTAAACAGAATCGTGACCAGTGACGAAACCTGGATTAAGTACGTGAACCCTGAGACAAAAGAACAATCAAAGATGTGGGCACATTCAAATTCGCCTACCAAACAAAGAAAGCCTCGCAAGATTTTTCTGCCAGAAAACTGATGGCAACGGTGTTTTGGGATGCCAAAGGGGTGTTGTTGGTTGAATTCATGGAACGTGGTATGACCATTAATCAAGACGTGTACTGTGAAACAATAAAAAAGTTACGGGTGGCTATACAGAACAAACGCCGTGGTATGCTGACTTCGGGTATCGTTTTTTTGCACGCTAACGCCCGTCCTCACACTGCTCGCAGAACAACGGCCCTTCTTGAGTCCTTCAAGTGGGACGTTATCAACCATCCACCTTACAGCCCAGACCTGGCGCCAAGTGATTATCACCTCTTCATGCATTTGAAGAAATGGCTCGGGTCACAGCAGTTTGATGACGACGAAGAGCTCAAAGATGCGGTCACAGGCTGGCTCCAAGCACAAGCGGGTGATTTTTATGCAGCAGGAATTTCAAAGCTTGTGAAGAGATACGATAAGTGCCTCAATCCCTATGGAGACTATGTAGAAAAATAGTGCAAAGATGTAGTTGTAAGATGTATATATTAAAATATTTTTATTTAACTTGGTGCATTTTTTTAAATCAACAGGAGGTTACTTTCTGAACGGCCCTCGTAGTTAGGGAAGCTTGCGTGACTTTGATGTCAGTTGCAGGTTAAAAAAAAAAAAGTCAATGTGTGGCTGTTATGTCGACGAGTTGCGCAACAAATTGATCTGACAATTACCCTTTGGCTCCCGCAAGAAGGAATTTGTGGTGTCACCGCCAGACACCACACTTGCTAGGTGGTAGCCTTTAAATCGGCCGCGGTCCGTTAGTATACGTCGGACCCGCGTGTCGCCACTGTCAGTGATTGCAGACCGAGCGCCACCACACGGCAGGTCTAGAGAGACTTACTAGCACTCGCCCCAGTTGTACAGCCGACTTTGCTAGCGATGCTACACTGACAAATACGTTCTCATTTGCCGAGACGATATTTAGCATAGCCTTCAGCTACGTCATTTGCTACGACCTAGCAAGGCGCCATTACCAGTTATATTGAATTATATTAATGTCTAAACAAGAGCGATGGTCTCCAATTGTGGATTAAAGTTAAGTATTCCAAGAACTACGTTCTTTTCTTTATAGGATAATTACTTTACCTTGTTCCAGATCTCACGCCAATCTGCGTGAGCTTAAAAGCGTGCGTTTCGGCCTCCTCTAGCAACACGGTGTTGGCTCTTCTGCCAACACTTCATATGGCGCCGAGGATTTTGTGTTTGTATTGATAGACTGCATTACTTGTGTCATGGCTTCGCCAGATGTACTGTCCGAATTTTATCGCTTGCAGAATCAGCAGACGCAGGCCTTATTGGATGCCCTTGGACAGCTCGTCCAGGGTCAACGTGCAATGCAAACCGATGCGGCCGCCGCTGCTCCACCGCTACCGCAGCCACAACATGCTGTTGCACCACCTTTTCGTCCTTTTGATGCGGCACTGGAAAGCTGGACGGAGTGGTCACGCCAATTTGGATTCCATCTCGCCGCCTACAGAATTCAAGGTAATGAGCGGCAGCCTCACTTATTATCGTGTGTCGGCGTCCAGACGTACCGTGTGATAGTGAAATTATTTCCCCGATGCGACGTAGCAACTCTGTCCTACGACGAAATTTTGTCTGCATTAGATGCATATTTCAAAGACTCAGTCAATGTAGTTGCCAAAAGGTATACGTTCTTTTGTACAAAACGTGCGGCCGGTCAAACTAATCGGGAGTGGGTTGCAACTTTGCAAGGCCTTACTAGGGATTGTGCTTTTCACTGTGAATGTGGTCTCCCTTATTCAGTTACTATGGTACGTCATGCAATTTCTCAGAACGTTTCTGATGTTCTTATAAGGGAACAGATTTTGAAACTAGTCAATCCCTCCCTTCAACAAGTGATAGACATATTGGATAGGCAAGACACACTTGACTTTGCTCAGGAATCATTTGAAACTTCGCCAGCCGTGTGTCACATTAACCGGTCCGCCGGGCGAGCTGCACAGAACAGTAAACAGCCCTCGCGCCCGTCCGCGCAGCTGCCGCCAAGCCCTCCGCTACGAGTGCCGCGCAAGCACGCAAATGCAGTGCTAAAATCATGCCCGCGGTGTGCTACTAGACATTCGCGTGAGAATTGCCCGTCACGCCAAGCTATTTGCTTTTTCTGTAATAAAAAAGGACATGTTCAGAGTGTTTGCCAGAAAATGCTCAGATTGGACACTCACAACGATTCCAGGCCCTTTGCTTCGCGCCGGAATCGAACCAAGAATACTCAGGCTCATGAACCTTCGCCCATGGACATTCATGTAGTTAATTCCACTCCGCCCAGTGCCACTTTCTCTATCAGTGACTGTGTTCGTCCCACAAATAGTGTGCGTCGCCGTCGACGGAAATCCCGACAAGTCACAAGTGCTTCTGTACCAGTGTCTGTTCACGTTGCACGAGACAGTCGCTGTTGTCGTCAGCAGGACAATAAACTTTTTGTAGACTTGGTCATAAATGGCAATGTGATACCATTCCAGCTCGATACCGGAGCTGCAGTTTCATTAATCAATAAAGACACATACAAACAACTGGGCACACCTCCGTTGCATGCCGCAAATGTTAAGTTAACTAGCTATTCCGGTCAGAATATCCCTGTGTTAGGACAGTGCAGCCTTCTTGCAACATACAAGGGACAAACAAAACTTGTGTCTTTTTACGTCCTTCGTTCTTCTTCTGCAGTGAACTTGTTTGGTTTAGATTTATTTCAGTTGTTTAACTCGTCTATAGTCAATCAGGTCCTCTCAGTGCTCCCGACTGTGCCTTCAGCCAGTGTTTCTCGTCTATGTGAAGAATTTGCAGACATTTTTGCACTGGGCCTTGGTTGCGCTAAGAACTATAAAGCACATTTGGAACTGAAAGTAAACGCACAACCGAAATTTTTCAGAGCGCGCAATGTCCCCCACGCATTGAGTGATGAGGTCGCAAGAACATTACACGATTTGGAATCAGAAGGTGTAATTGAACGTGTGCAGGCTTCTCTCTGGGCATCACCCTTAGTAATATTGCCAAAACCGTCCGGAAAATTGAGACTTTGTGTGGACTTCAAAGCTACAGTGAATCCACAACTAGTGATTGCAACTTTTCCTTTACCCCGCCCAGAAGATCTTTTTGACAAACTGTGCCCGGGTAAATATTTTTCGAAGTTGGACCTAGCAGATGCGTACTTGCAAATACCGGTGGACGAAGATTCCCAGCGCGTTTTGGTGGTTAACACGCATCTTGGTTTGTATCGATTCATAAGACTGCCATTCGGCTGTGAATCCGCCCCTGCATTGTTTCCACAATATCTGCAAACTGTTTGTGCATCGGTCCCTACTGCAGCAAACTATATGGACGATATTGTGATCTCCGGAAAGACGGAAGAAGAACATTTAGCCAATCTCAGAACATTTTTTCAGGTCTTGCGACAAAATGGTCTTCACTTGCAGAAGGACAAATGTGTGTTTTTTGCTCGTGACTTACCCTATCTGGGCCATGTCATCAATGCCCAAGGCATACATCCTAGTCCTGAGCACCTCCGTGCCATACAATACTTGCCTTACACCATTCAATCCCCAGAAGCCCCTTTTGTTGATGGTCGATGCATCGGATTTCGCGATCAGTGCTGTGCTTGCGCACAAAGATGGTTCGCACAATCACCCTATTGCCTTTGCGTCCAAATTGCTCTCGTCTGCGCAAAGAAATTATTCACAGATCGAGAAAGAAGCTTTGGCTCTCGTATTTGGTGTTATTAAGTTTCATGATTTCTTGTATGGTCGTCACTTTACCATCATCACAGACCACAAACCTTTGACGTCACTTTTTCATCCGAACAAACCTGTACCTCCATGTACAGCGCAGAAATTCATTCGCTGGTCTATTTTCCTCTCGCAGTACTGCTACGATATCTTGTATCGGTCCACTGCTAAGCACAGAAACGCCGATGCGTTGTCCCGTTTGCCTGTTGCTGAGGATAGAGCATTCGATTCTTACGAACTTGCTTGCATGTTCATTGATGCGAAAACCGATAACGTGATCGAATCGTTTCCGATTGATTTTCGTCGTGTAGCTACAGCCACAGCTGCTGACCCTGTCCTTGCTCCCGTTTTGCGTTTTGTTGCTACGCAATGGCCCTTGTCACAGTCACGGATCGAGGATCCGTTGGTTCGCTGATTTTTTGCTCACAGCGAGAGACTTTTTGTACGACGTGGTGTTTTGCTGTTGCGTTCTGATAATGATCAGTCCAGGGTCGTGGTCCCACGTTCGTTACAGTCCTCTGTCTTATGGCTTATCCACCAAGGACATTGGGGTATAGTGCGCACGAAACAACTTGCTCGTCAGCACTGTACTTGGTTCGGAATCGATGCAGCGATTACGAAAATGTGCTCTTCTTGCATGGCGTGTGCCGAACAACCATCTGCACCGCCGCGGAAATTCTTTGCATCGCCAAAAGCCACTTCCCCTTGGCAACGCTTACACATTGATTTTGCTGGTCCGTTCTGGAATGCTCGATGGTTGGTTGTGGTAGATTCATTCAGTAATTTTCCTTTTGTTGTCAAGATGTCTTCCACGACGTCATCTGCCACCATCCAAGCGTTATCTGCTATCTTTTGCATAGAAGGTCTTCCACAGACTATTGTTTCCGACAATGGCCCACAATTCATGCCTGAAGAATTTCAGTCATTCAGCAAGGCCAATGGTATTCAACATCTGACATCCGCGCCGTTTTCGCCTCAGTCAAACGGTGCCGCTGAACGATTGGTCCGGACTTTCAAGTCACAGATGTTGAAGTTGAAAGAGTCGCATTCTCGGGAGGACGCGTTGTTGCTCTTTTTGTCATCGTATCGCTCTCAGCCATGAGATGGTCGCTCGCCGGAGGAGTTGCTCCACGATCGTCCTCATCGAACCTTGATGTCTTTGCTACATCCGCCGCATCAGGTTCCTGTGCAGCGGCAGCCACCTGCTTTTGCTCCAGGCGACGTTGTATATTATCGCAACTATCGAGGTTCACGGCGTTGGCTCGCAGGGCGCATTCTTTGCTGCCTCGGTCGCACTATGTATCTGGTTTTGGGGGCCTTTGGTGAGGTGCGTCGGCATCTCAATCAGCTGCGCCTCTGTCGTCGCACGGGTTCTGCCGCTCCCCGTTTGCTTTCTGCGACGGTGCCGTCCGGTGAGCGCCCTGGGGACCCATCTACTGGCTCGCCTCATCCTCAGGTGCTACCGACACTGCCTTCCATTTTGCCCCATGGCGATGCGCCACCGCCGCCGCCGCCTGTTCTCCCGCTGGCGACGCCCGCAGTGGACGCTTCACTGCAGCTGCCAAGCGCCTCCCTGTGTCATGCGCCGCCGATCGCTTCCCGTGACTTGCTGTCCTCCGACATGGAACTCTTGCCCGCTCTGGACCAGATGGCGTCTTCGCCCGCCGGGTACCCCGACGCGATGGAGGTCGACCCTTCGGCCCCTCCTGTCTCTTTACGGGCGCATACACCGCATGTTGGCGTGCACCCTGGACTCGGTTTTCAGGCGTTTCCTAGCTCCCCTCGGACCGAATGGCCGGGTGCGGGTGGCACAGCCTCGCCTGTTGTTCGGCTCCCCACCTCGTCGCGTACGTCAACATGGGGTCCTCCCCACGGCGGGCGGAAGCCTTATAACACAACGTACGCCGATTTGCGGGGGAGGAATGTGGTGTCACCGCCAGACACCACACTTGCTAGGTGGTAGCCTTTAAATTGGCTGCGGTCCGTTAGTATACGTCGGACCCGCGTGTCGTCACTGTCAGTGATTGCAGACCGAGCGCCACCACACGGCAGGTCTAGAGAGACTTACTAGCACTCGCCCCAGTTGTACAGCCGACTTTGCTAGCGATGCCACACTGACAAATACGCTCTCATTTGCCGAGACGATAGTTAGCATAGCCTTCAGCTACGTCATTTGCTACGACCTAGCAAGGCGCCATTACCAGTTATATTGAGATTATACTAATGTCTAAACAAGAGCGATGTTCTCCAATTGTGGATTAAAGTTAAGTATTCCAAGAACTACGTTCTTTTCTTTATAGGATAATTACATTACCTTGTTCCAGACCTCACGCCAATCTGCGTGAGCTTAAAAGCGTGCATTTCGGCCTCCTCTAGCAACACGGTGTTGGCTCTTCTGCCAACACTTCAGAATTTCCACCCCACTACTACAGAAGTCAGACATACACTCCTAACATAGCTCAAAGAAATGCCTGAAAAACTTTCAGCAATAAATATCTTCTGGAGTCATCAACTGTAAGGAAAAGACACAAAAATATTCTACTTTATTACATAACTAGTGAGATACTTGGGGCAGGAGTATTGCTAGTTAGTGTAAGAAAAACATTAAACGAACGGAAAATATTATTTATCGCAAAATTTATATATTTATTTTATTTATAAACTGATACACAAATTAATTGGTTCTTCTCAGAATAGGAGGTTACCTCATAGGAATCCTGTTAATGACATTTATATACAAAGTGTGGGAAAGCTCTTTTATCCATTTTCTTTAAGAATGTTATTTACTCAGCAGAATGGATACCCCATCTCAACTTGAATAATTCGCTATGAGCACTATGGGACTTAACATCTATGGTCATCAGTCCCCTAGAACTTAGAACTACTTAAACCTAACTAACCTAAGGACATCACACAACACCCAGCAATCACGAGGCAGAGGAAATCCCTGACCCCGCCGGGAATCGAACCCGGGAACCTGGGCGCTGAAAGCGAGAACGCTACTGCAGGACCACAATCTTCGGACCAACTTGAATAATTATCCGATTGAATTTTTCTAAGTACGGTCGAGGCTGTTGCGTGAGAAATGTAATGGAGTGACATGAATGAACTATGTTATTTCTAATGGAGGAAAGATGGGGCTCGCCTACACTGTAGCGCACAATACTGTGAGCTGCGACGACTGCTGCCTGCGTCGTTCACTGCTGAGAAATAACAAAACTATCTCTTTCTATCTGGATTGACCTTCACGAATCGAACTCTCACTACGCCTTGATGAAGTCGAGGATTCCTATCAGCTCCTTGTCTATCTATTGGCGTGGTACACCAGTCAGATAACCAGTCAACCGCGATGCCACTCAATGTTCGCTCGCAGGCGCTAACTAGTACTCTGTCTGTGTTCACACCGCACATTAAGTGTTGCGGGGCCAACACAGTGAACAAACGCTTAATCGCGAGCGACTCAGTATAGAGTATCACTCTGATTCGCTACTGACAGAGGTGCTCTCCCAGTGCAGTACTGAGTGGAGACTTTGTTCCTCGCTCTCTGCGTACACGCTCGAGCGCACTCGCTCCCGCTACGTGTTCCCGCTACAAGAGCGTCACCGGAATGACTTCCCTCCACGCAAAAAGCGAACGGGTATATCATCTGCTGTCTTTCCCTCACTCCTCCGGCTCATTGTGTCAGAAATAGTCCACCAATCAGCGTTACTCTTACAAATGGGAGAATAGCTAAGCCGACCAATCCGGAAATATATAGCATCTGCGTTAGGTGTTTACTGTCCACTTGTGAGAACTGAAACTGCGCACTAGGTCCGTCAAAAAATGCGTATGATGGGGCTCTGCCAAACAATACAGCGGGTTTTGCTTTTAAGGTGAACACGCAAGCCATTATCCCTTTTCTCTGGCAAAAACAGTTTTGGTCCGTGGGTGGTCTGCCAACCGGCGCAGTTGCATGCTAGCTCACCCTCCTATGGACTTTCCAGTGGGCTGGTTGCCTCCGCCGAACAAAAACTGCTGTGGCCGTCGTGTCTTGAATGTTTGTGTACGCCAGCCTCTACTTTTAAATCTTGGTGCGCGCTTGCGATTTATTTAATAGATTTGCATATCGATTAAATGGAAATATGTAAAATTGACTCTACCCTATCGAGTTTGGGCTCGAATGAAATGTCTTGATACGCAGAATACGATGGTGAGGTCGGAATATGTAAGAAACGAAGGTCAGGAGACCACGCCACCTTACAAAAAAAGCGTGAATATGTTCGCATGCCAAAAATTTTTGGGAAATTTTTTGAAGCAGCTGAGGAAGGTAGAATATTGCACCTGGTACCCCACTTTTCAGTCATAGTTTTTAATAAACAGGAACATAGTCGCATTTTTTGTGCGCGGATAGGTGCATTTTTACGCTGTTGATCTCAACTTCCTGTACACCGCTGTGGTGCCCTGTAATCTAGTTACCATCGTGTAAACGGTTACCACCGTGTGCACCAGTGAGACGGAGCGGCAGCCTCTTGCCGGCTGTTGAGCGGGAATGCCGGACATTTGCCACACTTGCCCCTTCGCCAGGTAGCGATCCCTCAGGTAAGGCACGCCCTTCCTCGTACTTCTTCTGTCCGCTTTCAAACCGCCGTCTCCACATCTTACTCGGTACAACCAGTATGTAAGGGGCCATCTTCTTCGACATCTTGGCGAAATACAGAGCTTTTTTTCCGAAATCGAAATATTTACATCTTTTGGAAAATGAAAGCAATTCCGATGATTATGACAGTATGTAATTAGTTCTGCCAAGTATAATATAGATCCCTCTGCCTGTAGGGTAGCTTCCTTTCACGCTTACTGATTGCGATAGAAACAGTCCATAGCCATGGGAGCAACAAGAAAGGAACGCTGTAAACAGAATGCGAATGTACGCTAATCATTTCATTTTTATCGCTGCATTTGTGCCTACTTTAATTACTACAGCTGCATGCCCAAAAGACAATAAGGAAAGAAGAAATGGGTATGTGAATGTTTGAAAAGAAGAACGACATACTCCATATTAATTTACTCTCTAAAATTCGATATCCCTTGTGGCGAAACATTAGTTAATAAAGTGTAGCGGTACAATGTTCAAAACATGACTGAAAGTACGTTCATAAACAGAGATAAGAACATCTATGATTGACATGTCATCTAAAGTCGACGTACAGTTTTAAAATGTTAGAAATAAGGAAATGAAGTAATACAGAATGCTATGCTTGTACCGTACGTTGTTGTTGTACATTGTTTAGCTCTGGTATTTACAGGGTCACAGAGGAAGCATCCTAGGTTTTGGAGGGAATAGCCGTAATTGTAATCATTTCCACTACAACAGAAACAAGAAGCACAACTTAAGGAAAAACAATGTGATGGGTGTTCCAGCTTACAAGCGACATTGAAGCAGATAGTTCCTGTGACTTAGTATGGGTGGAGGTTATATTCGACAACCGGAATAATTTAATAACTGGCTCCTTTTACCAACCCCCGGTCTCAGATGAAACAGTTGCTGAACATTTCAAAGAAAACTCGAGTCTCATCGCAAATAAGTACCCTACTCATACAACTATAGGTGGCAGTGACTTCAATCTACCTTCCGTATGCTGACAAAAATACATTTTCAGGCCCTACAGTAGATAGAAAACAACTTCCATAATTGTTCTATATGCTTTTTATAAAATTATTTTGAACAATTAGATCATGAGAGCATTCAAATTGTAAATGATTACGAAAACACACTTGACCTCTTAGCCACAAATAATCCTGAGCATCACGACGGGTACAGGAATCAGTGAACACCCAGTCGTAGCGAGGCTCAATTCCGTAACAAAGAAATTCACCAAAACTAAACGCGAAATATTAATATTTATAAAAACAACTAAAAAATTCGGTTGACGTCTTTCTAAGAGACAGTCTCCAATCTTTCCAAGCTATGTAAGTGAAGACCATATGTGGCTTAAGATCAAAGAAATAGTATCAACAGCGCTCGAGAGATTCATACCAAATAAATTAATAAGAGACAGAACTGATCCCCCATGGTACGCAAAACACGACAGAAAGCTGCTGCAGGAGCACCGAAAAAGGCACGTATAATTTAGAGGAGCGCAAAATTTCCAAGACTGGCGAAGTTTTACTGTGGCTCGAAATTTGGTGCGGATTTCAATGCGAGATGCATTTAATAGTTTCCACAACGGAAGTCTCTCTAGAAATGCGGCGAAAAATCCAAAGAGATTCTGGTCCTATGTTAAGTAAATCAGCGGAAAGGCTCAGTAAGCGATGAGGAGGAGGAGGAGGAGTAGCAGGAGGGTGAGACAAGGGACCCAACCCTTCGGAGCAGGTAAAATCGTGGCAAATGTCTGCACACCGTTGAGCGGTGCGCGCTCACCCGTCGAGCGGAGGGCGCAGGCCGTGTTGGAGCGTGCCGCAGCGGCAGCCGCACGCTACGCCACTGAGCAGCGCATTGGCCCCGGTCGCGCTGCGTGCTGCGGGTCGATGCGGCGCGAGTGTACTGGGGCAAGACACGCTACGGCACGCAGCCCAGACCAGCCCAGCTGCCAACACTGCACTGCGCTGCAGCTGCAGCGCGGCGAGGCGAGGCGGGCAGCGGCCTCGCCCTCCTTCCATCTGACGCGTCTCAGTCACACACACGAAGGGATGAGTAAAGACAAGGGCTCAGGTCGGTATTACACTATCAAATTTCTTTGTCAAACAGTTGATCAAAGATGTGATCAAATATTCCGTCAAATATATTTGACAAAGGTCAAATTTTTCGTCGAAGTTCAAGATGGCTGACAACAACTTGTTACTAACTGCAGCAGTTGCACGTACCGCAATTGCATTGTGTGCACATGCGGAAAAGAAGTGGGGGGAAAAAAGGAACCATACATACAAGGTTGACACTCTTAAATTCCTGGGATTACAACTTGATAATAAATTCATTTGGGAGGAGCACACCACAGAACTGCAGAAACGCCTTAACAAATCTGTATTTGCAATTCGAGTGGTAGCAGACATGGGCAACATAAAAATGAATAAGCTTGCACACTTTGCCAACTTTCATTCCATAATGTCATATGGTATAATGGACTCTTCAAGTCAAACAAAAGTTTTCAGACTTCAAAAGCGTGTAATACGTATTATTTGTGGAGTAAATTCACGGACGTCCTGCAGAAACCTCTTCAAAGAACTGGGTATACTAACTACTGCCTCTCAGTATATTTACTCTTTAATGAAATTTGTCCTAAATAATATATCTCTTTTTCCGACAAACAACTCAGTTCATACATACAGTACCAGGAACAAAAATGATCTGCACTTACTTTAGTTCAAAAAGGGGTCCACTACTCAGGAACACTCATCTTCAATAATTTGCCAGCAAACATAAAAAATTTAGTTACAAATAAAGATCAGTTTAAAAGGAGCCCTAAAGACTTACTAGTGGCCAACTCCTTCTACTCCATTGACGAAATTTTTAATAGAAACAAATGATGTATTGTATTTATTCATACTTTTAGTATTGTTATTTCAGCTAAAAAAAAATTAACATGTTCCACATCCACGAGGATCTCCACACCACGGACCTATGGAACGAAAAACTAATCTAATCTGGGTGAAGCCGCGGGTTTTACGATGACACGATAAAAGCATTCAACAAAACTTGTTACGTGAGCCTACAGTGGAAGACGTCAAGTCGTACATCAATTACTTAAGAATGGATGAGCATGCATTTCTGTATGTGCTTAGTTTAGTGTATCCTCATATCACAAAGCACAATATTCACTTAAGAACTGCTACATCTGCAGAAGACAGGCTCACTGTAACACTCCGATTCCTTGCTACATGAGAGAGTTAGGTTAGGTTAGGTCTCCAATCTTCTTAATCTATTTTTGTATTCAGGGTGCCTCACGTTGTAAAGCGCCTCATCAGCTTTATATATCTCCATTAATTTTGTAGTTGTCGGTACACACCAATTGTATTTACCTGCAATCTTTATAAAAGCACTACAGATGAATAGCGCTCTACGTGGTAACATGTCACATTGCAGTGAACAGAAGACAAGCGACTTCTTTGATCAAATCTACAGCGAGGCCCTAGATTTGATCAAATATTTGACGACATTTGACAAAGTTCCCTATTACACCATCAAATTTCTTTGACAAAGACACTTGACAAAGATATTGGACAAAGAAATTTGATAGTGTAATACCGGCCTTAGCTATCTTTTTTTTTTTTTTAAGTATCCCGTATTCTTACAGGAGAATGACAATAACGCCCGTCCGACATGTACGAGATCTGTTCAAAAAATTGCGGAACATTCTGCATTTCGTGCCAATGGTGTGTTGGAGAGAAAACCGGTTGGAATCCCTGCACACGCCTGTGTTTTATGCGTAACTGTCGGAAGTTTCATTGTTACATGTCTGTTAGTTATTGTTCAGTACTGTATTGAGTAGAACTTTGTGTCGCACAGTTTGCGAATTTTGAGCGAGGAGCAACGCGCCTGCATTAAATTTTGATTGAAACTCGAGAAGACGATTGTAGAGACGCACCAAATGATGCAGGAAGCCTACGTGATGAGTGCTTAAGCCGTACTCAGTGTAACGAGTGGTTCACACGGTATAAAACTGACCGTACGGAAGTTTAAGATGACCCTCTTTCAGGACGTCCTTCGACGTCTACCGACGACGCTCATGTCAGGAACTTCAACGATGTTGTGCATGCCAATAGCCGACTGACTTTCCAAGAGACTGCAGAAGAATGTAACATTTCAGTTGGATCATGTCATGAAATCCTGACACATCATCTTAGAATGCATCGTGTTGCCGCCAAGTTCGCCCCCGGCTCTGGAGTGAAGACCAGAAAAACCTCACCTCACATTCTGTGAAGCCTTTGGGCCGTGCAAACCAAAACGAGATTCGTAGAGGTATGTACCGTCTAAGCAGTTTGTTTATTGCCATACGCGTTTCGCTTCTTTTATTTTGGGAGCATCATCAGTGGCCTGAAATACATGTTTCCTTTAATACATACAATAAACGTATTATGTGGTAGATATAAAATGCTGCTATATTACATTTTATCATGTCTCTCTCTCTCTCTCGCTTTTTTTTTTTTTTTTTTAGGTTAGAAGCAACTTTTGTTGCACAAGTTGCGTACTGTGAACGTACCGTCCGGTGTTACGATTTCCAGCGCTGATAACTCATGTGTGAGTTCCTGGAGATGTATTTATTAGTTTCCACACTAGAGATGGACTTTAAGCAGAAAAAAACACCACTAAGAAATTGAAAGAAAAACTACAAGCGAACAACATCATAGTCACAAGAACTGATAAAGGAAGAGCACAGGAACATCTCGTTTTCTCGTCATTTTTCTCTGATTTCCGTCATTCCCTTAGTTGCTCTAAATTCGTGGAGGTATGTAACGTCTATGCAACGAAACGAAGGCAGTTTCTTTATTGCCATACGCGTTTCGCTTCTTTTATTTTGGAAGCATCACCAGTGCCCTGAAACACGTGTTTCCTTTTATACATACAATATACGTATTATGTGGTAGATCTAATATCTATCTATCTATCTAGATCGAATATCTATTTGTCGTGTTTTACTCTTGTTTTTTATGTTAGAAGCAACTTTTGTTGCACAAGTTGGTGTGTGTGTTTGTCCTTAGGATAATTTGGGTTAAGTAGTGTGTAAGCTTACGTACTGATGACCTTAGCAGTTAAGTCCCATAAGATTTCACACACATTTTTTTTTATCAAATGATTCAATTGGCTCTGAGCACTATGGGACTTAACATCTGAGGTCATCTCGCTTCCCACGCCCGGGTTCCCGGGTTCGATTCCCGGCGGGGTCAGGGATTTTCTCTGCCTCGTGATGACTGGGTGTTGTGTGATGTCCTTAGGTTAGTTAGGTTTAAGTAGTTCTAAGTTCTAGGGGACTGATGACCATAGATGTTAAGTCCCATAGTGCTCAGAGCCATCTGAGGTCATCGGTTCCCTAGAACTTAGAACTACTTAAACCTAACTAACCTAAGGACATCACACACAACCATTCCCGAGGCAGCATTAGAACCTGCGACCGGAGCGGTGGCGCGGTTCCAGACTGAAACCCCTAGAACCGCTCGGTCACTCCGGCCGGCTAACAATATCACAAAACTAAAATCTGATCCAACAGCACGCTTCCAGACATACAGAAAAAACAACCTCAAAGCCAGAAATCGGCCAGGTGGAGTATGGAAACTAACAAATACATCTGCAGGACCACACACATGAGGGAACAGCGCTGGAAATCGTAAGTAACACCGAACGATACGTTCACAGTACGGAACCTGTATTACAAAAGTTGATTCTAACCTAAAAACAAGAGTAAATCACGACAAATAGATATTAGATCTAGATAGATAGACAGATATTAGATCTACCACATAATACGTTTATTGTATGTATAAAAGGAAACATGTATTTCAGGCCACTGATGATTCTGTACAATTTTGGTAAACATTTTTGGAAAGCAGTGATCAATAAATTGTTCTATTTTGACTAAAGTTCAGTCTTGGTCACGTCATGTATGTTTTAATGATACAGGTGACCGGTTTCGGTTCTTTCTACAAAACCATCATCAGACCCTGGCTCCTTTAGGATGGTAGGCGGAGCTCTCCTCGCTGCTACGCAGTCAACTGATCTCTACAAAACCATCATCAGACCCTGGCTCCTTTAGGATGGTAGGCGGAGCTCTCCTCGCTGCTACGCAGTCAACTGATCTCTACAAAACCATCATCAGACCCTGGCTCCTTTAGGATGGTAGGCGGAGCTCTCCTCGCTGCTACGCAGTCAACTGATCATCAGTTGACTGCGTAGCAGCGAGGAGAGCTCCGCCTACCATCCTAAAGGAGCCAGGGTCTGATGATGGTTTTGTAGAAAGAACCGAAACCGGTCACCTGTATCATTAAAACATACATGACGTGATCAAGACTGAACTTTAGTCAAAACACTGATGATTCTTCCCAAGTAAAAGAAGCGAAACGCATATGGCAGTAAACAAACTGGCTACATTTAGTTGCACAGACTGTACATACCTCCAAGAATTTAGAGCAACTATGGGAATGACAGAAAACAGAAAAAATGACGAGAAAACGAGATGTTCCTTAACAGAATCGTAACTGGCGATGAGACGCGAGTCTACGCGTATGAATTTGAGACCAAGGTTCAGTTTTCATAATGGTTCGGGGAAGTTTCTCCAAGACCAACAAAAAGCTCATCAGGTCTGGTCAAATGTCAAAGCCATGCCGATAATTTTCTGTGAAGGATTAGTTCATCATAAATTCGTACCACAGGGACAAACTGTTAATAGATGCCACTATCGGGACGTCTGCCAGAACATGTGACAAGGAAACGGCCTGAAATGTGGCGAGATAATTCATGGCTCTAGCATCACGAAAACGCACCCGCATATTCACCCCCGTTCGTGAGTGACTATTGCACAAGAAACGAAATAACTTCACTGTTTCATCGTCCGTACTCTCCAGACGTGGCTCCTGCGGACTTTTTTTATTCTCAAAGTTGAAAACCCCGTTGAAAGAACGAAGATTTGCAACGATAGACGGGATAAAAGAAAATTCGCAGACGGCGCTTCGCTCTGTTCAGCAAAAAGCGCACCAAGACTGCTTCCGGAAGTGGAAACGGATATGGGAGCGGTGATCAATTGTGGAGGAGAGTGTTTGAAGGAAGCCAAGCATACACTACTGGCCATTAAAATTGCTACGCCAAGAAGAAATGCAGATGATAAACGGGTATTCATTGGACAAATATATTATACTAGAACTGACATGTGATTAAATTTTCACGCAAATTGGGTGCATAGATCCTGAGAAATCAGTACCCAGAACAACCACCTCTGGCCGTAATAACGGCCTTGATACGCCTGGGCATTGAGTCAAACAGAGCTTGGATGGCGTGCACAGGTACAGCTGCCCATGCAGCTTCAACACGATATCACAGTTCATCAAGAGTAGTGACTGGCGTATTGTGACGAGCCAGTTGTTCGGCCACCATTGACCAGACGTTTACAATTGGTGAGAGATCTGGAGAATGTGCTGGTCAGGGCAGCAGTCGAACATTTTCTGTATCCAGAAAGGCCCGTACAGAACCTGTAACATGCGGTCGTGCATTATCCTGCTGAAATGTAGGGTTTCGCAGGGATCGAATGAAGGGTAGAGCCACGGGCCGTAACACATCTGAAATGTAACGTCCGCTGTTCAAGTGCCGTCAGTGTGAACAAGAGGTGACCGAGACGTGTAACCAATGGCGCCCCATACCAACACGCCGGGTGATACGCCAGTACGGCTATGACGAATACACGCTTCCAATGTGCGTTCTACGCGATGTCGCCAAACACGGATGCGACCATAATGATGCTGTAAACAGAACCTGTATTCATCCGAAAAAATTACGTTTGTCGTTAACGTACCGAGGTTCGTCGTTGAGTACACCATCGCAGGCGCTCCTGTCTGCGTTGCAGCGTAAATGGTAACCGCAGCCATGGTCTCCGAGCTGAAAGTCCATGCTGCTGCAAACGTCGTCGAACTGTTCGTGCAGATGGTTGTTGTCTTGCAAACGTCCCCGATCCGTTACAGCCATGCAGATAAGATGCCTGTCATCTCGACTGCTAGTGATACGAGGCCGTTGGGATCCAGCACGGCGTTCCGTATTATCCTCCTGAACCCACCGATTCCATATTCTGCTAACAGTCATTGGATCTCGACCAACGCGAGCAGCAATGTCGCGATTCGATAAACAGCAATCACGATAGGCTACAATCCGACCTTTATCAAAGTCGGAAACGTGATGGAAAGCATTTCATCACAACAACGTTTCACCAGGCAACGCCGGTCAACTGCTGTTTGTGTATGAGAAATCGGTTGGAAACTTTCATCATGTCAGCACGTTGTAGGAGTCGCCACCGGCGCCAACCTTGTGTGAATGCTCTGAAAAGCTAATCATTTGCATATCACAGCATCTTCTCCCTGTCGGTTAATTTTCGCGTCTGTAGCACGTCATCTTCGTGGTATAGCAATTTTAATGGCCAGCAGTGTAGTAAGTAACAAGTAAGGATCGAGAAAATTTGTGGTTAAAGTTTCGGAACTTTTTCAACAGAACTCGTATTAACATGTCCGATGATTTACAGGCCTCATATTAAGTTGGAGCGTAAGTTCCTAGCGTTTTTGTTTTTCATGATGGTCTTCCGGTTGCAATGGGTTTATTAATCGATTGTCGTTTTTTATTTCTAGCTCACCGTTGCTATTTGAGTTTACGTGAGGTCATTTTTTTCATTTGGAGACAGCGAGTGGAGCTGTGGATGCTAAAAAATGGAGTGTCAAGTGAACAAATCGTAGAACTTCCGACATAACGTTCTTTTTGAATTCAACAGACGGATATCCGTAGGGCAACCAGAAACATTTACGCCGTGTATGGGGATAATGCCATTCGACACAGCACATCAAGAAAACCGTTTTCTGGTTTTAACGAGGATCGTTTTGACGTTAGTGACTCTCCACGCTCAGAAAGATCGTCGAGGTTTGATAAAGATCGTTTAAACGAATTACTCCACATTTATTCACGCCAGAATATTAGAGAAATGGCAAATGTGATGAAATGTGACTATTTCACCATCGTACGACGTTTGCATGCAATGGGTAAGATTTAAAAATCGGGCTTATGGGCACCTCATGCTCTTAGCCAAAATCACAAAAATCAGCAGGTGACTGTGAGTGCATTTCTGCTTGCGTGTCATCAGTTGTCTCGTGAGCAACACCGACCATTCCTATCCTGTGTTGTTACTGGTGACGGTGACGAGGAATGGTGTCTTTATGCTAACGTAAGGAAAGAAATGATTCAGCCCAGACAAAAGCAGCAATCCCCGTACAGATACCTGCGCGCATTCACAAAAGATAATGTCATGCATTTAGTGAAACAGTGACAGTGTGGTGTACTACGAACTGCTTCTCTGAGGCGTACCCATCACTGCTGACATTTATTGTCAACAACTGAGACGTCTTGCAGACGCAATCCAAGAACAATGACAAGGAAAACTGCGTGAAGTTTTGCTACTCCGTGATAACGCCCGCACGCATTCCGCTAGAGGCTAGATTGGCAAAAAACGCTATATAAGAGTTGTTTACCTAATCTTGCGCCCTCGGAGTTTCACCTTTCCCACTCCATATCGATCAGTCTTCAAGGAACTTCCTTTCCGGATGAAAATGCGAGTTCTTCGCCTCAAAACTATGTGATCTTCAACGGCCTGCCATCGAAAGTTTACCCCATTGTTGGCACTCTGTTGTAAATAGCGAAGGAGAATATTTTATTGATTACCATATTCTCTGTTAAATGTCTGTTGTGTGCTTCACAGAACAAAAGACGAAAAGTGTCCGCAGCTCTTAAAGTATGCATTCTAGAGACTACGTTTACGTGACTTTTCTTCTTCCTTTGGTTCATACTACTACCTCTCAAAGATTGTTGGTGGAGATCTGGTTCAACTACCGCAAAAACAAATCATCATGGAAAAATGCACTCCTTGGAATCCCCCAGGATTCCGTCCTTGCTTCATTGCTTTTCTCGTTGTATATAAATGATATTTCAGCTGTGTTTCAGACTTGTAACTACTACTTACATGCTGACGGTATCCATTTACGTAACTGCCGGCCCTAGGAACATTGCTACTATCGTAACAGATGTCAATGACGATCTTTATTCTGTACCACGATGAGCACCAGACTTGGATCTTAAATTAAACCCTAAGAAGTCACAGGCCATCTTCATATCTGACCCAGAGTTGTACAGCGAACATTTTCCTGAAACATTCCCTACAATTTTTTCTCAATGGTATCTGAGACGCCCGCTAAACCCGCTGGGCTGAACAGGTGATTAGGATTGTGGAAAGGACCAAATAAGGTGTCGCTCAGGTTCACTCAAAATTGTAATTTATTGCAATTTAATACCATCTTTAAACCAAAACGGCACATATTCCAACCTTTAGAACTACGAGTTTCAAAAGGCAATTATTTCACGGCTGAAGGCCTCCAAACAAGACATCTTAAAGCAACAAGATACATCTCAAGTGATAAAGTTGTTGTTGTTGTTGTCTTCAGTCCTGAGAGTGGTTTGATGCAGCTCTCCATGCTACTCTATCCCGTGCAAGCTTCTTCATCTCCCAGTACTTACTGCAACATACATCCTTCTGAATATGATTAGTGTATTCATCTCTCGGTCTCCCTCTACGATTTTTACCCTCCACGCTGCCCTCCAATGCTAAATTTGTGATCCCTTGATGCTTCAGAATATGTCCTACCAACCGGTCCCTTCTTCTTGTCAGGTTGTGCCACAAACTCCTCTTTTCCCCATTTCTATTCAATTCCTCCTCATTAGTTATGTGATCTACCCATCTAATCTTCAGCATTCTTCTGTAGCACCACATTTCGAAAGTTTCAATTCTCTTCTTGTCCAAACTATTTATCAGCCATGTTTCACTTCCATACATGGCTACACTCCATACAAATACTTTCAGTAACGACTTCCTGACACTTAAATCTATACTCGATGTTAACAAATTTCTCTTCTTCAGAAACGCTTTCCTTGCCATTGCCAGTCTATATTTTATATCTTCTCTACTTCGACCATCATCAGTTATTTTGCTCCCCAAATAGTAAAACTCCTTTACTATTTTAAGTGTCTCATTTCTTAATCTAACTCCCTCAGCATCACCCGACTTAATTCGATTACATTCCATTATCCTCGTTTTGCTTTTGTTGATGTTCATCTTATACCCTCCTTTGAAGACACTGTCCATTCCGTTCAACTGCTCTTCCAAGTCCTTTGCTGTCTTTGACAGAATTACAATGTCATCGTCGAACCTCAACGTTTTTATTTCTTCTCCATGGACTTTAATACCTACTCCGAATTTTTCTTTTGTTTCCTTTACTGCTTGCTCAATATACAGATTGAATAACATCGGAGACAGGCTACAATCCTGTCTCACTCCCTTCCCAACCGCTGCTTCCCTTTCATGCCCCTCGACTCTTATAACTGCCATCTGGTTTCTGTTTTTTATTTTTTTTTTTTGTCATCAGTCTACTGACTCGTTTGATGCGGCCCGCCACGAATTCCTTTCCTGTGCTAATCTCTTCATCTTAGAGTAACACTTGCAACCTACGTCCTCAATTATTTGCATGACGTATTCCAATCTCTGTCTTCCTCTACAGTTTTTGCCCTCTACAGCTCCCTCTAGTACCATGGAAGTCATTCCCTCATGTCTTAGCAGATGTCCTATCATCCTGTCCCTTCTCCTTATCAGTGTTTTCCACATATTCCTTTCCTCTCCGATTCTGCATAGAACCGCCTGATTCATTACCTTATCAGTCCACCTAATTTTCAACATCCGTCTGTAGCACCACATCTCAAATGCTTCGATTCTCTTCTGTTCCGGTTTTCCCACAGTCCATGTTTCACTACCATACAATGCTGTACTCCTGACGTACATTCTCAGAAATTTCTTCCTCAAATTAAGGCCGGTATTTGATATTAGTAGACTTCTCTTGGCCAGAAATGCCTTTTTGCCATAGCGAGTCTGCTTTTGATGTCCTCCTTCCTCCGTCCGTCATTGGTTATTTTACTGCCTAGGTAGCAGAATTCCTTGACTTCATTGACTTCGTGACCATCAATCCTGATGTTAAGTTTCTCGCTTTTCTCATTTCTACTACTTCTCATTACCTTCTTCTTTCTCCGATTTACTCTCAAACCATACTGTGTACTCATTGACTGTTCATTCCGTTCAGCAGATCATTTAATTCTTCTTCACTTTCTCTCAGGGTAGCAATATCATCAGCGAATCGTATTATTGATATCCTTTCTTTCACTTTGTATTTTAATTCCACTCCTGAACCTTTCTTTTATTTCCATCATTGCTTCCTCGATGTACAGGTTGAGGAGTAGGGGCGAAATGCTACAGCCTTGTCTTACACCCTTCTTAATACGAGCACTTCGTTCTTGATCGTCCACTCTTATTATTCTCTCTTGGTTGTTGTACATATTGTATATGACCCGTCTCTCCCTATAGCTTACCCCTACTTTTTTCAGAATCTCGAACAGCTTGCACCATTTTATGTTGTCGAACGCTTTTTCCAGGTCGACAAATCCTATGAAAGTGTCTTGATTTTTCTTTAGCCTTGCTTCCATTATTAGCCGTAACGTCAGAATTGCCTCTCTCGTCCCTTTACTATTCCTAAAGCCAAACTGATCGTCACCTAGCGCATTCTCAATTTTCTTTTCGATTCTGTACAAATTGTGAATAGCCTTTCGCTCCCTGTATTTTATCCCAGCCACCTTCAGAATTCGAAAGAGAGTATTCCAGTCAACATTGTCAAAAGCTTTCTCTAAGTCTACAAATACTAGAAACGTAGTTTTGTCTTTCCTTAATCTATTGTCTAAGGTAAGTCGTAAGGTCAGTATTGCCTCACGTGCTCCAGTATTTCTGCGGAATCCAGACTGATCTTCGCCGAGGTCGGCTTCTACCAGTTTTTCCATTCGTCTGTAAAGAATTCGCGTTAGTATTTTGCAGCTGTGACTGATTATACTGATAGTTCGGTAATTTTCACATCTGTCAACACCTGCTTTCTTTGGGATTGGAATTATTATATTCTTCTTGAAGTCTGAGGGTATTTCACCTGTCTCATACATCTTGCTCACCAGATGGTAGAGATTGGTCAGGACTGGCTCTCCGAAGGCCGTCAGTAGTTCCAGTGGAATGTTGTCCACTCCCGGGGCCTTGTTTCGACTCAGGTCTTTCAGTGCTCTGTCAAACTCTTCACGCAGTATCGTATCTCCCATTTCATCTTCATCTACATCCTCTTCCATTTCCATAATATTGTCCTCAAGTACATCGCCCTTGTGTAGACCTTCTATATACTCCTTCCACCTTTCTGCTTTCTCTCCTTTGCTTAGAACTGTATTTCCATCTGACCTCTTGATATTCATACAAGTAGCTCTCTTTTCTCCAAAGGTCTCTTTAATTTTCTTGTGGGCTGTATCTATCTTACTCCTAGTGAGATAAGCCTCTACATCCTTACATTTGTCCTCTAGCCATCCCTGCTTAGCCATTTTGCACTTCCTGTCGATCTCATTTTTGAGACGTTTGTATTCCCTTTTGCCTGCTTCATTCACTGCGTTTTATATTTTCTCCTTTCATCAATTAAATTCAATATTTCTTCTGTTACCCAAGGATTTCTGCTAGCCCTCGTCTTTTTACCTACTTGATCCTCAGCTCCCTTCACTACTTCATCCCTCAAAGCTACCCATTCTTCTTCTACTGTATTTCTTTCCTCCATTCCTGTCAATTGTTCCCTTATGCTCACCCTGAAACTCTGTACAACCTCTGGTTCTTTTAGTTTATCCAGGTCCGATCACCTTAAATTCCCACCTTTTTGCAGTTTCTTCAGTTTCAATCTACAGTTCATAACCAATAGATTGTGGCCAGAGTCCACATCTGCCCCGGGAAATGTCTTACAATTTAGAACTTGGTTCCTAAATCTCTGCCTTACCATTACACAATCTATCTGAAACATGTCAGTATCTTCAGGTTTCTTCCAGGTATACAACCTTCTTTAATGATTCTTGAACCAAGTGTTAGCTATGATTAAGTTATTCTCTGTGAAAAATTCTACCAGACGGCTTCCTATTTCATTTCTTACCTCCAATCCATATTTGCCTACTATGTTTCCTTCTCTCCCTTTTCCTACTCTTGGATTCAAGTCACCCATGAGTATTAAATTTTCGTCTCCCTTCACTTCCTGAATAATTTATTTTATCTCATGATACATTTCATCGATTTCGTCATCATCTGCAGAGCTAGTTGGCATATAAACTTGTACTACTGTAGTAGGCGTGGACTTCGTGTCTATCTTGACCACAATAATGCGTTCACTATGCTGTTGGTAGTAGCTTACCCGCACTCCTATTTTTTTATTCATTATTAAACCTACTCCTGCATTACCCCTATTTGATTTTGTATTTATAGCCCTGTATTCATCTGACCAAAAGTCTTGTTCCTCCTGCCACCGAACTTCACTAATTCCCACTATATGTAACTTCAACCTATCCATTTCCCTTTTTAAATTTTCTAACCTACCTGCCCGATTAAGGGATCTGACATTCCACGCTCCTATCCGTAGAACGCCAGTTTTCTTTCTCCTGATAACGACGTCCTCTTGGGTAGTCCCCGCCCGGAGATCGGAATGGGGGACTATTTTACCTCCGGAATATTTTACCCAAGAGGACGCCATCATCATTAAACCATACAGTAGAGCTGCATGCCTCGGGAAAAATTACGGCTGTAGTTTCCCCTTGCTTTCAGCCGTTCGCAGTACCAGCACAGCAAGGCCGTTTTGGTTAGTGTTGAAAGGCCAGATCAGTCAATCATCCAGACTGTTGCCCCTGCAACAACTGAAAAGGCTGCTGCCCTCTTCAGGAACCACACGTTTGTCTGGCCTCTCAACAGATACCCCTCCGCTGTGGTTGCACCTACGTACCGTAGACCATCTGTATCGCTGAGGCACGCAAGCCTCCCCACCAACGTCAAGGTCCATGGTTCATGGGGGTAGGGTGGTAAAATTATGCAGTTAAAATTGCAAATAAAATAATTAACATATATACACAGTGACAGCGAGAGGCTCAAGGCAAGGGTGAATAGACAAACATAAACAAGATGCAATACAAACGGCCGAAGGCCCACAACAAAATTTTCAAGATTTTAAAATAAATTATAATAACTTTTCAAAGGCAGAAGGCCGTAATGTCTTTTTTCTTTTTTTTTAAATATGGATTTAAGTGGCTGAAGACCCACAATTGATTTTCCATATTGGCTATGACAGATTATAAACAGACAATTAAACACCGGTAAGAAAGACAGTAAAGACAACGGGACACAGGTGGTGAGCCAACTTGCTTGCCACCAATCGGTACCCGAGAACTCAAATACCAATAGTTACGAACGTGATTACCCACAATGAAATATGTATTAGCTGTCAAAACTACATCCATGTTGGACAGCGACAGCAGGTGAGGAAATGACGTTGCCTGAAATTACGTTAGTAGCCAGGACAGGTAATCGGAACACTAAAGGCCACAAGGCAGAAAATTCCGCTGGTGCACTTGAATTGTAATCAACCAATATAGTTGATTGCACCGCATGGCGGCTAAATTTCAGCAATAGAAACACTCTGTGTCGCTCACAGGAAAACCTCCCCAACAGCGAACCACCGAATTGAACCACACAGCATGAATGGACGTGGCTTGGGTAGTTGAAATCACTACTCATCTTTGACGTCCTGGATCGGTGAACCACGAAGCTCGTAGCGATCGGACAGCTCCACACACGCTCCGACACTGCGCAGGCACCGCCAGCGGACCCAGCCGACTGCACCGCGCGGAGATAACTTCCCTGCTCCGTAGCAACCGACCGAATCCGCAGAATGCCGACAACATCTAAAATAGTCGTCAGTGGAACTAACGCCAACTGCACACACAACCTGACAAACACTTGTACGAAGACCTGAGCGATACCCAACAGTAACGAAGCACGTATGAAGACAAATCGGGAGTCGATGCACACACACACACACACACAGCCGACTCATGAAAGATTGGCGAGCCAAAACGCATCGTCCGGTAGGACGACCGACCAACGATCCACCAAAGACCGTGGCCCGGCTCAAGTGATGCGTGGCGGCAATGGTCGGGGCGAGCCATGTCGACGCAGACCTCACAGCTCCAACTCGACTGCTGTAGTGCCGCATTGCAACTCCCTGACTGGCAGGTCCGGACTGCGCTCCAGACGAGCTCCATTTGACTGGCAGACCCGACTTCCCTTACGACAGACAACGACCGGGAAGTAATCGCAGTCGAGCAAAGATACTACGAGAGGGGATATACAGAGGCACGTTGCTAGCGGTGGTCACGGTCAGGCAAAGCAATAACTCAGTGACAGTAGTAATTCAAATTAATGTAGTGAGGTGGAAGTACATTAAAAAGAGGGTGTAAAATACATGATGGCGGCAACACGAGACATGCACGGCTCAATGACCTCGTATGAAAAGTGTAGTCAGTACATGAGAAAAAGCATTGAACCTTATCAGATCGGTGACGAGAGTGTGAAGGGAAGCTCAAGTCATATTGTTACTTCATACCGCGCGTTGATACGTTCCCGTATAGATTACAGGAGCATGGTCTATCACAACGCTGCTAAAAATACCTATTGCAGTACAAAACCTTACGTATCTGCATAGGAACTATGCTTTCTTCCCCAACTGACGCCCTCTTTGCGGAGCCAACAACTGCTAGAGTTTCAAATGGCTCTGAGGACTATGGGACTTAACATCTGAGGTCATCAGTCCCCTAGAACTTAGAACTAATTAAACCTAACTAATCTAAGGACATCACACACATCAATGCCCGGGGCAGGATTTGAACCTGCGACCGTAGCGGTCGCGCTGTTCCAGGCTGTAGCGCCTAGAACCGTTCGGCCACTCGGCTGGCAACCTGAACGATACCAAACAGTAACTAACCACATACGAAGACAAATCGGGAGTCGATGCACACACACACGGCCGACTCATGAACGATCGGCGAGCCAAAACGCGTCGTCCGGTAGTACCGACGATCCACCAAGACCGTGGCCCGGCTCAAGTGATGCGTAGCGGCAATGGTCGGGCGAGCCGTGTAGACGCAGACCTCACTGCTCCAACCCCACTGTACAAGAGCCGTACTGCAACTCCCCGACCTGCAGGTCCGGACTGCACTCCAGACGCGCTCCATTTGACTGGCAGACCGAACTCGCGACCCGAACTGGCTTACGACAGACAACGACCAGGAAGTATAACAGTCCAGCAAAGATGCTACGAGAGGGGATATATCGATACGCGCTGCTAGCACTAGTCACAGTCAGGCAAAGCAGCAACTCAGTGACAGAAGTAAATTAACGTAGTGAGGTCGAAGTACGTTAAAAACAGGGTGTAAAATACCTGATGGTGGCAAAACGAGCCACACACGGCTCAGTAGCCAATAACCAATTCAAAAAACAGTAAAAGACCTTGATATAATTTTGGATTAGTATCTGAATTAGGAAGAACAAACTATTGCACTTTGAAGGAAACGCCTTTCCTACCTACATAGAGGATTGTTCAAAAAGAAAAGAAATGACTTTTGAAACAGCTCTACTACCGGTAGGGGGTGGGGGGGGGGGGGGCGCTGCAGCCACTCAGCGCACGCAGCGGAAGGTTTAGGCAACAAACTGCCGTTTGCTGCGATTAGCTGTAGCGGTCAGCAAGCGAGCAACGGTCCCTGAAATGAGTATATGCACAAGCCGCTCGTTAGATCACTGTCAAAGTGACAGTGAAAGAGCTTGAAGAACAACGCGTGAGTTAAATTTTGGTTTAAACTTGGAAAAACTTGCTTAGCCAAGCACGCGTTGAGAACTGTTATCAGTCGCACACAGCGCTGAACGATAAAATGGTTCAAATGGCTCTGAGCACTATGGGACTTAACTTCTGAGTTCATCAGTCCCCTAGAACTTAGAACTACTTAAACCTAACTAAACTAAGGAGGTCACACACATCCATGCCCGAGGCAGGATTCGAACCTGCGACTGTAGTGGTCGCGCGGTTCCAGACTGTAACGCCTAGAACCGGTCGGCCAACTCGACCGGCGCCCTTTGATTGGTTTAAGCGTTTTCAACAGGACAGAACGTCGGTCGGTGACGGCCCTTAGCTCGGACGACCTTCCACATCAACAGATGATGACTATTCCAGAGCATTCGTTCAGTGATTCTCGGCAATCGTCGATTAACTGTCTCAGATACTGCTGACGAATCCTAGCGCGCGTGCAGTGTGCACAGGCCTGAACTGTGGGAAAACCAGACCTGGATGTTGCATCATGATTGCGCCAGCTCACGTGTCACTTCTTCTAGTCAGCTATCTAGCAAGGCATGACATTCTCTTTGTGCCCCTTTTGCCGCATTATCTTGACGTAGCCCCAGCAGACTTTCTTGTTTCCCTAACTTAGATCTACGTTGCGAGGATGTCAGTCCCAAGCCAATCAGGAGATTCAGAACAATGCAACAAGGGACCAGCACGTCATCCCAGAAAATGTGTTTCACGAAGTTTTCTTAAAGTGGAAGAAACGATGGGAACGGTGAGTTGCCAGTAGAGGGGGACTATTTTGAGGTGGACAGTGCTTAAAATGGTGTACAATAGGCAACAAGTCATTTCTTTTTTAACAGACCTCGTAGAGTTCAAAAATTTAGAAAAATATGTTGTTGTTGTTGTTGAGGTCTTCAGTCTTGAGACTGGTTTGATGCAGCTCTCCATGCGACTTTATCCTGTGCAAGCTTCTTCATCTCCCAGTACTCACTGCAACATACATCCTTCTGAGTCTACTTAGTGTATTCATCTCTTGGTCTCCCTCTACGATTTTTACCCTCCACGATGCCCTCCAATGCTAAATTAGTGATCCCTTGATGCCTCAGAACAAGTCCTACCAACCGGTCCCTTCTTCTTGTCAAGTTGTGTCACAAACTCCTCTTCTCCCCAATTCTGTTCAGTACCTCCTGATTAGTTATGTGATCTACCCATCTAATCTTCAGCATTCTTCTGTAGCACCACATTTCGAAAGTTTCAATTCTCTTCTTGTCCAAACTATTTATCGTCCATGTTTCACTTCCATACATGGCTACACACCACACAAATACTTTCAGAAACGACTTCCTGACACTTAAATCTATACTCGATGTTAACAAATTTCTCTTCTTCAGTAATACTGTTCTTACCATTGCCAGTCTATATTTTATATCCTCTCTACTTCGACCATCATCAGTTATTTTGTTCCCGAAATAGCAAAACTCCCTTACTACTGTAAGTGTCTCATTTTCTAATCTAATTCCCTCAGCATCACCCGATTTCATTCGACTACATTCCATTATCCTCGTTTTGCTTTTGTTGATGTTCATCTTATATCCTCCTTTCAAGACACTTCCGTTCAACTGCTCTTCCAAGTCCTTTGCTGTCTCTGACAGAATTACAATGTCATCGGCAAACCTCAAAGTTTTTATTTCTTCACCATGGATTTTAACACCTACCCCGAATTTTTCTTTTGTTTCCTGTACTGCTTGCTCAGTATACAGATTGAATAACAGAAAAATATATCCACTTGATATTAAACAAAAATTAGTTCTGTCTTCTGTCTTGCTACACCTTTACTACTGAATGTCAGCTCGGCACAAACATGAGTTAGTCACGAACGCTTGCGTAAAACGTGTGTGCTATATTCGGTCCTTTGATCACGTCAGTGCTTTCTACACTCTGTTAGGCTGGACACGACCGGATAGTCTGACTCATTTTCATGCGCTCTTCTCACCTGAGTGGATTCTTAGACACTGAATGTCCTCAGTACCTCTCCTTGAATACTTAACATCATTCGACAACTACAGTACCAGATCTGATACATCCAGCATCTTGGCTGTACCTTTCACTATCTTAAATATTTCTCTATCTCCTCTAATTCAGGTATGTGACTATGGAATAAATTGGCCCGTAATCTCCAACTTACACAAAGCCACTCTGCATTCAAGAGGAGATCAAAGTTTTATCTTCTATCATCAGCGCGGCTTCCCCCCCCTCTATGCTTTTCTCACCCCTTTCTGTTTCTGTTTTGTTCTTTCTGTCTCATATGCTAATTTTACCCTATTACTTCTCACGCTTCCTCTGACTAGTCATCTTCTCCATATGGTTTCGTCCTGCACTGTTTTTGTACGGTTGTGTTAGATATAACTACTTGCATTCGAAAAGAACGTATTGGGAAATTGCTTAGGCCTAATGTTAATAAGAGAAACATTTCTTAAATTTCACCTATTCATTACTATACATTTTGACACTATTACTATTTTTATTACTATTATATAGGGTCGAGGAACATGAAAGGGAAACAGTGGTTGGGAAGGGAGTGAGACAGGGTTGTACCCTATCCCCGATGCTATTCAATCTGTACATTGAGCAAGCACTAAAGGAAACAAAAGAAAAGTTCGGAGTAGATATTAAAATCCATGGAGAAGAAATAAAAACTTTGAAGTTCGCCGATGACATTGTAATTCTGTCAGAGACAGCAAAGGACTTGGAAGAGCAGTTGAACGGAATGGACAGTGTCTTCAAAGGAGGGTATAAGATGAACATCAACAAAAGCAAAACGAGGATAATGGAATGTAGTCGAATTAAGTCGGGTGATGCTGAGGGTATTCGATCAGGAAATGAGACACTTAAAGTAGTAAAGGAGTTTTGCTATTTGGGGAGCAAAATAACTGATGATGGTCGAAGTAGAGAGGATATAAAATGTAGACTGGCAATGGCAAGGAAAGCGTTTCTGAAGAAGAGAAATTTGTTAACATCGAGTATTGATTTAAGTGTCAGGAAGTCGTTTCTGAAAGTATTTGTATGGAGTGTAGCCATGTATGGAAGTGAAACATGGACGATAAATAGTTTAGACAAGAAGAGAATAGAAGCTTTCGAAATATGGTGCTACAGAAGAATGCTGAAGATTAGATGGGTAGATCACATAACTAATCAGGAGGTACTGAACAGAATTGGGGAGAAGAGGAGTTTGTGACACAACTTGACAAGAAGAAGGGACCGGTTGGTAGGACTTGTTCTGAGGCATCAAGGGATCACTAATTTAGCATTGGAGGGCATCGTGGAGGGTAAAAATCGTAGAGGGAGACCAAGAGATGAATACACTAAGTAGACTCAGAAGGATGTATGTTGCAGTGAGTACTGGGAGATGAAGAAGCTTGCACAGGACAGGGTGGCATGGAGGAGAGCTGCAGCAAACCAGTCTCAGGACTGAAGACCGCAACAACAACAACAACAACAACAACAACAACATTATATACTGTTCATGTATCATTCAAATTGTAATGTTGAATCACCTGTGATGTCTCGTTACATTAAGAGAGGATCTGGAAGACACGTGAAATAAATATTTCAGTCTGGTTGTGGATATGTTGCCACGTAATTCACTTTCAAGGAAACGCCATCAAGCTGACCTCAAATTTTAAGGAGAGGAAAGCACATATGCAAAATATTAGCCCAGAAATCGACCCCGCGCGAACATTTGGGCCATGTTTCTGACAGTACACAGCTACGACCTTCTGTTGTCAATCGCTGAGCCCTACTATAGCCGCCTAATGGTTCAAATGGCTCTAAGCACTATGGGACTTAACATCTGAGGTCATCAGTCCCCTAGACTTAGAACTATTTAAACCTAACCAACCTAAGGACGTCACACACATCCGTGCCCGAGGCAAGACTGCAACCTGCGACTGTAGCAGCAGCGCGGTTCCGGACTGAAGCGCCTAGAACCGCTCGGCCACAGCGACCGGCAGCCGCGTAATGTCCGAGCGCAAAGTATTGTTTGTACAACAGAGTGACGACTAGAGCCATCTTATTCGCAGGATGTTGGAACGAGGGATGCGGAGGCGGGAGGTGGACACGTATGTCAAATGAGTTTTGAAATCTTGTTCTAGACACATGGTAAGTAACATGAGTACGTAATATGTTAACCTCACGCTCGTATACGTTCCCTACTGTTTCAAAAACATTCTCGTATTGATATCCTTCAGTTAGATATATATGTATATATGAATGTATGAATAAACCTAACCAGCCGGCCGAAGTGGCCGTGCGGTTAAAGGCGCTGCAGTCTGGAACCGCAAGACCGCTACGGTCGCAGGTTCGAATCCTGCCTCGGGCATGGATGTTTGTGATGTCCTTAGGTTAGTTAGGTTTAACTAGTTCTAAGTTCTAGGGGACTAATGACCTTAGCAGTTGAGTCCCATAGTGCTCAGAGCCATTAATAAACCTAACCAAGGAAAGAATTACAATGAAATTAAGTTATTTACTTTCGATGTACAATTTAATCAGTTAAATAATGCGCACCCTGCAAGTCTATTTCACTTTGACAGTGCCAGCTTTAAACATCAAAGAAAATAAAGGACTCAGTGATGTTACTTCTTTAAAGACACACTAATTTGTTGCGTCCATTTACACTGCAGATCGCTGCCACCAGCCACGGATTAGAAAACACTCACTCTGACACAATGAGCAAAGCTTGTCACCAAAGTAAAATAGTACTTCACAAAACTATTCCTCGGTCCACTGTATAGTCCTTAGCGCTCGGGCGTTATACGGTTGCATTGGGGCAGTGCGGATGACAGACAACCGCTGCGCGCGAAAGTTTAAAAGCTCTACTTTCAGAACGCCGTAACTGCGCACCACGAGTATCATGAGCCAAATTTTCGCGCTGGACCGATTACTGGAGCTCATATTGTAACCTCCCAACAGAAAAATCATTATAATATTCACATTTAGTGTAAACACCCAACAGAAAAATCTCGTTTAAGTTCCCAATAGAGAAATTTCTTTCCAATAATATAATTTCAAGTTTTAATGTGACCTTCCATTAAAGACTGACTGCATATCGAGATTAATAAGTTTTGACGTCAGCAGCGCTGCCTCATGGCCCTGTGAAATCATCCTGAATAAACTGAAAAATTCTTACCTCACCATGGTGTCACCGGATAGCGCTATCTATATATCTGCTCCTATATGAAATTTTTGGCACAGCCCAGTACAATGCTGGAGACTAGATTTTCATTTGTTGGAAAACAACTGATTTTCTTATGCTTAATCAACATGAGTATGCACAGGAAAAATTCGTAAAATCTTTAAGCTCAGACAAACGACTGGCAGAAGTTTTCTTCAGAACAAAAGTTATTATTGAAATATTCCTGCAAAGAATTACACGGGACTTTAACATTACAATTGTGGTTAAATCAGTTGTGGCAATTAACATACGCGCGCGACAACAAAGAACAATATATAACACCAAGTTAATGGGCAGTGGAGACTTTTGCCCAATTCAGTAGTGTATAAAGAAAGTGAATCCATTATTGTTACAATGCGGAAAAGAAGGATTGCATTTTTCGTCCACATATCTCGCCTACAAAATACTAGAATCCTGAAGCAACTTTTTGACTACTTCTGGAACAGTAAAACCAAAAACATCTGGTTTAAAGAAGTACAAAGTGATCTGGATGAACTGAACGTCACCACACACCAGATTCAACACAGAGAAGAGAAACTTCTTCTGAAGAACAAATACACACGGCTGACATTCAAACCATCAGAACGGAAGAAATATATCATATCTGTAGAAGAACGAGCAGCCAGATCACAGCAAATGAAGAAGTTCTGGAAAACGAAGAAATTGCTGACTGCTAAGACCTAAACCTAATTATTGCAGACTCTGTTGTACTATGTTTGATTTTAGTGCTCCAATGTGGGCGTAAACTATATATATATATATATATATATATATATATATATATATATATATATATATATATACTTTTTTTTTACCACATCGCTCAGGCACCGCCGCCGTTCTGCACGACCGGCCCAACACAAGTCAACCGCTGCACCGCCCTCTACTGAACCCGACTTACTGCCAACACTGCTCTGACCTGCGATTCTATTGTAGCATAGATATTTCATATCGCAGGCAGCGCGTGAGCAATCCATCCAAATTACATCTCTTCAAGTGCGCTAGCGAATTGTAATGAACCCCTTACAATATCTTGCAAAGGGCATTTTTCTCTTTAAAATATGAGGTCAAGTTGGTGATGTTCCCTTGTTAGACATCCACCCAAAACGAATTTATATCGAAACACTTCGATGGCTCGTGAGGCAATATATAACGTCGCCCTTGTCTGTCGAGAAACACAAATGTCGGCGTATCCGATAAAAACAATCATATCGACATGACCAGAGTTTTTGTGTGTGCCTTTTCTTTCATAGGAAGTGTGATATTTTAGAGGTACCGTCTAGTTAGACAGTACCTCTAGTTAGACAGTAGCTACGCTAATCGTGGCAGTTCAGCTATCTTACATCAGGGGCGCTCGCACACACCATGCTTGCTACCCGTGGGATTCAGGATCAGTTACGCAGATGCGAGACAACTTATCATTTCACGGCCAGCCATGTGTGCTTGCCCTGTGCGCTGGTGTAATCGCCTCAGCTAATGCAAAGCTGCAGGGGATGGAGGTTTCTGTTCGGCCTTAAGAAGATGGGGCTTTCCCTAACCCTTTTCAATGGGTGGTGGTCGGAGTAGACTAGGCTGATTTCAAGGGCGAGTAATCATCCCATCAAAGCCGATGTTTTCCAACATATGTCGCAGAGAAACTCTTAACCAGGAAGCGTCGCCTTACAGAAACGCTATAAGCCCCAGGTAATGACCAATGACAACGCCTGCATCCTGCTCCTGATTCTGATTGGCTGAAAAGTCTAAACGTTAAATCATTTCACATAACGTTTCGAGAGATCGTCAAACCAGCGAGGATGTCGGCCGGCAGGCATCGTGCGTTGTAGAAGTCGTGTTACTTTGTGGCGGTGGTCATGTTTTCCTAATATCATAATTTAATCATTTGTTTGACATATGTTTGTAGTATCGTAATTTATTTTACCGGACTAGTTTCGGGCATTGTCCGTTGTCGGCTGTACCTACATTACAAAAGACACATATTTCTTTTCATATGTTACTAACAGCGTATCCAGCATGATTCCGTGACAACGTTACAAACATTCACGGATGATGGGTAAATGTAACAATCTGAGGTAAAGCACGTTATTTCGGAAGCGACTGAGTCCAAAGCTGAAAGCGAAAATCGTTCTGATACCTTTGACATTGGACCTCTTCTACTGCAAGCACTTTGATTTCCATGCTTTGGAAGAAGGCTCTGTGGACCAAAACAAGAAAAAAAAAGTCTAGTGACCACGGGCTGTAAGGTGCTCATAAGGTATGCATTTCAGAGTCCATTTTTACCTGTCGTTTTTTTCTTGGTTTGGTCCATACCATCTCCTCCCAAAATACGGAAATCAAAGAGTTTGCCGTAAAAGAGGTCCATTATGAAAGGTATCAGAACGATTTTCGCTTACAGCTTTCGACTCGGTCATTTAAGGAGAAGGGTCCCTTACCCCGAATTGATACATTTATCCTTCTTTGTTATACCTGAAACTTTGTAACACCGTCATGGAATAAACCTGAGTAGTAATGTTTTGCGCGTAGGTGATTTTTATCATTATAATACCAGATGCCTTCTTGTTGTTGTTGTGGTCTTCAGTCCGGAGAGTGGTTTGATGCAGCTCTCCATGCTACTCTATCCTGTGCAAGCTTCTTCATCTCCCAGTACCTACTGCAACCTACATCCTTCTGAATTTGCATAGTGTATTCATTTATTGGTCTCTCTGTACAATTTTTACACTCCACGCTGCCCTCCAATCCTAAATTGGTGATCCCTTGATGCTTCAGAACATGTCCTACCAACCGATCGCTTCTTCTAGTCAAATTGTGCCACAAATTTCTCTTCCCCCCAATTCTATTCAATACCTCCTCATTAGTTATGTGATCTACCCATCTAATGTTCAGCATTCTTCTGTAGCACCACATTTCGAAAGCTTCTATTCTCTTCTTGTCCAAACTGTTTATTGTCCACGTTTCACTTCCATACATGGCTACACTCCATACAAATACTTTCAGAAATGACTTCCTGACTCTTAAATCTATACTAGATGTTAACAAATTTCTCTTCTTCAGAAACGCTTTCCTTGCCATTGCCAGTCTACATTTTATCTCTTCTCTACTTCGACCATCATTAGTTATTTTGCTCCCCAAATAGCAAAACTCATTTACTACTTCAAATGTCTCATTTCCTAATCTAATTCCCTCAGCATCACCCGAGTTATCTCGACTTCATTCCATAATCCTCGTTTTACTTTTGTTGATGTTCATCTTATATCCTCCTTTCAAGGCATTGTCCATTTCATTCAACTGCTCTTCCAGGTCCTTTGCTGTCTCTGACAGAATTACAATGTCATCGGCAAACCTCAGAGTTTTTATTTCTTGTCCATGGATTTTAATTCCTATTCCAATTTTTTCTTTTGTTTCCTTTACCACTTGCTCAATATACAGATTTAATAACATCGGTGATAGGGTACAACCCTGTCTCACTCCCTTCCCAACCACTGCTTTCCTTTCAGGCCCCTCGACTCAATTGCCTTATACTTAATGTTTTCTAGTATATACCAATACACTAGAATTAAGTAATGTTACGATTTTATAGGTACATATATTCAGTCAGCATAAGGTATTTATTTACGTAAATATATTCAGATGTCTTTGGCAGTTGCTGCACGGGCAAGGATTGTTTTTTGTTGTACATCATAGAATATCTATAACGCTACTTCCAATATGTATCATCTAGTACGTTAATGGAACAAAGAAATGTGTTGTCATTAAAGAATACTAGTGAGACGAAGAAACCAATCTAAAAAATATGAAGTGCGGGCAAACGGCCCACAACGGCATGCCAGGGCAATTAGCGGATCATTGAGTATTCCTGTTGTTGGACGAAAGCGTTTGTGACTAACTTCACAAACACACGGTAAAACAAAAAAGCGACGCACTACTAAGGTACAATCCTAGTGAGACGGAAACCGGTGCGCGTGATATACATGCACAGACAAACAAATGATCATAATTTCATAAAAATTGGATGGTATATTCAAGAGAAGAGCTCCACAAACTGAGCAAGTTAATAAAAGCGTTGGTCCACCTCTGGCCCTTGTGTAGGCGGTTATTTGGCTTGGCATTGATTGAAAGAGTTGTTGGATATCCTTCTGAGGGGAACTGTGCCAAGTTCTGTCCAATTAACGCGTCGATCGTCAAAATCCCGAGCTGGTTGAAGGACCCTGGCCTTCTGTCTTAGCAACTCGCAAATCCTATATATCTAGATTTCCGGAAAGCATTTTACACGGTGTCCCATTGCAGGATGGAATAAGTTCACAGATACGTGAGTGGCTCGAAGACTTCTCAAATAATAGAACCCAGTACGTTGCCCTCCACAGGGAGTGTTCATCAGAGACAAGGGTGACGTCAGGAATGCCCCAGGAAAGTGTGATAGGACTGCTGTTATTCACTGTATATATAAATGATTTGGTGGATAGGGCGGGCAGCAATCTGCGGTTGTTTGCAGATGATGCCGTGGTGTACAGTATGGTGTCGAAGTTTAGTGACTGTTCAAATGGTTCAAATGGCTCTGAGCACTATGGGACTTAACATCTGAGGTCATCAGTCCCCTAGAACTTAGAACTACTTAAACCTAACTAACCTAAGGACATCACACACATCCATGCCCTAGGCAGGATTCGAACCTGCGATCGTAGCGATTGCGCGGTTCCAGACTGAAGCGCCTAGAAGCGCTCGGCCACTCCGGCCGGCTTAGTGACTGTAGGAAGATACAAGACGACTCAGACAAAATTTCCAGTTGCTGTGATGAACGGCAGCTAGCTCTGTATGTGTTAAAATGTATGCGGATGAGTAGGAAGATCAAACCTGTAGCGTTCGGATACAGTATTACTAGTGTCCTGCTTGACACAGTAAAGTTGTTTAAACATCTGGGCTAAACATTGCAAAGTGATATTAGGTGGAACGAGCATGCCAAACCATACATTCAGCGGCAAGGTCTCCAGATATCTTCCCAAATGAGAACGCTTGGAGCACTGTGGGCGGAGGTCTCCAGCCAGCTCGGGTTTTTGACCATCTTACGCGCCAATTGGACAGCATTTGGCATTATATCCCTCAGGTGGGGAGGGCGAATTGTCGACATCGGTTTATTGGGATAATTTTAGCAAAAAAGTGGTTCATCTGTAAAGGAGACTGCATATAGGACACTGGTGCGATCAGTTCTTGAGTACTGCTCGAGTGTTTGGAATCCGTACCAGGTCTAATTGAAGGAAGACATCGAATGAAATTCAGAGGCGGGCTGCTAGATTTGTCACTGGTAGGTTTGAAAGACAGATAAGTGTTACTGAGATGCTTCGGGAACTCAAATGGGAATTCCTGGTGGGAAGGCGACGTTCTTTTCGAGAAACACTGTTGAGAAAATTTAGAGAACCGGCGTTTGAAGCTGGCTGCCGTACGAGTCTACTGCCGCCAACATACAAGGACCACGAAGATAAGATACGAGAAATTAGGGCCCATATGGAGGCATACAGACAGTCGTTTTTCCGTCACTCTGTTTGCGAGTGGAACAGGAAAGGAAATAAGTAGTAGTACAGGGTACCCTGCGCCACTCACCGTATGTTCGCTAGAGGGTATCTTTGTAGGTGTACATGTAGATAATGCTCCAAACGTTCTCAATAGCGGAGACATCTGGTGACCTTACTGTTCAAGGTTGAGTTTGGCAAGCACGAAGACCCTCACCGTATATGGGCGTGGGTTATCTTGCTGAGCTGTAAGCCCAGAATTCAAGAAGCGCAGCAAAACGGGACATAGAATAACGTCGACATTCCACTACATTGTAAGAGTGCCGCAAATGACGACCAAAGAGGTCCTGCTTTGAAATGAAATGGCACTCTAAACCATCTCTCCTGCTTGTCGGGTCATATGGCTGGCGACAGTCAGGCTGGTAACCCAGTATTGACCATGGGGTCTCCAGACTCCAGACATGTCTTCGGTCTGGAATCTCATTGACCAGACAAGAACTGTCTTCAGTGATGAGCCCAGCTTCGAATTGGGCCGCAGTGACTAGTTAAGACGTGTCTGGAGACGCCCTAGATAGCGCTGGAATACCAACCTGACTGTCGCGCGCCATGCAGCCCGACAATAGGGGTGATGATCTGGGATACCATTTCATTTCATAGTAGGACCACTTTGGTTGACATCCGCGGCAGCCTTACAACACAACGGTACCGCTGACGATTTTCTATGCCCCGTTTTGCGAGCCTTCATGGCAAGCCGTCCAGGGCTTTCATTTCAGCAAGATAATGCCCGCCCACACACGGCGAAAGTCTTGGTGCGTGCCAAACCGTACCTTGACCAGAAATGTCTCCGGATATCTCCCCAACTGAGGACGTTTGCAGCACTGTGGGCAGAGGTCTCCAACCAGCTCGGGTTTTTGACGATCTGACGCACCAGTTGGACAGAATTTGGCATGATATTCCTCAGGTGGACAATCAACAACTCTATCAGTTAATGCCGAGCGGAATAACTGGTTGCATAAGGCCCGCAGGTAGACCAACGCCTTTTTGGATTGCTCAATTTGTGAAGCTCTTTCACATGAGTAAATGATCCAATTTTTCTGATACAGTAATCTTTTATTTGTCCGACACGGACATGACGTCTACCAATTTCTGTCCCATTCTGATAATTCCTTCATAGTTCGTGGTTTTTTTGTTTTGTTTTATTGTTTTGGTCTTAGAGCATACATTCAAAGGTGACACTGCTTGTGGAAAGTGAAATCCAAAGAGTACGCCAATTAGGTATCAAAGACCTTTGATAAGCTAGCTACATTCTACTGTTTGCGTTTTTGTATTTTTTAGAAAATGACATTGTTAACATTCTCCTTTGACGTGATAAAGAATCTGTATTATTAAATGGCTAAACGTTCTTCTTCATAAATGGTCTTCTTTTCTTCATCACTTTGTCGCTTTGGCTGATTCATTGTTTGATCTTGTCCAACAAAATATCAGATATTTCACCTTTCATTCTTAGATTCGGTAGTGATAAGACTAACTTTCACACAATTCTTTAATGAATCGTGTATGATTGTGATCATATCTGGAGTTCTTCCGCCCAGTTCTAGATTTTCTTTCATTTACGCTTATAGTGATAGCTGCAGTACCTACTGCTGTAGTGACAGTAATAATATGTGCTTGATACATTGTCACTCAGTATATGGCTGCAATACACGATGAAAAACTGTGGAAGTAATTTTACACCACTCAGCATACATTTGCAACCAAGTGTTTGCGTGCAGTGTTCCGGTTTACACGCAGACTCTGGTGTGTGTCGATCCAAAACTGTATCTGGATGTGGATATAAACATGATCCTAATCTTCTTTTTTTTTAAAAAAAAACCGACGCACTATGAAAGAATCATCCGAATGTGACAGAAATCGGTATACGTCATGTCCGTGTACGGCGAATAAACGATTACTGTATCAGAAAAATTGGATCATTTATTCAACTGAAAGAGCTTCACAAATTGAGCAATCCAAAAAGACGTTAGTCTGCCTGCGGGCCTTATGCAACCAGTTATTCCGCTTGGCATTAATTGATAGAGTTGTTGATATCATACCAAGTTCTGTCCAATTGGTGCGTTGGGTTCGCCAGAAACCCGAGCTGGTTGGAGACCTCTGTCCACAGTGCTCCAAGCGTTCTCAGTTGGGGAGATATCCGGAGACCTTGCTGGTCAAGGTATGGTTTGGCACGGACGAAGACTCTCGCCATGTGTTGGCGGGCATTATCTTGCTGAAATAAAAGTCCAGGACAGCTAGCCATGAAAGGTCACAAAACGGGGCATAGAAAATAGTCAACGGTACCGTTGTGGCAGCTAGTGCTGGTCAACATTTTCTCGCTGCCAGTGGCAGTGCCCTCTCAGTTCCATGACGTCAGATGGCCAGCAGAGATGCACCTGCACTGTATGTGGCTGCAAACAGTTTCCACGAGAAAATGACCGAGGGACCCATGACCCTGTTGTGGCCTGAACATAGGAAAGGCAGCCACTGGCAACTGAATCTGCCCCTCAGGACCAAGAGATGGGCAGCTGTGTCAGCTCACCCCTTGTGCTGACAGATGAACAGCTGCACGTCTCTGAATGGGAGCCAGTCTCTCTCGGGTTGGAAGAAGGTAGCAGTCATGGTCGAGGCACTAAAGTTCTTCCCATCTGTCGCAGCAGGGACGACGGTACTTTGAGTATCAAAATCACTGTTCAGTAGGCTTGCAGTTCAGTAGAAGCTAGACGAGTAGACAGCGGGCAAGCATAGATTCCTCCTCCAGGCTGGTCGACAGCAGAATTAGCATGCTTCCACTGGGAATGAGCAATAATTGTGAGAGATTGGCCCACGTTCGTCATGCTACTGTGAGGCATCAATGACCTCATTTGTCCTGCATTTCTCATTTGGTTAGACCTCTGGGCATTTCTGGATTCCACAGCTTTATACTTCAGACACTCTTTCTGCTGTGTCTGTGTACTGCATAGTCACTCTTGTGTCGGACTTCGGCTTTCTTGCACCACCTCGTTCAGTCACCATTATGACGACGACTTCCTGAGGGCAACACCAAATGGTTCAAAACGGTTCAAATGGCTCTGAGCACTATGGGCCTTAACAGCTGAGGTCATCAGCCTCCTAGAACTTAGAAATACTTAAACCTAACTAACCTAAGGACATCGTACACATCCATGCCCAAGGCAGGATTCGAACCTGCGACTGTAGCGGTCGCGCGGCTCTAGACTGAAGCGCCTACAACCGCTCGGCCATTCTGGCCGGCTGAGGCCAACACCACAAGCTGACGAGTGGCTGCAGAATCTAAGTGTGGAATTGTGATTCATGCAAATACTGGAATCTGAACTTTATTCAGTCTTATTATTTTGTAATATAGTTTTACCTGCCAATGTGCAATTTACGTTATTTTATTATGTTTGTATCCTATGTTTCAACAATGTATATTCTCTTTCATGCTGTTTCCAAAGTACTGTGTCATGCCATTAGGTAAATACACTCCTGGAAATGGAAAAAAGAACACATTGACACCGGTGTGTCAGACCCACCATACTTGCTCCGGACACTGCGAGAGGGCTGTACAAGCAATGATCACATGCACGGCACAGCGGACACACCAGGAACCGCGGTGTTGGCCGTCGAATGGCGCTAGCTGCGCAGCATTTGTGCACCGCCGCCGTCAGTGTCAGCCAGTTTGCCGTGGCATACGGAGCTCCATCGCAGTCTTTAACACTGGTAGCATGCCGCGACAGCGTGGACTTGAACCGTGTGTGCAGTTGACGGACTTTGAGCGAGGGCGTATAGTGGGCATGCGGGAGGCCGGGTGGACGTACCGCCGAATTGCTCAACACGTGGGGCGTGAGGTCTCCACAGTACTTCGATGTTGTCGCCAGTGGTCGGCGGAAGGTGCACGTGCCCGTCGACCTGGGACCGGACCGCAGCGACGCACGGATGCACGCCAAGACCGTAGGATCCTACGCAGTGCCGTAGGGGACCGCACCGCCACTTCCCAGCAAATTAGGGACACTGTTGCTCCTGGGGTATCGGCGAGGACCATTCGCAACCGTCTCCATGAAGCTGGGCTACGGTCCCGCACACCGTTAGGCCGTCTTCCGCTCACGCCCAACATCGTGCAGCCCGCCTCCAGTGGTGTCGCGACAGGCGTGAATGGAGGGACGAATGGAGACGTGTCGTCTTCAGCGATGAGAGTCGCTTCTGCCTTGGTGCCAATGATGGTCGTATGCGTGTTTGGCGCCGTGCAGGTGAGCGCCACAATCAGGACTGCATACGACCGAGGCACACAGGGCCACCACCCGGCATCATGGTGTGGGGAGCGATCTCCTACACTGGCCGTACACCACTGGTGATCGTCGAGGGGACACTGAATAGTGCACGGTACATCCAAACCGTCATCGAACCCATCGTTCTACCATTCCTAGACCGGCAAGGGAACTTGCTGTTCCAACAGGACAATGCACGTCCGCATGTATCCCGTGCCACCCAACGTGCTCTAGAAGGTGTACGTCAACTACCCTGGCCAGCAAGATCTCCGGATCTGTCCCCCATTGAGCATGTTTGGGACTGGATGAAGCGTCGTCTCACGCGGTCTGCACGTCCAGCACGAACGCTGGTCCAACTGAGGCGCCAGGTGGAAATGGCGTGGCAAGCCGTTCCACAGGACTACATCCAGCATCTCTACGATCGTCTCCATGGGAGAATAGCAGCCTGCATTGCTGCGAAAGGTGGATATACACTGTACTAGTGCCGACATTGTGCATGCTCTGTTGTCTGTGTCTATGTGCCTGTGGTTCTGTCAGTGTGATCATGTGATGTATCTGACCCCAGGAATGTGTCAATAAAGTTTCCCCTTCCTGGGACAATGAATTCACGGTGTTCTTATTTCAATTTCCAGGAGTGTAAATAAACCATTATGATGGCATCTCTCTGTCACCAAATGCCTTTCTGTTGCGTCGCTGGCTTTGGCACCTAGCCCATATGATGTGTAGCAATCGATTCCGTATTCGCTGCAGTCTCAGTGATCCTTTCTCGCTGGAAGTTCGCCTGGCTGTTAACCTGTTCTGGCCTGCGTCTTGCATCGCCAGGGAAGGTTTCTAGAGTGCAACTACCTGTGGCAATTCAATTCAAACTGAAATAAATTAACTTTTTGTACCTGGGGTCCACAGTCATGTAGAACTTTACAAAAGAAATCATATTTACGCCAGCGACTGTAACACTTCCTTTATTTCACGATTGCAATTTCGGCTTTAGGCCATAATCAAGTGAAGATGTTATGGCTATTAGGCCAAGTCAACCTAAAATGAGCTGACACATTTAATAGTAATAACAACGACATATAAATGTGTCAGCTCATTTTAGGTTGACATGGCCTAATAGCCATAACGCCTTCACTGGGTAATGGCCTAAGGCCGAAATTGCAATCGTGAAATAAAGTGTTACAGTCACTGGCGTAAATATGATGTCTTTTACAAACTGAAATAAATTATAGTCAAGTACTGAAAATTGCAATATGATACTATAGGGACATGTGGTAAACAATAGTTTTCAAAACTCACTCCATAAATAATTCTAAAACACATATTTAATTGTGCATGGAAACAGCAGACAAACGGTTCAAATGTGGCAACAGAACTAGAAAATCTGTTCCTGATCAATAATACCGATTGGAAGACACACAGTTATCCTTAACTGGCATGAAACTTATGCACTGGATCGGGCACATCCACAGCAAAGCTTTCATTAGACTACGTCAGCCGGATGGGAAATTCAGAAGTGAAAGAAGATTAGGACAAGGAGACTTCCATATCACCAGAAGTATTTTCTATAGCTGTAGAGGAGTATTAGACTTCTTAAGTCATGACATTGTACTGTTTGCGTCTCATCATCGCCAGATATTACAGGCAACTACCGTGTTGATTGACTATCCTTCTCTTCTCTTCGCCATCTGTACCATTTGGGCCTGCTTGTTGATTTTTTCTTTGGATTTTTCCTTACAAGATGCTTATACTCCTCTAGTGCAGGTGTAAACTTCTACAAGTAATGAAAGAAGAGGGCAAAATTATTGATGATTTTTTTTGTGAGGATCTACCGCCTCTTAATACCTAATAAACGAAAACATGGTCCATACTAGACTGTACTGTAAACAATCTTTATTGAAATCGTGAACTGGGTGATTTCAACAATTTGTCATTTTCAAGTACATGCGTGATATTGCGTATTGTGTATCGTAATTACAAAATTATTTTTTTTATTTTTTATTCGCTTATTTTTTATTATTTTTCACTACATAAGTTGTCCGCCCCGGTAGTTGAGTGGTCAGCGTGACAGACTGTCAATCCTAAGGGCCTGGGTTCGATTCCCGGCTGGGTCGGAGATTTTCTCCGCTCAGGGACTGGGTGTTGTGTTGTCCTAATCATCATCATTTCATTCCCATCGACGCGCAGGTCGCCGAAGTGGCGTCAAATCGAAAGACCTGCACCAGGCGAACGGTCTACCCGACGGGAGGCCCTAGCCACACGACATTTCCATTTACTACATTAGTTTAGTGAAACATAGTTTGACAGTTACAGTATGTAATACATAGTGTCACAGACAGTCTAGAAAATAGGAAGTTGTCGAAATCAGCTAATCGCAAGATTAAAATAAAGATGTGAGAAATGTCATATTACCGTCTTGAGTTGCTAGTAAAATACTTTATTTGTACAACCAGTTTCCGTCATCTGGCCTTCATCAGGTTCCTATATACCCAATAAAATAATACATATACTTATGTATTACAGTACCTCTCATGAACCATGGACCTGACCGTTGGTAGGGTGGCTTGCCTGCCTCAGCGATACAAATAGCTGTACCTAGGTGCAACCACAGCGGAGGGGTATCTGTTGAGAGGCCAGACAAACGTGTGGTTCCTGAAGAGGGGAAGCAGCCTTTTCAGTAATTACAGGGCAACAGTCTGGATGATTGACTGGTTTGGCCTTGTAACACTAACCAAAACGGCCGGCTGGTACTGCGAACGGCTGAAAGTAAGGGGAAAATGCAGTCGTAATTTTTCCCGAGGACATGCAGCTTTATTGTATGGTTAAATGATGATGGTGTCCTCTAGGATAAAATATTCCGGAGGTAAAATAGTCCCCCATTCGGATTTCCGGGCGGGGACTACTCAGGAGGACGTTGTTATCAGGAGAAAGAAAACTGGCGTTCTTCGGGCCGGAGCGTGTAATGTCAGATCCCTTAATCGGGCAGGTAGGTTAGAAAATTTAAAAAGGGCAATGGATAGGTTAAAGTTAGATATAATGGGAATTAGTACAGTTCAGTGGCAGGAGGAACACGACTTTTGGTCAGATGAATACAGGGCTATAAATACAAAATCAAATAGGGGTAATGCTGGAGTAGGTTTAATAATGCATAAAAAAATAGGAGTGCGGGTAAGCTACTACAAACAACATAGTGAACACATTATTGTGGCCAAGATAGACACGAAGTCCACGCCCACCACAGTAGTACAAGTTTATATGCCAACGAGGTCTGCAGATGACTAAAAAGATTGATGAAATGTATGATGAGATAAAAGAAATTATTCAGGAAGTGAAGGGAGACGGAAATTTAATAGTCATGGGTGACTGGAATTCGATAGTAGGGAAAAGAAGAGAAGGAAATGTAGTAGGTGAATATGAAATGGTGATAAGAAATGAAGCCTCCTGGTAAAATTTAGCGCAGAGCATAACTTAATCATAGCTAACACTTGGTTCAAGAATCACAAAAGAACGTTGTATACATGGAAGAAGCCTGGAGATACTGGAAGGTTTCAGATCTATTATATAATGGTAAGACAGAAATTTAGGAACCAGGTTTTAAATTGTAAGACATTTCCAGGGTCAGATGTGGACTCTGACCACAATCTATTGGTTATGAACTGTAGATTAAAACTGAAGAAACTGCAAAAAGATGGGAATTTAAGGAAATGGGACCTGGATAAACTGACTAAACCAGAGGTTGTACAGAGTTTCAGGGAGAGCATAAGGGAACAATTGACAGGAATGGGGGAAAGAAATACAGTATAAGTAGAATGGGTAGCTTTGAAAGATTAAGTAGTGAAGGCAGCAGAGGATCTAGTAGGTAAAAAGACGAGGGCTAGTAGAAATCCTTGGCTAACAGAAGAAATATTGAATTTAATTGATGAAAGGAGAAAATATAAAAATGCAGTAAATGAAGCAGGCAAAAAGGAATACAAACGTCTCAAAAATGAGATTGACAGGAAGTGCAAAATGGCTAAGCAGGGATGGCTAGAGGACAAATGTAAGGATGTAGAGGCTTATCTCACTAGGAGTAAGATAGATACAGGCTACAAGAAAATTAAAGGGACCTTTGGAGAAAAGAGAGTCACTTGTATGAATATCAAGAGGTCAGATGGAAATCCAGTTCTAAGCAAAGGAGAGAAAGCAGAAAGGTGGAAGGAGTATATAGAGTGTTGTGGTTGGCAGGAGAGCCAACACCGTTACTAGAGGAGGCCTAAAGGCACGCGTTTTACCTCACGCAGGCTGGCGTGAGGTCTGGAACAGGACAAGGAAATTAGAATTTAGAAAAATGGTCGTAGTTGGTGGAATACTTAAGTTTAATCCATTAATGATGAACGTCGCTCTTGACGGTACATGATTCACAATATCAATAGTAACTGAATATGGCGCCTTGCTAGGTCGTAGCAAATGACGTAGCTGAAGGCTATGCTAACTATCGTCCCGGCAAATGAGAGCGTATTTTGTCAGTGAACCATCGCTAGCAAAGTCGGTTGTACAACTGGGGCGAGTGCTAGGAAGTCTCTCTAGACCTGCCGTGTGGCGGCGCTCGGTCTGCTATCACTGATAGTGGCGACACGCGGGTCCGACGTATACTAACGAACCGCGGCCGATTTAAAGGCTACCACCTAGCAAGTGTGGTGTCTGGCGGTGACGCCACATAGAGGGTCTATACAAGGGCAATGTACTTGAGGACAATATTATGGAAATGGAAGAGGATGTAGATGAAGATGAAATAGGAGATACGATACTGCGTGAATAGTTTGACAGAGCACTGAAAGACCTGGGTCGAAACAAGGCCCCGGGAGTAGACAACATTCCATTAGAACTACTGACGGCCTTGGGAGAGCCAGTCCAGACAAAAATCTACCATCTGGTGAGCAAGATGTATGAGACAGGCGAAATCCCAAAGAAAGCAGGTGTTGACAGATGTGAAAATTACCGAACAATCAGTTTAATAAGCCACGCGTGCAAAATACTAACACGATTTCTTTACAGACGAATGGAACAACTGGTAGAAGCTGACCTCGGGGAAGATCAGTTTGGATTCCGTAGAAATATTGGAACACGTGAGGCAATACTGACCCTACGACTTATCTTAGAAAATAGATTATGGAAAGGCAAAGCTATGTTTCTAGCATTTGTAGACTTATAGAAAGCTTTTGACAAGACTGGAATACTCTCTTTCAAATTCTCAAGGTGGCAGGGGTAAAATACAGGGAGCGAAAGGCTATTTGCAATTTGTACAGAAACCAGATGGCAGTTATAAGAGTCGAGGGGAAGCAGTGGTTGGGAAGGGAGTGAGACAGGTTTGTAGCCTATCCCCGATGTTATTCAATCTGTGTATTGAGAAAGCAGTAAAGGAAATAAAAGAAAAATTCGGAGTAGGAATTAAAGGCCATGGAGAAGAAATAAAAACGTTGAGGTTCGCCGATGACATTGTAATTCTGTCAGAGACAAAGGACCTGGAAGAGCAGCTGAACGGAATGGACAGTGTCATGAAAGGAGGATATAAGATGAACATCAGAAAAAGCAAAACAAGGATAATAGAATGTAGTCGAATTAAATCGGGTGATGCTGAGGGAATTAGATTAGGAAATGAGACGCTTAAAGTAGTAAATGAGTTTTGATATTTGGGGAGCAAAATAACTGATGATGGTCGAAGTAGAGAGGTTACAAAATGTAGACTGGCATTGGCAAGGAAAGCGTTTCTGAAGAAGAGAAATTTGTTAACATCGAGTATAGATTTAAGTGTCAGGAAGTCATTTCTGAAAGTGTTTGTATGTAGTGTAGCCATGTATGGAAGTGAAACATGGACGATAAATAGTTTAGACAAGAAGAGAATTGAAGCTTTCGAAATGTGGTACTACAGAAGAATGCTGAAGATTAGACGGGTATATCACATAACTAATGAGGAGGTATTTTATAGAATTGGGGAGAAGAGAAATTTGTGGCACAACTTGACTAGAAGAAGGGATCGATTGGTAGGACATATTCTGAGGCATGAAGGGATCACTAATTTAGTATTGGAGGGCAGCGTGGAGGATAAATATCGTAGAGGAGACAAAGAGATGAATACACTAAACAATTTCAGAAGGATGTAGGGAGCAGGAGGTACTGGGAGATGAAGAAGCTTGCACAGGATAGAGTGGCATGGAGAGCTGCATCGAACCAGTCCCCGGATTGAAGACCACAACAACAACATGTATTACAGACTTAAACCGTCACGAATCTGTTAACGTATGTGAATGTTAACAACACACACGTAATGGAAAGTCATGTACTCACTTAAAAGTATTCAAAACATCACGTTAGGCGAAATATAAAATCGTAATGGTCAGGTGATAAAAGAATGTATAATATACTGACAATAAAAGTATACCATACCACAATGATTTGGCACATTACGAAAAGCATGTTTCATAAAAACGTAAATGGTTCACATTTGTTCAGGGTTACCTGTTATCATGTCGTAATATAAATTACATCGTCAATCTATAAAACCAGTGCCAAGTGTACTCATTCATGTTAAAACTGTAATAGTTGTTAAGGTTGTGAACAGATTCATACGACACAGTGTTAATGCAGATTATAGTTACCAGCAGTTCAAGGCGGTAATATGACGTTTTTCGTGTAAATAAATACAAAAATGGTTCAAATGGGTCTGAGCACTATGGGACTTAACAGCTGAAGTCATCAGTCCCCTATAACTTAGAACTACTTATACCTAAGGAAATCACACACATCCAATCCCGAGGCAGGATTCGAACCTGCGACCGTAGCGATCTCGCTGTTCCAGACTGAAGCCCCTAGAACTGCTCGGCCACAACGGCTGGAAATGAAATATAAAGATCCTCTACATTACAGCCTACTATGAACCATGTTTTCTTTTATTAAGTAGATATGGTATGCAGCAATTTGCTTTATGAATTTGATATGATTTGTTGTACCATTAACTAGTTTTCCATTCATTATCAGATGGACGCGTTAATGGACTGTTATTTTATTATTTTCTAAACCACGTCTAGCTAGACACTGTCGAAAATAACGGAAAATTAGCCATATGTTAATGAAATAAGTATGACAGGTTATATATCATGCCTACATGAACCGCCATTTTAAATCACGTTTGCAGTTCGCCATCCACGACGACTATAATGAATTTTGAAATCTTTGCCAGGTAATCAACACCGGATGGATCAAGGATTTCTAGAGACAGTGAAAGACGTCGACGACCTTGTGGAGGAACGTATTACAAACTATACTGGAGCGACATGAGAGGTATACCTGAAGATCAAAAGAAACTGAGAAATATGGATTAGATTTCATCTCACAGTGGATGTCGAATGGCTGGTAATGAGGATGATGATCATGGTGATCAGTCTGTCATCGCCTCATAGGTATCCCATGGCGATGTCATGATATTTCACAATTATCTGTCGTATTTACGAATTAATCAATACTTTTTGTATCATATGTTGACCATCTTCAGACTATACAATAACAAAAGAAAAACTTCTACACTGTAATCTTCAAACATATAGAATTGTTAACAATCCCATTTGTAATTAACACAAGTACAAAAATACACGCAGTTCACTTCCATACGTTATGGGCTGTATCTGACGATGAAACCATAAACGACAAGCACTTCCATACTAAATCTGAGAAGAAAAAAATTAAAGTAAGGAAATCGAGTAGTAAGCAAATGGTGCCTCGCTTTCCCGATCCTTGTGCTAGATTCATGCATCCCCTTAAGGCAAAGGAGGTCCTAGAAAATGTGTAAAGCGGCAGTCATCGTTTAGATGGAACAGTCGCAATTCTGTCTCCTGTTCTCAGCTAAGTTCTGACAAAAATGGGAACAGCGTCCTGTCTTGTCCGTCACTCAAGCATCATATTTCAGTTCCTAGTGTCAGAGTTAAATTAACTTCAGACTTTCTACTTACAAACAATTGAAGTTATCAGTATGACGATTAGAACTAGAGAACACGAGAGAAGCTTACAACACTATTAAAATCTGAGTTGTATTAAACACTGAATAAAAGAAATATTTTGCTCCTGCTAAGACACATAGGACTGAAGCACACTGAATGATAGGTTAATTACACTGAAACAAGTAGCTTTACTTTGGAGATTAGTACTCATCTAATCCTTACAGCATTAGCCTGCAATTTTGGGTGGAGTCTCCAAGATGGCAGCAGATGCGTCTGCGATGGCAGCGTCAAGTGGGACACGGACAGTTTCTTCATATTCAGTAAAACAAAGTGAACAAATATTAATTTTAAATATTCACTCTGCTCATGTACTGTGTATAATAAAACTGCAGTTAAATTTTTCTTCACGTTTCTTAATTTTGTACTTCGTTGTATGAGCTATTGCCCAGGGCAATCTGAAATAAAAAATAATACTTGACAAATTAATTAGACAGCACTTTCCAGGACAGTGATCTATATGCTACGTTTGAATGTGGTATAACTTGAGGAAGGTTAAAGTGAAATGTCGGAAACCATTTCTCGCTGTCGTGTTTAGACATTAGATCTGAATCGATTTTGCAAGCCGAATCATGCATCCATTTTCCGAAACAATTTGTTTCACATGTGTGGTCTCCAGCAACCAGATTCCGACTTAATTAGTGCAACGACGGCTTCTGTGTTTAAAACTGGAGTTATGATTTTTTTAGAACGCTTTTTTTTAATACAAGGAGATGGTAGTATTTTCTTACGGGTGACTGTGAACTCGTATGGGGAAAGAGGAAATTTCTCAAGAAGTGATGCTTAAATTCATATTCCTACTAGTTAATGTGGCGAAACTATTGTATTAAACCTACCTATAAAATGTACCATTTGGAAAAAGTGAGAAGTATTCGCTGATGGAACTGTATTGTACTCCAACATTCTGGAAAGGCGAAATGGCTAGAAAACTTCCGAATGAGGGAAGAGACACACCTACACCAGTGCACAGTATTGTTGAAGGTTTTGTCGCCAGCCACTGATTATGTTCTTTGGCTTATGAGAAATATGTGGGTTCGTGCGTAAGTTCGTAGCGTTTTTCCGTAACTTTAAGAAACACAACAGACGCACATAACATAGACTTTAGTCATCAATAATATATTCTACTTCCCTATTTACCACAGACTTCCAACGCTGGGGTAGCTTCTCAATCACGTAGTTTTGAGGCGAAGAGCCCATCGAGTCACGTTCGGAGCATATTTATGCCCGGAAAGGAAGTTCCTTGATGTTTGTTGGATAGAGAACGGAAAAGGTTAGCATCTGAGGGCACATGATCAGGTGAATAAGGTGGGAGCGGAATGACTTCTGTGCCGTCCCCGCACTCCAACCGCGTGCTGATATAGTCGACGCCGTAGAGCTGCTTCTGCCACAGCTCTCGCAGTGGAGTTGAGACACGATGTGCGATGACGTAGGTGCCCGTTGGTGAACGAGAGACGGAAATGCGAACTCGTACGATCGATGCTTCTTCTGATTTAAGATTGAATGATTCTTTGTCCGCATATGCAGTAGTTGTTAAATCTTATCTCATCCGCATCGTACACACCACCAATTGCGAGGAAACATTGTAATTATCAGTCTTCTCGTACGTTGTTGGCTCGTTGCTATGGAGTTGTTGAACCTGTATGAAGCGAGATCCACTCTTTGATCACGCCTGAGTGAACCTACGCCGTAATGTTAAAAAAATGTTCAAAAGTTCTCTTTTCAATTAATGAAGTAGGTATTTTGATATTCAGATTAAATTGCCCGTGCTGAACAGTCTTTGGTTAACTATCATTGATTAAATCACTTAATATTGTAGTCCACGCTTGATATTTCACTTGGAACGAACAGTTTATAGTTCCTTGGCCACTAAGTACTCTATAACTTTCGCACTACACGCACACGCAGTTGGTTGGTAAAGTCAGTTCTATTAAAATTAAGTTTCTTGACAATTATGACAACTTGACTCTTCAGCGTAATTGTATTATCTTCGTGAAGTAATTGCGTCCTACTCGAGACTAATTGAGTGTAGTCCTTTGATATACTATCCACTCTTCTTTTAGTTCCAACTATTTGAAAGTCAAGTCCAATATTCACTAGTTTCGTCAATAATGTTTAATTAACCCGTTATGCACGGTTAAACGCGTCTGTCAGTTCCTGTCTCTGCTTAGAAAATCAGTTTCTGAAGTTCGTGAATCACGTCACCCAAGAAACACTTCTGAACGCAAAACAATCTCGTCGCGTTCCGTACTCTCAGTAACTAAGACAAGAATTGTTCTCGCACGTCTTTTCAGGACGAGAGCCAGCAAGCGACTTATTCTGTGAAAGAGTATTGTAGGCGCATTGAATTTCTTCGTTGCGCTTACAACTCTCTTCCACATAAAAGTTATCTCTGACTAACATCACCTTGGACTTAGCTTTCAAGATATTAATTGCAATTATCACTTGGATATTTGTCCATTAATTAAATCTGAGGTTTCTTCCTCCTCTTTTCATAACAAAAGCTCTCGGTGATGTATAATGTTGTTGTTATCAAAACTTCTTGGTGTTAGATTAGCGGCAAAGATGTCGAATTTGCCAAGATAACTCTTCCCTACTTCAGATTATGATATTCTGTCTTAATTGACTTCAAGGGGGTCGTTGGGGTGTTATACTTCCCAACCAAACTGCTGTATAACGTTTTCTGTCGGTCTAGCAAAATGCGGGCGGGTGTTATCGTGGAATAGTACCAGTTCACGCAGTCTTCCTGGCAGATGTTCTTGGATTACGTCTGCAACAAATGTCAGTTGTTGACAGTAAATGACAGCAGTGATGGATACACCTCGAGGAAGCAATTTGTACTACACCACACCGTCGGTGTTACACCAGATGCGCAACATTATCTTTTGTGGATGCGTGTAGGTATTTGTACAGGGTATTGTTGCTTTCTTTAGGCACAACCATTTCTTTCTTTTCTTTACGTTAACATGAAGACACCATTTCTTGATACCAGTAACGATACAGGATAGGAATGGTCTGTGTTGTTCGAGAGCCAGTTGATGACGGCAACCAAAGAAGCATAAATGGCAACCCTCTGATTTTTATGATTTTGGCTTAGAGCATGCTGTACCTCTACTTCTACATCTACATCCATACTCCGCAAGCCACCTGACGGCGTGTGGCGGAGAGTACTTTGAGTACCTCTATCGGTTCTCCCTTCTATTCCAGTGTCGTATTGTTCGTGGAAAGAAAGGTTGTCGGTATGCTTCTATGTGGGCTCTAATCTCTCTGATTTTATCCTCGTGGTCTCTTCGCGAGATATACGTAGGAGGGAGCTTGACTCCTCGGTGAAGGTATGTTCTCGAAACTTCAACAAAAGCCCGTACCGAGCTACTGAGCGTCTCTCCTGCAGAGTCTTCCACTGGACTTTATCATCTCAGTAACGCTTTCGCGATTACTAAATGATCCTGTAACGAAGCGCGCTGCTCTCCGTTGGATCTTTTCCATCTCTTTTATCAACCCTATCTGCTACGGATCCCACACTGGTGAGCAATATTCAAGCAGTGGGGGAACAAGTGTACTGTAACCTACTTCATTTTTTTTCGGATTGCATTTGCTTAGGATTCTTCAATAAATCTCAGTCTGGCATCTGCTTTACCGACGATCAACTTTATATGATCATTCCATTTTAAATCACTCCTAATGCGTACTCCCAGATAATTTATGGAATTAACTGCTTCCAGTTGTTGACCTGCTATATTGTAGCTAAATGATAAAGGATCTTTCTTTCTATGTATTCGCGGCACATTACACTTGTCTACAATGAGATTCAATTGCCATTCCCTGCACCATGCGTCAATTCGTTGCAGATCCTCCTGCATTTGAGTACAATTTTCCATTGTTACAACCTCTGCGTGCAAATGTCGTACGATGGTGGAATGACCACAGTTCATCACATTTGCCAGTTCTCGAATAGACTGACGTGAATCATTGTGGATCAACGCGTTTAAACTATCTTCATCAAAACAGCGAAGGTCTTTGTGAACGGCGTCCTACTCCCTTGTCCCGACCGCGTTTTACACCCGGGGATGGTTCCCGGTAGTCTGTTTGACAAGAAGATGAGTGGACCTGGGGCCGTCCTGAACGGACTGGAAGGGGGCAAATTCCCTGTCCCTACCATAGTTAGAATTTGGGAACTTCAAGACCACGGCCAGTTGCGTCTGATAAAAAATACTTTCTTGGTCAATTCAGCACTGCTTTTCTTCACTTGACACACACGCGCTTCGTCCACATTAACTCACCTACCCCAACCACGACTCAAATGCGGTAGAGCGTTTGTAAGGCTGCAAATGTCGATTGTAGAGTTAAAAATCCGTCAGCCATGATCTCATTTCCTCAATCGATAGTGGAGTGTTTACATGACAAACTAGAAGCGGTACTGCGGAATCCGTTTACGGTAAACCCCATTTTGGGAGCCCACGTAAGTGCACTACTAGTGATGTCATACAGTGTTTACTGCTTTTAGGAACCAAACTTCTCTCCTCGACTGATAGCCTGGAAATAAGGATGCGAACACTGAAATGTTACTTTGCGTTTAAATAGGAAGGAGTGGTTGCCTTAATGTCATTAATAGCACTTTCATAACAAACAGACGTGTTTATACTCTAGAGGCACAATTCCGCTTGTGGAGTTGTTTCTTCTCTTTGACCTAGAAAGCTTTCTCCGGTGGATTTCGTAAGTACGCGTGTAAAGCTCGCTGAAAATAGCTACCGCCATCACTAGTTATCTCTCATGTAAGACCAGACAATCCTGCGCACAATGTATAACTGTTTCCTTGTTTGGGAAAGCACTGGCCTCACTTGTATCTTATCAGGGTTGTAAAACTGTAAAGCCCTTTTCCTGTACCACTTGTTTGCAGCTCACGTGAACTTCGCTGCGAAGCTTCAGAAACACTGCTACAGTGCTTACTAAGACAGACTGGCACCACTATTTCCATATGGCACATGTTTTTTCTTGTATTTACCTGGCGATGGTTAATTCTTTTTTTTTTTAGTTAAACCTCAGCAGAGATAATTACAATATTCGATTAATCTCACTGAAACTGTACGTCATTCTCGTTGAAGTATATTACGCAGTTCCTCTACACACGATGGAGAATAAAATATGTTCTTTATTGTGTTGTCATATTCTGCTGCGATTTACTCGAGCACTAACGCCTTCTACGTAATTTAAAACATTGTCATTTGTGTTCCCTGCTAAGAACAGCTTTTATTCAGTTGTTGTTGTTGTTGTTGTGGTCCTCGATCCGGGAAGAAAGAAACTAAGGACAGGGTTTAACGTCCTGTCGGTATCGAGGTCATTAGAGACGAACCATAAGCTCGCAATTATTCAAGGTCGCCCCTTTGAAGGGAACCGTCCCGGTATTTGCCTGTGCGATTTAGGGAAATCACGAGAACCGAAATCCCGCTGACAGGACACCGATTTGGACCGTCGTCTTCCCCAATACGGGTCCAGTACTAACCACTGCCCGACCTAGCTCGACTCCGATACGAAAACTGGTCTGATGAAGCTCTCTACACTAGTCTATCCATGCAAGTATCTTCATCTCTCCATAAATACTGCAGCGGACATCCATTTGAGCCAGCAAGTTTTGATCTCGCTCTACGATTTTTACCGCAGACACGTCTCCACATTACCAAATTAACGATTCCTTGACGTCCCGGGGTAAGTACGGTCAACGGACCTCTTCTTTTAGTGTCGTTGAGCTCTGATTTTTTTTCTCCCGAATTCGATAGAGCATCTTTACATCCGTTCTACCCTTTGAAAGTGGAGTCTGGTGCGTCTCAGCTCCGACTCGACCAGCATAAGGACACTGGTAGTTATAAAACAAATCTTTGATCGCACAGTCAGCTCCACAAGAAAGTGTATTCCGCAACTTTAAACGTAAGTCCAGAGCGACATCTCTGGTAGTGGTCTCGAATCTGTAATGAATGCGCTTTTGCACAGTGTATAGATAAACAGTGTGAGAGTCGAATGTCTTGTTTTGTCGGTTGCCGTTTAAAATGAGGGCAAAAAATCTGAATCTTCACGAGGCAGTGTTCCTTGTAAATCATCCAAAAGGCCCAAGACTTCATATGGAGCTGCTGCTAAAATTCTTAGAAAGTCAAAGACATTCGTTGCGATGTGGATCAAACGACTTTAGAGGTTGGAAATGTGGATGAATTACCTGAGAGAGGGCCAAGATGCCAAGCTATAATCGATAAAGGCGCGGATTGGATTAACTATTAGGTAATTGTGCAATTAGTAATAACACGTATTTTCATGTAAACACATATTTGTAATGGTGTCTTTTGTTTCATACAGATAACGGCGTACACTTTCCTGTGGAACTTACTGTACAAGACGATCGAGTGCAATGTTCGTTCTTTTCTCTGGAGTCTTAATACGAGGTGCATTCAAGTTCTAAGGCCTCCAATTTTTTTCTCTGGACTGGAAAGAGATAGAAACTTGCGCATTATTTTAAAATGAGGCCGCGTTCATTGTCAATACGTCCCAGAGATGGCAGCACCATATGGCAGATGGAATTTTACCGCCAGTGGCGAGAATGAGAACTGTTTTAAATACTTAAAATGGCTATGTTTTCCTTACTTGAACAGTGTGCAATCATTCGTTTTCTGAATTTGCGTGGTGTGGAACCAATTGAAATTCATCGACAGTTGAAGGAGACATGTGGTGATGGGTGATGGAGTTATGGATGTGTCGAAAGTGTGTTCGTGGGTGCGACAGTTTAATGAAGGCAGAACGTCGTGTGACAACAAACCGAAACAACCTCTGACTCGCACAAGCCGGTCTGATGACATGATCGAGAAAGTGGAGAGAATTGTTTTGGGGGATCGCCGAATGACTGTTGAACAGATCGCCTCCAGAGTTGGCATTTCTGTGGGTTCTGTGCACACAATCCTGCATGACGACCTGAAAATGCGAAAAGTGTCATCCAGGTGGGTGCCACGAATGCTGATGTACGACCACATGGCTGCCCGTGTGGCATGTTGCCAAGCAATGTTGACGCGCAACTACAGCATGAATGGGACTTTCTTTTCGTCGGTTGTGACAATGGATGAGACGTGGATGCCATTTTTCAATTCAGAAACAAAGCGCCAGTCAGCTCAATGCAAGCACACAGATTCACCGCCACCAAAAAAATTTCGGGTAACCGCCAGTGCTGAAAAAATGATGGTGTCCATGTTCTGGGACAGCGAGGGCGTAATCCTTACCCATTGCGTTCCAAAGGGCACTACGGTAACAGGTGCATCCTACGAAAATGTTTTGAAGAACAAATTCCTTCCTGCACTGCAACAAAAACGTCCGGGGAGGGCTGCCCGGGTGCTGTTTCACCAAGACAACGCACCCGCACATCGAGCTAACGTTAAGCAACAGTTTCTTCGTGATAACAACTTTGAAGTGATTTCTCATGCTCCCTACTCACCTGACCTGGCTCCTAGTGACTTTTGGCTTTTTCCAACAATGAAAGACACTCTCCGTGGCCGCACATTCACCAGCCGTGCCGCTATTGCCTCAGCGATTTTCCAGTGGTCAAAACAGACTCCTAAAGAAGCCTTCGCCGCTGCCATGGAATCATGGCGTCAGCGTTGTGTAAAATGTGTACGTTTGCAGGGCGATTACGTCGAGAAGTAACGCCAGTTTCATCGATTTCGGGTGAGTAGTTAATTAGAAAAAAAAATCGGAGGGCTTAGAACTTGAATGCACCTCGTATAAGTGATCGTTGAGTTTCGCCATTTTAGGCAACGAATGCACAGCTGCAGTGACAACAACAGGTTATATTTGTTATTCGTGTGTCGCCTAACGACGGAAAAGTCATAGGAATGTAAGGATCCAGAAATCTGGGTCAAAACTAAGCTTAACGGTTACTTTTTGCCCCAATGATTTACATCAATGACAGTAAAATTAACAGAGAACGAAGTTCTTTAAAGCTCAAATCAAATTACAAGATGACTCTACACTGTGGGGAGGCACCAAAAAGTCTGGAATACCGAATGGCACCAAAATGTCTGGAATACCGAATGGAGTGCGACAAGATCTGCTCACATGGGCAGCTTGCGAAATGAAAGTATACAGCAAGATGCCACAAACTGTATCCAAACGAAGCAAAACGACTTGTGTACATAGTAAGAAAGTATCTAGCTGCTCAGAATGTAGATCGAACTGCAACAATCTGTGATACTTACATTTCTCCAAATCCGGCAACATGCGCCAGTCAGCGTCAAACGGCGGTTGTAGACGACTCCCTTTCAATGACGGCCCTCTGCTATCTAGAGGGTCTCCAGGAAGTAAGGACGAATTTGAACTTTGCACCATTTTATCATATGACGGTTGGCAGCCGTGGCTTTTTCATGTTTGTAATCTGCGATCCTTCCCATTAGCAGCGTGATAACTTTGGCACGGTTATCATTGTTGTTTGATGTTTATTTTCCTCAGGGAGCAAATCACAACAGAGCAACGTCCCCAAGTGATAAAAAGTTATTACAATTGTGAATTGCATGTGCAACTCGGAGGCAACGGCCTTGCCGCAGTGGATACATCGGTTCCCGTCACCATAGTTAAGCGCTGTCGGGCGTGGCCGACACTTGCATGGATGACCATCCGGGCCGTCATGCGCTTTTGCCATTTTTCGGGGTGCACTCAGCCTCGTGATGCCAATTGAGGAGCTACTCGACCGAATAGTAGCGGCTCCGGTCAAAGAAAACCATCTTAACGCCCGGGAGAGCGGTGTGCTGACCACACGCCCCTCCTATCCGCATCTTCATCTGAGGATGACACGGTGGTCGGATAGTCCCGATGGGCCACTTGTGGCCTGAAGAGGAAGTGAATGTGCCATTCGGACGTAATGCTTCTCCAACAGAATCGTCAGGTCGGAAGTTGATCCGCAAGTTTGAAACCACAAGTTCTATTTCAAACGTTAAGAAAACAGAACGATCGCGCTTTGTTCGAACACAAGAAAACATTGCTCTCGTGCGTGGCAATGTGACCGTAAGCCCCTGAAAATCGGGGGGCCGACGAGCTCAGCAACCGAATTTATCACCAAGTTCACTGCATGAAGTCGTTTCAAATGATCTGAAAATCCATGCGTACAGGGTTCAACTCACACAACAGTTGAAGCCTGAAGATCATTGAAAGAGACATCGATTCTCTCAATGGGTCTTGACTCGACAAGCGGAGAACGAGACCTTCACAAAAAGAATAATTTGCTCAGATGAGGCGCACTTCGACGTCAGTGGGTGCGTCAATAAGCAGAACTGCAGAATTTGGGTTGCCGCGCGGGATTAGCCGTGCGATCTATGGGCGCTGCAGTCATGGACTGTGCGGCTGGTCCGGCAGAGGTTCGAGTCCTCCCTCGGGCATGGATGTGTGTGTTTGTCCTTAGGATAACGTAGGTTAAGTAGTGTGTAAGCTTAGGGACTGATGACCTTAGCAGTTAAATCCCATAAGATTTCACACACATTTGAACATTTTTGAGAATTTGGGTTAACGAAACTCCGCGAGTGACTATGGAAGATGAGATACAACCACAACGCACGACTGTGTGTCGTGGTTTCTAGGCAGGAGGAGTAATCGGCCCGACATTTTTGAAAATGGTTCAAATGGCTCTGAGCACTATGGGACTTAACATCTATGGTCATCAGTCCCCTAGAACTTAGAACTACTTAAACCTAACTAACCTAAGGACATCACACACATCCATGCCCAAGGCAGGATTCGAACCTGCGACGTAGCGGTCGCGCGGTTCCAGACTGCAGCGCCTAGAACCGCTCGGCCACTCAGGCTGGTATGCTCTGAGTATAAGTGCATATATTTTATTGGTGACTGAGAACAGTGTAATGAACAACAGTAGATCAGCATTTACTTCCTCTGTAGCCTAATAATCATAGCTATTAGGAGTAGTTTTTTTTTTAGTTTGGTTAATAAATCCAAGTACATGTGACAATAGCAAGCCATTCATGGTCATTTTCACCTGGGCAGGAGGTCGGGTGTTGAAGTGTGGATGCATGAATGTTAAATGTTATTCCTTACTGACAAGCATTGTCCGTTTAGTGGTGCAGTACTATTGTGAAGAAAGCACCAGCCAGTAAATTATGTTATGTGGGAAGACCATTAGAAGTAGAGTAATAACAACGAAACAACCGATGTGTGTAAATATTGTCACGTAGAAGAACGTTTACTTACATGAATGACGAACACCAACTTCACTTAACGAAGTTTTATTCAGCACTTGCACGTACAAGAGCGCGGAGCGAACTGCCTCCGGCCAGAACACATACAGTATATATAAAGCTACAGAACATTCCAGTACAATGATCCTTGACATTTGTGGATACTTCTAGAATGTACTCTTACCGAATATAGAAATTAAAATTGTACACTTTAGGTGAGTTTCAAACTCACGACCTTCTATTCAACAGTTTGGTATCAAAACCACTACATCACGGTGCTACTTAGCTTCTCCTGCGACAATGTTAAGGTACCACATATTAAAATATATGCCTTTAAACCTGTCACACCTTGCATTCTTTGGTTGTTAATATGATACTTAAACGTACAAGCTTTCTGGGACTAACAGTGCCTCAGCAGCTTAGTGTAGCTTTTTCAGACGTGTTTGGTACTTATTTGTGCGCAACCAACGTCTTCCTGTCTGTAATTTCATTCAGTGTTTATGCGTGTGTCACCTGAACAAGGGTAACGTCAGAGCTTGCGCACTGAACGAGAGGCAGGTGAGTTTCGCAGGCTGCTGTGTCGCTGATGTGTGCTGACTTGCAGAAACAAACAGATGGGTTCGCTTTAGTGCATGATTGTGGGTGACCGTAGCTCAAACCTTCGCCAATTCAAAGAACTCTTTTTGGTAGAAACATTATGTGTGTTCAGGTTTTTGCCTAGCTTGTAGAAATCTATCTAGTATTAAGCGATATATGGCTGAGTTTCAGACGGTAACTAGTATTGCCATCAAGATAACAAAAAAGGCACAAGTTCAGAAATAAATTCTGCAAATTATTTGTAGATGTTGTAGGTAAGTTTTTGAAGATGTTACTCTGAGAAATATTTGGTGAAGTACAAAGGGTTCAAATGGCTCGGAGCACTATGGGGCTCACCCGCATCTCGTGGTCGTGCGGTAGCGTTCTCGCTTCCCACGCCCGGGTTCCCGGTTTCGATTCCCGGCGGGGTCAGGGATTTTCTCTGCCTCGTGATGGCTGGGTGCTGTGTGATGACCTTAGGTTAGTTAGGTTTAAGTAGTTCTAAGTTCTAGGTGACTGATGACCATAGATGTTAAGTCCCATAGTGCTCAGAGCCATTTTTGAACCACTATGGGGCTCAACATCTGAGGTCATCAGTCCCCTACAACTTAGAACTACTTAAACCTAACTAACCTAAGGAGATCACACACATCCATGCCAGAGGCAGGATTCGAACCTGCGACCGTAGCAGTCACGCGGTTCCGGACTGAAGTGCCTAGAACCGCACGGCCACCGCGGCCGGCAGTGAAGTACGAAGAGACTGATTGTGTGTGCAATTTTAAGTCTCCAGAAAAGAAAACATTTTTAACTAAAATATATCAGAATTTTTTTTATATTTAGGGTATGAAACGCTATACGCACATTGTCTGAAGTGTAAACGACTAATCCGTCACATATTTAGGGACAATCGACGCACTCCTTTGCTGAAATGTTACGATAGCAGTTAACTGAGAAAAAACTGCAACGTTACACCAACGAATGTGCTAAACAACTTAAGAAAACTGTTACCTTCCATACAAGCATGCAATAAACAACAAAAATCCTGAAAATTGTTATTGTCGGGCTCTGAACGCATCTGCTACCGCGCCACACGCATAAGCTGAATTATTGGTTTCTTACGTAGATCGTCTTCGTTAGAGTCCAATGGCAGCTAGTAATCGACCAGGAAAATCGATCGTTTGTTCGTGTTACGAAAGCACCCTTGTATGGAAGGATGTTACAAAATAACATGATACTATTGATGGCTGCTCGCGGATGAAACCCAGCCCAAGAGAATATGAATTATCCGTGGGATGGTTCTCACTAAATGGGATTCCTTGATCACAATCCCTTAAGGGAAGCGTTTGTTAAGTTACATAACCGCAAACACTTTTGTTAAGGGAGTAATATTAGATATCTGCATTGCCGAGAACTTGCATAATACTCGTATCGAACGGTTGGAGAAGGGAGGTGGGTATTCCATGTGATGTAGACCACATAACCAGGAACAATGTCAATTTGTTCTCAATCTACTCTGATGATAGAACGCCTCGTTATTCATTTATTTATTGGACCCTCTTTACCTGTCTTCTGTGTTAATCGAAATATCTTTTTAAGTTAATTAGAATATTACGGTGTAACGAAAAATGCTACATAATGGATCAAATCCCATCTCTCCGACGGGAAACAGATTGCCGATAGGAAAGAGTTCGGATTTTAAGCTATCTATCATCATCCAAATTTGAATTACTTACGTTGTCCTTTAAGGTTGGCTCTTCAAATCCTCACTTTCTATTTTCGTTATTTAAGTGACCTTTCATGAGTAATTTAGCAGGTGCTAAAAGTCTGTTGTGTATGCAGATGATACTAACATTGCAATAAACAGCAGACTATATATAGTTTTAGAAAGAGAATTTAATGAAATTGTCGTCGATATTATTAATAAATGGTGTCTAGCCAGCACTGTTATAAAATTTTGAAAAGTCACAATACATGCAGCTCAAAACTTGTAAGAGACTTACTCCCGTACATGTCTAAAAGAAGAGATCGACAGTGTTAAATTCTTGGGATTAGGCCTGTTCAAGAAACAGGGGATACAGCTTACTGCTTCGTAATAAATTCATTTCTTAACTGAAGTTGACATAAATATGTACCTCTTTTTCAAACCAACAGCTCATTTCATGGAATAAACACGAGAAATAAGCATAATCTACGTACACGTTTAAATTCACTTACTGTGCTCCAGAAAGGTGTTTATTATTCAGAAATACACGTTTTCAACAGCTTGCCAGCAGCTATAAAATGTTTAGCTACTAATAAAGTTCAGCTTAAGTGCAGCCTAAATGATTGATTGTTGGTCAACACCTTCTACTCCACCGATTAATTTCTTGCAAAGGAACCCTCCATACTGTAAATCACGGATTTTGATGCGCTTCAAGTATGTTGTAGAGGCACTTACCCTGAGATCCTGGCTATTCGGTTTTTTAGCGACAGGCCTTGATTTTTGAGAAAATCGATTTTGAAGTTCATTGCGCACACTTTACACTGTTTTTTTTTTATATTATTTGAAATAAAATTGAAAAATTCGGTCGATTTTGAAAAAAAAAAATACACGAGCAGTATTCGAACACAGTACCCGTGAACCTTTACCGCTGCGCTACGATGACTTGTTCGGAATATATGTAATGTTACGGGTATATAAAGCTCGCAATGAACTTCATAATCGATTTTCTCAAAAACTAAGGCCCGTCGCTAAAAAACCGGAGGAACTCAAGGTAAATGCCTCTACAATATATTTGAAACTCATCAAAATCCGTGAGTTACAGTATGGAGGGTTCCCTTGTTAGTAGAACCGATTGATGATTGCACGCCGGCCGGGGTGGCCGAGCGGTTCTGGGCGCTACAGTCTGGAACCACGTGACCGCTGCGGTCGCAGGTTCGAATCCTACCTCGGGCATGGATGTGTGTGATGTCCTTAGGTTAGTTAGGTTTAAGTAGTTCCCAGTTCTAGTGGACTGATGACCTCAGAAGTTAAGTCCCCTAGTGCTCGGAGCCATTTGAACCATTTTTGATGACTGCACTATTAATGCTATCGAGCAGTGTCAGTGTTATGAAAAATCATTGCAGAAACGTGTACAAGTATAGTAAACTGATTTCTGTTAGATGATGCATGGCTTCATTAGCTTAAGAATGATCTTATACATCTCTAAGTGTACACGTTCCCGTGCTTGTGATTAGTTTTGTATTATATCGTTAATTAGCATTTTTTTCATTTCTCTGGGCTTCAAATCATGAGGACCAATTCACTTTGGATCTGTGTAAGGGACACCTGCATATCTCTTTTCTCCTAAATATGTATTACGTGTTCTTGTTTACGACATGTTCTAAATCCTTGAGACTCTCCTCACCATAGTTCTGTGAGTCTGAAAAGATATCTTATTATCTAATCTAATCGATTTCCCTACCATCACAATAAATTATTGCGTTCATAACTCTGAAGCCTTGTCACTTAAGTAAGTATGGCTGTGCTGAAGATGCGGGTGTATTCTTTTCTCCGGGAGACTATCGCGATATTTTGGAGTATAGTAGCACTGTAGACATTTCAATATGTCCACCGTCTGGGATTAAGCTTTCTTTCTTGTTTCAGCTCCGTCTGGTGTAGTGCCCAGACGTCGAGACGCCGTTAACAAGCAAATGGTGTATCGAAGGGAGAGACTATTCCCGAACGTCTCGAAATTTCAATGACGAATCCACGGTATACATTGAAGTGACAAAAGTCATGTGACACCTCCTAATGTAAAAACTGCTTTTTCCCGGTGTAATGCAGCAGTTCGATGTTGTATGGACTGAACAAATCATTGGAAGCCACAGGCTGAAATGCTGAGCCATGTTGTCTCTATAGTCGTCAATAATTGTGAAAGTGTTGCCGGTGCAGGATTTTGTGCACGAATTGACATTTCGATAATATTCCATAAAAGTTCAGTGGGATTCATGTCGGGCTATGTGGGTGATCAAATCATTCGTTCGAATTGTCCAGAATGTTTATACGAGTAAAACCAGTGGCGAACAAATAAGGCCTGGTGACATGGCGCAATGTTATCCACAAAAATTCCATCTTCGTTTGGGAACAAGAAGTCCATGAATGGCTGCAGATGGTTTCCAAGTAGCCAAACAGTTTCCAGTCAAACGCCGGTTCAGTTGGACCAGAGGACCCAGTCCATTGCCGGCCGGGGTGGCCGAGTGGTTCTAGGCGTTACAGTCTGGAACCGCGCGACCGCTAAGGTCGCAGGTTCGAATCCTGCCTCGGGCATGGATGTGTGTGCTGTCCTTAGGTTAGTTAGGTTTAAGTAGTTCAAAGTTCTAGGGGACAGATGACCTTAGAAGTTAAGTTAAAATGGTTCAATTGGCTCTGAGCACTATGCGACTTAACTTCTGAGGTCATCAGTCGCCTAGAATTTAGAACTAATTAGACCTAACTAACCTAATGACATCACACACATCCATGCCCGTAGCGGTCGCTCGGCTCCAGACTGTAGCGCCTTGAACCGCGTGGCCACTCCGGCCGGCAGAAGTTAAATCCCATAGCGCTCAGGTCCATTTGAACCATTCTGAACCCAGTCCATTCCACGTAAACACAGCCCATGCCGTTATAGAACGACCACAAGCCTTGTTGACAACTTCGGTCCATAGCATCGTGAGGTCTGTGCCACCCTCGAACCCTACCAACAGCTCTTTCCAACTGAAATCGGGACTTACCTGATCAGGTCACGGGTTTGTCCAGTAGCCTAGGGTCCAACAGACATGGTGACGAGCCCAGCAGAGTCGCTGAAGACGATGTCACGCTGTTAGCGAAGCCGGTCGGTCATCTGCTGCCCATTAACGCCAAATTTCGCCGCGCTGTCCTAAAGGACACGTTCGGCATAGCTCCCACAGTGGTTTCTGCAATGTTGCTTGTCTGTTAGCACTGACAACTCCCCCACAATTGTCGCTGCTCTCGGACGTTAAGTGATGGTCGCCGGCCGAGTTGGTGGTGAGAGGTAATGCCTGCAATTTGGTATTCTCGGTGTACTGTTGACACTTTGTATGTCGGATATTGAATTCCCAAACGATTTCCGAAATGGAATGTCCCACGCGTTCAGCTGCAACTACCATTCCACGTTCAACGTTTGTTATTTAAGTCGTGAGCCATAATCACGTCGGATATCTTTTCACATGAATCGCCTGAGTGCAAATGACAACTCCGCCATTGCGCTGGCCTTTTAAACCTCGTGTATGCGATACTGCCACCATCTTTATATGCGCATACGCTGTCCCTTGACTTTCGTCACCTCGGTGTAAGACAAGAATTTTAATCCGTCAGACTCTGCGCAATGAACTCGTTTAAAAACTGGGTACAGTATGTCGCGATGATTCAAGACGGTTTTAAGCAAAGGTTACGGAATTACCTTTCTTTGCACCGATGAAATCACTATCTCATTAACCCTGTTCCTTTAACAGTAGCAGTTTGGCGCCTACTTCGGGAGACTTGAAAAGAACAAAAATAAAAAATAATTCAGGGAAGGAGTGCTATAAATATGAACAAGCAAGACAACTACGCCAGCCATGTTGAAAGTTGTGGGCTGACGTATTTACGGTGGCAAAAAAAAAAAAAAAAAAAAAAAAAAAAAAAAGCAGTTCGGTATTCTTTCGAAGGCATATTTGTTCGTCGCTTAAAACTGCGCGCACTTAGGGAATCCGAGATTTACAGCTTGGCAGTTTGTAATGGCGACCTCTTCCAGCCCAGATCTTGCTACAAAACGACCTTTTATCTTACTGCTTGGTATTATACCTCGTATTCGGGACCATCCAGAGTTTTCTGAGGCTAATACTAATCCTACCTAAAAAATAAAAAAGAAAGTCGTTACGGTCTACGTGTGTTGGTGTGTTTACTTTGTATTTTACACGCTGGCGACAAATTTACTGTGTTGTTCCCGCCAAAGAAATAAATTTTATGGATTTGCTGTTTTTAAGTTGCAGCAATTTTTGTTCTCGGCGAGGGGGACGCTATTAGAGTCAAGATCGTAAAGATTTGGAGTGAAATAAAGGCCATTACCTTTCACCAGCTTTTAATGCTATCGTTCCCCTTTCCCTATTCTTGTCGCATGACGTGACGAAGTCTGGTATAACGGGTGGCTGTTCTCGGTACATAAATCATTGTGACAATTGTCTTATAGTCGTAATGAGACTTAAATACACTGACAGAAAAGAAATAGCAACACAAAAAAATTAATGTAAAGTTATGAAATCGCACAAATACATTTTTCGGGGTGACACGTTGATGTGATTAACACTGCAAGATCATAGGTTAATGTAAGAGCGAGATAAGTCATTGCAAGAGCGAAATAATGGTACATTAATAACCGGGGTAACCACCAGAATGTTGAACGCAAGCATGCAAACGTGTATGTACAGGGTGTTTCAAAAATGACCGGTATATTTGAAACGGCAATAAAAACTAAACGAGCAGCGATAGAAATACACCGTTTGTTGCAATATGCTTGGGACACAGTACATTTTCAGACAGACAAACTTTCGAAATTACAGTAGTTACAATTTTCAACAACAGATGGCGCTGCGGTCTGGGAAACTCTACAGTACGATATTTTCCACATATCCACCATGCGTAGCAATAATATGGCGTAGTCTCTGAATGAAATTACCCGAAACCTTTGACAACGTGTCTGGCGGAATGGCTTCACATGCAGATGAGATGTACTGCTTCAGCTGTTCAATTGTTTCTGGATTCTGGCGGTACACCTGGTCTTTCAAGTGTCCCCACAGAAAGAAGTCACAGGGATTCATGTCTGGCGAATAGGGAGGCCAATCCACGCCGCCTCCTGTATGTTTCGGATAGCCCAAAGCAATCACACGATCATCGAAATATTCATTCAGGAAATTAAAGACGTCGGCCGTGCGATGTGGCCGGGCACCATCTTGCATAAACCACGAGGTGTTCGCAGTGTCGTCTAAGGCAGTTTGTACCGCCACAAATTCACGAAGAATGTCCAGATAGCGTGATGCAGTAATCGTTTCGGATCTGAAAAATGGACCAATGATTCCTTTGGAAGAAATGGCGGCCCAGACCAGGATGCAGGGACGATGGGACTGCAAGATGGGGCTTTTCAGTTCCCCATATGCGCCAGTTCTGTTTATTGACGAAGCCGTCCAGGTAAAAATAAGCTTCGTCAGTAAACCAAATGCTGCCCACATGCATATCGCCGTCATCAATCCTGTGCACTATATCGTTAGCGAATGTCTCTCGTGCAGCAATGGTAGTGGCGCTGAGGGGTTGCCGCGTTTGAATTTTGTATGGATAGAGGTGTAAACTCTGGCGCATGAGACGATACGTGGACGTTGGCGTCATTTGGACCGCAGCTGCAACACGGCGAACGGAAACCCGAGGCCGCTGTTGGATCACCTGCTGCACTAGCTGCGCGTTGCCCTCTGTGGTTGCCGTACGCGGTCGCTCTACCTTTCCAGCACGTTCATCCATCACGTTCCCAGTCCGTTGAAATTTTTCAAACAGATCCTTTATTGTATCACTTTTCGGTCCTTTGGTTACATTAAACCTCCGTTGAAAACTTCGTCTTGTTGCAACAACACTGTGTTCTAGGCGGTGGAATTCCAACACCAGAAAAATCCTCTGTTCTAAGGAATAAACCATGTTGTCTACAGCACACTTGCACGTTGTGAACAGCACACGCTTACAGCAGAAAGACGACGTACAGAATGGCGCACCCACAGACTGCGTTGTCTTCTATATCTTTCACATCACTTGCAGCGCCATCTGTTGTTGAAAATTGTAACTACTGTAATTTCGAAAGTTTGTCCGCCTAAAAATGTACTGTTGTCCCAAGCATATTGCAACAAACGGTGTATTTATATCGCTGCTCGTTTAGTTTTTATTGCCGTTTCAAATATACCGGTCATTTTTTAAACACCCTGTATAGTGTTGTGCAGATGCTGGATGTCAGATTGTGCGATGGGGTTGCATGTGTGTTGCACTTGGTCGGGCAATGTTTAATGCTGGTTGTGGATGACGCTGTAGTTGTCGTCCGATGATGTCCCATTTTATGTGCTCGATAGGAGATACAGCTGGTGATTGAGCATGCCAATGCAAGATGTTGACTCTCGGTACTGCGTAGAGCATGTTGTGTTACAACAGTGGTGTGTGGGCGAGCGTTACCCCGTTGCAAAACAGTCAGTGCAACAGGTCGAATCATCAGACTGGCGTACAGATTTTCAGTCATAGGGCGTAGTGGGATAACCAAGAGGGTGCTCCTGCTGTCATGCGAAATCGCATCCCAGACCATAACTACAGATACAGATCCAGTGTGTCTAGCATGCTGAGCCGTGGTAAAAATTGCTGTCTTGAAGAACGCGCCGCAGCGCGTAGTGTGAAGCAGTCGCCCTCCGTTTCTGACGGTGGCGCCGCTGTGGCAATCGCAGCTTTGGTGTCTCCCTCTGGTGGGAAAGGGGAAAGGTAGCCTGTTCACGTACATTTAAGGGGCGCTATGAGCTCGGCAGTGGTCAGTCTTTCGTCCCCAGCTTGCTAGTCTGTGTCTCGTCCGCATTTGTTAGGCAATTAGTGTCTGTCCTTCGGAGTGCTAGTATGTCTGTCGTTCGGATCAACCTTTAAAGCCGACAAAATGAGAGTCTTTCCACTCCACCAGTAAGAGAACTAAGCGAGTGGTCGCCCGGTCGGGGCTTCGTTCCTGCATGTGAGTCTGCGCGTTAGGCCGCCAGTCTGCTCGAGTTTGTCAATGGCGGTTGGATCGATCGGTTGGTCGGTCGCGCACTGAGACACAAGATGACTTGTCCGTCTTGAGCATCGGCGCATGTGAGGTCGCCACGTGAGTCTAGTGGGCCGCGCCGTATAGCGAGGGGTAGTGGCTTCGCGGTCGACACGAGAGCAACGGGAGTCAACCCACGACATCAGTCTGGCCGGTGCGAGCTGCGACGCGGTGAGACGGGAGATCGGCGCGACTTTCTGCGTCCGTAGAAGCGGCTGGCAGCGGACGGTTCGAGAGAGCGATTTGGGGGTGCTGCGCCAGGTGTTCTCGAGAAATCGCAGTTTATTAGAAGTTTAGTGATTGGTGATATGTTGTGTGATTTACTCTTGTTAAATTCTACTTGTTTTCTTGGTGAGGTCACCAGCCGTTTTGCTTTGGGGTCGTCCCACCATTCTTCTCCGTTTGCCCACCCGCGGGAAGGTGGTTGTCTATAAATTGGGTGGTCCGTTTTTCCCTTGTGGAGTAGGGGCCGGTTAGAGCAACCTGCGGTTCGGGTTGTCCCGTAATCTCCCTATCAATCTACCGTAGGTTAGTAGCTGCCTCTGTCATGTTTGTCGGATTTTGTGTGTTAACGAATTTATTGCTTAAAGTGTGGCCTTATACCTGAAATATGTTTTGATCTTTGGAAACTTTGATATTATTGCCTATGATCTTGAGAGGCGGTATCTGTGTACTGTAGAGCATCTTAACTATTGTTTGGCCAACCTTGTAGAATTTTATATAAGGTTACATTTCACGGGCTTTTATTTCAATGATCATTTTAGTATATAAAGTTGCCACCCTTTTACCGTAAGACTTTTCTTAGAAGTTAAAATCAAGTTGCACCATCGGTGGCAAGGTTAATATTTTAATTGTTAGTGTTTTGTACCATTTCCATCCCTTCTACGGGGGGTGCATAGTTTGTGTGCTTGTGTAAATTGTTAAAACTCTTAGTTTAAAGTTATCTTGTGTGTTGCAGATTTGCACCAGTGTAGTCTTTCAGAGGCTGTTGTGAGCGGTCGTAACTACGGCCGTGTCAAAAGGTAGCGGCAAGGTTCTCTGCCTGAAAGCTCACACAGTCAACACTTGTTTCTTCTGCCTCTGAATAAATTGTAACTTCGATATTTAGAGGGTGCTTCCTAATTATAATTTTAAATCTGTTTCTTTAAAAAAAATGCTTTTAGGCACTATTAAAGTGAATAAAATTCCTGTTTGTTAAAAGGAATTTGGTTATGATTTCATCAGTTACTCCCTGGCAACTACTTCCATGCTTACATAGTGTGATTAAATGTGTTACTGTTCTTGATGAATCGCTAGTAAATAAAATAAATTCTTAAGAATATTCTTTGAAAATAAATCACGGTTCACATGCGTAGCATGGAGACAGGTTGGTTGCAGGTCCTCAGCTGGAGTCCTAACCGACGCACGGCCATCGCTGGCACCGAAACAGAACCTGTTTTCATCATAAATCACAACAGACCTCGAACCCGCCCACAAATGAGCTCCTACTTGACACCACTGAAATTTGCAAATGGCTGTGGTTTTGGGTCAGTGGAATGCATGCTACAGAGCACATGGCTCGGAGCTGTAACAGTGCGTTGTGTCACTGTAGAGCCAGCTGCTGCTCAAATTGCTGGTACAGACGCATTACGATGCGCCAGAGCCATAAGGCGAACAGGATGGTCTTCCCTCTCGGTAGTGCCACGTGACCATCCAAAGCATGGTCTTATTGCGACTGTACATTCTCGTGATCACAACGCTGGCAGTCGTGTCCAGTGGCTGGCTACATTCCTGCCAAGTCTTCCTTCAGTATCGCAGAAGGAACATTCAGCTTCTCGTAGCCGTATTACTCGACCTCGTTCAAAATCAGCGAGGTGTTGATAATGTCGTCTTTATCACCTTAAAGATATTCTTGACTAACATCAACTCACCACCTCCAGTCGCATATTTGAAGCAACCCCGATTTGGGCTGCACATAAAACAGGCAACACTAACAGTACTGTTATCCAAAAAAAGAAAAAAGAATAGACCAGTAAGAGAATACCATCACGTGACGGGAGTTTACATAAACGAGGTTTTACGTAGTTTTTGAACTGGCCTGAATGTTCCTTATTTCTAAAGCAATGGTTTGAGCCAGTATCTTTCCCACTCGATACGAACATTACAAAGTTTGTGCACTAAAACATTGCTTTCCGAAGTGTACAAATCTTCACTCGCAAACTGTATAGTTCTGCTGCGCGCCGTAACACTTGTCGTCACTACTACTCGCAATCTATAAATTCGCATTTGGCGAGTAGATGTTGCAGGGAGCAGGGAGATTGGATAGGGCGAAGGGCAGGGTATGTTGCGGGAGAGTTGGGTGCGGGGGTGAACGAACGCCGCCTTCATGTACCGTAAGTGCGCAGTGCAGGCAACAGAAACGTGCTTTGAGCTTCGACAGATTCTCGATAATCGGCTTGCTTTCCTGAACTGGAGTACAACGGCAACCGCGCAACGTGCCAGTAACAGCATCATCACTCGTTTTCGAGAAAAATCACAACGAAAATACCGCAACAAAATACAACAGTCATATTACAGCTCAGCAACAAAGCAGATGGCAACGCAGTTTAAAAAAAGGCCGTTGGTACGCTGCACAGTTCGCCACGAATATCTACAAATCACTTCGGCACGAAGTCTCCAGATTGTTGCTGACTGCTACCGATCAGAACTATAGAGCCCGCATGCCAAGTCGTACTTCCCACATGATACTACTGACTGTTATCATTTTATTTATTTTACCTGAACCAGGACGCTGAAATAAACGAACCCTTTGTGCGATCAGCCGTGCAGCCTTTTGGGATTTTTAAGGATATTAGTAGCATGAGAAGGCAGGTTGAGGTGGTATTACGAGCCACCCCGAGAACAACATTCCAGAATTTCGTTTTGCAAGAAGTCGGGAGTCAAAGTCGACAATATTTCTCCCTAAATCCTTTCGCTCTTACGCCTTATAGAGATTTTCCGGAATGCTAAAGACAGCAGGTATTTCTCTCCTGTTGAAGAATCTTTGTTCTCTCTTGCCTTTCTCTTCATAAATATAATCTTAGAACAGAATTTCAAGCTCATTTTTTCTCTACAAATCTCACTGTAATATTTCGTATATCGCGAAATAAGTAAATCTCACTCTAAAACGACCTTACCGCTTTAATTCACGAAAATAAGATCATTGTTTTCTTAAACATAAACATATGATTCGTAGAGATATTGAAAAAATTGCTTAAAATGTCTTCTGTCTCATTTATCGTTAATACGAAAAAATTAAGCCTCTAAAAATATGTAATATGTAATATCTCAGGATGAAGCAAGATGGAACATAAATTTAGCCCAAGCATAAAAACTGACAGCAAAAGCATGTGAAGTCCAACTAGGAACAGTGTAACGTAACAGGATTATCGTAACTTCAGAAGCTGTAGGTGTGTGTGCGCTGTCTTCGATTCGCCATGAAAGGGACATAAAAGCGAAAGTATATTAACTCACACAGACTACTTTAATAAACAAGTGTTCTGGAGGATTGTATTAAAATACTGCAGTAGAGAAGAATAACCCACTGCCAACAACGATTACTCTCAACTACAACACAAATATCAGTACGAGGGCTGTGGAATGAAGGGATATTGCCACTCTGAGAGGTGCAGTTTTTACAGCTGCATACATAATCTCTTCTGTAGTTAGAGAATATTCTCGGTCCTATAAAGGCGAGCTATCAGAACCAGGATCCAGGAGGCCACTGTCATGTCCCCGCGTTCTGTCACATATGGAGTGTCTCGTAAATAAACTGCGTTCGTAAGTGACACGATATAGTAATTATGTATCAGATATCACCAAAACTAATTTTATAGTTTTCTTAACAACTTCCTCGCTGGAAGTTTATACAAGGTGAAACAAAACACCAGTCATTCAGCGACGACGAATTTCGTTACACAGGCCTAACAATTTCACACCTCTTATAGTATTTTATTTTGTACCTCTGGATATTTTTACCTTTTCAAGTCAAAATATGTATCAGAAACATCTATAAACTTTTATAATGTTCCTACATTTTTTTGAGGGCAAATATGTTAGTGTCTCTGGCTTTTCATCAGACTGAAGTAAAAAGAATACATTTCTTTAAATCTCTTGTAGAGTTAGTTTTCACTTTTTTCGTAACGACTGGTAAGAATTTTCTTTTGGAAAGTATTCCATCATATTCTTGATTGAAAATAAAGATGTCTCATATTTTATCGAAATTTTTGCTAACATTTGAAATTACCACTAACTGACAATATTGTAAGTGGCAGAGATGATCTGCCTACTTTCGTGAGACAGTTAGAGCACTTTTGATCCAGTAGCAGTGAATGATCTCTGTGACCTGCCTGAGCTGAAAGCTTCGTACAAATTTCAGCTGCAGCACGGTGGGCGGGGAAGGGGAAATGGGGGTCAATGGGAGAGACATGGACGCACATGTAACCCCATGAAAGGCGATCGGCTGCGATCCACAGAAGTGACTTCGAGTCGAATCGTTACGTTGCAAGAAAATCTGCAACATTTATGGCGCTGATAGGCTACAGAACGTAGCTTAGTTTCCTACAGTAAAAAGTCATTTCGCACCGCGCAAATGGTTCATTGGCGGAGGCCTACGAGGAATTAAATGGATCATTTACAGTTTTCACCATTCTCTCATCAAACTGAAGTGCCGGTAATGTTTATTAAACTATTTTTAGAACAAAATACAGTGGTCAAATGGTTCAAATGGCTCTAAGCACTATGTGGCTTAACATCTGAGGTCATCAGTCCCCTAGACTTAGAACTACTTAAACCTAACTAACCTAAGGACATCACACATACCCATGCCCGAGGCAGGATTCGAACCTGCGACCGTAGCAGCAACGCAGTTTCGGGCTGAAGCGCCTAGAACCGCTCGGCCACATCGGCCGGCTACAGTTGTCAGTTGCAAATATATATTTTTTTATAATGCTTTGCCGATTTCGACAAATTAATTTGCCATTTTCAGAAGCTTAGTATTGGTGTAGAAGATGTTGATATCTTCTTCAAGGAAGCATAATGGCATGACATATCCAGAAATGTACATGTTGTATGGGGTTATTGTAAACACAGATTACAATTTACAGTAATTGAATCACACATATTATGACATTATGCTTCTATGAAGAAGATGTCGACATCTATTAGAGCAAGACTAAGCTTCTGAAGGTGACAAATTAATTTCTCGAAACCGGTAGGGCATGATGAAAAATATATTTGAATGTGACGACTGAATTTAATTCTAAAAAATATATACTACAATTGTTGAAAATGAGAGCCATGAATAAAGTAATTCATTAAAGTATTTAAAAGAATAGTGATCAAACAAAATTCCTCCTCCTTGTCACTGCGTCGAGATAAGAGGTTAGAAACTGTTTAATTATTCCGTTTGGTATTACGTAACCATACTTTAAACGAGCAAAATTTGAATCCGTAGAGGTCCTATGCTTCACGCGGTTTGTTGCATTTATCCTCAATAAACAACCGCTATTCTCTTTTCGCCAACTGAATACCTACTTTCATATACGGTTTCCATCTCTGACAGTACCATCATATTTCAAATAGAAGAATTGCTAAGAAAAGTATCATAACCGATGAACTGCCAACTAGATACAACTAGAGACTAGTACTAATGACAAAATATATTTAGATTTTAGTATGCGGAGAAACATTTGATTTTTCCACTTTTGTCGCACATAATGTTCACAAAATGTGATGTGGGCCGTGTATGAGTCATTCGCGAAGACTTCCATAGCAAACGCGCTGGCCACTCACTGATTGGCGCGTTTCCCAAGAAGCCTACCTCCATGTTGCGACCCCTACAGGCCGATTAGTGCCTGTGGGGACTTCAGACTATAACCAGTCTCCGACCAGCGAACGTGGACATTTCCGTAATCACGTGTTTCTAATATGTGGCATATAGCATACTTCAGTCATATGTGAGTCATCTACGTCCTGCAGTCGTCCAGATCTAAGATACTACACTTTAAAACAAGCTGATATTATTTCTTCTGGGTAATTGTTGCCATTCTGCAGAAAATTGTTTAGTGCAAAAATGATACTTGTGTTATTAAACTGAATATTGCTTTCGGTTATATCACTAAATTTCAAATGACTGGCACGCAATATTTCGTAAATTGACTCGTTTCGTGCGGTTCTAGGCGCTACAGTCGCAGCTTCGAATCCTGCCTCGGGCATGGACGTGTGTGATGTCCTTAGGTTAGTTGGTTTAAGTAGTTCTAAGTCTAGGGGACTGATGACCTCAGATGTTACGTCTCATAGTGCTTAGAGCCATTTGAAGTGTGTCTATGTTAAGGGTCAGTTGCCACTCCCTGCACCAAGTGCCTATCCGCTGCAGATCTTCCTGCATTTCGCTACAATTTTCTAATGCTGCAACTTCTCTGTATACAACAGCATCATCTGCGAAAAGCCGCATGGAACTTCCGACACTATCTACTAGGTCATTTATATATATTGTGAAAAGCAATGGTCCCATAACACTCCCCTGTGGCACGCCAGAGGTTACTTTGACGTCTGTAGACGTCTCCCCATTGATATGATAATCAACTGCTCGTCCACGGAAAACGTATCAGCAGTGTTGGGTCGAATACAACTGTTTCTAATTCACTGAGATTTAAGATATACTGAAAAGTTCATTGCGACATTCTCATGTTTGGAAAAGAGCTCTAAATAATTTATTTGCTGTTGACAGAACGTGTGACAGTTTGTGTAGTGTGGACGCTCTGCTTTCAAAATGAGCACCCACTCCTTATTATTTACTCTTTCTACTTGCCGAGAGCTCAAATTTTTTTCCGTTAACTAATCACAGTCACTATCATTAGTAATATCGTTTCCTGAACAGACCACGCACCTCGAAGTAAGCAGACGTTTCACTGTGCAAGTAGCTACCCTCTGGAAAAAAAAGTAGAAACTGTGAGCCAGTCAACCAGGAAAAATGAAATATTCAACTAGGAAAAAGAGAAGTAGTCAACATTCAGTGGCGATTGATTGTCAGTCATCTGAAGTTGCGCATAGACACGTCCGAATTCCCCCACTACGTTAATCTTCTACGATTGGCTATTTGTGTTTCTAAAAACGTCTCGCAAATTGTTACTAAGCTTTGAGGCTTTCCTAACTGTAGTATCAAACATCATAAAAATAACCTTGAGGTTCTCTATGGACGTATCCTGTTACATACGTTGTATGCACCAATTGCAGGCTTCATGTGTCCCGTTTTATTTTGTCAAAAAGAGAGGGGGAGAGAGAGAGAGAGAGAGAGCAGGCAGATGAGAAGAAAGCCTGTGACGGCTGAAGAGGGGAGCGGGTAGGAAACAGCCCTTCCCCTAGCCCCCTTCCGCGCTGCGTAAAGCCGGGTTCACGCACGCAACTATTGTGGCGGCACAGCTTCTGGTTTTCTGTAGTGGCATCGTGAGCTACCGTTCACACAGGACGCCACAAATTCTCTGTAGTTGCACAGCTTTCAGTATGGCTTCAGCTGAAATCATAAGGGCGAGTATGAGCGCTATAGTGCAGGTTATGGCCCAAGAGTTGAACACAAGGAAGACGAAACCCAAATGTTGGTTCCGGAAACAGTTTTCGCACAGAGATAAATCAGGGACCACAAACACATTTATAAAAAAATTACACTAGAGATGAAAATACTGTCTGCAACGGCAAGCTAACCAAAAGCTAGCATTGAAATATCGACTGCAGACAACGCCATTCTTCCAAAATTTTAGAATTCTATTGCGTTCATTGATATAGGCACTTTGAATAACTAATTTTTAGTTTAACAGCTGGTACATCACACTCGGAAGCTATATCCTGCATGTTATCCATAATTTATACAGTGCTTGGTCTCACAAATCAGGAAGCTTATACGATTCGGTTTTTCGGTTACGTATACTAAGTACATTTATTTATTCATACACAGATCTTTTAAGATTGCGGGAAACGTCATTGGATTGCAAATATTACCCCCCCCCCCCACAACCACAGACACACTGCTGCAGAGATTGAAACATAGGTTGCTGTTCTTGTAGTTCCAGGAGGTGCTAAAGTGTACCTCCCGACCACTGTTTTCACTTTTTTTAGTAATAAAATGAAAACACACTGAAATCAAATTAAGTTCAAAATGGCGACTTAACTTCTGAGGTCATCAGTCACCTAGAACTTAGAACGAATTAAACCTAACTAACCTAAGGACATCACACACATCCATGCCCGAGGCAGGATTCGAACATGCGACCGTAGCGGTCGCTCCGTTCCAGACTGTAGCGCCTAGAACCGCACGGCCACTCCGGCCGGCTCGAATTAAGTACAGCAGAACTCCACGATAAGTGCAATATAATGCTTCACGATAACTGCAATATAATGCTCCACGATAACTGCAATATAATGCTCGTGTTACCATGTTACCAAATACTGCCACCAGGGTGCAGTGGTGGTAGCAAAGTGGAGCAAAATACACTCCTGGAAATGGAAAAAAGAACACATTGACCCCGGTGTGTCAGACCCACCATACTTGCTCCGGACACTGCGAGAGAGCTGTACAAGCAATGATCACAAGCACGGCACAGCGGACACACCAGGAACCGCGGTGTTGGCCGTCGAATGGCGCTAGCTGCGCAGCATTTGTGCACCGCCGCCGTCAGTGTCAGCCAGTTTGCCGTGGCATACGGAGCTCCATCGCAGTCTTTAACACTGGTAGCATGCCGCGACAGCGTGGACGTGAACCGTATGTGCAGTTGACGGACTTTGAGCGAGGGCATATAGTGGGCATGCGGGAGGCCGGGTGGACGTACCGCCGAATTGCTCAACACGTGGGGCGTGAGGTCTCCACAGTACATCGATGTTGTCGCCAGTGGTCGGCGGAAGGTGCACGTGCCCGTCGACCTGGGACCGGACCGCAGCGACGCACGGATGCACGCCAAGACCGTAGGATCCTACGCAGTGCCATAGGGGACCGCACCGCCACTTCCCAGCAAATTAGGGACACTGTTGCTCCTGGGGTATCGGCGAGGACCATTCGCAACCGTCTCCATGAAGCTGGGCTACGGTCCCGCACACCGTTAGGCCGTCTTCCGCTCACGCCCCAACATCGTGCAGCCCGCCTCCAGTGGTGTCGCGACAGGCGTGAATGGAGTGACGAATGGAGACGTGTCGTCTTCAGCGATGAGAGTCGCTTCTGCCTTGGTGCCAATGATGGTCGTATGCGTGTTTGGCGCCGTGCAGGTGAGCGCCACAATCAGGACTGCATACGACCGAGGCACCCAGGGCCAACACCCGGCATCATGGTGTGGGGAGCGATCTCCTACACTGGCTGTACACCACTGGTGATCGTCGAGGGGACACTGAATAGTGCACGGTACATCCAAACCGTCATCGAACCCATCGTTCTACCATTCCTAGACCGGCAAGGGAACTTGCTGTTCCAAGAGGACAATGCACGTCCGCATGTATCCCGTGCCACCCAACGTGCTCTAGAAGGTGTAAGTCAACTACCCTGGCCAGCAAGATCTCCGGATCTGTCCCCCATTGAGCATGTTTGGGACTGGATGAAGCGTCGTCTCACGCGGTCTGCACGTCCAGCACGAACGCTGGTCCAACTGAGGCGCCAGGTGGAAATGGCATGGCAAGCCGTTCCACAGGACTACATCCAGCATCTCTACGATCGTCTCCATGGGAGAATAGCAGCCTGCATTGCTGCGAAAGGTGGATATACACTGTACTAGTGCCGACATTGTGCATGCTCTGTTGCCTGTGTCTATGTGCCTGTGGTTCTGTCAGTGTGATCATGTGATGTATCTGACCCCAGGAATGTGTCAATAAAGTTTCACCTTCCTGGGACAATGAATTCACGGTGTTCTTATTTCAATTTCCAGGAGTGTAGTACAACCAAGTCGAACTTCGTACGGCATGACAAAAGTTGCTTCTCTTATGTAGCAACTAAAAACGTGTGGAGTTCATACATGCAATTGCATTGCGACTGCTGTATGCCACTAGCTATGGCAACACTTTCGTTGCGTGTGAACCCGGCTTGAGTCTTTGAACTGTGCCATTTAACCTCCGAAAAATATTGTACATTGCAAGTAGATTTGAATGTAACCATTGTGTATCATTTTTCACCGGTTATGATGTCAGACTTTCAATTATTTTTATTTGCAGCTCCACTGACAAAGGGGATTATTCAAGCGAAGCGTGAGTGCAAACATCAAATCCACATAAAAAAAGAAAAAAAAACAGACGAGAAAATCATACCATTGGCTATATTTTAAGTGAATAAAACGAAACGTATACGATAACGGAAATGGAAATACTCATTTTGACACCTGGATGCATAATTTGACCGACATTGTTTTAGAAGTATCAGTGCACGGAAGACGCGGGGCGATTCAATCGCCGCTACGTTTTTCACGAAATGGTACTCGTGAATGTGTTTGTATAACATCGTATACAATCCTTTGTAGACCACGTCACTGTGCTTGCGGCCACATTCCTGGCCCACAGATTCGTCTCATGTCAGCTGCGAACGCCGCTCTGAAACGCGGGAACTTCCATCGCTGTTCGCGGGGTGGTATGACTGGGGAAGGGTGGGGACGGTGTGGATCGTAACCTGCATCCAGGGCTCGTATGCGACGCTGTCACACCAGACACCAACTACGTTCTATCGACCTGGACATGGCACAGCAATACTATGCATTTTTTAGTCGCAAAAGCGTTAAAAATTAATACCTCACTTTCATTCACCATAACAGTTATACCTTTTACGATTTTTGGCGCGTTTCGGTTACATCTAAATTGCAAGAAAGTATTGACTGAATTTGTGATAATGTGCTGTGTCTTTTCCACCGTCACAGTTCCTGGAGTACTGTATTTTGTTCTACGAGTATTAGATTCAGGGGGAAATTCATTACCTTAGTTATCAGACGATAAGTGCTTGTTTCTCGCACGCTGTACCATTCGGTACCAAATATTTTGTAAGAGTGAACTGATTATAACTGAAGCCTGAGACAGACTAAAACAGCAGATTTTCTGGTACGTAACAGTTTTTTGTCTTTGAAAATGTAGTTAACTATGAAACTCATAAGACGTTTTACATCAAAAACGTTTTTATTGTATAACATTAGCTCTTATGTTATCGCGATGCGTCCATAACAAATTTGTCTTCGGCTCCTCTTCCTCTCAGAAACCCAGCCTATGTTAGGTCATTAATTACTACGTAATAACATGTACAACCCGTTGGTCCAGATTACATGCCTGATTCCAATGTTTCAACTTTGTTTCCTCTCAGTTTTAGCTTCATTACGTGCCAGTCGTTTTCACTTTCATCACATATCCCGGCTATCTGTTATCGTTTCACTAAGAACACGTAGTCACGTTGGGACTGAATTATTAGCATTAAAAGAAGGAAAAGCTAGAGGATAACGTCCAACAACGTGAAAAAAACTAGTGACTTGAAAGACGATATGTGAAACTTCTGTACATTCCTATCTGAAGGTCCAGTGAAGCCATTAAAAAACACCCAGTCGCCATGAAAACCCTGTCCTTCAATATCTTCCAGTATCAGCGATTCCCTACTTGCACTTACGTGGAAGAAGCTAACCATCGTGTGTATCCGTGTATGGTGTGGAGAGGGGTGGGGGGGGGGGGGAGCAGAGGGGCGAGAGCCCACGCAGTCGCTGCGGCCTTTCGTACATGGTGCTGCTCTTGGCCATATACTGTCTAGCAGACGTGTGCAGATTTTGTAGTAGGCATGCCGCTCGCCGTAAACCCCTCACTGTGACTATGTAAAGGGCAGGAAGAGGGGACAGAAAAAGTTACTTGTTAGACAAATATTCACTTTAATAAAAAATATAGTACCAAAAACAACTAAGTTTTCCAAGGGCCTATCTTCTCCTTTTCGGCGTGGAAGGAAAGATGAGAAAAAAAGAAAAAAATCACCTGAGAGGCGGCCGCCAATAGAGAACCGCGAGTGTATTCATCCCTGCTGCACAACGCCAGGAGTTACCGACACCTGCCACCGCGTTCTTGTACAACTTGTACAACCAGTATACCCATGATTCTTTACAAAGCCTAACTCATGTACACTGAGGTGACAAAAGTCATGTGATACCTCCTAATATCGTGTCGGACCTCCTTTCTCCTGGCGTAGTGCAGCAACTCGAAGTGGCATGGACTCAACAAGTTGTTCGAAGTCCCCTGCAGAAACTATGAGCCATGCCGCCCCTATAGCCGTAGATAATAGTGAAAGTGTTGCCGGTGCAGAATTTTGAGCAAGAATTGACCTCTCGATTATGCCCTACACTACTGGCCATTAAAATTGCTACACCAAGAAGAAATGCAGATGATAAACGGGTATTCATTGGACAAATGTATTATACTAGAACTGACGTGTGATTACATTTTCACGCAATTTGGGTGCATAGTTCCTGAGAAATCAGTACCCAGAACAACCACCTCTGACCGTAATAACGGCCATGATACGCCTAGGCACTGAGTCAAACAGAGCTTGGATGGCGTGGACAGGTACAGAAGCCCATGCAGCTTCAACAGGATACCACAGTTCATCGAGAGTAGTGAGTGGCGCATTGTGATGAGTCTGTTGCTCGGCCACCATTGACCAGACGTTTTCAATTGGTGAGACATCTGGAGAATGTGCTGGCCAGGGCAGCAGTGGAACATTTTCTTCATCAATAAAGGCCCGTACTGGGCCTGCAACATGCGGTCGTGCATTATCCTGCTGAAATGTAGGATTTCGTAGGGATCGAATGAAGGGTAGAGCCATGGGTCGTAACACATCTGAAATGTAACGTCCACTGTTGAAAGTGCCGTCAATGGGAACAAGAGGTGACCGAGATGTGTAAGTAATGGCACCCCATGACATCACGCCGGGTGATACACCAGTATGGCGACAGGGATACACGCTTCCAATGTGCGTTCACCGCGATGTCGATAAACACGGATGCGACCATCATGATGATGTAAACACAATCTGTATTCATCCGAAAAAATGACGTTTTGCCATTCGTGCACCCAGGTTCGTCGTTGAGAACACCATCGCAGACGCTCCTGTCTGTGATGCAACGTCAAGGGTAACCGCAGCCGTGGTCTCCGAACTGACAGTCCATGCTGCTTCAAACGTCGTTGAACTGTTCGTGCAGATGGTTGTTGTGTTGCAAACGTCCCCATCTGTTGACTCAGGGATCGAGACGTAGCTGCACGATCCGTTACAGCCATGCGGATAAGACGCCTGTCATCTCGACTGCTAGTGATACGAGGCCGTTGGGATCCAGCACGGCGTTCCGTATTACCCTCCTGAACCCACCGATTCCATATTCTGCTAACAGTCATTGGATCTCGACCAACGCGAGCAGCACTGTCGCTATACGATAAACCACAAAAGCGATAGGCTACAATCCGACCTTTATCAAAGTCGGAAACGTGACGGTACGCATTTCTCCTCCTTACACGAGGCATCACAACAACGTTTCACCAGGCAACGCCGGTCAACTGCTGTTTGTGTATGAAAAATCGGTTGGGAACTTTCCTCACGTCAGCACGTTGTAGGTGTTGCCTCCGGTGCCAACCTTGTGTGAATACTCTGAATAGCTAATCATTTGCATATCACAGCATCTTCTTCCTGTCGGTTAAATTTCGCGTCTGTAGCACGTCATCTTCATGGTGTAACCAATTTTAATGGCCAGTAGTGTAATAATGTTCCATGAGGTTCATGTCGAGCGATCTGGGTGGCCAAATCATTCGCTGGAATTGCACAGAATGTTCTTCGAACCAGTCGCGAACAGCTGTGGCCCAGTGACAATGCGCACTGTCATTCACAAAAAAATCCATCGCTGTTTGAGAACGTGTAGTCCATAAATGGCTACTAATGGTCCCCTAGTACCAGAACATAACCTTGTCCAGTCGATTATCGGTTCAGTTGGATCTGAGGACCCAATCAAATGGTTCAAATGGCTTTGAGCACTATACGACCTAACATCCGAGGTCATCAGTCCCCTGCCTCGCGGGATTAGCCGAGTGGTGTGAGGTGCTGCATCATGGACTGTGCGGCTGGTCCCGGAGGAGATTCGAGTCCTCCCTCGGTCATGGGTGTGTGTTTGTCATTAGGATAATTTAGAAGTAGTGTGTAAGCTAAGGGACTGATGACCTTAGCAGTTAAGTCCCATAAGATTTCACACACATTTGAACATTTGAACATCATCAGCCCCCTAGAACTTAGAACTAGTTAAACCTAACTAACCTAAGGACATTACACACAGCCATGCCCGAGGCAGGATTCGAACCTGCGACCGTAGCGGTCGCGCGGTTCCAGACTGAAGGGCCTAGAGCCGCTCGGCCACAACGGCCGGCTGACGACTCAATCCATTAAATGTAAAGACATCCCATACCAGTATGGAGCCACCACCAGCTTGCACAGTACCTTGTTCACAACCTGCATCCATGACTACGTGGGGTCTACGCCACACTCGAACTCTACAATCTGCTCTTACCTACTGAAATCGGAACTCATCTGGTCACGCCACGGTTTTCCAGTCATCTATGGTAAACCGGTATGTTCACGAGCCCAGGAGAGGCGCTGCAGGCGTTGCCGTGTTGTTTGCAAAGGCACTCGCCTCGGTCGTCTGCTGCCGTAGCCCATTAACGCCAAATTTCGCTGCACTGTCGTAACGCATACGTTCGTCGTATGTCTCAGATTCATTTCTGCGATTATTTCTCGCAGTGTTCCTTGTCTGTTACCATTAACAACTCTACGAAAGCACCGATGCTCTCGGTCGGAGAGCCGTTGGTCAGTGCGTTGTCCTTGGTGAGAAGCAATGCTTGAAATTTGGTGTTCTCAGCACATTCTTGACACTGTGGATCTCGGATTATTGAGTCCGCTAACGAATTTCGGAATGGAATGTCCCATGCATCTAGCTCCGCCATCCGTGCTGCGTTCAAAGTCTGTTAATTTCTGTCGAGCGGCCATAATCGAGTCGGAGACCTGTCCACATCCATCACCTGAGTACAAAATGACAGCTCCGCCAATGCGCTGCCGTTTCATAACTTATGTACGCGATTCTGTAGCCATCGGTATATGTGCTTGACGCTATCCCATGAGTTTTGTCACCTCAGTGTTTAAAACAACTTTAAACGTCTGATTTCTTCACATCATTATATCTTTAAAAAGTATGTTGTGGAGTAAAATTCAACAGGAATTAACGATGTGTTGTGGAGTAATTTTGTTTACGGTAGGCATAAAGTACCCTAATCCCCACCCCCATCGGTAGTATGCGGTATTGAAAGTGGACTGATGTGCTAAGAGTGTTTTAAAAGAGATTTTGAGGTTCTGGACCCTATTTATACATCAGTATCTCTTTAAGAAGTACCTTGTTGGTAATATAAGTCAATAACACCTAACGAATTTTTTTTTCAATTTTTTATGGCAGGCATAAAGTAGCCTCAACCTTGGTAATGCGCATGATGGAAAGTGGTTTGTTATTGCTAAAGCTAATCATGGAGCAGAAAATTTTATTCACATCAAAAAACCAGGACTACATTTCACTATCGTCATCCAAAGACACATGTATGTTATCATAAAAACAAGATTTCTAATGATTAAGCAATTACCCTGTGTGCACGCAATGATAGAATGGGACAGTAATGCAGATTTATCAAAACGAATGCAGCACCAGACCCCCTATCACACTGGTGGCGAAGCACCGACAGACACTTCCATATAGGGCTGCACACAATCAGTAAAGGCTACATGCAGTATACTTCTGACGTGTTATACCGCTTGGGTGGTTCAGCCTCCACCGTGTGAAAGCAGGCACATCCACTCCTGCATTTGGTCAATTCGAAGCTGAGTATGGAGTGCCTGTCATACTGTGTGAGTTCGGCAGCTGCTGGGAGTGAGCTTGAATAAGCACCTTGATTACTGCAGCCTGCATCAGGCACAGATAAGTGTCTTCGAGCCTCGCACCGCCAGGCTACGGTAGCAACCAGTCCGGAAACTATATGGTGCACTGTGTTGTTCAATGGATCGCTTTGTCTTGGAACGAGTTTTTGCATGCATATAAAGAGGATGGATGCTGTGTCTGAACTTTGTTTAAACTCAGTACAGTGCATAGCAATTGCCGCATAAGCTTAGATATTACAACTGGCAGTCGCAAATCATCAATCTTGCTACATTTTTCTGTGCACTGGTCCAGAGACAGATTTTTTCAGCTTTAATAATATTTGAATTTTTTATTTCAGTTTTCTGCTGGGGATACCACGTACCTCCTCCCATTTGAGTATTGTGCATGTGTGAACTTGCTCCTCTCATACTTGCTCGTTGTGTCCTGAATGATCTACGTTGTGTATACGTTATGCGATAAACACTGTCTGGATACCTACTACAAAACATTAATGTTGGTTGTGTCTGTTGGTCGGATGCACACCATACTTAAATATTCCTTTCATTTAGAAAATCTGTAAAAATATATGCCTCCCACCAGAACTTAAAACTTTCTCCACAGAACTCCTTGTCTCTTACTTCCATAAAATACTCAAAGACAGTCATCCTGATCATTGGCTCTGAGCACTATGGGACTTAACAGCTGTGGTCATCAGTCTCCTAGAACTTAGAACTACTTAAACCTAACTAACCTAAGGACATCACACACATCCATGCCCGAGGCAGGATTCGAACCTGCGACCGTAGCAGTCGCGCGGTTCCGGACTACGCACCTAGAACCGCGTCCTGATCATTCCATGGTAGATGACTTCAAAATCTCCACCAATGCGTCTCAGCTCTGGCTGACCTGTACCTTCAGCCCATCACATAGAGCCTCCCATCCTACATAAAAGACACCAATAACTCCATGCAGCGCCTCAAATCCATTTCCATTTTTGTCCCATTCAGAAAATTCCTTATCACTAATGATGTAACCTCACTTTACACAAACATCCCATCTTCATGCAGCTCTCAGCCCTAGAATGCTAGCCGGCCTATGTGGCCGTGCGGTTCTAGGCGCTTCAGTCTGGAATTGCTTGACCGCTACGGTCGCAGGTTTGAATCCTGCCTCGGGTATGGATGTGTGTGATGTCCTTAGGTTAGTTAGGTTTAAGTAGTTCTGAGTTCTAGGGGACTGATGACCACAGATGTTAATTCCCATAGTTCTCAGAGCCATTTTGAACCTAGAATGCTACATACACCTAGTGATGGGACAATCAACAGGTTTTAACAACATGGAAGAAAACATGTACATTACCTGGGGCACTAATCCCATCTTCAGGTGCTACTGCTGAAACATCTTAGGCAGTTCTACATGCCATTTTCATCAAAATTAGAGGGCGGTTTTGTAATTCAGAGACAGAGAACAGGGTGTATCGTTATGAGAACGCTAATTCAAATGGTCCAAATGGCTCTGAGCACTATAGGACTTTTCTTCTGAGGTCATCAATCCCCTAGAACTTAGAACTACTTAAACCTAACTAACCTAAGGACAACACACACATCCATTCCCGAAGCAGGATTCGAACCTGCGACCGTAGCGGTCGCGCCGTTCCAGACTGTAGCGCCTAGAACAGCGCGGTCACCCTGGCCGGTGAACGTTTATTGATGAGATGGAAATGTGGTGAGGGGGAGTACAGTTTTCTACGTAAATTTCGATTTTTTTCTTTATTAAGGTGGTGATGGGCACATTTGTTCGTGGAAGTGTTGGTGCATAATCGAAAAAACAGCGCTTTGGGTTTGAGACTGCGAGCTGGAACGCTACAGCCCAAGGGTATCGGCAGTGAACGAGAACAGGCCACATGCATGATGAATTCTTAGATCGGAGACCAGAACGGCTGTCTCGAGGGGCGGCAAGTTATTTTCCACCTAAACACGTCCGGCTGGAGAGCAGTGTGGTACTGATTAATTGAGGCGGGGGTGCTTTTCCGTGTTTTGCAGACTACCCTGGAAGATAACCACCTACCGCTTGTAAGGAGCGTGGTAAACAGGACACAGAGTCAAGTCTCGAAGCGGCTCTTTCCTTATTTCTCAAGTGCTCAAGTGTCGAGGCTAATGGCATAGGCGGCAGAAAGCGCGATTGGCGTAATAACGGATGATGTCCAGAGCGCAGCGCTGAAGTCAACGTTTTTTGGCAGTAGGGGAGATGTTCATGTTGTGATTGGCATCTGAAGGAAACGCGCTATTTTGGCAGGATTTTCTAGCTGGAGGGAATCGTCACCACTGGGCAGCAGTGCTTCTTAATTTTACAATGTCTGCAGCTCGTGGTCTAGTGGCTAGCATTGCTGTCTCTGGATAACGGGCTCCCGGGTTCAAAAATGGTTCAAATGACTCTGAGCACTATGGGACTTAACTTCTGAGGTCATCAGTCCCCTAAAACTTAGAACTACTTAAACCTAACTAACCTAAGAACATCACACACATCCATGCACGAGGCAGGATTCGAACCTGCGACCGTAGCGGTCGCGCGGATCCAGACTGTAGCGCCTAGAACCGCTCGGCCACCCCGGCCGGCCCTCCCGGGTTCGATTTCCGGCGTGGTTGGGGATTTTCTCTGCCTGGGGACTGGGTGTCTGTGTTGTCCTCATCATTTCATCATCATCGTCATCATCATAGCGGTGATAGCGGTTAGATTGGAATGTGAAAAAACTGGACTGTGTGAAAATTGGAGCTTTGTCCGGGCGCTGATGACCGTGCAACTGAGAGCCCCACAAACCAAACATCATCATCATTAATTTCGCAGTTGGCGACAAGCATTATTTGGCGGGAAGGAATTAGGAGGACATAAATGAGCGACACAAGAGAAGCACTTTTTGTTGGCTCACAGTTCACGTCAACTTTGAGTTTGGCTACGGAAGTGTCTGTTCACTGAGGTGTCCGGATCGAATCCATGGACGGCAACAATAAAGAACAAAACGACAAGGCATTGCATTGTGGTCGAACCCCCAACATCTTAGAGTTGCGACAGAGTGCTGGATGACATCGTCTTCACGAAGTTGGGCATATCTCGCAGCGCTGGCGGAGTACTTCGATTCGATTTCCCACATGTGTAATACGGGACGTTTGCCTGTCTCAAATTCATCGCACATGTACCGAATGTGTGAACATCTGGAGAGAGTCACTAACTTCCAGTCACGGTTTTGGTCAGGAATTTTCGAGATTATGTAGATTGCAATTATCGTTGCACTTTATTAGAGTATAAATTCTCAAGTGGACAAGTAGTAAATTCATAGATTGGCAACTAAACCTACTACCCTCTTAAACTGAAGCCCGAGTTTGGAAACAGGATTGTCAGAGTTTTCATAGCAAAATGTATATGTTGCTTAACAGATATGATTGTAATAAATTTGAGTATTTAACTAATCAATGGCTCACATGGCTCTGAGCACTAAGGGACTTAACATCTGAGGTTGTCAGTCCCCTAGAACTTAGAACTACTCAAACCTAACTAACCTAATGACATCACACACATCCATGCCCGAGGCATAGCGGTCGCGCGGTTCCAGACTGAAGAGCCTAGAACCGCTCGGCCGCACCGGCTGGCTAACTAATCAATGTTTCTGTTTGGTACCATCACTATATTAAGTTAGATGGAATCGGCCAGTGTATAATGTGACACGTCTCATGTTAATTATTTTTGTTTAGTGTCTTACTTAGTCTTCATTAATTGCTACACTGCAAAACCCGAGAGGTTGTTGTATTCCCAACCCCTCAAAACTAACTGTGAGCTGCCCACATCTTTAAGATCTACCCTTTAAATAGCAATTATGGGCAAAGTTAAATGGATAACACGAAATTACAGCCCCCAGCATATTCCTTTAAGTAAGGAATTTGCATAAATGCGAATGTGATTGCCGCCATCTGATTGGAACACTGTACGTTGAATGCAATGTACATTATTCCAAGACATCTAGTTTTAATACTATCGTCAAAACACTTCCAGCAATTCGCCATCGATTTGCTTTAGATCCTATCACCACGATTCCAATAACGAAGACGACTACCTCAAAACAGAGCGTTGGCTGTACAAGCCCGAACAAAGTTGGTACACGCCGCTAAGCATGTGGCGCTTGGACAATCTCGCCACAGATGCACAAGCTCTCCCGCACCAATCGCTTGATCATTGACGCATGTCAGGCTTGCATATAACGTGAGCTGCGCGCATTGTTGTTATATAAGGTCGCACAGGTTGGCAGAGACGGTCGCCCTAGCGGCCCGGGAGGGGGCCCTTTCCCTTTGATGCCGGAAGCGCGCCATCGACCAATTAGAGCCACGTGCCAGCCTTGAACCCTGGCCTTTGCCCACCTTGTGTATCCCGTGCCAGAAAAGACCCTGCAGCTCCAGCCTACGCCCTCAATCAAACACTGCAGCATATCCAGCCTTCTCATTAGATCGTTCCGTTGTTTGTTGCCCTCTGGCGTTCACAAGCAAGAGTGTCTGGTGCACCACTAAAGCAATAACGCACAGGCAGTAGACTGACTCCTACATTCACAGTCTTCTAATTTTTTTGTTTTTGGTTTTTGGAGTTGTCATCCTTACGAATTATTCGTTGTTGCCCTCCACTAATTCGTCTCTCGTGTCAAGTTCTTCACCTTTCAGACTAGCACTAACAGCTAAATTCTTTATTTATTTGTTGGAGGTCTTCCACTCTCTACACTTTTTGCCCTCAACAGCTCCCTCTATTATCATGCAGAGTTATTCCCTGATGTATTGACACATGTCTTATCATCCTATCCCATCTTCTCCTGTCTGTGTTTTCCGTATATACCTTTCTTCGCCGATCCTGCCTAGAATCTCCTCATTCCTTATCTTATCAGTCTATCTAATTAGCAACATCCTTGTCTAGCATCCCTCTCAAACGCTTCAGATTCCTTCTTTATCGGTTTTCCCACATGCCATTTTCCACTACAATACAATGCTGTGCTCCAAACGTACATTCTCAGAAATTTCTTCCTCAGGTTAAGGAGATGTTTGACACTAATAAACTACTCTTCACAAAGACTGACCAATTTGCTTGTACTAATGTGCTTTTTATGTCCTCCTTGCTTCGTTAGTTACGTATTATTTTGTTCCCAAGTCACCAGAATTTCTGAACTTTCTTTACTTCTTCGTACCCAGTTTCGATATTAAGTTTATCTCTAATCACATTTCTGCTACTCCTCATTATTTTCGTCTTTCTTCGGTTTCCTCTCAATCTACAATCCGTAGTCATTAGACTGTTCATTCCATTCAGTACGTTCCGCAATACTTTTTCACTTTCACTGACGATAGCAATGTCATCAGTCAATCTTATCATTTATAGCCCTTCACCCTGAATTTTAACCCCATTCTTGAATCTTCCACTTATTTCTGTCACTGATTCTTCGATGTATAGATTGAACATGCTACAGGACGAACATCAATAACAGGTTAAAGGAATGTAGTCGCTGACGGAATTAGATTACGGTGTGAGGCGCTAAAAATAGTAGATGAATTTTGTTATTTGGGAGGGCAACTAAGTGACAGTGACAGAGGTAGGCAGAATTCAATATGCAGACCGCCAACAGCAATGAAAGCGTTTTGAGAAAGAGCATGGAATATAAATTTAAATGATAGGAAGTCTCGTCTGATGGTTTTTGTCTGGAGTGTAGCCTTGTAAGGAAGTGAAACGTGGACGATGAACTGTTCAAAAAAGAAACATGGTGATACACAAGAATACAGAAGATTAGGTAGATAGATGGGATAACTGATGAGTAGGTACTGAATCGGACTGAGAAGAAAAGAAATTTATGGCACAACTCAATTAAAAGTAGCGTTCGGCTGATATGAAACATTCTGAAACATAAATGTACCCTAGTTCGGTAATCTACATCTGCATCTACGTACATGCTCCGCAAGCCACCGAAGGGTTCTTGGCGGAGGGCACCCTGTACCACCATTTTTCTTCCCTCCACGACTTGCTGAGGATCCCAAACACTCGAGCAGTACTCAAGAATAGGTTGCACTAGCGCGCTACATGCGGTATCCTTTACAGATGAATTACATTTCCCTAAAATTCTCCCAATAAACCGAAGTCGATCACTCGTCTTCTCTACCACAATCCTCAAATTTCATATCGCTTCGCAACGTTACTCACAGATATTTAAACTACGCGACTGTGTCAAGCACGATACTACTAATGCTGTATCCGAACATTAAGGGTTTGTTTTTCCTACTCATCCGCATTAACTTACATCCATAGAAGTGTTGTGGGGTAGAAACTGTAGAGGGACACCAAGGTTTGATTGCACTGGGAAATTTAGATGAATTTGGCTAAATGGCTCTGAGCACTATGGGACTCAACTGCTGAGGTCATAAGTCCCCTAGAACTTAGAACTACTTAAACCTAACTAACCTAAGGACAACACACACATCCATGCCCGAGGCAGGATTCGAACCTGCGACCGTAGCGGTCTCGCGGTTCCAGACTGTAGTGCCAGAACCGCTCGGCCACCAACGGCCGGCTGGATGAATTTATGTTGCAGTGGTTATACAGAAATGAAGAGGTTTTCATAGGATAAACTAATGCTAAGAGTTTCATCAAACCAGTCTTAGGACTGAAGGTCGGAAAAGCAAAATGAAAATGAGCCTTTGCTCTGGGCTACTAAATCGAAAGCCTATCACTATAAAGCAAAGAGGGATGCGGCATAACACCTGCTTTTAGCAAAATACGTACCATTCGATGCCACTGCAGACAAATATGTCATTATTAAAACTACACATTCCTGAAAGACTAACTATAAGAGGGAAAAATAACCGTAAGATATTTCTATACCCAGGATTATTCCAGATGAGCTACGTAAATCAACAATCGTTTTTGAGATCTTAATAACCTCTTTTGTCCCGATGTTTTCAACCGTTAGTGCGATGCTCCTGATCCTCTGGCGATTGTATTATTCTTTTGATTAAACTTGAAAATATGTTTTCCTTTAATTGAACTGTCTTTACGCCACCCACTACATTTCCTTATTCGTGTACTTTTTAAATCACAATGTAAACCCAGAGCGTAAAGTTCAGTCTTGACGCATTCGAAACTTTTTTAACAACAGTTATTACATGTGTAGAGGGGAATATTATTTATGCGTGCTTGTACAGAATGTCTGATCATGCATGCTTATCATTACATGTGTGACCACCTCGCTTCAGAGAACTATCAGCACTATTTCTAACTCCCAGCCGGGAAATAGGAAACGCTGTTAGCAGAACCTACGATACGTGTCGGGTGTTGAAGTGTTTGCCCCATGCGTTAAGAGTATCTGTTTAATCTTTTACTCTTGCCATCTCTCTTTCTCTCTCTCTCTCTCTCTCTCTCTGTCACACACACACACACACACACACACACACACACACACACACACACGCACATTCAGGACAGATAGAAAAAGAATTTATTATTACTTTATTAATAAAATAAACAATGATTTTTGTTCTGAAATTTTGTTCTGAAGGAACGGAAGCACCAAGATCATCGTTATGTTACTGACAGTATGTCATTGCAAGGAAACAGATTACGTCTCCTGCACTACACTTATCCTTATCTTCTGAGGAAGAGACAATTATATTTCATATTCTTGTTTTACACCCTCATCTTTGAACGACCTTTCGATTTCAGTCCGCAAGTGGTCCTAAACGTTCTATGATTTTTCTCGTATTTGTACTATTCGAGCTGCAATCTCATTCACCAGTCCATATCCCCCAAAATAGAACTTATTTCTCATCACAACAACTTCTTGGTCGAGGTTGTCTGATAGTATATCGGTTACATACAGAATTTTCTGTGGCTTTTAACCTCTCACTAATGCTTCAGGTTCCATTTTCCGCAAATTTTGTTGAAAGTACGCAGTAGTTTCCTTCAACCAGACGAACATTTTCTCTTTTTCTCTAAAATGAATTGGTTTCTTGTTTGGATACCCACAATTTGAAGTCTGGTTTATACATTTTGTAGTGTTGACAGATTGCCAACACTACGCACATTATTTAAGGGAGGCGGCCATTAAGCAAGCAGGCGATTGAGGTCTGAAACAGAAGAAGTAATGAATGCTATAAAGAAAAGTACGTTGCTTTAGGAATACTTAACTTTAATCCATACTTGTTGTATACATCGTTCTTGTTGAGACATGCTTTAGACGATAATTATCAATTGCTATGTAAGGCTAATGGCGCTTTGCTAGGTCGTAGCCATGGACTTAGCTGAAGGCTATTCTAACTATCTGCTCGGCTAATGAGCGATGCTTCGTCAGTGTAGTCGCTAGCAATGTCGTCCGTACAACTGGGGCGAGTGCTAGTCCGTATCTCGAGACCTGCCTTGTGGTGGCGCTCGGTCTGCGATCACACAGTGGCGACACGCGGGTCCGACATGTACTAATGGACCGCGGCCGATTTAAAGCTACCACCTAGCAAGTGTGGTGTCTGGCGGTGACACCACACATTTTTACTTTTTTCGTCTTGTGATCGTTTACTGATTCGAGAGCGTTACGAGGCTGTTCAACAAAATCATGTGAGAAGCGCTACAAGATATGCGTTTTGCATGACGCAGAGACGAGGTTTGCTGTTGTAATTTCGAGATCGTACGTCCCGAGAACATTCGGGTAACAGGTTCCTTCACTGAACACATATCTCGTGAAATGACCACGACGAGAAAATCAGAGAAATTAGAACCGATAGGGAACATTACCGATAGTAATTCCTCCCACATGACATTCATGAATGGAACAGAGATGGAGGAAATTCATAATGGTAACAGAACTAACCCTCCGCCACATACAGTAAGGTGGCTTGCCTTGCGGAATATCGGTGTAGATGTAGACGAAGCTATCGCAGTATGCCCTTTACAGGGAGCCACGCAGTAAACCCACTGTTTGCACGACCTCGAAGTGGAATATTCGGGCCGTGCGGTTCTAGGCGCTTCAGTCCGGAACCGCGGGACTGCTACGGTCGCAGGTTCGAATCCTGCCTCGGGCATGGATGTGTGTGATGTCCTTAGGTTAGTTAGGTTGAAGTAGTTCTAAGTTCTAGGGGACTGATTACCCAAGATGTTAAGTCCCATAGTGCCCAGAGCCATTTGAACCATTTGAATTTTTGGAATATTCGATGAGTCTGGAAGTCAAGACCAGACAGTGGTGAAATGCGCTGGTATTGCGCCTCTTGCCCATCCTTAGTGTACTCTTCCGTTTCCGATGACGTCGAATCCCAATCTTCCTTTGTTTTTCATGAATGTACTATCTTTCCGACGGCCAGTTCGACGTATGTCACGTGGCAAGCCAAACTACTACATACATCACAAAAAGTTTTGCATCACCTCGGTTCCGAGAGTCCTGGGACCTGTGCAGAAAATTGGAACAGAGATCAACAAAAACATCATTTCCGCCCTTTTTATTGCTCGTGAAAACTACACGTTCCATGTCATACTACCAAACAGCGAGACCTTCAGAGGTGGTGGCCCAGATTGCTGTACACAATGGGACCTCTAACACCCAGTAGCAAGTCCTCTTGCGTTGATGCATGCCTGTATTCGTCGTCGCATACTATCCACAAGTTCATCAAGGCACTGTTGGTCCAGACTGTCCCACTTCTCAAAGGCGATTCGGCATAGATCCCTCAGAATGGTTGGTGGGTCACGTCGTCCGTAAACAGCCCTTTTCAATCTATTTCAGGCATGTTCGATAGGGTTCATGTCTGGAGAACTTGCTGGCCACTCCAGTCGTGCGATGACGTTAGCCTGAAGGAAGTTATTCACAATATGTCGACGATGGGGGCGCTAATTGTCGTCCATGAAGACGAATGCCTCGCCAATACGCTGCCGATATTGTTGCGCTATCGGCCGGAGGATGGCATCACGTATCGTACAGCCGCTAGAGCGCCTTCCATGAGTACCAGTGGCGTACGTCGGCCCCATACAATGCCACCCCAAAACAGCAGGGAACCTCCACCTCGCTGCACTCGCTGGACAGTGTGTCTAAGGCGTTCAGCACGACCAGGTGGCCTCCAAACACGTCTTCGACGGTTGTCTGGTAGAAGGCATATGTGACACTCATCGGTGAAGAAAACGTGATGGCAATCCTGAGCGGTCCATTCGGCATGTTGTTGAGCCCATCTGTACCACCCTGCATGGTGTCGTGGTTGCAAAGATGGATCTTGCCATGAATGTCGGGAGTGAAGTTGCGCATTATGCACCCTATCGCACACAGTTTGCATCGTAACACAACGTCCTGTAGCTGCACGAAAAGCAATATTCAACATGGTGGTGTTGCCGTCAGGGTTTCTCTGAGCCATAATCCGTAGGTAGCTGTCATCCACCGCAGTAGTAGCCCTTGGGCGGCCTGAGCGAGGCATGTCATCGACAGTTCCTGTATCTCTGTATCTCTTCCCTGTCCGACTAACATCGTTTTGGTTTTCTCCGAGACGCCTGGACACTTCCCTTGTTGAGAACCCTTCCTGGCACAAAGCAACAGTGCGGACGCGATCGAACCGCAGTATTGACCGTTTAGTATGGTTGAACTACAGACAACACGAGCCGTGTACCTCCTTCTTGGTGGAATAACTGGATGTGATCGGCTGTCGGCTCCCCTCCGTCTAATAGGTGTTTAGTGACACCTCTGAACAATCAAAGGGACTGTATCTGTGAAACAATGTCCACAGTCAACGTCTATCTTCAGGAATTCTGGGAAATAGGATGTTGCAAAACTTTTTTTGATGTATGTAGTATATTCGTAGTGGCAGGAATACTATCTTTTCAACGTAGTGGCTGCTCGTGATTGTATATTCACTATAACTGCATTTTCGACAGAGCTGTCAATATCTGTCACACGGCACTATCTCCTCCTTGATTTTCCAGGCTTCACAGGAATATAGCTTTCAGCTGAATTTGCGGTATTATAGCAAGGTCTGATTCCATCCGTTTCCTTTGACCTGCGACTACATTAAGCTGAGCTGAACCGTCCGCCATCCTTGCCCCAAAGTAGAGGATATTCCTACTTGTTTACGTACGAGTGACGATCCGAGTGGAGATTTGTAACTACATTTATTAAAGAATTCGTCGTAGATATCGGTGGTTGCTCAGCTGTGAACTGCACTAACTATAGCAAAAATGGTTTTCGCATGTTTAGATTTCCTAGCGATCCTGAATGAAGAAAAAGACTGCGGCCGCGCGAGGTGGCCGGGCGGTCTTGGGCGTCTTGTCACGGTCTCTGCTGCTTCCCCCGTCGGAGGTAGTTGTAGTAGCAGTAGCTTTATTCATCCGTAGATCTCTTTTTACAAAGATGTAAAAGTATTTACAAATTTAGATCAATTTAAAATAATCTACTTCATATACACATATACACTCCTGGAAATTGAAATAAGAACACCGTGAATTCATTGTCCCAGGAAGGGGAAACTTTATTGACACATTCCTGGGGTCAGATACATCACATGATCACACTGACAGAACCACAGGCACATAGACACAGGCAACAGAGCATGCACAATGTCGGCACTAGTACAGTGTATATCCACCTTTCGCAGCAATGCAGGCTGCTATTCTCCCATGGAGACGATCGTAGAGATGCTGGATGTAGTCCTATGGAACGGCTTGCCATGCCATTTCCACCTGGCGCCTCAGTTGGACCAGCGTTCGTGCTGGACGTGCAGACTGCGTGAGACGACGCTTCATCCAGTCCCAAACATGCTCAATGGGGGACAGATCCGGAGATCTTGCTGGCCAGGGTAGTTGACTTACACCTTCTAGAGCACGTTGGGTGGCACGGGATACATGCGGACGTGCATTGTCCTGTTGGAACAGCAAGTTCCCTTGCCGGTCTAGGAATGGTAGAACGATGGGTTCGATGACGGTTTGGATGTACCGTGCACTATTCAGTGTCCCCTCGACGATCACCAGTGGTGTACGGCCAGTGTAGGAGATCGCTCCCCACACCATGATGCCGGGTGTTGGCCCTGTGTGCCTCGGTCGTATGCAGTCCTGATTGTGGCGCTCACCTGCACGGCGCCAAACACGCATACGACCATCATTGGCACCAAGGCAGAAGCGACTCTCATCGCTGAAGACGACACGTCTCCATTCGTCCCTCCATTCACGCCTGTCGCGACACCACTGGAGGCGGGCTGCACGATGTTGGGGCGTGAGCGGAAGACGGCCTAACGGTGTGCGGGACCGTAGCCCAGCTTCATGGAGACGGTTGCGAATGGTCGTCGCCGATACCCCAGGAGCAACAGTGTCCCTAATTTGCTGGGAAGTGGCGGTGCGGTCCCCTACGGCACTGCGTAGGATCCTACGGTCTTGGCGTGCATCCGTGCGTCGCTGCGGTCCGGTCCCAGGTCGACGGGCACGTGCACCTTCCGCCGACCACTGGCGACAACATCAATGTACTGTGGAGACCTCACGCCCCACGTGTTGAGCAATTCGGCGGTACATCCACCCGGCCTCCCGCATGCCCACTATACGCCCTCGCTCAAAGTCCGTCAACTGCACATACGGTTCACGTCCACGCTGTCGCGGCATGCTACCAGTGTTAAAGACTGCGATGGAGCTCCGTATGCCACGGCAAACTGGCTGACACTGACGGCGGCGGTGCACAAATGCTGCGCAGCTAGCGCCATTCGACGGCCAACACCGCGGTTCCTGGTGTGTCCGCTGTGCCGTGCGTGTGATCATTGCTTGTACAGCCCTCTCGCAGTGTCCGGAGCAAGTATGGTGGGTCTGACACACCGGTGTCAATGTGTTCTTTTTTCCATATCCAGGAGTGTATTTACAGACTTCTAGTTACAGACAATCATTAGATTCACTCCTGGTATACAATACTTTTTGCAAATAACTTATTAAACAATGTAATGCCACATTGTTCACTCATATCTCACTATCAGTGTCGAGTCCTACCTTGGGCATGGGTGCGTGTGTCGTGCTTAGCGCAAGTTAGTTTAAGCTGGATTAAGTAGTGTGTGAGCTTAGGGACCGATGACCTCAGCGGTATGGTCCCATAAGACCTTACCACAAATTTCCAATTTCGATAGACTGTCGGACAGATAATTGGGAACCATTCGGCGCTCAGTTGTGTATTGTAAATATACTTTAATGAAAGTAATCACAAACATGAAACCAGTTGTTTGCAACTGCGTTTCTTCCCAGTCTAAAATGTACTGAAGCAGTTCGTCTCGAAATTTTTCAATTCCTGGAATATTTTTTCAGTTGGAAAAGTGGAGAGGAAAATTTTTGATTATTTATAAGTCTTATCACAAACATACATACACAAACTGAATAATACTTAACCCCATTTCTTATATATGCACGACAGAACGAGTGATAATTCAAATATTTTAATAGCGAATTACTCACTGTGAGAGAACCTGCACAAGTAACATAACCTTCAAAGAATAAAGTTTTTACCACAACTTAACAAGCAACAAACCTATCATGAAGTACATAAAATGAATAATGGTTAAATGACAGGTGAAACTAGTAATAAAAATTAGTTTCACTGTAAGATGAAACTATATTTTCCGCCACCTCTTTACAATAAAAATGCGGCATTTCTTAAAGTTCATCCTTTTGAATAAAAAGTAAACATCTGTTTTACAAGTGGCTGTGTACAGGGAAAACTAGTAAATAGCCATAGGTTATCACTGCATAATACCCATATTTGAAGACATTGGTATCGAGTTCTTAACTCATTACATTTATCATTTACAAACTATCAAGCAACTTTCGAGCCTACGTTTCTATAGCTGTGTAATATTACATTTTAATTTTTCTGTTATATGAAAACAGCATTCTCAATATCTCTATAAACGTAAAGTACTGTTTGGCTCACTTCATACAAGCAATATCAAAAATGCTGTAAAAACTTGGGTGAATACCGACAAGTTAAAACACTGGTGAATCCTCAGAAATGGGAAAAACATGTTGGACGATTCAGTCTGTTATATGGGAGCTCTACTTTGACCCATGACGTCATATTTCGAGTGAACAGCATAGTTTACAAGAGTTACTAAGACAACCACAGTTAATTTTTAATAACAGGCCGCTTACATCCTTCGCAAAGCACACTCGTGACGTGACACAGGAAGTTATGGGCCAAAGCAGACAGGTGGAATCGGACCGTGCGCTTGATCCGAATTCGCAGCATCTTTCTCGAATGTCTAATCATCATTGTAAAGATACTCACAGCTTTTCTGATTTTGACAGTTACCTTACTGATAAGTGTCAAAAGACAGCCGTTACCCCTTTCTCTTTGCTAACATACACGTAATCATCAGAAACATTGCTGTACCTTAGATTTTCGCGTGACTCAGGTTCCGGACCTCTTCTTCCCTGCTCTGTTAGATGTCAGTTTCAAGATGAACTCCAACAAACGCGTCTATAGAAGTCGTGGAATATTCGTACAAGGGCACATAACGTTCGAAAAAAGGCGAAACAACACACAAACCATTCCAAACTGCGGCAACAATGAGGCGTTGCTGTAGAAACGCGAACAAAAAATCGTTATGTCAGTTGTCGTGCTAGACGTACAATGCACTAGTGCCGCAGTTACTTAAACTTTCACGGATCATCTCTGGTCGACTGGAGTACAGGTGCGTATAAGAAAGAGAAATGTGAAAAATTATACTCTACGTAAAGATTAGAGTATTTAATTTTTATTTGTTTACTTATTACAATAACGTACTCGTCTCCGTAGTCGAGGTCACTAGCTCACGCCTACGCGGTCGCGTGCGACTCTGAGGGGCACCAGTTCGAAACCTGGTGGTGGATAAAATTTCACTGCTAGTACTTGGCAGGCAAAGGGAAGAAATGTGGTGGCGTAAGTTCTTGATCACTGCCTTTTGCGCCAACGTCCTAGATCAAATTCCGTACCCCTCCGCAATGTCTCATGAAGAGAGGGCATGTGGCACTGTTGATGGTGATCCATTCGTCGAATGGGGCGGAGGCGGGGGGGGGGGGGAGGGGGGACGTTAAGCTCAGCTCTCAGCTTATGGTGTTGTGGTCTTTGACAGGAGCAGACTATGCTTCGGTACCGCGCTTCACCCTCTCCGTTCCCTTCATCCGTAACACCACAAACACAACACTAGACTTTACACGACCTCATAACGGTCATCCACACGATACAAATACACACCTGATACTTCATAACAGATCGGAGGAAGTCAATGCCGAACCACCTCCGTTATGACGATGCCACGGGATGCGATGCAGGGTTTCTGCATCTGTTCCTCTAACATGCTTTTCGCTGTGTGTGGTATCACTTTTCTGGGCAATAATGTTTCTTACAAACCATGCTGTTACGGTGCGCTCTAGGTCTACTGTAGGCCGTAAATTCCTAATTACATAACTAAATTTTAAACAAAATGTGACGGTGTGTTGTGTGCTGTGTTCTTCATAGAGAACTCTAACTGATGTTCCTTGTGAAGGAATCTTCTTGGCTTTCACGTATGAGGTATTTCTGATACTTAATGTACAGTTAATGTAATTAAATAGAACAAAGAAAAACATCATTTAGAAACAAAGTAATTAAGTAAATTACTAAATGTTGTGGATTGGCAAGAGCGCCAACCCACTATGAGAGGAAGCCGAAAGGCACGCGTTTTAGCTCACTCAAGCTGGCGTGAGGTCTGGAACAGGACAAGGAAGTTAGACTTCAGCAAAAAAGGACGTAGCTGTTGGAATACTTAACTTTAATCCGTAAATGGTGAACATCGCTCTTGACGGTACATGTTTTACAACATCAATAGTAACTGGTAATGGCGCTTTGCTAGGTCGTAGCAAATGACGTAGCTGAAGGCTATGCTAACTATCGTCTCGGCAAATGAGAGCGTAATTTGTCAGTGAACCATCGCTAGCAAAGTCGGTTGTACAACTGGGGCGAATGCTAGGAAGTCTCTCTAGACCTGCCGTGTGGCGGCGCTCGGTCTGCAATCACTGATAGTGGCGACACGCGGGTCCGACCTATACTACCGGACCGCGGCCGATTTAAAGGCTACCACCTAGCGAGTGTGGTGTCTGGCGGTGACACCACACTAAACGATCACCGTCAACACGTTTTGCTATTTGAAAAGTCATTTTCTGATGATAAGCCTCTTTCTGTTAATCCACTGGATTATACACTGTGAAACACCTAAAACTTGAACAGCAGATATGCGGAAATGAAAAGTGCTGTTGGTGTGCGATTTTCACAGAATGAATAAGTAGTCACGGGTTCGTACTGTTAGCCAACAAACAGACTGTAATAATACTTAGAAAGGATATTTTTTGTGCAAACATACACGTTTTTAAATGGAACAGTGCCTGTTGACATTAACAAACTAAAACTAGGGTACATAAATGACTTAGTTGACAACATCGGTAGCTCCGTGAGGCTATTTGCAGATGACACGGTTGTCTACAAGAAAGTAGCAACATCAGAAGACTCGTACGTACTCCAGGAGGACCTGCAGAGGATTAATGCATGGTGCGACAGCTGGCAGCTTTCCCTAAACGTAGATAAATGTAATATAATGCGCATACATAGGGGCAGAAATCCATTCCAGTACGATTATGCCATAGGTGGTAAATCATTGGAAGCGGTAACGACCGTAAAATACTTAGGAGTTACTATCCGGAGCGATCTGAAGTGGAATGATCACATAAAACAAATAGTGGGAAAAGCAGGCGCCAGGTTGAGATTCATAGGAAGAATTCTAAGAAAATGTGACTCATCGACGAAAGAAGTAGCTTACAAAACGCTTGTTCGTCCGATTCTTGAGTATTGCTCATCAGTATGGGACCCTCACCAGGTTGGATTAATAGAAGAGATAGACATGATCCAGCGAAAAGCAGCGCGATTCGTCATGGGGACATTTAGTCAGCGCGAGAGCGTTACGGAGATGCTGAACAAGCTCCAGTGGCGGACACTTCAAGAAAGGCGTTACGCAATACGGAGAGGTTTATTATCGAAATTACGAGAGAGCACATTCCGGGAAGAGATGGGCAACATATTACTACCGCCCACGTATATCTCGCGTAATGATCACAACGAAAAGGTCCGAGAAATTAGAGCAAATACGGAGACTTACAAGCAGTCGTTCTTCCCACGCACAATTCGTGAATGGAACAGGGAAGGGGGGATCAGATAGTGGTACAATAAGTACCCTCCGCCACACACCGTAAGGTGGCTCGCGGAGTATAGATGTAGATGTAAATTGGAATTTCACTGGTGTTCGTTGCAGGATTCCAGTGGGAGTCGTTTACGAGATATCGTATTTTGAAAAGTTTCCGCACTGACACTTGTTTGTGTCATTCAGCCTGCATAGTTACTAGGTACGATGTTGGTGTGCTTGTGTTTTCCATAAGTGCACTGCGACTTGTTAGTCAGTCAGCGTGTGACACTCCAAACAATAGGTCATGAGCCGGCCGATGTGGCCGAGCGGTTCTAGGCGCTTCAGTCTGGAACTGCGCGACCGCTACGGTCGCAGGTTCGAATCCTGCCTCGGACATGGATGTGTGTGCTGTCCTTAGGTTAGTTAGGTTTAAGTAGTTCTAAGTTCTAGGGGACTGATGACCACAGATGTTAAGTCCCATAGTGCTCAGAGCCATTTGAATAGGTCATGAGTGGACGATGGGATGTACCTATCAATCCAGAAAAAGCCGGCATGCTCATAGTGTGCGGAGAGTGTACAGATTATGCAGCAAGATATTCCAGTAGACGTCCAGTTACGTGAAAGTGGTAGTCTTAACACCTAGGCAACGTAACAGAAGGAAACAGGTGACGACAGCAGAGGGGAATACACTACTGACCATTAAAATTGCTACACCACGAAGATGACGTGCTACAGACGCGAAATTTAACCGACAGGAAGAAGTTGCTGTGATATGCAAATGATTAGCTTTTCAGAGCATTCACACAAGATTGGCGCCGGTGGCGACACCTACAACGTGCTGATATTAGGAAAGTTTCCAACCGATTTCTCATACACAAATAGCAGTTGACCGGCGTTGCCTGGTGGAACATTATTGTGATGCCTCGTGTAAGGAGGAGAAAAGCGTACCATCACGTTTCCGACTTTGATAAAGGTCGGATTGAAGCCTATCGCGATTGTGGTTTTTTCGTATCGCGACATTGCTGCTCGCGTTGGTCGAGATCCAATGACTGTTGGCGGAATTTGGAATCGGTGGGTTCGCAGGGTAATACGGAACTCCGTGCTGGATCCCAATGGCCTCGTATCACTAGCAGTCGAATGACAGGCATCGTATCCACATGGCTGTAACGGATCGTGCAGCCACGTCTCGATCCCTGAGTCAATAGATGGGGACGTTTGCAAGACAACAACCATCTGCACGACTTTGCAGCAGAATCAGCTCGGAGACCATGGCTGCGGTTACCCTTGACGCTGCATCAAAGACAGGAGCGCCTGCCATGGTGTACTCAACGGCGAACCTGGGTGCACGAATGACGAAATTTCATTTTTTCGGATGAATCCAGGTTCTGTTTACAGCATCATGATGGTCGCATCTGTGTTTGGCGATATCGCTGTGAACGCACATTGGAAGCGTATATTCGTCATCGCCATACTGGCGTATCACCCGGCGTGATGGTATGGGGTGCCATTGGTTACACGTCTCGGTCACCTCTTGTTTGCATTGACGGCACTTTGAACAATGGACGTTACATTGCAGATGTGTTACGACCCGTGGCTCTACCCTACATTCGATCCCTGCGAAATCCTACATTTCAGCAGTATAATGCACGACCGCATGTTGCAGGTCCTGTACGGGCCTTTCTGGATACAGAAAATGTTCGACTGCTGCCATGGGCAGCACATTCTCCAGATCACTCACCAACTGAAAACGTCTGGTCAATGGTGGCCGAGCAACTGGCTCGTCACGATACGCGTCACTACTCTTGATGAACTGTGGTATCGCGTTGAAGCTGCACGGGCAGCTGTACCTGTACACGCCATCCAAGCTCTGTTTGACTCAATGCCCAGACGTATCAAGGCCTTTATTACGGCCAGAGGCGGTTATTCTGGGTACTGATTTCTCAGGATTGATGCACCCAAATCGCATGAAAATGTAATCACATGTCAGTTCTAGTATAATATATTTGTTCAATGAATAGCCGTTTATCATCTGCATTTCTGTTTGGTGTAGCAATTTTAACTGCTGTTGCAGATAATCTGCACGTTAGCTCCCGCGCAATCGCCCCAGGAAGTGGTATGAGTCAGGCAAGTGTCCTTTGCATTCAACTGCAACACATCACTCTCCATCAACATTAAAATTCAGACTGAAACCAGCAAGGAGAAATTACTTTCAGATGATAAAAAATAATAGTGATATCGACCTACTGCAAGAATAATACTTTACGCAGCAGCCCAAGTAGACCACACTTTCACAATACGTAATGAGAATCCAACGAGAGAGGTCGTTGTACTTGCAACCCAAAAAGATCAGCGGGAACAACACACATGAGCAAAAAAAGCTCGCCAGATAGCAACAGCAGCTTATAATATCAAATAATCGAATTGACTTGTTACCGAAAGAGAGAGTGTTTTTTTATAATATCTGATATGCGTCAACGTGCGACTCAGTCTATTCATAAAGAAACTAAGTTCCGTTTTAAATTGGAATGGTAAAATGGTTCAAATGGCTCTGAGCACTATGGGACTTAACTTCTGAGGTCATCAGTCCCCTAGAACTTAGAACTACTTAAACCTAACTGACCTAAGGACATCACACACATCCATGTCCGAGGCAGGACTCGAACCTGCGACCGTAGCGGTCGCGCGGTTCCAGACTGTAGCGCCTAGAACCGCTCGGCAACACCGGCCGGCTCCACCCGGGGCTTGAGTTCCGTCTGCCGTTTCATTTCCACTGTCGTTCCAACCTCTACTAGTATGATAATAAAGACACTCCGTTACCCTTCATGCAATAAGCGTTAACAAATATACACAAGGCGTATGTGACAATGTCAGTCTCCTTTAAATATTCATATACTACTCAGTTTGTATATTTTACTAATTTTTTTCACGGTTCCACACAACTTCTTGCTGTTTCCTCGAGTGATCTGTGTTCAGTTTCTCAAGGCCTACCCACTGTGCCAACTTGTAACTAAATCTGAGGGAGGGGGGGGGGGGTGCGATGGGGAGGTTCCCTTGATAGTCTTAGAAGATGCGACAAACCAACTAAAGAGACGGCCTACATTACACTTGTCCGTCCTCTGCTGGAATATTGCTGCGTGGTGTGGGATCCTTACCAAGTAGGATTGACATCGGACATCGAAAAAGTGCAAAGAAAGGCAGCTCGTTTCGTGTTATCGCGCAATAGGAGTGAGAGTGTCACTGAAATGATACACGAGTTGGGGTGGCAGTCACTGAAACAGAGGCAGTTTTCTTTGCGGCGAGATCTCTTTACGAAATTTCAATCACCAACTTTCTCATTCGAATGCGTAAATATTTTGTTGACACCCACCCACATAGGGAGAAATGATCATATAATAAAATAAGAGAAATCAGAGCTCGAACGAAAAGATTTAGGTGTTCCTTATTCCCACGCGCCATTCGAGAGTGGAATGGTAGAGAAGTAGTATGAAAATGGTTCGATGAACCCTCTTTCAAGCACTTAAGTATGAATTGCAGAGTAACCATGTAGATGTAGATGTAGACCAGTTACTGAAATTACGATCCAAGACACTCCCTGTAACTGTACAAAGTTATGAGTATGGACACATATATGGTACATTTGCTGTCTAAATCTGCCCAAAGATATACAGAGACTCAGCTGCCCTTTCACTGTCGCTTTATGCAGCCCGCAATGCTATATCTGCCCTTCATACAGGGGGACAATTATTGAACTATATGAAAGAAAACATAAATTAGTTACAAGCTGCGGCGTGCACACACTTTATTCATCACCTGTAATGATTCGAACTCGTTTCGCTCTCAGCTGTACTGCATCAAGTGATCGAGGCTGATTTCTATTCTTGCACTGTTTTGATCCAGGGTTAGGTTTCTCGGCACCCATCTTGCCGACACTTTTCAGTAACCCTCATCACGGAGCACATGGTGTGCATGCGCTCGGCCAATACGCAGTGTGGATGTCACGTCTGACATTGTTATGTGCGTGTCCTGTACTTTAGCAATGTTGTTTTCATTCAGGGATGTAGAAGGATGCCTGCTTCGACCTTCATCCTCCGCACTCTGCCTTCCTTCTCTGAATTTGCAACACTAGCGACCAATCATTTGACAGGATATGACTTCTCCACCATACACAGTCTGTTCAAATGGTTCAAATGGCTCTGAGCACTATGGGACTTAACATCTGAGGTCATCAGTCCCCTAGAACTTAGAACTACTTAAACCTAACTAACGTAAGGGCATCACACACATACATGCCCGAGGCAGGATTCGAACCTGCGACCGGAATGGTAAAAGATTTGCAGTTCCAAAGAATGTCATCCCAAAACAAGGTCATCGTGTGTGACTACAGCCGATTACAACCGCAATGGGTGGCTTAAGCCAACAGCTTTCAGCGATCTCACATACTGATTTGCACGAGCAATACGTGAAAAACCAGGCTGCGACCACGTGACCGAGCAGAATCCAGACCAGACAAGAAGGTACCAACTGGGCCCCATGTCACGACGAAAAACGATAAGAAGGCTCGCAGCAAGTCGACGGATTGGTCATCACAAGCCAAAGAGCTTCCCGCGAGAAATGTCATGCGTCCTCATAGGTCACAGAACTACGGTAGGCAGTGCACCATTGTTGCCACCGCGGCCGGCCGGTGTGGCCGTGCGGTTCTAGGCGCTGCAGTCTGGAACCGCGAGACCGCTACGGTCGCAGGTTCGAATCCTGCCTCGGGCATGGATGTGTGTGATGTCCTTAGGTTAGTTAGGTTTAACTAGTTCTAAGTTCTAGGGGACTAATGACCTCAGAAGTTGAGTCCCATAGTGCTCAGAGCCATGTGAACCATTTTGTTGCCAGCGTGTCAATAAGCGTACATCTTTGGATGAGACAGAATAACTTGATATTAACTCATCAGTGGAACGAGTCGAGGTGAAACCACACACGTCTCAACTCTTACTCCCCACGATCCAACAGCATCACTTCAAATTCTGCTGTGAACCGTTCTTTGTGAGAATCTCGGACAGCTATCCGTGGTTTAAACGACAGACAGGGTATCATTTTTTGAAAATTTGCACAAACACCTAGAACGAACACACATAGATTTATGAGTATAAAAATTGGCAGGGGTGTCGCTCCTTGTTGCAGCCCACGATTGATTGATCATAAATGTCCCGTAGGCAATAACATCTCGAGACGGGAAATTCTCTATATTCGCCTGGGATGGAAGAGCAAAATCAATCCGCACAATAGCTATAGTAAGCCATGCTTGTCCCACAACTTCTTGAATGTTTGTAAGTGCAAAGTCCACTCTGCTACCACGGAACCCAGGAGGCCCATGGAGAGCGTCGATGCCTTTAGCGGTGTCCACATTCATATTGTAATTAGTCTCGACAAGCTGCTTCTGCGCACAGCGGCAAATTTCATCCACTAGAATGGAATTTACTTACCTGGGAAGCAAAATCACAAGGGATGGTAGAAGCCGGAAAGAAATTGCGAGCAGACTACAAAAGGCCAAAACTGCATTTAACCGGAGGAGGAACTTACTCATTAGCAACATCAGTGAAAATAAGGAAACCTATCATGAAAGGTTTCGTTTGGAGTGTGGCCCTATACGGATGTGAAATTTGGACAATTGGAAGAGAAGAGGGAAGACGGCTAGAGGCCCTGGAGAGTGGTGCCACAGAAGGATGATGAAGATCAGCTTGAGAGACAAAGTAACAAATGTAGAGTACAGGCAACCAGATCTCTGTGGAGGCACATCCATACAATAAGAGACAAACTTGTAGGGCACATCCTACGACACAACAACAGCATTGGAACAATAGCAGAACGAGCTACGGAGGGAAGGAATCGGCGGGGGCGACCAAGGATATACATGCAACGGATCATGAATGACGTTGGATGTAAGACATACGTGGAAATGAAGAGGAAGGCAGACAGAAGAGAGGAATGCCGCTCTGCTGCAAACCAACCTCAGAGTTGAACACTAAAAGAAGAAGAATGGCACCTGTTGAATAATTTTTCTTACATATTCGTTCACTTTCCGGCCACAAAAAAAAGCCCCAACAACGCTGATTCGACAAGAAACTGACTGTGCCGAAACAAAAACAGTTTACAAACACTTTGCCTCACACTCATTGACCTTGCATCACCTGAAGTCCTCATTTCCAACCATTCATTCCTCATCTCAAACTACTCAGCACAGAAGCCTGTGCTAACTTTTCATGACCTGCTACGTTAAAAATATGAAACTAATGAATAAACAAGGTGCGCCCGTAAACAGCCGAGTGCGGCAGGAGATGAACGATGAACTGATTTCGCACGCTGAATTAGTGCAGCAAATGACCCAAAGCTTATGAAGCACTTATTTCTGTGACTTAAAAGTGTATAAGGTGTTCAAAGAAGTATATAGTTATAAGCTGAGTCGCGAATTGCGAACGAACTGTATTTTGAGTCTTTCAGTACAGGCAAGAATGTAAGACAACTGTGTTTATGGCATCCTGGCTGTCATTGAACACTTTTATCTGTTTTTAACATGTTCTCTTAGAAATATATTTATACAAAATGTTTTGACACTACGACGTCTTCTCCAGGAACAAACAGGGAGACTATATGCCAGATAGATGATTAGTATTGGCACTAGCTGAAGTAATTAATACAGGATATACGTCTCCAAAGCAGATTTCAGTGGCATGCATTCGCGTGAGTAGCGCTTTAAGTACACCTTAGGAACAGGTAACAGCAAACTGTCGAGCTATGTAGTAGTTTCTGTGCCCATTCGTCCGTCTGTCCTCGACAGCGCATGAGTGACACACGCTTTTAACAACTTATCATATCACATCTGCAATTCACTTTAAGCTTTCAAGCTCAGACGCGTCTAAATAAGTGCACTTGATAACCCTCATATTGAATTCTACGCCCCTTTGAAATCATGGACCCATATTATCATGTTAAGATAAAAATTGAATCTGGGTAATATGAAACGACCGAGATGGACTCTTATTGAGAACAATTAAGTAGTTAAAAAACATAAAATTTCTGCACAAGTAATAACGAAATCCGAAAAAAGGCAACGCACCATGAAGGAATTATCCGAGTTGGACGGAAATCGGTGGATGTAAGGGCAAACAAATGATTATACTTTCAGGAAAATTGGATGCTTTATTAAAGAGAAAGAGCTTCACAAACCGAGCACGTCAATAACACGTTGGTCCACCTCTGACCCTTATGTAAGAAATTATTCGGCTTGAACTGATTGATGGAATTGTTGGATGTCCGGCTGAGGGATATCGTGCCAAATTCTGTCCAATTGGAGCGTTAGATCGTCAAAACACGGGATGCTTGGAGTGCCCTGCCCATAATGCTCCAAACGTTCTCAGTTGGGGAGAGATCCGGCTTCCTTTCCGGCCAAGGTAGGATTTGGCAAGCACGAAAACAAGCAGTAGCAACTCTCGCCGTGTGCGAGCGGGCATTATCATGCTGAAATATAAGCCCAGGATGGCTTGCCATCCCGGGGAGAAAAATACCGTCGGCGTACTGCTGCGCTTAAGAGTGCCGCGAGTGTCAACCAAAAGGATCGTACTATGAAATGTCACCCTAAACCATCACACTTTGCTTTCGGGCCGTTTGGCGGACGACAATCAGGTTGGCACCCCATAGCGGTCCGGGGGATACCCAGAAGTGTCCTCGCTGGTCATCAGGGCCCAATTCAAACAAAACGATAGCGACCACATGCTGCATAGCGCAGTGCAAGGCATCTGGACTCAGCGTATACAATTTACCTAGTCAACCAATTGTACTCTCTGGTGTAACTACACTACTAGCCATTGCTACACCACGAAGATGGCGTGCTACAGATGCGAAATTTAACCGACAGGAAGCAGATGATAGGATATGTAAATGATTAGCTTTTCAGAGCATTCACACAAGGTTGACGCCGGTGGCGACACTTAAAACGTGCTGACATGAGGAAAATTTCCAACCGATTTCTCATACACAAACAGCAGTTGACGGCGTTGCCTGGTGAAACGTTGTTTTGATGCCTCGTGTAAGGAGGAGAAATGCATACCATCACGTTTCCGACTTTGATAAAGGTCGGATTGTAGCCTATCGCGATTGAGGTTTATCGTATCGCGACATTGCTGCTCGCGTTGGTCGAGATCCAATGATTGTTAGCAGAATATGGAATCGGTGGGTTCAGATGGGTAATACGGAATGCCGTGCAGGATCCCAACGGCCTCGTATTACTAGCAGTCGAGATGACAGGCATCTTATCCGCATGGCTGTAACGCATTGTACAGCCACGTCTCGATCCCTGAGTCAACGTATGCAAGACAACAACCATCTGCACGAACAGTTCGACGACATTTGAAGCAGTATGGACTATCAGCTCGGAGACCATAGGTGCGGTTACCCTCGACGCTGCATCACAGACAGGAGCGCCTGCGATGATGTACTCAATGACGAACCTGGGTGCACGAATGGCAAAACGTCATGTTTTCGGATGAGTCTAGGTTATGTTTACAGCATCATGATGGTCACATCCGTGTTTTGCGACATCACGGTCAACGCACATTGGAACCGTGTATCCGTCATCGCCATACTGGCGGATCACCCGTCGTGATGATATGAGGTGCCATTGGTTACACGTCACGGTCACCTCTTGTTCGCATTGACGGCACTTTGAACAGTGGACGTTACATTTCAGATGTGTTACGACCCGTGGCTCTACCCTTCATTCGATCACTTGCAAAACCCTGCATTTCAGCAGGATAATGCACTACTGCATGTTGCAGGTCCCGTACGGGCCTTTCTGGATACAGATAATGTTCCACTGCAGCCCTGGCCAGCACATTCTCCAGATCTATCACCAAATTGAAAACGTCTGGACAATGGCGGCCGAGCAACTGGCTCGTCACAATACGCCAATCACTACGCTTGAACTGTAGTATCGTGTTGAAGCTGCATGGGTAGCTGTACCTGTCCACGCCATCCAAGTTCTGTTGGACTGAATGCCCAGGCGTATCAAGGCCGTTATTACGGCCAGAGGTGGTTGTTCTGGGTACTGATTTCTCAGGATCTACGCACCCAAATTGCCTAAAAATCGCATGTCAATTCTAGTATAATATATTTGTCCAATGAGTACCCGTTTATCATCTTCATTTTTTCTTGATGTAGCAATTTTAATGGCCAATAGCGTAATTTGTGACGTTGCAAATTGCATTATCTGAGGCCATACAGTGTTTAAGGCACTGTCCTCATGCGGCTTGAAACGAGGTTCAAATCGACCTTCAGTCATCCAGATATAGTTTTTCTGCGGTTTGCCTGAACTGCACCAGCAAAATGTCAAGATTTTCTTTGAAGAGAACAAGGCCTATTTCCTCCCCTACAGGCCTACTTGCGAAACAGAAATTGTACTCCGCCTCTAATGACCTCTTCGTTGAGGTGACGTTGAACTCTAACCTTCTTTCCTTCCTAATTTCCTTCTTGATGTAGAGAGATGTGTTTCTGAGCGTCACTGGACCCAGTCGACTATTGCAGGTGTAAAGTAGGTAAATCGTTATTGAGTGATTGGCCGTCCATATCTGTATCTCCAAAATTATACACGTGTTAAGGATACCATAAAAGAAATAGTGACGATGATGATGAAGTCCCATGCTGCTTGACAGAGCGTAGGGGAACGATGCGGGAGACCCGCCGTATTAGGCAAGGTTTTAATGGAGGTGGTTTGCCGTTGCCTTCCTCCGACCGTAATGGAGATGAATGATGATGATGAAGACGACACAACAACACCCAGTCATCTCGGGGCAGGTGAAAATCGCTAACTCCGCCGGTAATCGATCCGGGACCTCGCGCTCGAGCTGCGAACACAAAAGGAATATACTGCGATAAAACGCTATTCGTTGAAAATGAATATTTTTTTCTAAAGCGATATAAACAAATTATACTTCACAGCAACAATAAGCTCATAGCAGTTGTCCAGTCTCACGAACGTCAGTCTCCCTGCATCACAGAATAACGCATTGGTAGAACTGAACTCTGGATTAAAAATCATTGGCCCCACTGTCAGCACGCAGCGTCTATTTTTACAGTAGTTACTCATATGACTAGTGCAGTATTTCCACCTTTATCTTGGCCACGCCGATTATGTGTCATTTTTGACAAACAGTTTTCGACAACGGCAGTCGAGGAAGCAAGCGCGGTGAAGAAGCGTAAACACAGCGTTTCTCGAACAGTCTCTCTTGATCAAAAGTACCTACAACTGAGCGCGCAGTTGACATCCGTAGCTGTGGTGCCCATCGCAAAAGCTTTGAATTTTCTCCTACAAATCACAAATGGCAAAGATCTGGAGAAAATCGAGTAAGATGCACAATAAAAAAGTATTAATTTGCTTTTCAAGAAATGTTATTTTTATTGTACAGTAGACAAACAAAGTGTACCCTTCAGTGTTGTTCTGTTGATTAGATCTGCTGATCTATTGATTTCTTCCTAAATCAGGCGACTGAAATAAAATACAACATTCAGAACCGGTACTGTGCCAGTATCTTCATACACTATCGGATTTACAACTACATCCCACTCTGTATCGGTTTATGTAGATACTCCTAGGTACCTTATCGCGCCCTTCCTATATTTTATTCTAACAGGGGAAGGCCACGACTGTAGGATCACAGATTTTTTCAAAGTTTGTACACTTTCAGTAGTCCATGTGGACAATATAACGTTCACGTAGTACGGCGTACTACTTGGCGATTTCCAGAAAAACGTAAGAGAAATTTTAAGCGTCATTGACGTACCGGTGCGTTGTGACCCTGAGTACAAGATGTCAGTGGTCATGTAGTTAGCGTTCAAGCTCCGTTATCGCTGGATCGAGTCACGCTCATGTTTTTTCTTTGTTAATTTTCGTTTTTTTCTCAACACTAGTCATATTGTTTCAAACGTATTATATTTGAAACGCAATGCATGAACTTTTATTGACTATCCAGTGTTATTCGGTTATTTGCTAATTTTTATTACCACAGCAAATATTATATTTATAATTATCGCCAAGTAAATGACCAAACGCTTAAATTCTTCCTGAAAATGTATGCCTGTCATGGTTTCCGAAATCCCTTATGCCTGCTATCTGGTAAGGTACGAAGAACTACTTTGCACCTGGACACTTCGATCTGCAGATACTGGTTTCAAGGACGAGGGATAGGCTTGGAAGCCCCAAGTAAAAAATCGATAAATGGTTCAAATGTTTCTGAGCACTATGGGACTTAAGATCTGAGGTCGTCAGTCCCCTAGAACTAGACTGAAGCGCCTAGAACCGCTCGGTCACAGCGGCCGGCAAAAATCGATAAATAAAAGTGTACATAGCTTTATTGAATAATATAATGAGTTACTATATGCCAGGATATGAGAGTACTGTACGATTAATCATTGGATGTGCTTTCGGCATTACACGTTGCAGGATGACATTTTTCATACAGACACGGAAAACATAAATTAAAACGGCAACAACTACGTCGAACAAATGCAGTTTTCCCGCATCCACAAGGAATCTTAAGAGTTTCTAAGGAAAAACAAAGCTCATTGTCATTTTGAAAAAGTTCTCTTTCTGCCGACTATTTTGGATGCCAACAGTGCATAACGCAACATTTTAGTAAATATCGGTGTTGAAAATTGGCTATGTACGGCTGAATGTATCTCAGTAGCAACATCACGAGGACCAGTTTCTCGTAATTTGTCAATCAAATACCAACAAGTTTGAAGGCGTTTGATAAAGTTTTTGATTTGCCTATAGAAATAAAAATCGCGTAGTATTTGTTATAATAATAAAAATTAGTAAACAGAGAAATAGTATTTGAAATTCAGTAACATTTCATGCAAACACATGTATCTTTTATCATATGACCTTTCAAATGTAATAAGTATGAAATAGTATGAGAAGTGTTGAAAAAAACATATTAATAAGAAAAACGTGAACGGGACTCGATCAAGAGATCCACCGATTACGGAGCTTCAACACTAATCACACGACCGCCGCCCGCTTGTGCTCAACGTTGCAGCGTGTCGGTACATCATTGACACGTAAAAGTTCTCTTGCAGTTTTCTCGAAATGGTGTAAGTATAACGCCCTACTACTTGCATATTATGTTGGCCTAATGAACTATTAATAGTGTGTAAGTTTGAAGTAAATCTGTAATGCGAACGTCGAGGCCTCCTCTTGCAAGCTACAACGTTTACTGCAACTTTAGGATATACGTTTGCCGCCTTTCTCAACTGACAGACCGTTCGCTGTGACATAAGTGAACATTTATCCGACGCAGAAAAGTCACGTACCGCTTATACTGCAAAACAAATGCCATGTGGCGAGTAACTTTATGTACTGAAAATTACTGTTGTCCCAAGCGTTCAGCGAAATTCACTTCTGTCTCATGACTGGCTAATCTGCTCTGACGTGACGCAGCATAATCGGTCGCCTTGAAAGGACGGTATTACTCACTGGAAAAACCAATGAATTTCTCACCGTTGGCTTCACTTAAGCACCGAAGGTCATTCTGGTGATTTCATAAGAGATTTTCTTTTTTTGTGTTAGTTTTTAAATCACGTCGACAGTGAGAACTTTAGATATAGGGGCCCAGCTTGTTTTAACACCGGTGAGGCAAATAAATGGATGTAGCGTTGTATAAGCTCTTTTTTTTTTCTTTTAAATTGTGTCTGCTTCCGTAGCCAACGTCGCTGTCGGATGCCTACACAGTAGGGATGCCGGTTATTGCTGAAACCACCGGTTTTCGATAACTGGTTCTTTTCGTCTCCAGTTTAGCCTGACTGTTAAAACCGTTCAAAATAATCGGTTTTTGAAATAACCGATTTTTGGTTTTTTTATTGCTGTTACTCCTAGTAACATCATCATCATCTTTCTTTCAAGGATTAGGCTGTTGCCTGTTCCGAACTCACAAAACAATATCATTCCCATCTCTTTCGAGGTCTTCCAGTATCTCTTTTCCCATTCGGCTTGTAGTTCAGGATCTTCTGAGAAATTCTGTGACCTGGCATTCTCATGAGGTGTTGTCTCCAATCTCCGCGATATTTCTCAATTCTTCCATTGATGCTGCATATATTTAATTCTGTCCTAATACCTTCGTTTCTAATCATATTTCTTCTTATGCAGCCCTTTGCTTTCTTAGGAACCTAACCTCTGCTGTTTCATTTTATTTATTTATTTATTTATTATTTTTTATTATTATTTTTTGGAAGCCCAGCTTTAGCTTGCATAGGATAACACAGGAACCGCCATTACTTCATAGAATTTCATGAAGGATTCTTTTTGTACTGTATGGCCCGATGTTCTGCTAATGGTACCACAGAAACTTTTGAGTTTGTGTATTTTATTTTCAGTATCAGAGTCAAAATCAAAGCTTACAGCATGGCCTAAATGACGGAATTGAGACATTTGTTCTAAAACTGAATTATCCAAAACAATTTTTGATCTGACTGGACATTTTCTTCGGAACGCCGTTAGTTTTATTTTGTTGCTAGAAATTTTAAAGTTGTACTTTTTGCAAATTTCTTTCAGCTGGTGTACTGATCTTTAGAAGTCATCTCCATTCTTCTGAATAATAACGATGTCATCAACAAACGAAAGTACATTCAGGTAATCCTCATTCGTTATCTTCATTCCTTTGGTTACTTTCCATTTCCATGTGTGAAGAATGAAGGCAATGTAAACATTAAAAAGGGTAGGCGATAGTCCACACCCTTGTCTAAACCTTGGTCAATAATTATTTCTTCTAATCGATTCCTGCTTGTGTTTATTACAATGAGTGTAGTTTTGTAAAGACTTTTCACAAGGTGATAAGGATATTCACATTCAGACATAATTTTCCATAGGCTATAGCGCTTCACACAGTCATAAGCCTTCCCAAGATCTATAAAGGCCATATGGGTTTCTATATTAAATTCTCTATGATTTCCTACAATGTTTTTAACTACAAACACACTGTCTATGCATGAAAGATCTGATTTACATTTATTTTGTTATTCAGAAATAATAGCTTCTGTGGTGTTCTTCATTCGATTATTGATTATCTTTGAGTGTAGTTTGAAGCCAGTATTTAGAAGACTGATGCCTCGACAGCTTTTACAGTCGAATTGCTTCCCTTTTCTTAAAGAGAGATTACTTCTTCTCTATAGGAAGGGTCTAGGATCTTGCAGTTCGTTCCAACATTCATTTATTAATTGTAAAAGTCTTGTATCTAGTCGTAAACCTCCATTTCATTAGCTCTGCATTTATTCTATCAGTTCCAGTAGCTTTTCTGTTCTTCACGCCCTTCAAAGCCTCTCGTAGTTCGCCAATAGTAATTGGATGTACTGTTTCATTGATTCAAAACTGAAAGATTTGAAGGAAGGTGAAGGATAGATAGGGGGTTAACGCTATCGCAACAATCGGTCCCATTGTCTCCAGAAAAGATTGCGAAGGTGAATTAGACGGACGTAGGGAGAGGGAGAGCGAAACGTCACAAGTCGATGACTTCTCTTCATCTTCGCTTTTGGATGGTATCAGTTCTTCACCTTGAAGCAAACCTAAAGTTAAAGGTTCATGTATTGTCCCTAGTTTATAGTGTGCAACAGAATAATAAGTATATAAATAAGATTTACCTTCTCTTCCAAGGAACATTGTGGATGTTTTCTCCTCATACGATGTCGCAAGTTTGTTGTGCCTCGTCACGTTTTTAATCTTTTAAAGCAAATGGAGCGTTGTACTTCATTGCCACCGCCCTTTGTGAAATACTTCCAACAAGGCATGGTGGTGCCATTCTGTTACACAACCGATGTCCGAGGACTACAGCGAGTAACTACCCCACAGACCAGGTGGGGGTAAGATTTGCACAGTGCACGTCAAACAGGCCACGTCACACGACAACACGTACGTTATCGTTTCTGCAGCGCTGCACCAATTATGTCAGGTGTTTGTCTCTAGTTTCTAACTATACACGTTGTCATTAAATATTGCTGATCGCTTTTCCAGATTTCTATAACAACCAAATACTTCAAAGTTATGGAAGTTTTATTCGATTTAAAAAAAAATCACTTAAAAACCTAAAATCTTGGCACTTGTGCTATGGTAAATTGATAGGTCGATTTTTTTACCCATTATTACTGAAAAATGAAATAACAAACCCTGTTATAACCGAGATAAAACAAATACCGAAAAATACTGGTTATTCATAACTAAAATACCGGTATCGGTTTGACCGATCGGATTTTCCTACCCCTACTGTGCGTTGCACTTGGCTCGGAGATACCCGGTTCGTATCCTGATGGTGAAAGAAATTTTCACTACCAATGTCTGTTCTGCAAGGGGAGGAAAGGTAATAGCGTTAAGTTGTTGATCATTAGTCTTCTGTGGCACTGTCCTGGTTTAAACTCCAAACTTCTCCACATGTGATGCTGTTGACGATAATCTGTCTGTCGGATGGCGCCGAAGGACCCATCGGTCCCTTTGATGCTATCTATCGGAGTAGGCTCTGTTACGGCGCCGGTTTCCACACTCCCTTCTCTTATCACCATCACACAGCGCAAACAATGGCACTGCACCTTACACACCCACCCATCACGACTACCTGCATTCAACAGGCTCACTCACGACCAACTCTCACACACCGAGAGGAAATACATCACTGTGCCGAGAGGAAAAACACCGTTTTCGATTGGGTAACTGAATCTACACCTCGGTGTCTTCCAAACAACAACGTTATACGACACTTTTTCCCTTTCTTCCTTTTAAAAGTTTCTGCGTATGCCATGATGTGTTCATGGGAGTGAGTCAGCGTGTTGTTCAGTGGAATAAATATAAAACAGTTAACAAAATTCACGAAAAATAAAAAAATGCACGAGAATGCATAGAAACACAAGTATGTAAAATAAAGCGAGTTATTCAATTTCAATATATTTGGCGAGATTGTACAGCAGAATCCACTAGAAAGATTTTCTTTAAGTTTAAGAGATAGTAAAACGAAAAGAGCATAGGATTTGACGAGAACTATCTACAATAAGAAATGCCTAATTGTCTAGGAAACTAAACTAAGACACTATACCACAATGGTAAGACCAGAATGTTTACATGCATGCGAATGCTTAATGGTGGAGACAACAGAGGTACCTCAAAAACGGACAGAGAAAAATAATGAGTGCAATGTAAACTACAGATGGTTGAAAAATGAGAACTTCTGAGGAGATCTACGAAAATATAGAGAAAATATTGCACATATAGACAAAGAGGATGTTAAACTTCTATGAACACCTCTTCCGGATGAATGAGAGCAGTTAACTAACAAATATTCCTCTATTTATCGAAAAAGAAATCGGGAATAATATGAATTACAGAAATGAAAAAAATAATTAGAAATAAACCAAAGAATAGGAAATAATAGAAAGAAACTTTTCTTTGAATTAAATAGTAAATTTGGAAGGGTTTCTAGGCAGAAGAAATAATTAATTATAAAAAACATGAGCAGATGAAAGGAAAAGATAACAAGCGGAGAAGATAAAGCAGTACAGGGAAAACAGGATACGACAAATAAAGAAATGGAACTGAAGTTGCATACCATTTGGCTACTACGAAGATTAAAAAAAATTTTTACATTTTCTTTCAATAGTAGACAAGTTAAACTAAAATCATTAGTTGCCAGTACAAAAATGTTTGCACAAGTTTGTTTAATTGGTGTTACAAGCTGATTATATCGGAGGCACCGCCAAAAATAGGTCTACTGTCATGTTTTTAGTATAGCTTTCAGATGAAATTAGTTTTCAGGCTCAATTAAATATTCGAAATTAGAGGTATTTATTGAATGCCTGCCAACAGCTGACATAAACATTCTCCTTACTATCATACTTTCCCTAATTTTTGAAAGGCTATGTTTGAAAGAAAATTATTATATCTCAAGATATAATTTATTATCAGAGTGGCAGCTTCTATTCAGGAAAGGAATATAAGCAAAACATACAAGCATATCTCTCTCTCTCTCTCTCTCTCTCTCTCTCTCTCTCTCTCTGTGTGTGTGTGTGTGTGTGTGTGTGTGTGTGTGTGTGTGTATGTGTGCGTGTATGTGCGTGTAGGTGTAACATAACCACATCCATTATAATCATATATGCTATCTCATCAACAGTGGAGTTTCCTGTTCTTTAGTTGCTTTGTAGCTGGTGCATGTGTTCAGAGAAAAGAATTTGTATTGGTTTCACTGCGCTCATACCACCACTGACCCATTTGAAATACACCTTGAGATCAATTGTTCTCAGTTTAGAAAATTCAGTGAGATGTCTGCTCCTAACTTCGATGAAATATGGTTTCTATATCTGACACCTCTAAGTACTCTACATCTTATAATGTTTAAGCAGCAGGGAACTGTGGGCAAGATTTTATTGCGCTCTCAGGTGGACTATCAAGAACAGCAAGCCTCAGATCTATGAGATCCTCTGCGAACTGCTGCCACCATTCACCGTGTAGGAATGATGTTGGAAACTGAATTTTATAGGTCCATCCTGGTTCTCAGCCTCTGTGCTGGGCCAGTGAGGCGCTGCTTGGCTTCAAACGGTGTCTTGTAATCTTGCGCCAAGAGCATGCTATTCTTCCGTCTGCTCTGTGACCAGAACTCCACGCCGTTCGCTCTTCCGCTCTCCAATGGTGTGACTCTCTGAAAGTAATTAGAAAGACGGTTAAGATTATGTACACTCAATGTATAAAACCTATTAGTATTGAATAAATCCCTGTTCTTAACTGAGGATGGAATCATTCATCAATTTGGCTGTCGAAGATCCCATATCTTAAATTAATTTACAACAGGAAAAAACACACAGAATGGTATGTCTCTTTTCATACAATATTTTAAGTGAGCACTGCAGTTATGACTTTGTATAAAACAATGAGTGAAAATAAGGAGACTCCAATGTATAATAACCTATTAGTATTGAATAAATCCCTGTTCTTAACTGAGGATGGAAACATTCATCAATTTGGCTGTCGAAGATCCCATATCTTAAATTAATTTACAACAGGAAAAAAACACACAGAATGGTATGTCTCTTTTCATACAATGTTTTAAGTGAGCACTGCAGTTATGACTTTGTATGAAACAATGAGTGAAAATAAGGAGACTTCACTGGATGCTTGGGTCTTTCCTTACCAAAGGGATTTTATCTTATAGCACATGACGTTACTGTATCGCAACCAACATCTAGAGAAGCAGACTTGCGGCAGCATCCATTTGCAGGAGACGCTTGGAATTTTTTTCAATTTATCTTTAGCTTAACTGTAGCATTTTCAGCAAAGGTTTCTTTATTACAGGTACAGATTTGAATGTGTTACGATTTGCTTCGTGTACAATATGGCGGTCTTGTGATGGTCAGACGTCGAAACCTTGATGACGTTGAAACTTTGATGACGGGCATGCCTGCCCTCAGCTTCCCATTCAGTCCAACATAGGGCCACTGTCACACGCGAGTGCCCCACAAATCCGGATATTGCACCATTGGACCAGCCGCCAAATGGAGACCCACAATGACGCACATTTCAAACTCTGTCAGTTGCTGATGACGCTCTCTCACAAGACTACACGGCATCTCAGGGCCATTCACAACGATTACTCAACATCTAAAGCTGTTCACGTTCCTTACATACCATACCACGCCTCCTAACAACACTAAACTTCAGCAACAATAACGTACTCTGATGTCGTTCTACTTGTCACAGAGAACTGAAACTTAAATCATTTACGTTCGCACAGATGGTGTGTACGTAGTTACATTGACATCCGGCCACGTCTTCTGGATGCTTCAACGTTTTTATCAGGCAGCGTATAATGCGCTAGCCATCAAACTGTTTGTGGGTTAGGATACTTCTTGTACCACGACTAAAGGCTCGAAGAAACCATTCCGAGGTATTCACCGTCAGTCACACTCGGTGATGGTACAAACAAATCTCTCATCTATCCTATCTTCTTTCTATATTCTTCTTAAAAAACAACAAAATTTTATTTACATTTCAACCTTAAATTAATGTTATTTTGAAAAGTGTCATTCTTTGTAAATGTTGTAGATACACTCCTGGAAATGGAAAAAAGAACACATTGACACCGGTGTGTCAGACCCACCATACTTGCTCCGGACACTGCGAGAGGGCTGTACAAGCAATGATCACACGCACGGCAGAGCGGACACACCAGGAACCGCGGTGTTGGCCGTCGAATGGCGCTAGCTGCGCAGCATTTGTGCACCGCCGCCGTCAGTGTCAGCCAGTTTGCCGTGGCATACGGAGCTCCATCGCAGTCTTTAACACTGGTAGCATGCCGCGACAGCGTGGACGTGAACCGTATGTGCAGTTGACGGACTTTGAGCGAGGGCGTATAGTGGGCATGCGGGAGGCCGAGTGGACGTACCGCCGAATTGCTCAACACGTGGGGCGTGAGGTCTCCACAGTACATCGATGTTGTCGCCAGTGGTCGGCGGAAGGTGCACGTGCCCGTCGACCTGGGACCGGACCGCAGCGACGCACGGATGCACGCCAAGACCGTAGGATCCTACGCAGTGCCGTAGGGGACCGCACCGCCACTTCCCAGCAAATTAGGGACACTGTTGCCCCTGGGGTATCGGCGAGGACCATTCGCAACCGTCTCCATGAAGCTGGGCTACGGTCCCGCACACCGTTAGGCCGTCTTCCGCTCACGCCCCAACATCGTGCAGCCCGCCTCCAGTGGTGTCGCGACAGGCGTGAATGGAGGGACGAATGGAGACGTGTCGTCTTCAGCGATGAGAGTCGCTTCTGCCTTGGTGCCAATGATGGTCGTATGCGTGTTTGGCGCCGTGCAGGTGAGCGCCACAATCAGGACTGCATACGACCGAGGCACACAGGGCCAACACCCGGCATCATGGTGTGGGGAGCGATCTCCTACACTGGCCGTACACCACTGGTGATCGTCGAGGGGACACTGAATAGTGAACGGTACATCCAAACCGTCATCGAACCCATCGTTCTACCATTCCTAGACCGGCAAGGGAACTTGCTGTTCCAACAGGACAATGCATGTCCGCATGTATCCCGTGCCACCCAACGTGCTCTAGAAGGTGTAAGTCAACTACCCTGGCCAGCAAGATCTCCGGATCTGTCCCCCATTGAGCATGTTTGGGACTGGATGAAGCGTCGTCTCACGCGGTCTGCACGTCCAGCACGAACGCTAGTCCAACTGAGGCGCCAGGTGGAAATGGCATGGCAAGCCGTTCCACAGGACTACATCCAGCATCTCTACGATCGTCTCCATGGGAGAATAGCAGCCTGCATTGCTGCGAAAGGTGGATATACACTGTACTAGTGCCGACATTGTGCATGTTCTGTTGCCTGTGTCTATGTGCCTGTGGTTCTGTCAGTGTGATCATGTGATGTATCTGACCCCAGGAATGTGTCAATAAAGTTTCCCCTTCCTGGGACAATGAATTCACGGTGTTCTTATTTCAATTTCCAGGAGTGTAGTACAAAAGGAAAGAAAACTGTAAAAAGATGAAAAACGAAAATTGTAAGATGTACGACCTTGTTTTAAACATCAGGTAACAGGTCTACAATTTGGCAATAAATAAATAAATAAGTACCACGACTAATGCCTCCCGCCCTCCTCCCTTTCTGTTCCATTCGAGAAAGGTGCTTTCTTCGATTGAGTGTCTGTGAACCTTCGAATGAGCTCTTTAAGTTCCCCGATTTTCCGGTTGTAGCCATTTCTCGAGTTCTATGATACATGACATATTTTATGGGTCGACTGCCCTTAGATTGTATCCTCCTGAGAACCTCCCCATGACGCACAACGCGTCTACTGTGGTATCTACCACTGGAGTTTTTTTAGCCCCTCCGTAACGCTCAGTGACGAAGCATGCCTTTCTTGTTCGAATCTTTTCTATTTCCTCTATTAATCCTACATAGTAAGTGTTCGACAGTGATGGCAGTTCTCAAGAATGGGTCGAAAAAGTGTTTTGGAAGCAACTTCTTTCCTGCGTGGACGACAATTCCTTAGAATTTTTCCAGGGGATCTCAGCTTCATATGTTCTTTCCTACACAGCTTGACAGTTTCTAAGAAACGGGGCATTTTTGGACAGGAATAATCACAGAAAATGATGGACGCCCATACACAATACAGGTGGACTGGTATATTTGTAACAAAAAATGGCACTGATTTCAGAAAATGGGAAAGCAAGATAACAGACATAAATAAGATTCATGTTCGACACAGGTCACTCTCTCAACACAAAGGTCTCTCGGTAGGTGGCGGCTGTGACCGAGCGGTTCTAGGCGCTTCAGTCCAGAACCGCTCTGCTGCTACGGTCGCAGGTTCCAATCCTGCCTCGGGCATGGATGTGTATGATGTCCTCAGGTTAGTTAGGTTTAAGTAGTTCTAAGTCTAGGGGACTGATGACCTAAGATGTTAAGTCCCATAGTGCTCAGAGCCATTTGAACCACTTTGTCTCTCAGTACTGAATATGCCCGCATCGGGCGTTAATACAATTTGCACCTATTATTCACGCTGTCTACCAAGCTGTTGAAGAGTCTTGGAGGATATTTTTCTACTCGTCTCTCAAGGCAGTTTTCAGTTCTTGCACCACGATTCGGAGAGAAGGTGTTCGTTGAAAAGCACGTTTACCAGGAGCATCCCAAGCATATTCTATAGGGAGTTATGTCCGGGGAGTAAGAAGGCTCTTGTATGAATTCAATATCTTTACTTTCCACTTTGTCCGAACTTTCAGCTGTCCTGCCTGGGCGGGTATTGTCGTCCATAAACAGAAAGTCGCGACTTACCGCATCCTTAAACACATGAACAAGACCCAGAATAATCTCCCTGCAATACCGCTACGCTGTAACACCACCTTGCGCAGATATATGCAGCTGTGTTCGGCCATAGTGCATAATGTCTGCCCACACCATAGCACATAGACCATACCGATGACGTTCATGAACATTATGTGGTGTGTAACGTGTTCCCGTCTCTCCCCATGCTAAATGGTGGCCACAATCACTGGGCCAGTAAAGCAGGATTCGTCGGAGAACATCAGTCTGGACCACTATTGCTGAACCCAACCAACATGTTCCCTACACCTAGGAACTCTTTCGCAAAGATGGCGTGTTTTAAGAGGGTGCAGTTAACATGTTTACGAGCATACGAACCAGTCGGTTCTACAGACACACATTACCAGTAGCGGCCCCTAGATGTGCAGGGATCTGCCAAGGAATGAGATGCCTGTTTCTTCTTGCGTCAAGGGCTACAAATCGATACTCTTGTGTTGTGGTGGTACGTCTACCACCACGAGCATGCTTTCGCATATCATTTCCACACACAGTGGTCTTTGTTAATCGAAGATGACACTTCCGGTTACACCCATTACTTTGGCCACAGTACCGACAATTTGTCCAGTATCGAGCTGTCCAATTGCTCGTCCTCCATTGTAAGCTCTCAAACGATGTCATGCAAACATGTTGCCGTACCACACAGAATGTCGCAATAATCGGTTCCACAACAACCTTCGTCAAGCACTACACTTCATGAACAGTTGTTGACAAACAGAGCGTTCGTGCACAGGCTTTGCTTTATATAGCAGTAGTTGGCTGTTCCGTAACAACTGGTAGTTGTTCCTTAGCAAGTGTCAGTTGTGCCTTGGTATTTATTAAACATTGTACTATTGTCATCTGATTGTTAGATTTTGGGTTGTTCAGTACTATTACTCCTACTGTTTCCAGTGACTCACCTCTAATAGTGCAATTAATGTGTTTTATCGCCTATTTATGAGTAATACGTCACTTTTATTTCCGTTGAGGATCAACGGGCAGACCATGTACCCGTCATTGATCCTCTTCCTGTATTTCACTGTAGGTCTCCGCCATTGTAATTTTTGTACACACAGCAGCAGCAGCATCAATCGCTAAGTGTATCAGATTCGTTTGTCCAATAAACCTGAGAAAGTAGATAACAAATTGAACGGTTGATAAGGACGTACAAATCGCTGTTTTCTTTCCAGTAAAGGAAAAAGCTAAAAATGATACTTCGTAGCCTTTGCTGCCGTGAATAAGATTTTCTTTGTTGAGTCATACAGATGCTGACGTGTAAGCTGCAGAATGTAATCTCAGATCAGTCTCACCGAAGGCCAAGTGCTTTTTTTACGAACGTTAGCATGTCATGCAAGTGTATGAAGCCTAGTATTACGTTCTGCAACGGATGACTAAGACCGTGCACTTGAAGGACGCATCTGGTTGCATCAGCCAACTATAAATTTTACACGGCAGGCACAAGTTTATGAATGTCTTCAGCAGGTCAGTAGTACGTTGGTACGAATTATTTTCAACCGGTTACGTTATACCAAGGCCGGTATATAATGGCTTGTCTTACTTCATCTCAGATGTGTCCTCTGCATAGTAATCCATGAATAAAGCGACATAACTGCTGCAAAACTACTGCATAAGAGACCCTGAAATCAATCGGTAGAGGGTTCTGGTTGCTTTTCCCTGTGTAGACAACTGAATAGCTAATAAAAATCAACATATTTAGAGAATTAAATATACCGACAATGGAAATATACAGAGTATTAAGATCACACCGGTGTTCGGCTCTCACAGGTCATACTAATAGAATGCAGTACCGTATACGGCCGAGATTTTTTGATACACCAATCCCAGCATTGACACACAGTTACGGCTAGTTTAGGTCGAAAGACACCGAGTTAGATTTTACATTGAACATACTGCAGAATTAGTCCCTTTTCTATCATCTAGACTCTTTTGCAGAGTATCGTCCGCGTGACTGGGAAAAAGCTCGGGTAATCATGTTTACGGAAAGCATAAAAGAGCAGATACCCGTCTGTTGCACTACCCCACATCCTATCCAAGCTCGAACATTGTATCCTCTCATGAGAAAAATAAAGTATCTCAAAGCCTTAATCGAAATACGATCATATCGAGTATCTTCGTAGACATGGGACTGACTCAATGATTAGTTGACTAATAGAATGCAGTACGGTATACGGGACGGCCGAATGTTCAATAGGAACGAAAGTAGCATCGAACGTGCCTCAAGAAAACATTGTAGGACCACGGATGTTATCAGTAAAAGATTGGTGAGACGCGAGTAGGAGTCGCGATATGAGGGTTCCGTATAAAGTTAATTCTGTATATAAAGAGGTCATACATCCGAGGGCTCGAGAATCTCGAAGATTTTTGCCTGTTATCGACATTGATATTGGCAAGGCGTCGGTCCTGGGAATTAAAAGCGTTTCAGGATTGCTTTAATTTTAAGTTCCGAATCAGATAACAAATGACAAAAGATTTTTTGTTTGATATAATCACAAATTACACTACTGGCCATTAAAATTGCTACACCACGAAGATGACGAGCTACAGACGCAAAATTCAACCGACAGGAAGAAGATGCTGTGATATGCAAATGATTAGCTTTTCATCTACATCTACATTGATACTCCGCAAGCCACCCAACGGTGTGTGGCGGAGGGCACTTTACGTGCCACTGTCATTACCTCCCTTTCCTGTTCCAGTCGCGTATGGTTCGCGGGAAGAACGACTGTCTGAAAGCCTCCGTGCGCGCTCTAATCTCTCTAATTTTACATTCGTGATATCCTCGGGAGGTATAAGTAGGGGGAAGCAATATATTCGATACCTCATCCAGAAACGCACCCTCTCGAAACCTGGCGAGCAAGCTACACCGCGATACAGAGCGCCTCTCTTGCAGAGTCTGCCACTTGAGTTTATTAAACATCTCCGTAACGCTATCACGGTTACCAAATAACCCGGTGATGAAACGCGCCGCTCTTCTTTGGATCTTCTCTATCCACTCCGTCAATCCGACCTGGTACGGATCCCACACTGATGAGCAATACTCAAGTATAGGTCGAACGAGTGTTTTGTAAGCCACCTCCTTTGTTGATGGACTACATTTTCTAAGCACTCTCCCAATGAATCTCAACCTGGTACCCGCCTTACCAACAATTAATTTTATATGATCATTCCACTTCAAATCGTTCCGTACGCATACTCCCAGATATTTTACAGAAGTAACTGCTACCAGTGTTTGTTCCGCTATCAAATAATCATACAATAAAGGATCCTTCTTTCCATGTATTCGCAATACATTACATTTGTCTATGTTAAGGGTCAGTTGCCACTCCCTGCACCAAGTGCCTATCCGCTGCAGATCTTCCTGTATTTCGCTACAATTTTCTAATGCAGCAACTTCTCTGTATACTACAGCATCATCCGCGAAAAGCCGCATGGAACTTCCGCACTATCTACTAAGTCATTTATATATATTGTGAAAAGCAATGGTCCCATAACACTCCCCTGTGGCACGCCAGAGGTTACTTTAACGTCTGTAGACGTCTCTCCATTGATAACAACATGCTGTGTTCTGTTTGCTAAAAACTCTTCAATCCAGCCACACAGCTGGTCTGATATTCCGTAGGCTCTTACTTTGTTTATCAGGCGACAGTGCGGAACTGTATCGAACGCCTTCCGGAAGTCAAGAAAAATAGCATCTACCTGGGAGCCTGTATCTAATATTTTCTGGGTCTCATGAACAAATAAGGCGAGTTGGGTCTCACACGATCGCTGTTTCCGGAATCCATGTTGATTCCTACATAGTAGATTCTGGGTTTCCAGAAATGACATGATACGCGAGCAAAAAACATGTTCTAAAATTCTACAAGAGATCGACGTAAGAGATATAGGTCTATAGTTTTGCGCATCCTCTCGACGACCCTTCTTGAAGACTGGGACTATCTGTGCTCTTTTCCAATCATTTGGAACCCTCCGTTCCTCTAGAGACACGAGGTTGGTGCCGGTGGCGACACCTACAACGTGCTCACATGAGGAACGTTTCCAAACCGATTTCGCATACACAAACAGTAGCTGACCGGCGTTGCCTGGTGAAACGTTGTTGTGATGCCTCGTGTGAGGAGGATAAATGCGTACCATCACGTTTCGGACTTTGATACCGGTCGGATTGTAGCCTATCGCGATTGCTGTTTATCGCGACGTTGCTGCTCGCGTTGGTCGAGATCCAATGACTGTTAGCAGAATATGGAATCGGTGGGTTCAGGTGGGTAATACGGAACGCCATGCTGGATCCCAAGGTTTATCGTATCGCGACATTGCTGCTCGCGTTGGTCGAGATCCAATGACTGTTAGCAGAATATGGAATCGGTGGGTTCATGTGGGTAATACGGAACGCCATGCTGGATCTCAAGGTCCACGTATCACTAGCAGTCGAGCTGACAGGCATCTTATCCACACGGCTGTAACGGATCAGCCGGCTGGGGTGGCTGAGCGGTTCTAGGCGCTACAGTCTGGAACCACGCGACCGCTACGGTCGCAGGTTCGAATCCTGCCTCGGGCATGGATGTGTTTGATGTCCTCCGGTTAGTTAGGTTTAAGTAGTTCTAAGTTCTAGGGGACTGATGACCTCAGAAGTTAAGTCGCATAGCGCTCAGAGCCACTTGAATCATTTGTAACGGATCGTGCAGTCACGTCTCGATCCCTGAGTCAACAGATGGGCACGTTTGCAAGACTGCAACCATCTGCACGAACAGTTCGACGACGTTTGCAGCAGCATGGACTATCAGCTCGGAGACCATGGCTGCGGCCCGCATCTCGTAGCCGTGCGGTAGCGTTCTCGCTTCCCACGCCCGGGTTCCCGGGTTCGATTCCCGGCGGGGTCAGGGATTTTCTCTGCCTCGTGATGGCTGGGTGTTGTGTGCTGTCCTTAGGTTAGTTAGGTTTAAGTAGTTCTAAGTTCTAGGGGACTTATGACCACAGCAGTTGAGTCCCATAGTGCTCAGAGCCATTTGAACCATTTTTGAACCATGGCTGCGGTTACCCTGGACGCTGCATCACAGACAGGAGCGCCTGCGATGGTGTACTCAACGACGACGAACCTGTGTGCGCGAATGCCAAAACGTCATTTTTTCGGGTGAATCCAGATTCTGTTTACAGAATCTGGATTCTGGATTCTGTTCATGATTCTAGATCAGCGAGAAGCACCCTGTAGGCTTTAATGAATGAGCATAAAAAACTAAACTAAATTAAACTCCACCCGAACATGCCTCGGAACGCCCAACGGTACCGACCTACCGCCGTGTCATCCCTACTCAGCCGATAGGCGTCACTTGATGCGATTGTGGAGGAGCATGTGGTCAGCACACTGCTCTCCCGGCCGTTGTCTTTCTTTGTGACGGGCGCTGCTACTTCTCCGTCAAGTAGCTCCTCACTTTGCCTCACAAGAGGTGAGTGCACCCCGCTTGCCAACAGCGCCTGGCAAACTCGAAAGGTAACCCATCAAATTGCCAGTCAAACCCAACAGCACTTAAATTCGATGATCTGACGGGAACCGGTGTTAACACTGCGGCAAGGCCGTTGGCAATGAATGAGTGTGCGAGCATGAAAACATGTTACATTAACGGCCGTATGTTTTGACTGCATCGACTTAGAAGCTTCAGTTTTACACACTACCAAGCAACCATAAACATCAGTGTGTGGGGTAAATTTGAAGCTGATACGTCAAGCCGTTCCTGAGAGAAACGGATATTAACAGACAGACAGTCAGATAACAAATGACAAGAAACGTTTTTTCGTGTCATGTGGTTACAAATTAAGAACTTTCGGATTTTTCCTCTAGTTAGACTGTGAAACCTTGCTTTTTCCCAAATTTTATTATTATAGATCAACGGCAATTACGCTATAGGTTTTGATGTGTGAGTTTGCTACTATAAAAAATGTGATGTTTTGATTTGACAGATTTAGAAACTTCAAATTTTTGCTCCGCCAAGTGACCGTGGACCATAGTATGTGGCTTAAAAAAAATGGTTCAAATGGCTCTGAGCACTATGGGACTCAACTTCTGAGGTCATTAGTCCCCTAGAACTTAGAACTAGTTAGACCTAACTAACCTAAGGACATCACAAACATCCATGCCCGAGGCAGGATTCGAACCTGCGACCGTAGCAGTCTTGCGGTTCCAGACTGCAGCGCCTTTATCCGCACGGCCACTTCTGCCGGCTGTGGCTTAAATTTCACCTTGGTACGTTGACCTGTTCCTGAAAAGAAAAAGGTTTTTAACAGTCTGACAGAAAGTCAGAGGGACGGATGTAATATTTTTGGTTTTGCAGCTGTCATATTCGGCTACAAGGCGCTCTATTTAGGACAGTTGAGAACGCAGCAGTGGCAAGATGAGGTAATGTGGTGTGATGTATCGTTGACGTTTGGTTTGTTCGGTACGGGTATCTTGAGAGAGACCATTT